>NC_138775.1:268686044-269286044 GCF_965119305.1 Pelophylax lessonae | reverse complement strand
CCAGCGTACTATAAGCGATTCCTCTCTTTGTGTTGTTGTGTGGAGCGGACTCCAGGCGGGGGGATAGCTTGTTGCTCTGACACTTTGATGAATCAGCCCCACAGAATAACATAACATGATGTCTCATTTTTCTCTGGCACAGAAAAAAAAAAGATGGCCCTTTGATGAATCTAGCCCTTGGGGGGCAATGTATCAAATGCTCTCAGCTGGAAAAATGAAGAATAATAAAATAGCACAGTCACTACATGCCATTAAACAGAACTTCCTGATGGGATTGTATTGCTTTCTTCATTGTATAGATATTCCGTATAAAACATAATGCTGAAAGCCAGGGAGATATAAAATAAAAAAATACACACTACTTACTCCAGCTATGTATTCATTAAAAAATCATTAATAGTATTTTTTTAATTCAGCTTTTCTGTGTTTTGGCGTCTTCATATCCACTGTAAAATAAGACTGGGAGAGTCTGAACTCTGAGCCAATCATATTCTAGTGCATGGCATAGTGCTGTTGATCTAACACTGTGAATATGCTTACAGGCAGGGTTGTCTTACCGCATGGGCAGGCTGAGCAGTTGCCCGGGGGCCCCACTAGCCCTGGGGGGCCCACCTGCCCAGCGACCCAGCCAAGCATTAGTCCCGATTTCCGTGTGCATTCCGCCTCTGAACTTAGCAAGTGGCAAGCGCCTGTCGGCCCTGAGCTGCTGTCAGACCACTTGGGCCGTGGAGGGGGAGCCCACAACTGCAGGAATGCCTGTCTGCCTCCATGGGAACAGGCGCACAGAGGACAGTCGAGTCTGACTCCCATCCGTGTGTGTGTTCACCGGACCCAGCCGCCCAACTTGGAAGATGTCATTACCCTGGCACTGCTGTACCAACAAATATCACCTTATCGATAATTTGCATTTTTATTTTTGTGGGTGATTGTGTAGGCGGGGCCCCAGTTCACTACATTGCCCGGGGGCATTTAATGCTCTTAAGATGGCACTGCTTACAGGTGGTGGGAGATCATGGTAGATGACCTTATTTCTGTGCTGCTGCTCCATCTTTGTTCAGTCATCAGGCTGGAGGAGTCCCTAGACCCCTGGTGCCCTTGGACCTCAGCAGTCTGTAGTGGGAACCAGGGGAGGAATGGGCCAGGGGGCTGGGGGGAAATTGCCCCCTGGGCCGCTCTGATGCCCCATAAAAAGGCTGCACTGCTTCTGCCACAGACATGCCTAAAAGATTCCTGGTGAAGAGAAGTAAAAAGCCCCCACCGCTGACCTACTAAGTGCGAGATAAAGACAAGGACAGAGCGTAGGCCCTTGCCCCCCAGCCTGGATGGTGTAAACTGTGTCTGAACAGAGGCTAGTTCCATGCACCACTGGAGACTCTCCTCCCCCAGCCAGCCCCGACCAAGCTGTCCCAGCTCCCCCCAACCGCCCCCTGCTGGCCAGGTCAGGAACCCAGATTCCGCCAGTGAGTAGAGAGTACCTGGAGCGGAGCTTCAGCCTGGAATTGGGGTCAGGAGGAGGATGGGAAGAGGGAGAGGGCCAAGTCACTGCACCATGGGCCTCTGGTTTGCACTTGCCCCCTGGGCCCAAGGTTGCCAGTCTGCCCCGGGTGGGAACATTTATTAGGGTAATAGCATTGATCTATACTAGCCTAACATGCTGTCAGGTTCATGTTGTCTTCTGCAGCATATTCCCAACCAACAATGTATCCTGTCCACCGGGGCAGAGACAAGGTGTGGGCAGGAGGGAAAGTTGCCCAAGGGCGCAATGGTTTATTGCAGGGTTGGGGGAGCGCCTTGACCCTAAACCTAAGGGAAGGGAGGGGCGCAGTTTGGCATCCTTGCCCTGGGCACTGGATGACCTTGTACCGTCACTGCTGTCCACACTCTCTGACCCTCATTTCTTCTATTATGTTTGCAGTTTCTGACAATCTTCTCAAGCAATACATACAGGTGCATCTCATAAAATTAGAATATCATCAAAAAGTGAATTCAAAAATCAATTCAATTCAAAAAGTGAAAGTAATAATTTTTATATAGATGCATTACACACAGAGTGAGATATTTCCAGCATTTCTTTCTTTTAATTTTGATGATTATGGCTTACAACTAGTGAAAACTCAAAATTTAGTATCTCAGAAAATTAGAATATTACATAAGATCAATATAAAAAAAAGGATTTTTAATACAGAAATGTTGACTTACTGAAAAGTAATTCCATGTATGGTATAGTATAGCACTCAATACTTGGTCGGGGCTCCTTTTGCATCAATAACTGCATCAATGTTGCATGTCACGGAGGCGATCAGCCTATGGCACTGTTGAGGTGTTATGGAAGCCCAGGTTGCTTTGATAGCGGCCTTCAGCTCTTTTGCATTGTTGGGTCTGGTGTCTCTCATCTTCCTCTTGACAATAACCCACAGATTCTCTATGGGGTTTAGGTCAGGCGAGTTTGCTGGCCAATCAAGCACCATGATACAATGATCATGAAACCAGGTATTGGTAGTTTTGGCAGTGATGATTTGGGGAGCCGTGTCATCTGCTGGTGTTGGTCCACTGTGTTTTATCAAGTCCAAAGTCAGTGCAGAGCTCTAGCAGGAAATGTACATATAAACTACTTTGTGCATCCAGGAAGATTATACCTTGTTTTTTTCAGGGAAAATTGGGCTTTCATTTGGTGGTAAATGGTAATGAATATCTAATGATTTTTTTTAACCTCCCTGGCGGTATGATTCTTTCCGATTTTAGGTGCTGAAAGCGGTACCATTATTTTGCATGTAATTCTTAACCACTTCCCGCCAGCCCTATTACAGATTGACGGCGGGAATGTGGTTGTGTTATCCTGACCGGACGTCATATGACGGCGGCAGGATAACACAGCTCTGGGCGCCCCCCGGGGGCGCGCAGAGCAGCAATCGGTGATGCGGGGTGTCAGTCTGACACCCTGCATCTCCGATCTCGGTAAAGAGCCTCTGACGGAGGCTCTTTACCATGTGATCAGCTGTGTCCAATCACGGCTGGTCACATAGTAAAACAGGAAGAGCCGTTGATCGGCTTTCCTTAGTTCGTGCCTGACAGGCACGAGTAAAGGAGCGCCGATCGGCGGCTCCCTTGACGGGGGGGGGGGTCGGCACTGGTAATCAGATCATTGATTACCAGTGCAGACCCTCGGGGGGGGGGGATGCCACTAGATCCACCAGGGATGCCCACTATGACCCCAGGGATGCCCACATGACCCCAGGGATGCCCACTATGGCCACCAGGGATGGCAATCAGGGCTCAGGGAGCCCCCCAATTCCCTCCCCATCAGTGCTGCCCAACAGTGTCCTCCCTATCAGTGCTGCCCACAAGTGCCCATCATTGCCATCCTTTAGTGTCGCCCACCAGTGCCCATTATTGCCCACCAGTGCCGCCTATCAGTGCCCATTAGTGCCCATCAGTGCCGCCCGTCAGTGCCGATCAGTGCTGCCCCATCAGTGCCCATCAGTGCCCACCAGTGCCCATTAGTGCCCGTCAGTGCCACCTATCAGTGCCCATCAGTGCCACCTATCAGTGTCCAACAATGCCGCCCATCAGTGCCCAGCAGTGCCGCCTATCAGTGCCCACCAATGCTGCATATCTGTGCTACCTATCAGTGCCACATATCAGTGCCTATCAGTGCCGCATATCAGTGCCGCCTATCAGTGCCACCCCATCAGTGCCACCCCATCAGTGCCACCCCAGCAGTGCCTCCTCATAAGTGCCTGTCAGTGCAGTCTCATCAGTGCTCATCAGTGCAGGAAAAAACTTATTTATTTACAAAATTGTATAACATAAACAAAAAAACTTTTTTTTTTTTTCAAACTTTTCGGTCTTTTTTTATTTGTTTAGCAAAAAGTAAAAATCGCACAGGTGATCAAATACCACCACAAGAAAGCTCTATTTGTGGGGGGAAAATGACATAAATTTGGTGTAGGTACAGTGTTGCATGACCGCGCAATTGTCATTCAAAATGCAACAGCGCTAAAAGGGGAAAATTGGCCTGGGCAGGAAGGGAGGGAAGTGCCCTGTATTAAAGTGGTTAACCACTTAAGCCCCGGAGGATTTGGCTGCTAAAGGACCAGGGTTTTTTTTGCGATTTTTTACTGCATGATTTTAACGGACAATTGCGCGGTCGTGCGACGCTGTACCTAAACGAATTTGACGTCCTTTTTTTCCCACAAACAGAGCTTTCTTTTGGTGGTATTTGATCACCTGTGCCATTTTTTGATCACGCGCTATAAACAAAAAAAGAGCGTAAATTTTGCAAAAATAACAATATTTTTCACATTTTTTTATATGAAATTCCCCCAAAAAAATGTAAAAATCAAAATGTTTTAACATTTTTCGGCCAATTTGTTTTATGCTACCTATGTTTGGTAAAAAAAATCGCAAAAAGCGTATTTTGATTGGTTTGCGCAAAAGTTATCGCGTTTACTAACAAAGGGAAAGATTTTTGTCATTTTTGGTGTTTTTTTTTTTAACGCGAAATGGCGGCGATCTGCGATTTTTTTTCAGTACTGCGACATTGCGGCGGACAGATCGGACCCTTGACGGACATTTTTGACACTTTTGGGGGTACCAGTGACATTACTGCAGTAATCAGTGCTATACATATGCACTGTTACTGCAAAAATGACACTGGCAGGGAAGGGGTTAACTTTATTGGACAGGGAGGGGTTAAGTGTGTCCTAGGGGCGTGATTCTAACTGTGCAGGGACATTCCTATTGGTGTAAAAGCAAAGATCAACCGTTCTACATAGTAGAACGGACAGATCTTCACTTTTACACAGGGAGAACTGACAGGCAGCTTGTTTACACAAGCTGCTCTGTCTTTCTCCCTTCACAGGAGCGATCGCAGTGTGACTGGCGGACATCGAGTCCGCCGGTCACACGCACTGACTTGTCTGTGAACGAGCCGCGGCGGGCGCGCGCCCGCCCGCAATAGGCTCGCAAGTCAGTGACAGGCGAGTGACGTACCGATACGTCACTCTGCCTGGCCGGGGCTGACCGCCGCAGTATATAGTCGTGCGGCGGTCGGCAACCGGTTAAAGACGAGCAGCCCAAACCAACTATTTATATATGATTTTTTTTTACTGTGCGTTCTTCTTTATAACATCTCGGGTATGATAAAGTTTGAAACACAAAATCAAAAAATATAATATAATAAATAAGTTAAAGAATATAAATATATATATTTATATACATATATACGTATACATATGTTATATATATGTATACTGTACAATATATATATACTGTACAATATATATATACATATATATATATATATATATATATATATATATATATATATACATATATATCTGTGTATATCTATCTATCTATATATATATATATATATATATATATATATATATATCTATCTATCTATCTATCTATCTATCTATCTATCTATCTATCTATATATATATATATATATATATATATATATGTGTGTGTATATATATATATATATATATATATAGTACAGTAAAACTGCAGGAAAGGGCACTGGGGGGCAAACTAATATCAGTTTATTTTATTTCGGAATGAAATCAGTGTGTTTGTGTGTATAACTTTTCAAATTTGCCGCCGGTTCCACCCCCCTGCGAGCGTCACGTTGCAGGAGACGGAAGCCGGGGCTCTACAGCATTGGGCGGAAGATCCAGCCGCCGTATGCCGAAGGGACACATCACTGGATCCTGGCGACAAGGTAAGTAACCTCTACAAGGATCCAGCGATGCTCCCTGGCGGTACCCCGAGTGGGGCTCGGGGTTAGCGCTTATGGCAGTGAAATCCAACCCCGAGCCACACTCAGGAATACCGCCAGGGAGGTTAATTATCAAAGGAAAACTGTCCCAAAATAGTAAAAAAAATATATATTTTTTAAAATGTAGCTGTATATTTCTTGGTACCACCATAACCTTCCACCAAAGAAAAAACCCAAATTAAATTCTCCCGCTCCTGACGATCGCAGAGATACTACAGTATATATGTGTATATTAGTTGTTGCATATACCCATAGTACAGCCCAAAAACAATTATTTTGATTTTATTTATCCTACCAAAAACACACTGACACTGATACTAATTTAAATTTAAATTCTGTCCAAAAAAAAAAAAAACTGACCCTGAGCTTTGACCTTGACCCAAACACTAACCCTGGCACTGACCTAGATCAAACATTGATCGAGGTATTTTTTTGTATTTTATTTATTATTATTATTTAACCACTAGACGACCGCCTGCCGCAGATGTACTGCGGCAGGCAGCCGTTCCTGGGCGAAACCACATACATGTACAGCGCTCGCTCTGGAGAGTGTGGGGGGCGAGCTTGCGCCGCCGCCGGTGCGCTTCCGCTCGTCAGCGAGGAAGCTGGCGCTTGTGTCAGGCGGCTCCGATTGCCGCCTGACACCCTTGATTTCTCCCCACTGACAGAGAAGGACGGACGGCTGATGTAAACACAGCCATCCGTCCTTCTGCCTGCAATGATCACAGAGACCATGTCTCTTCTATATAGGATCGTATGTCTCCATGATCATTTCACAAGCCCAACCCCCCCACAGTTAGAATCACTCCCCTAGGCTTACATTTAACCCCTTGATCACCAATAGTATTAATCCCTTCCCTGCCAATGGCATTATTACAGTAACAGTGCATAATTTTAGCACTGGTTACTGTAGTAATGTCACTGGTACCCCCAAAAGTGTCAAAAATGTCAGTTAGGGGTCTGATCCGTCCGCCGCAATGTCGCAGTCCCACAAAAAATCGCAGACTAGTAAACTAATAAACGTGTGTTTCGTCATAACGTTGACGTCTTCAGAGGTGACATAAATCTTTCCCGTAGTTAGTAGACGCAATAACTTTTGCGCAAACCAATCAAAAGACGCTTATTGCGATTTTTTTTTACCAAAAATATGTAGCAGAAAACAAATTGGCCTAAAATGTTAAAATTTTTGATTTTTACATTTTTTTGGGAATGTTACAGTGGGTACGGAAAGTATTCAGACCCCCTTAAATTTTTCACTCTTTGTTATATTGCAGCCATTTGCTAAAATCATTTAAGTTCATTCTTCTTCCTCATGAATGTACACATAGCACCCCATACTGACAGAAAAACACAGAATTGTTGACATTGTTGCAGATTTATTAAAAAAGAAAAACTGAAATATCACATGGTCCTAAGTATTCAGACCCTTTGCTGTGACACTCATATATTTAACTCAGGTGCTTTCCATTTCTTCTGATGATCCTTGAGATGGTTCTACACCTTCATTTGAGTTCAGCTGTGTTTGATTATACTGATTGAACTTGATTAGGAAAGCCACACACCTGTCTATATAAGACCTTCCAGATCACAATGCATGTCAGAGCAAATAAGAATCATGAGGTCAAAGGAACTGCCTGAAGAGCTCAGAGACAGAATTGTGGCAAGGCACAGATCTGGCCAAGGTTACAAAAAGATTTCTGCTGCACTTAAGGTTCCTAAGAGCACAGTGGCCTCCATAATCCTCAAATGGAAGACGTTTGGGATGACCAAAACCCTTCCTAGAGCTGGTCGTCCGGCCAAACTGAGCTATCGGGGGAGAAGAGCCTTGGTGAGAGAGGTAAAGAAGAACCCAAAGATCACTGTGGCTGAGCTCCAGAGATGCAGTCAGGAGATGGGAGAAAGTTGTAGAAAGTCAACCATCACTGCAGCCCTCCACCAGTCGGGGCTTTATGGCAGAGTGGCCCGATGGAAGCCTCTCCTCAGTGTAAGACATATAAAAGCCCGCATGGAGTTTGCTTAAAAACACCTGAAGGACTCCAAGATGGTGAGAAATAAGATTCTCTGGTCTGATGAGACCAAAATAGAACTTTTTGGCCTTAATTCTAAGCGGTATGTGTGGAGAAAACCAGGCACTGCTCATCACCTGTCCAATACAGTCCCAACAGTGAAGCATGGTGGTGGCAGCATCATGCTGTGGGGGTGTTTTTCAGCTGCAGGGACAGGACGACTGGTTGCAATCGAGGGAAAGATGAATGCGGCCAAGTACAGGGATATCCTGGACAAAAACCTTCTCCAGAGTGCTCTGGACCTCAGACTGGGCCGAAGGTTTACCTTCCAACAAGACAATGACCCTAAGCACACAGCTAAAATAATGAAGGAGTGGCTTCACAACAACTCCGTGACTGTTCTTGAATGGCCCAGCCAGAGCCCTGACTTAAACCCAATTGAACATCTCTGGAGAGACCTAAAAATGGCTGTCCACCAACGTTTACCATCCAACCTGACAGAACTGGAGAGGATCTGCAAGGAGGAATGGCAGAGGATCCCCAAATCCAGGTGTGAAAGACTTGTTGCATCTTTCCCAAAAAGACTCCTGGCTGTATTAGATCAAAAGGGGGCTTCTACTAAATACTGAGCAAAGGGTCTGAATACTTAGGACCATGTGATATTTCAGTTTTTCTTTTTTAATAAATCTGCAACAGTGTCAACAATTCTGTGTTTTTCTGTCAGTATGGGGTGCTATGTGTACATTCATGAGGAAGAAGAATGAACTTAAATGATTTTAGCAAATGGCTGCAATATAACAAAGAGTGAAAAATTTAAGGGGGTCTGAATACTTTCCGTACCCACTGTATATAGCAGAATGTGAAAAATATTGTTTTTTTTCCCCAAAATTTTTGCAGTTTTTTTGTTTATAGTGCAAAAAATAAAAATCGCACAGGTGATCAAATACCACCAAAAGAAAGCTCTATTTGTGGGTATAAAAGAACGTCAATTTTATTTGGGTACAGCGTCGCACGACTTGTCCGGATTATTGTCCGGTAAAGTAATGCAGTGCCGAATCACAAAATAGGGCCTGGTCATTAAGCAGGAAAATCTTCCAGTCTTAAAGTGGTTAGTTTAATGTCTTTTTACACACACTTTTTTTTCTTTTCAAGGAGAGAGAGAGATACGATGTATCTCTCCTCCATTCACAGAGAAAGAAAACAGGGGGGTGGGCTTCACAGTGACTAAACACTGTGATAGCCAATCAGAGTCTATCACAGTGATCAAGTGACCTGGAATCTCAAGTTTCGGGTCCCGATCGTTAGTACGAGGCCCGGGGCTCTCGGTGAGACCCCGGTCTCTGTGCTGTGACCAGGCCGTGTGGATACACAAATATGTGGCCCCATGGGAAAAAGCCCAGCCCAGTGGGCGTCAGCATCAAGGGATTGACTACCCTGGGGGTCAGGGACCTGGCTGTGCTGTCTGATGAAAAATATGATAGCCAGTACAGGTAGGTATGGCAATTTTTACAGTTACATTGGTCCTGCTTAGGACATTATATTACATTGGTCCTGTCGGATCCCCATGGATGTTGGAAATAACTGTAGTAGGAATCGCTATTCCAGTGACCTCCATTAACTTTCAGGTGCCGTGACGAGCAGCTTCCTTGCTGCATTTTATATACAGGAGGTCATCATGGGAGCTGTTCAGGGATCACTTTGCATTTGTTCAATGAATGCAAAGCTTTTCCTGATTGGATGAGGTGGAGAGGATGGCAGTGACATCACAATCTCCACCTTTGCCAATCAGAGAACGCTTTGTATTCATCGAAAAATGTGACTTGCTTTCTGAATTTACTGATATAGCGAGAAGAAGATTTTATTCATTACAGGTGCGTTACAGATTTATTTTTCGCCAACAATTTATGTAGCACTTTACATCTACAATGTATTGTTCATTCACATCAGATAAAGGGGTCCACGTGCACGATGAAGGGGTCCTGCAAAGCTCCAAAACATAGCTTCTGTAACTATCATCTGTCATCATTGAATAAAGCTTTGGACCCATTCTGGAGATCCTTGGTGTGCTGGTGACATATTTTCTGCTTTGAATGTCTAGGGTTTCCAGCCAGTGGTTGCTGCAGTAGCCACAGCCATGTCCCAGGAACTTGTAGATTGGGAATATTGCGTTTGAACATGAAAACTCTCATTCATACACATACTATGGCCAATTTAGACAGAAGCCAGGGAAACCCACACAGTCACAAGAGGAACATGCAAACTGCAGGCAGGCAGTGCCATGGTTGGGATTTAAACCGACCCTAGTGCTGCAAGTGAACCACTTAAAGCGGAGTTCCGCCCCCCTCCCCCCCCTCCCCCCTCCAAAAATTAAAAGTGACTTTTAATATTAGGACACTTACCTTTCCCGGAGTCCAGCGATGTCGGCACTGCAGCCATCGGCTGACGGGTGCTGCCGCCGCCATTGCTGGTAAGGGAACCCGGCAGTGAAGCCTTGCCGCTTTACGGGCGTGTCCCTACTGTGCATGTGTGAAGCGTGGTGTGCATTCAGATTGGCTTGGCGGCAGGGGAAGGAGGAGCAGGGCAAACTTCCGAGGGACGGCGCCGCCACTGTCTCCCGGAAGTGGGGAAGGGTACCTGTCAACAACAGGTACCTGTTTCCCCCTCCCCCCTGAAAGGTGTCAAATGTGGCACCTGGGGGGGGGGGGGGGGGGAAGCAAATGAGCCGAAGTTCCTCTTTTGGGTGGAAATCTGCTTTAAAGCGGTTGTATCCCGCTTTTTGACACTTTTACCTAGAGGTAAGCCTATAATAAGGCTTACCTGTAGGTACAATTAATATCTCCTAAACCGGCATGGTTTAGGAGATATTTACAGTGCATGCAGCCGCTCGCGCGAGCGGCGCATGCGCTCTGAAGGTCCGGGGGGACCTTCAATTAAGTTGCCGGGAGCTTGCCAGAAAAATCACTCCCGCGCGCATGCGCGGGAGTGACGTCATCGCGGCTCCGGCCAATCAGCGCGCTGGAGCCGATTCTTCCAGCCAATCAGCGCGCCGGAGCCGCTGAACCCGGAAGAGACGACGAGGGATCATGGCAGCGCCCGCATCGATGTCCGGGGGTCCATGTCGGGGCTTCGTTTTAAGGTAAGTTACACATAATGGGCTAGTATGCGATGCATACTAGCTCATTATGCCTTTGTCTTGCAGGTTTTTTTTTTTTTTATAGGGTTTACAACCGCTTTAAGGCCCGTACACACGATATGAAAATCGGAAGTAAAATTTCGTCCGACGAACGATCTGCCGTTTTTTGGATCTTTACTATAGTGCTTTCAACAGCCGATTATGAATTTTCGTACGACATAAACTGGATGTGCAGGCTATAAAATTTTTATCGTACATGAAGACAACGTCCGATTTTCGTTCAATTAGTACAGTTTTCGTCCGAAAAAAATCATAAGAACAAGACTAGGCATGCTCAGAAACTAAAGAACTAAAGAACTACAAAACAATTCAACACATGACATCACTTCTGAAGTTGAATTCTGTCGTACGAGAATTTTCGTATGAAAGTAACCTCTTCACTTTCCATATGAGATTAGCATGCAAAAAAAAAACTAAGAAAATTTGTCTGATAATCAGATCTTGTGTAAGAGGCTTTAGCCATAATGCTGCCTTACTGCTCAGTAGTGCAGACACAGTTTTATTCTACTAAGGGTCAAATGGACAATAAATGAAATACCCATGGGGTTTTTGGGGGGGGTCCAAAAAAAACCCTTTAATCAGGACCTGAAATAGGAAACAATGTATAAGGACATACTAATGACTAGACTTTGAATAGCAGCATTGGCTACACCTTTTATTGCCCCTTTGGCCCTTAAATTTGTATCTGGTCTATTGAATAGTTGTGTGGCACTTCAATTCTTCCTTTTGCTGTTTTGAATTACAAACCAAGGAAACTGTGGAGATCCACTGGGGTGGTGGAGCTGCCAGCCTAGTAACCAGATCACTTACGCCAACATCATTACAATGCTATAGGATAGCAATACCAGCTGGATAACCTTGTGGGTTCAACGCTATGTTTTTTCTTATTTGCCCATTTATATAGTGTTGGCATCTCCAGAGTCACTGGAGATACATGGTAACATCCCATAGTTTCCTATTCATATGGGGATATTTATTAGCTGGTTGTCTGTTACTTATTGTTGACACCTGCACTGCACGACAGCTAGTCAATGATCATAGACATTTCCATATGTGGATTTGGGAAAAGACCCTTCTATTCTTAGCTAACTACCCTGTTGGGGCATATACAGCCGTGGCGAAAGGCTTTGAGAACGACACCATATTATTATTATTATACATGATTTATATAGCGCCAACAGTTTGCGCAGCGCTTTGTATTCAAATGACATGACAACAGTCAAAAAAGCCAATGCATTTCGGCCATCAGGACTTTTTATTGGCAGCCATGATTAAGGCCTGATGTCTGACACGTGTTTGATTTTTTGACTGTTGTCCACCTGCAATAGTAAAATGACGTTTTAGCTGACTTCCATGGCACCAGCCTTTCTCCTTTTTTTTTACCTGATTGGTGGGTTGAACAGGCAATGGAGGGGTTTTAGTGGATGAATATAGGAGTTCCCTGGAGAATCTTCAGTTTGATGACAGCTGATGTCAGAGAACAGTTATTGTCCTTTTGGTTTGGACTATGGAGCTCAATGATGTCCTCATAGAGGAGTGGAAGAGGACTCCAGTGGAAACCTGTGAAGCTCTGGTGAACTCCATGTCCAAGAGGGATAAAGCAGTGCTGGAAAATAATGGTGGCCACACAAAATATTGACACTTTGGGCCCAATTTGGACATTTTTACTAAGGGGTGTACTCACTTTTGTTGCCAGCGGTTTAGACATTAATGGCTGTGTGTTGCGTTATTTTGAGGGGACTACACTGTTATACAAGCTGTACACTCACTACTTTACATTGTAGCAAAGTGTCATTTCTTCAGTGTTGTCACATGAAAAAGATATAATAAAATATTAACAAAAATGTGAGGGGTGTACTCACTTTTGTGAGATACCGTATATAGTTATAGCAGCTGGCGAGGTTCAAGGTCCCTAAAGGCGGTTATTTGAAAAAGATGGTGAAGTCCCTTGAAACATGTCATGCCCATTCCTCTCCCAACATCAGTTGAACTCTTTGACAGCTGTCACCCCCCCAGAGATCGGCTTCAGATCCATCCATCCCCCGTCTGTTTTTGGCACCTTGGTGTACTGTTGCTACATATTACTCATTGGTTGTCATCTCTGCCAACTTGTTCACAGCTGCCTTGTGTCCCGATGTCTCGATTGATCTCATAGATTGGCAGATTTTATTCTACTTCACATGTAAGTCTGCTGCATTGTTAATAAAGGTATCTTGGCTTGCATTAATGCACTAACCCCAGTGCCCTGCTCTCTGCTTGTTTCTTACCAATAACCATTGGTGGAGTTCACATTAAGACAATCCTCTGAAAACAGTAGCAGTGATCTTCAACTAGTAGTTGGAATAGTAACAGTGCAAGTGGTCCAGGAAGATCTAAAGTAGATACTGCTCTGTGTTTGCAAACACAGCATAATGGCAGGAAATGTAAAATATTCCAAAAGCTTTATCCTCAGGCCTTCTCCATAACATCCCTTTTCTCCCCATACAGTAATTGTCCACTCAAACACTCTTCCAATACATCCACATATTTATGTAAATGCAGCTGTAAAACATTATCCTTAAGGGCTAACTACTTATTGATCTTCCATGCACAGATGGCATGAAGCATATCTGTATACCGTAGTGTAATGTTCTGGTACCTTTGGGTACCCTAATTACTCTTTCATAAGTGTATGCGCCCCACCATTCTCTTTTGGTAAGGTGCGCATACACCTTTAAGTCTGATGCTGTCATCACTGAGCGCCGGACTGGATGGCTATTTAGATCGCCGGCTCTCACTCACATGTGTTCGTTCAAACTGCTTTGTGCCTTGATGCTAACCTGTCTTGAAGCTCTCATGCTTGCAAGCATACCTCGCTGTCGGAACCACGCTGCGCTGATCCCTGTATCCCGCTACTGGATCATCCGCTCTTGCCGAACCTCTCCTCTGCTACATTGCTATTAGTGATAAGTACCCCACAGGGGAAACCTCTATAACCTTTATACTAAAGCTTACACTATCTAGCTCTGCATACTAAGGACTATTACTACATCTGCATTATCTAAGATTGCTAGCTCTTGAGCCTACTACCACCTGTTCTTGCACTGGGTTGATCTCTCTTGTATGTCCACCTGCTACTCTGTCATCTGCTACCATACATGATTGCTAAACCTATCTGCATCCCATCTGCTACTATCTTACTTTCAAGAACATTTCCTTTCAAGTGTCTGTCATCTACCATCTCTACCCAACCTGTCTCTTCAGCCTATCATCACTGTGTTACTATATACATAAGTCACTCTAGGAAACATCTTATTGAGTGTGTGTATTTACTTGCTGAATTGAGATCCTCCACACATGATGAGTCATTGGGAGTTGGGATTGGTGTCTCAGCGTTTCTCTACATGACTACTGAAGTGGAATATTTCTGCAGCTGAAAATCCACATCATACGTAAAACGCAGGAGCGTTACACGTAGATGCTATATCATGTCACAATTGCTACTGATCTCCAACTGTCATATCAGCACAAAAGGTATAAAAGTAAAATATCTCTAGCACTCTCCAAGGTAGGTCCTAGAAGAGAGTATAGTTTTTTGGGTCTTTCTGCTACCAGGAAGATTGCCAGGTAAATTTTAGAGTGCTCTGCCTACCAGGGAGCAGGATCTATTGGGGGTCTGCTCATGTGTTCAGGTGCAGCTCAGCTTGTCTGAATGTTTCACACTGATCCAATAGGGAAGAATATTGGACAGTTGGAGGAAACCTGACAAGTGAGGGCACAGACATTGTTACAGCCCTGACGATTGGCAGAGGAAAGTCCCTTGAGCATGCTGGGTGACTGTATAAATGCTAGGGGCACATGTGCTCAGGGTCTTCGGCTGGTGAGCGGGGTCCCGGAGGGAGGGGATGGCTGCCCCTCCTCTGTAGAAGTTGCCATGAAGCCTTGGGTGGTCGACCTAAGGGCCTGAGTCAGAAAGAGAGAAGCTGAATGTACAGGTCCTGCAGAGCTGACTAGAAGGGAGACAGCAGGAAGGATCTGATTCTGTTAGTACAGATCTGTGTCATGGGGCCTGTTCTGTGAGGGCCACCCCTTCAAGTAGAAGAGTAAGTGGATGCGTGTCAGTCAAGGAGATGCTAGAGAGTGTCCTGAAGGTAAAGTAGTGTCATCAAGTCTGCTGCTGGAGAGAGCAAGAAGACTTAATTCTTTCATACAAGTGGCAGTATGGTAAAAGCAGTTTGTCTGCTTCCACAAGTATTCTGGTGAGAGCTATACTTCAGTTGGAGTATCCCACCAGTGGCGGCCCATCCATTGGGGGCGCAGGGGCGCCGCGCCCCCATCCATGTGTCCGGCCCCCTAATCTACATGCAGGGCGCCGGACGCATTGATTCCAATGGGTTCTTTTTTTTACGCACCCGATTAGAGCCAGAGACTCTAATAGGCTTCAAAAAAGGGTGGGCTCTGAGAGCACTGCAGGAGCCAGCAGGAAATATACCAGCAAATCTTCCTAGCAAAGGATGTGTGTTCACCCGAGGCTCAGAATCTAAGTACTAGCCGGTATTCCCCAGAGCTCCTAATAGTGGAGATGGGTTTTGCTGTGTGTTAATACCAGGTTATGGTCCTCAGGATCGCCCCACTTGGAGGGGAGCAAGCCGGGGTCCAGTATTAGATATAGCAAGTAGGGATCCAACAGAAGCGTAGTCAGCAAAAAAGCCAAAGGTCAGTAACAAGTGGTAGCTGGATGGGATCAGACAGAGGCGTGTTTTAGGAACAAGCCAAGGGACAATAACAAGTGTTGCAAAGATAAGGATAGCAGAAGATATGCAAGGAGCAAGATATCGGCTGAAGAGAACACAATAATCTGGCAATCAGAAAGTGTAATGACATGGCTTAAAGTGATACAAAAGTCTCCTTTTTTTTGGGTTAAAAATAACAAACATGTTATGCTACCTGAAGCTTGCTATGGTGGCACCCGAGCTGTACCACAGCTCCCTGTATCCATTCAGACATGGAGCCGTGGCCTGACCCTGACCCCTTTCTCTCCTCATTGGCTGACTTACTTTGATTGACAGCAGTGGGAGCCAATGGCGCCGCGCTCCTGTCTCAGACAACGAGGAGGGGAGTACCCGACACTCCTGCAACATTGCTGGATCTAGATGGACCTCAGGTAAGTATTAGAGGGGCTGAGGGGGGGCTGCTGCACACAGAAGGCTCTTTATCTTAAAGCATAGAATGCATTAAGATAAAAAAACCCTCTGCCTTTACAACCATGTTAGATCAGGAAGTTCATGGTAGGAGCATAGGAGCAAAGGGTTCAAGGTTCACTAAAAACAAGACACAAAGCAGGGTTGTCCAAGGAATCAGGTAGGGGGCTTCCAGCATCTTTGGAGGCACAGCAAGAAGAGTCACAGCCAGACACTGCAGAGGTCTCAGGTTCAGACCTTGAGCCTGACAGAGCTGATGAAGGGGCTGTGGTAAAGAGCAAGGAGACTTCATGGGGCTTTGGTCTGCTATCCCTGAAATGCTATTTAACCGCTTGCTGACCATACTACCTAGATATACGGCGGCAAGGCTGCTCGTACCTTGATTGCCCTAGATATTCAACCCAATGTCATTAGTACAGTGACAGTGCATATTTTTAGCACTGATCACTGTATGAGTGTCATTGGTTCCTGCAAAGTGTCAAAAGTGTAATTTAGTGTCTGACTGCTGCAATATTGCTGTCCTGCTTTACGTCGCTGATCGCTGCCATTACTAGTAAAAAAATAAATTGATAAAAATTCAAGTATACATCCCATAGTTTGTAGATGCTATAACTTTTGAGCAAACCAACCAATATACGCTGATTGGGATTTTTTTTTTTTTTACTAAAAATATGTAGCAGAATACATTTTGCCCTAAATTTATCAAGAAATAAGATTTTTTACATTTTTTGGATATGTTTTATAGCATAAAGTTAATTTTTTTTTATTTTTTTAAATGTTGGGCTTTTTTTGTTTATAGCGCAAAAAATAAAAACCACAGAGGTGATCAAATACCATCAAAAGAAAACTCTATTTGTGAGAAAATAAGGACTTCAGTTTTATTTGGGTAAAAGTGTTGCAAGACCGTGTAATTGTCAGCTAAAATAACGCAGTGCCGTTTAGTAAAAAAATGGCCTGGTCATGAAGGGGGGATAAATCATCCGGAGGTCAAGTGGTTAAACGTGGTGCCCCACTCAATGCCATCTTAAGAGCATTAAAGGGCCCCGGGCAATGCAGTGCACTGATCCCCGCCTACACAATCACCCACGAGAAAAAAAATGCAAATTATCGATAAGGCGATATTTATTGGTACAGCATTGCCAGGCTCATGATAGCTTCCAAGTTCAGTGGCTGGGTCCGGTGAACACACAGACGGACGGAATACAGACTCTACTGTCCGGAGTGTGGCTGTTCCCTTGGAGGCAGACAGGCATTCCTGCAGTTGTGGGCTCCCCGTCCACTGCCCAAATGGCCTGACAGCAGCGAAGGACCAACCGGCACAAGTTCGGCGGCGGGATGCACACAGGAATCAGAACTAATGCTTGGCTGGGGCTGGGTCGCTGGGCAGGTGGGGCCCCCAGGGCAACTGCCCAGCATGCTCATTCGGTAAGATTGCGCTGGCCCCACTTGCATCTCTTATCAATACCCAGGGAAGCCATCAGAAATTTTGGGGCCCCTTGGGGACCATCAACATTCCCCAGGGCCCCCCCACTGGCTGTCCCACCAAGTCCCATCCCATGTCCTCCTCCTTCTCCATCCCATCTCCCCAATCCCATGTCCCCCTCCTGCAGTCTCATCTTCTCCATCCCATGTCCTCCTCCTCCAATCCAATCTCCTCCATCCCATCTCCTCTCTCTTGCACTGTGCACACTTCCTGGTTGCCGGGGCCTGGGCCCCTCCTGACGCTCAGGCCCCATACAGGTTTATCACCTGTACCCCCCTGATGATGGCCCTGTCAATACCTGATCATTGTTCACAACACCAGGGTGTAAAACCCAGTCTGACTTTGACAAAAGTTGCAAACATGGAATTTTACCAGTTAACAAATAACTTTCGCTAACTGACTGAATACTTTGAGACATAATCACTTGCCTTGGTCTAAGAATACCAAGATTCCCCCGTGCTGAGGCTCCATAGATTTGTACATAGATTTGCAAGTAATTAAAAGCTGGCCTGAATTAGGTTTAGTTCTATTAAAATCAGGACTCAGAGGGGTTCATATCACATCCTCATGTAGACTTAAATTAACCTGTCTGCTTATAATTATAAAAAACGAAGACGAGATTGCTGTTATTATTCATCTTCTCCAACTTTTCAGAATATTCTGAAGTTCATTCACTGGTGGGTTCAGGCTATCACTTTTATTTTGGGTGTAAATGATAACCAAGCTTGATAACTACTGACTGTTAGATCCTTATTCCATATTCAAACAGGTCTTTCCTAATTCCTTTTCTTAACCAGTTCTGGACTGGAAGATTCCCCCCCCTAATGACCAGGCTATTTTTTGCGATTCAGCACTGCTTTACTTCAACGGACATTTGCGCGGTCGTGCGACGCGTCTACACACTAGGGGAAAGATTTTTGTCATTTTTTATTTATTTATTTTTTACTACTTAGGGCGGCGATCAGTGATTTTTAGCAGGACTGCGGGAACCTGCTGACCTGCTGCCGTATAACTGCAGCGGCTGATCGGCAAGTAGTTACAGTGCAACTGCATGGAAGAATCCCCCCCCCCCATGCCGCAACATCATTTAGGCAGTCAGTACACCAGCACCATATTTGAGCTCTTGTCACTCCTCTCTTCTGGATCTACCTATCACTTGCAGGTTGGTTGGTAACAGGAGTTTGATCAGATTGCAGAAAAGCTGGTCATCAATATACAGTCGAAGACCTCTCAGCACTGACGCTTGAAAGATTAAGATTTAAATGGCCTGCTGAGTAACACTATGAGCAATGAGTGTGCATGCACATGCTGCAAGCGATCGGACACAGATTCTATGAGCAGAACCGTGCACATACAGGTGTTCAAGCTGGAAAAATTCTATGCAGGCTGGCGCATCTTCCCGGTGTAGCACCTTCCTAGTTAGGCTGCAAGGTAAATTTTGTTTTTGGCTCCACTGTAATGAGTGGAGTGGTTGTTGATTGTTTTGGTCTGATCAGGGTTCTTGAACTGAGAGTTTGATTGCTTCCACCTGCTTCTGGAACAAGCTTCCAGAGCATAGGAAGGGAGATTAAAATGATCAGTTGAATATATATCATCCCCTAGCCAATCCCTGAAAAGGAGCATCTAGAAGGTGGCCGGGGAGATAATAAATAAACAGGAGGCCTAAGCAGATTGTTCTTTCCTTGTCAGGGAGGGTTCCAGGACCCTGCTTTGTGCACTGGTGTGCAGTCATGTTGGAACAGGAAGGGCCCATCCCCAAACTGTTCCCACAAAGTTGGGAGCATTAATTTGTCCAAAATGTCTTGGTATGCTCATGCTGACGCCTTAAGAGTTCTCTTCACTGGGACTAAGGGGCCAATCCCAACCCCTGAAAAACAACCCCACACCATAATCCCCCCCTCCACCAAATTATTTGGACCAGTGCACAAAGCAAGGTCCATAAAGACATGGATGAGCGAGTTTGGAGTGGAGGAACTTGACTGGCCTGCACAGAGTCCTGACCTCAACTTGATAGAACACCTTTGGGATGGATTTGAGCGGAGACTTCGAACCAGGCCTTCTCGTCTAACATTAGTGCCTGACCTCACAAATGCACTTTTGGAAGAATGGTTAAACATTCCGATAGACACACTCCTAAACCTTGTGGACAGCCTTCCCAGAATACTTGAACCTGTTATAGCTGCAAAGAGTGGGCCAACTCAACATTGAACCCTGCAGACTAAGACTGGGAAGCCTTTAAAGTTCATGTGTGTGTAAGGGCAGGCGTCCCAATACTTTTACAATATAGTGTATTTCCTCTATGGTTCAATAATACTAACAGATCTTGCCCCCCCCCCCCCCCGAGCCTGTGACTGGACTGTAAAAGGAGAAGCAACAGACTACTCAGCTCATCTCTGCTCCCTTCTCCTATCAGCATGCTCATTGTTAGCACATAAGCACTGCAGCACATCTGACTGACTCCCTGTGCTACTATTCCCTCCCCAAGTCTGAGCACAGCTGTATAGGGATTGCAATTGGCTAATACCAAGAAAAATTCTGAAACTTACACTGTTTGAATTAAGAAAAATAAATTTAATGCATTTTCTTATTTCTTTATATAAAACAGGGGTCTCCAAACTTTCTAAACAACGGGCCAGCTGATTGTCCTTTAGACTTTAGGAGGGCTGGACTTAGGCAAGCGGGAGTGGAAATTTTTCTGACATCATTGGGAATAAACATCACTGCATTTGGTATTAGGGGGAAGAATAGTGCCCCATCATTGGTATCAGTGGGAGGAATAGTGCCCCATCATTGGTATCAGGGGGAGGAATAGTGCCCCATCATTGGTATCAGGGGGAGGAATATTGCCCCATCATTGGTATCAGGGGGAGAAATATTGCCCCATCATTGGTATCAGGGGGAGGAATATTGCCCCATCATTGGTATCAGTGGGAGGAATATTGCCCCATCATTGGTATCAGTGGGAGGAATATTGCCCCATCATTGGTATCCGTGGGAGGAATAGTGCTCCATCATTGGTATCAGTGGGGGGAATAGTGTCCCATCATTGGTATCAGTGGGAGGAATAGTGCCCTATCATTAATATCAGTGGGAGGAATAGTGCCCCATCATTGGTATCAGTGGGAGGAATAGTGCCTCATCATTGTTGTCAGTGGGAGGAATAGTGCTCCATCATTGGTATCAGTGAGAGGAATAGTGCCCCATCATTGGTATCAGTGGGAGGAATAGTGCCCCATCATTGGTATCAGTGGGAGGAATAGTGCCCCATCGTTTGTATCAGTGGGAGGAATAGTGCCCCATTATTGGTATCAGTGGAAGCAATAGTGCTCCATCATTGGTATCAGTGGGAGGAATAGTGCTCCATCAATGGTGTCAGTGGGATGAATAGTGCGCCATTATTGGTATCAGTGAGAGGCATAGTGCCCCATTATTGGTATCAGTGGGAGGAATAGTGCCCCATCATTGGTGTCAGTGGGAGGAATGGTTCCCCATCATTGGTATTAGTGGAAGAAATAGTGCCCCATTATTGGTATCAGTGGGAGGAATAGTGCCCCATCATTGGTTTCTGTGGGAGGAATAGTGCCCAGCCCCCATTATTGGTATCAGTGGGAGTAATAGTACCCCATTATTGGTGTCAGATGGCAGAATAGTGTCTCTTATAAGTGGGAGGAATAGTGCCCCAAGGCAAACAAAGGGGCGCATATGGCCCTCTGGCCGCAGTTTGTAGATCACTCTTATAGAATATTTTTACAAAACTTTCTGTTAGGATTCTAAACACTTCTTGTAGTAATTATTTAACTATGGATTTGGCGTGTTGCCAAGGCACATTTATTAATGTAAGCATTATGAAGACAACAGTTAATCATTAGTCGGCATTATGAATTATTTTTACATACATTTAAATGAATTGCCTGGGCTTCATTGTAAATGCATACTTTCCCTAATTAAAAGGTTGCTTCGTATTCACAATATTAGCAGTTTCATTAACCTGCAGCAGATAAGACAACTTCCCCGGGGGGAACGCTGAGCTCTCCGGCGCCGATTGTAAGGTTATTGTTTTGCTGCTCTCAGAATATATGTTTACATTTTAATGACGGTTTAGGCCATTTATCTAAGTCCCTTTAAATCGTTTGATGTAGTACATCCCTCTCTGCATTGTCAGCTGGCTATAGAGGGAGCCAAGAACATTACAGCCGTGATTATCTTCATTTCCAAGAACATAAACACATTACTAATATTAGGAAAAGTCACTATGATGAGCAAAAGATGTCTAATAATTACACAGGTAGCACCCTCCTAGGTAGGTAAAAGCCTAGTGTCTCCATCTGCTTATCAGGGGAGCCTGATTGTTTGTTAGGCCTGTTGCATGTGTCCATGTGTGATTCATCTGGCCTGAGGGAGTGTCCCCACTGTATTCAATAGGGGATCCTGTTGGACAGTGGAGGAAACCCAGCCAGTGCCTACCCAGTTGGTAGGCACAACAGTGGTGCATCCTGGGATATGTTACAAAAGCCACGGGCACATGTGACAGGGTGTCTTTGGGCGGGAAGCCAGGTCCCTGCAGGAGGGTGACGGCTGTCTCTCCTCCTGTTTGCTGTGGATGGTGGTCACAGGCGGTTGGCCCTGTGGACCAGGAGTGTGGTGCTGGATCCAGAGGTCCAAGCTGACTGGTGGAGTAGATGGCAGAGCAGAGCCAGAGGCGTAACTAGAACCTTTAGGGCCCCGGTGCAAGAAACCATGAAGGGCCCCCCCGGACGCCTGGCCGGGGCCCTTCCCTTCAAGCCTGGGGCTCCTCCCACTGATCCTGGGGCCCTTTACTCTCATTGCCGGGCCCTTGATTACAGTCCCACAGGGGGACCCTTTTACAAGTTCTGCAGTGGGCCCCCTTTCTGCCATCTTGGGGACTCCCCACGGTGGTGAAATGCCAGAGCCCAGTCACAAGTGTGACCTTTGCGATCCTGGAAGTTCACCCACTGTGTCAGTAGTTTTTATTTTTTGGTATTTTAATTGTATTATTTTTTATCTTTTTATTTTATTTTTTTACAATGTCACTGACTATGACTCTGTCCATTCAGAAAAGGAAGGAGCTGGTAAATTACATATTTACTGACCCCTTCCTGGTTCTCTATTGTGATACATCCCCTGCAGCAGCCGGCAGGAGAGGGGAGGGAGCACAGTGGGGCCCAGAGACAGCAGAACACAAGTGAACTGGATAGGAGGAGTGGCGGGGGCAGCATACAGAGGAACCAATCTCCTCCATTTTTCTCCTGCAGCTACAGGAGGAAAAAGGAGGACAATGATTTCTCTACATGCTGCCCCTGCCGCCCCCCCCTATCCAGGTGTACAGGGGAGCCGCACAGGCCCTCTGGAGCATGGGGCCCGGTTGCAATTGCAACCCCTGCAACCCCTGTAGTTACGCTCCTGGGCAGAGCAACTCTGGAAAAACAGTGTCCATGTGTACAGGGAAGCTTGCCAAGGGGTCTGCCCAGAAAGGGGACCACTCCAGTGGATAGAGTCAGTGGACGGGTGTCAGCACACACAGGCAGTGGAATTAAAGGGGGTGCCAAGTTAGAACCCTGAAGAGAATGACTAAAACAGGAACTTTCTAAACTATCTTGACTTTAATGGCAAGGTGAAGCAGCGGCCTTGCCACACTCTGCAGTTAGTTGTCCTCAAGTTTGTGCATAGTTCAAAGTTGGGGTATCCCACTCATCCCTTCTCCCATCCCAGTTCCAAAGAAAATACAAAAAAAAAACCCCCAACATCCCCTGGACTGATTTTGTTTGAGCCAAGGACTTTAAATGCCGTTTTGCCTGCTATCGGTTGCTAATGGTAACCCAGGGGACCCGCAAGGTGTAATTCTCAGCAGCCCTCTAGGGGGGAGTGCTACACACAGAAAGTCACAATTGCTCCAAGTTTGTCAGTCCTTAGATGTGGTGGCTGCATTCGTTTTCTTTTTTCAGATTTCTCTTCCTGATCCTGCCAGCAACACACTTCCTGTTCTAGGTGACAACGCTCACTCACTGTACTGTATGTATAGAAGGGAGGGGGCCAAGGGGACTTTTATAGGGATACTGTCATCAAGACCAATAGCAGAAATCAGACAATATGTCTGATTTCTGCTATTGGTCTTGATGACAGTATCCCTATAAAAGTCCCCTTGGCCCCCTCCCTTCCTTCTTCCTTCATTTTACTTGGGACGTGGATACTTGTACCCCTTATGACCTACCCTTAATTTGAAAGCTGTCCCCTTTTTTCATACTACATACTGTATGTATAGAGGAGCAGTGTTGTCACCCTGGAGCAGTGTTTTATGGCCCTTTTTTTTCTTTCAATGCACCCTTTGAGAATATGCAAATTCTCAAGGCACCTAAGTCTAAAACAGGGTCCCCATCACATCAGAAGCCCCCATTTACACCAAAGTCTTTACCCCCCCTTTTATATCAGAGTCCTCAGCCCCCCCCCCTTTTACACCAAAGTCCTCATTCCCCCTCTTTTCCATCAGAGTCCTCAGTCCCCCCCTTTTACATCAGAGTCCTAAGTCACCTCCCCCCCTTATATATCAGAGTCCTCAGTCCCCCCTTTTTTACATCAGAGTCCTCAATCCCCCCCATTTACATCATAGTTCTCAGTCCCCCCCTTGTACATCAGAGTCCTCAGTTCCCCCCCCTTTTACATCAGAGTCCTCAGTCCCTCCCTCTTTTACATCAGAGTCCTCATCCCCCCCCTTTACATCAGAGTCCTAAGTCCCCCCCCCTTTACATCAGAGTCCTCAGCCCCCCCCCTTCTTTTACATCAGGGTCCTTAGACCCCTTTTATACAGTAGAGTTCTCAGCCTCCTACCTTTTCACATTGGAGTCCTCATTAGCCCCCTTTCACATCAGACTCCTCTGCCCCCCTCTTTTACATCAGTGTCCACAGTCCACCCCTTCACAGCAGAATCCTCAGCACCCCCTTTATAATCAGAATCCTCAGCCCCCCCTTCAGAATTTGGCGTAAACAACATGAAAGCATGGATCCATCCTGCCTTATATTAACAGTTCAGGCTGGTGGTGTAATGGTGTGGGCAGAGGCGTAACTAGAACCTTCAGGGCCCCGGTGCAAGAAACCATGAAGGGCCCCCCGGACCCCTGGCCGGGGCCCTTTCCTTCAAGCCTGGGGCTCTTCCCACTGATCCTGGGGCCCTTTACTCTCGTTGCGGGGCCCTTTATTGCAGTCCTACAGCGGGTCCCTTTCACAAGTTCTGCAGTGGGCCCCCTTCCTGCCATCTTGGGGCCTCCCTACGGTGGTGGAATGCCAGGGCCCGATTGCAAGTGTGACCTTGGCGATCCTGGAAGTTCACCCCCTGGTGTAAGTAGTTTTTATTTTTTGGTATTTTAATTGTATTATTTTTTATCATTATATTTTATTTTTTACAATGTCACTGACTATGACTCTGTCCATTCAGAAAAGGAAGGAGCTGGTAAAGCATACAGAGTAACCAATTTCCTCCATTTTCCTCCCGCAGCTACAGGAGGAAAAAGATGGACAGTGATTTCTCTACATGCTGCCCCCACCGGAGCCGCCCCTCCTATCCAGGTGTATAGGGGAGCCGCACAGGCCCCCTTGGGACATGGGGCCCGGTTGCAATCGCAACCCCTGCAACCCCTGTAGTTACGCCCCTGGGTGTGGGGGATATTTTCTTGGCAGGCTTTAGGCCCCTTAGTGCAGCGCTATAAATGAAAAAAAAATAAATGAATAAAAAGTCTAAGGGCTCTTTCACACGGGCGGTCCGATCAGATCCGCCTGTCAGTTTTTTAGGCGGATCTGATCGGATCCTCCATGCAGCTCTATGGGGCAGCGGGTGTCAGCGGAGGTCATTTCCGCTGACACCCGCTGCCATCCGCATCCGATCCTGTGCTGAAATCTGGACGGATGGAAACCCTATTTTTCCATCCGTTCAGTAATCGGAGTGGAGTGGATCTGATGAAAGCGGACAAGCGGTCCGCTCTCCTCCGATCCCCCATAGAGGGCAGCGGGTGCTGAGACACCTCCCTCTCCGCTCTGCAAGCGGAGACGGAGCTGTCATCCGCCCGGCTCAGCGGGGATCGCGGATCGATCCCCGCTGAGCAACACGATCCGCCTGCGGAGGCGGACCGTGTGAAAGAGCCCTAAGAGTCTCTTAAATTTCAATTGCAAACAGAGGTGCACCGTGCACATACTCCAGTCGGTCAGGCAGAAATTTAGATGAAACCACCACCAACACCGAACACACTGACTCTTACCCTAAAGCCACATCAAACTGGCATAATAGTATCCACAAGGGTTAAAGCATCAAGCCCGATTCTTCAATGGTAATGCTCCTTCAGAGTGCAAAGAGTCTCCTTGTTGGAATCCAGAGGTGAATTTATGTCAAAGGTGCAAAGAGACATAAATTGCACCTTTGCGATTAATTCTCCTAGACATAGAAACACACAGGGATTTTTTCGGAATAACAAAAGGTCGGAATCTGTAACAAAGGTTGTTATAATCCTTGTAATGTACAGAGATCACCCAGAGGGGAATGTTTTTTTCTCAAAAACTGTCTGGAATGTAGCAATTGTAAGGCTCCATTCACACCTGGGCATTCTGAATCGCGGGTGTATTCCCTCCCCAATTCTGCCCCACGATTCAGAATTGCGGCAATACACGCAATGCATTTGCGATGCCATTATTGCTCAATGGCACCTTAAACGCGGTGTATTACGGAACTTCTTTTTGGGCGACACACGTCCCGCAATTTTGTTTGCACGACAAATCACAGCAAAATCGCACCATGCTTGGGGTGCCAATGAGATATAATGGCATTGCAAACGTGTGGTGCGTTTTGCAGTGATTGTGAACGACGGGCAGAATCGCTGTAATTCTGCTCACGACTCCAGATGCCCAGGTGTGAATGGAGCCTTAGGGATTACATACCTTGAGAAAGTATCTTATTTTGACTTGGTGTTAGCCTCTTGCAGTCACTGTACAGTAGAGCTTAGACTGTGTGGGAAAAAAAAGTAGCACAAGGAACCAATCAGTTATGCTGCAGCACAAGAAACATGCTGATAGGAGGAGAGAGAGCAGAGTGATAGAGAGATGCAGAGGCGTAACTAGAACCTTCAGGGCCCCGGTGCAAGAAACCATGAAGGGCCCCCCGGACCCCTGACTGGGGCCCTTCCCTTCAAGCCTGGGGCTCTTCCCACTGATCCTGGGGCCCTTTACTCTCGTTGCGGGGCCCTTTATGACTGTCCTGCAGCGGGACCCTTTCACAAGTTCTGCAGTGGGCCCCCTTCCTGCCATCTTGGGGCCTCCCCACGGTGGTGGAATGTCAGGGTCCGGTTGCAAGTGTGACCTTTGCGATCCTGGAAGTTCACCCACTGGTGTCAGTTTTTGGTATTTTAATTGTATTATTTTTTTATCATTTTATTTTATTTTTTTACAATGTCACTGACTATGACTCTGTCCACTCAGAAAAGGAAGGAGCTGATAAATTACGTATTTACCGACCCCCCCCTTCCTGGTTCTCTATTGTGACACATCCCCTGCAGCAGCCGGCAGGACAGGGAAGGGAGCACAGTGGGGGGGGGGGGGGCAGGGGAGCACACAGGAGCCCAGAGACAGCAGAACACAAGTGAACTGGATAGGAGGAGTGGCGGGGGCAGCATACAGAGGAACCAATCTCCTCCATTTTACTCCTGTAGCTGCAGGAGGAAAGAGGAGGACAGTGATTTCTCTACATGCTGCCCCCACCGCCCCTCCTATCCAGGTGTACAGGGGAGCCGCACAGGCCCCCCTGGAGCATGGGGCCCGGTTGCAATTGCAGCCCCTGCAACCCCTGTTGTTACGCCCCTGGAGAGATGAGCTCATCAGTCTGCTACTTCTCCTTTCACTACTCAGTAACAGACTGGAGGAGGAACAATATGTAAAAAGTGCAGCGCTAAAACAAAGTGATGATATTGAATAAACCACTCACAGTAATTGAATGTAAATATAAAAATGAGTCCCAAGTGAAAAAAGGTGAAAATGAAAAGTCCAGGGTGATGTGCGTGATCACAGTAGACGCTAGATCCCAACACCAGCAAGGAAACATAAATATGCACTCAGAGGCGTAACTAGAACCTTCAGGGCCCCGGTGCAAGAAACCATGAAGGGCCCCCTGGACCCCTGGCGCCCTTTACTCTAGTTGCGGGGCCCTTTTATTATGGTGAGGGAAGGAAGAATTCTGAAGGGGGGGGGGGAAGCCCAGAAGGGGGGGGGACCAGGGGAGCACACAGGGGCCCAGAGACACCAGAGACAGCAGAACACAAGTGAACTGGATAGGAGAAGTGTACAAAGGGCAGCGTACAGAGGAACCAATCTCCTCCATTTTCCTCCTGCAGCTACAGAAGGAAAAAGGAGGACAGTGATTTCTCTACATGCTGCCCCTGCCGCCCCTCCTATTCAGGTGTACAGGGGAGCCACATGGGCCCCCTTGAGCATGGGGCCCGGTTGCGATTGCAACCCCTGCAACCCCTGTAGTTACGCCCCTGTATGCACTCACCAGAAGGACGGGACCCAAAATACTGTATAGTAGATGGGTCAGATGGGCTCACCAGGTATCAAGTGGGTCTCCAAATCAGTGCTGCGGCCACGGATATTCCGGTTTGCAATCACAAGACAAATGAAGCAAGATGAAGACTCTCATTCGCCAAATGAAATGGAGGGACAAACCAAACGAGGCAAACATAGTGTAAATCCGCTTGAAAGGTTTTAATAAAAAATAAGGGAATACACTTACAGAACATTCAGGAACAAGAGCACATAAATAGGACACATAAATGGAGGAGGAACAAGCCCCGTACATGCTTCTGAAAGACATCTGCCAGACAGGGCTGTGCTATGTGACAGAGCTGTGTAAAGCCCAGGACTGGATGGAAAGTAATACAAATCCTTTGGCCAGTAAAATAGTCTGGATAAATCTATTTTGTATGTGTATGTAGTTGTTTGCCTGGAGTTCAGCTTTAAACATCACAATAAAACGAGGAAAACTACAGGAAATGGAGATGAAAGGGACATCGTAGCTCTAATGTTGCAGCTCGTGGGTGACAACTAACACGTATAGCGCCATCCCTCCGAGCGAATCTGTTCAGCTGCTGACCCCTGTGACCTTACAATTTTATATTTCCAATTGTGACTGTTCTGCGGCTCTCAGCGATATGTCAGAGGTTATATTGTGCCATTTCCCAGGTCGCAGATCAGGGAACCGTTCACAATGAAAAGAACCTTAAATATCTGTTTTCTCATTCTACAACCATACGTTACCAATTGTCTGGCAAATGGTGGGAAGGATTAAAATAGAACTCCAGGCAAACATATAAAACATCCATTTATACACTTTTCTATTTCTTTTTTCTATTTAAGTCCCAAAGATGTCTCAATTCAGCTAGTGTTCCCTTCAAGCTGTACTTACATTGCATTGACACATGCCAGCTGGAAGTTGAAAAGAGCCCCATCCAGGAGTGCCAAAACCTGGAGAAAGCAAAAACCGTTTTCTCCACTCCACATCTACACTCTGTAGTCCTGCACTGAGCCAATGTGCACCCCCTGTGTCCTGGAACTCAGCCTTTTTCAACCAGGGTGCCCAGGCACTCCGGGGGTGCCTTGAGGTTTCTTCAGGGGGTGCCTCAGTAAAATGCCAAAAAATTGCCTAAAAATTGTATACAAGGCAGTGGGTGGATGAAGCCTACCTTTTAGTTGCACAAAGCCACAAGTTTTCATTGTGCACCAATATGACCTTCTAGCCGCCAATCTGCTAACGACCAATGACATCAGCTGATAAGGAAGATGTCATAACATGCTTATTTGACCCTCCCCTGCCTCTCTCCATCAGTTTTTGGAGTCACATTAGCAGGGCCATCCTACCGAATGGGCACGCTGGGAAGTTGCCCGGGGGCCCCACTTGCCTAAGGGGCCCCACCTGCCCAGCGACCCAGCCAAGCATTAGTCCCGATTCCCGTGTGCATCCCGCCACCGAACTTAGCGGGTGGCAAGCGCCTGTCTGCCCTGCGCTGCTGTTAAGCCACTTGGGCTATGGAGGGGGAGCCGACAACTGCAGGAATGCCTGTCTGCCTCCACAGGAACAGGCACACACAGGACAGTCAAGTCTGACTCCCGTCCCTGTGTGTGTTCACTGGACCCAGCCTCCGAACTTGGAAACTGTCATTAGCCTGGCACTGATGTACCAATAAATATCGCCATATCCAGGGCCGTCTTTAATATGGATTGGACCCTGGGCAAACATTTTCTTGGGCCCCCCCCCCATGCAATTTAGCTCTCCACCCCAACAGCGTACCCCCTTCAATGCAGAGACCAGCGTACCCCCTTCAATGCAGAGGCCAGTGTACCCCCTTTCAATGCAGAGACCAGCGTACCCCCTTTCAATGCAGACCAGTGTACCTCCTTTCAATGCAGAGACCAACGTACGCCCTTTCAATGCAGACCAGTGTACCCCCTTTCAATGCAGACCAGTGTACCCCCTTTCAATGCAGACCAGTGTACCTCCTTTCAATGCAGAGACCAGCGTACCCCCTTTCAATGCAGACCAGTGTACCCCCTTTCAATGCAGAGACCAGTGTACCCCCTTTCAATGCAGACCAGCGTGCCCCCTTTCAATGCAGAGACCAGTGTACCCCATTTCAATGCAGAGACCAGTGTACCCCCTTTCAATGCAGAGACCAGCGTGCCCCCTTCCAGGCTGCTGTCATGTGCATTACCCCCCCCCCACTCCACTCCATTCCCAGGGGGGGTGGGGGTAATGCACATGACAGCATTTAATCCAGTTAGTAAATCCTGACCATTCCAGGCTGCAGTGCCGAGCCTGGAATGGTCAGGATTTACTAACTGGATTAAATGCTGTCATGTGCATTAACTCCCCCCTCCCTAGGGAGGAGAAAGACCTACCTGGTCCGGTCCGGTCCATCCTGGCCAGCTCCGCTCTGATCAGTGCCTGCGATGCTGTGTGACATGACAGGCTATCGGCTCGAATCCTCCCGCCACACACCATTCACGGACAGGGGCGGGGCCAGAGCATGAGTGGAGATCACGGCCCCGCCCACTCTTCGCTCCTTGCTAGAGAGCAGTGCGGGGGCGCCGATGCCATGCCCAGCCAGATGCCGGCTTCTGTCACATAAAGTGACTGTCAAGCCACAGCGGTCAGCGCCGATGGGGCTCCCGATTTGGGGCTTAAGGGGCAGCTCTGCTTTGGGCCCCTAAAGATTGACAGGGCCCTGGGCAGCTTCCCCTTTTGCCCTGCGGTAAAGACGGCCCTGGCCATATCGATTATTTTCATTCTTATTCTCATGGGTGACTGTGTAGGGGGGCCCCAGTGCACTGCATTGCCCGGGGTCCTTTAACGCTCTTAAGATGGCACTGCACATTAGCAGAGTGATGGAGAAAAACTGAAGAAGAAGAGAAACATTGGAATACTAGTCAGTACCAACTTGCAACTCTAACATTAGGTGTCCTACGTGTGTGGCTGTTGCAGCAATATTTAAAACTAATAGTTTGTTTTACATTTTAGAAAGGGGTGCCTCAAGACTTTCTATAATTTTAAAGGTGCCTTGACTGAAAAAAGGTTGAGAAGCACTGTTGTAACTGACCAACTTCACAGTGGCAGAGTCTTGTCCTTTCATATCACATTGGGGTGCATTGGGCAAAGCTGTCCAATGCAAGGATAAGCCGATTTGCTTTATGTCCAATTAGTTCCATTTAATTGGTATGTACTGCAAAAGGGGAAAGTGTTTCTGTGAGGGGAAATCTCTTTTACTGGGAATCAAGGCTGGAGGTATCCATGACCAAGAGATAGATAGAAGATTGAATTTTGGAATGCTGTCCACGTGGAGCAATCTCCTATGTCGTTAAGCCTGATCTGATCTTCTGCTAATGTAAGAGATGCTAAACATCAGGTAGGTACCCCATAAAAAAACAAAGTAATAAGTAGGGATAGACCGATTATCAGCAAGGCCGATATGCACTTTCCCCGATATATCGGTATCGGCCCCAGAACTGGCCAATATTGCCAATATTTTTGTGATGTCATTCTGCCTTCTTAGGCCACCTCCCTCGACTTGGACAGCCTTGTCTGGAGTCGGGACTAGTCTCATGGGAGTGTATCACAGCCATAAACCCACCCATAGCAGCCCGGTGCCAGCCAGCCACCCACATCCACAGGCCCTGTACCAGCCAGCCAGCCACAGGCACTGTACCAGCTAGCCAGCCAGCCACCCACAGGCCCTGTACCAGCCAGCCACAGGCACTGTACCAGCCAGCCAGCTACCCACAGGCCCTGTACCAGCCAGACACCCACAGGCCCTGTGCCAACCACCCACCCACCACAGGGTGCCAACCAGCCAGCCACCCACCACAGGGTGCCAGACAGCCAGCAACCCACCACAGGGTGCCAGACAGCCAGCCACCCACAGGCCCTGTACCAGCCAGCCACCCACAGGCCCTGTACCACTCAACCACCCACAGCCCCTGTGCCAACCGCCCACCCACCACAGGGTGCCAGCCAGCCAGCCACCCACCACAGGGTGCCAGACAGCCAGCCACCCACAGGCCCTGTACCAGCCAGCCACAGGCACTGTACCAGCCAGCCACCCACAGGCCCTGTACCAGTCAGCCACCGACAGCACCTGTGTCAGACAGCCACCCACCAAAGGGTGCCAGCCAGCCACCCACCACAGGGTGCCAGCCAGCCATTAAGCATTAAACACAAATTAACATGTTCAGTACCATATTTGTGTCAAAAATTGTCTTAATTTTTCATAATTTTAAATATACAAAATATCAGCCCATATCGGCCGATACTGATACGTTGTGACCAAAATATCGGTATCGGCCCTGAAAAAAACATATCGGTCTCTCCCTACTAATGAGTGTCACATTTCCAGCTCCAGCAGTTCAGCATTATAGTTCTGTTCATAGAGAAAGTAAAGTATATAGAGGGGGATTAACCGCGCTTAAAGAAAATAATATTGAACAGCAGCAACTTCAAGTGTGACCACACCCTGTAGAATATTTGTAAATTAAGTTGCGCTAAGTGTGATAAATGGAGATGTAAAGTCCATAAAGTCCCAATAGTAAATGATGATGACAAAATCCTAGATGTAATCCTGGACCAGACTCCCTTAAGGGTATAGGCTTACCAGATTCAGGTAAGAGAAAAGCAGATGCTCAATGAATCTTGTCACCTTGATAGAAGATCCAGGCCCACGTGAGCGGTAGACTCAATGGTCATTGGATCATGAAAAAAATGTAAAATACGCAATAGCGTAAAACCCAACAAATAGGTAAATATCACCAATGTGACTTGAGAATAACGTGTGTAAAAATTAGACCACCACCAAAGATTCTTATTATCAGTGGGCAAGTGTATATTAAAGAAAATGGTGTGTGTTAAATACCCCTTACCAAATATAAATAAGGGTAGGTGTATATAAACCAATAAATAATTCCAGCTGAAGTTGCCTCTTACCAGACGACTATAATGGATGTGCCAAAGTGAAAAAAACAATGATGAAAGATAGGTGTAGAACCATCACCAGCTAGATGAGCCTCTTACCATGTGAACGAAATCAAAATGTGTAAAATCAGATTCCAATAAGACACCAAGATTCAGTACCGAAAAGGAACCAGTAGGGGTCACCTCTTACCAGATCTTTAGATCAACCACGCTTGTATGATATTAATTGGTTGGGGGTCCGGCAACAGACTCGAGCAACTGATCCTCAGATGTTCCCAATGTTCACCATTCAAAAAGAGAGAGAGAGGCTCCCATAGCGTAAAACAGTAAAATTTATTCCAAAAATAAAAGCAAGAACACTCACAGAAACCAGGATGGAATGAGCAATTGTATACAGCCGCCGGCCGAACGGCTTCGCTCGCCCACGTTTTCACCTTTGAAAACGTCATCTGTGACGAAACGTCGTCAGGGCACGGCGTACTGACGTCATCCGATCGCGACCAGAGAGTGCGGGCGAGCGAAGCCGTTCGGCCGGCGGCTGTATACAATTGCTCATTCCATCCTGGTTTCTGTGAGTGTTCTTGCTTTTATTTTTGGAATAAATTTTACTGTTTTACGCTATGGGAGCCTCTCTCTCTCTTTTTGAATGGTGAACATTGGGAACATCTGAGGATCAGTTGCTCGAGTCTGTTGCCGGACCCCCAACCAATTAATATCATACAAGCGTGGTTGATCTAAAGATCTGGTAAGAGGTGACCCCTACTGGTTCCTTTTCGGTACTGAATCTTGGTGTCTTATTGGAATCTGATTTTACACATTTTGATTTCGTTCACATGGTAAGAGGCTCATCTAGCTGGTGATGGTTCTACACCTATCTTTCATCATTGTTTTTTTCACTTTGGCACATCCATTATAGTCGTCTGGTAAGAGGCAACTTCAGCTGGAATTATTTATTGGTTTATATACACCTACCCTTATTTATATTTGGTAAGGGGTATTTAACACACACCATTTTCTTTAATATACACTTGCCCACTGATAATAAGAATCTTTGGTGGTGGTCTAATTTTTACACACGTTATTCTCAAGTCACATTGGTGATATTTACCTATTTGTTGGGTTTTACGCTATTGCGTATTTTACATTTTTTTCATGATCCAATGACCATTGAGTCTACCGCTCACGTGGGCCTGGATCTTCTATCAAGGTGACAAGATTCATTGAGCATCTGCTTTTCTCTTACCTGAATCTGGTAAGCCTATACCCTTAAGGGAGTCTGGTCCAGGATTACATCTAGGATTTTGTCATCATCATTTACTATTGGGACTTTATGGACTTTACATCTCCATTTATCACACTTAGCGCAACTTAATTTACAAATACACATAGAGAAAGTAAAACCTATGGCTTTTCTATTAAAGCTCCACTTGAGGGCAGCATTGAGTTAAAAGCATGAATGAAGGAGTGTACATTTTAATGGAAAACTGCTAATATAGCAGGGGGAACCAAAAAGACAGACCTTTGTTTCTCGTGGGAACAGAATAGCAGTTACTATCCGGTCTATCAGACTGAAGGTCATACTTTATGTCATTGTAGGTAAGACTGAGCATATTTAGGGCTATAAACAGGACGAGATTGATTTAATTTACATCCCTGTGATCAGTAAAGGCTGCTGTCGCTACTTTGTAATTAAATAACACATTGCACAAATGTTAGTGGATCACACTGACGCGTCACATGGTGCCAGTGTACCGGGAATGTGATTATCATAGTGGTATGTTTCTTTTATCATATTAGATTGTATTATTAGACCACAGTGGTGCAGAATGAGTATCATTCAGCACATGGTAAATGGTTTATTATTTTCTATGAAAACGTTATTCCTGTATATGAGAATGTTATTATTTTATATATGTGTGTGTATTATTATGTAGGAACAGAATAGCAGTTGCTATCCTGTCTATCAGACTAAAGGTCACCCCCTAGGCACATATGTAACCCTTTGGTCCCACCTGGATTAACCTCTTCCCTGCCAGTGTCATTATTACAGTAACAGTGCATATTTTTAGCACTGATTACTGTAGTAATGTCACTGGTCCCCCCAAAAGTGTCAAAAATGTCAGTTAGGGGTCCGATCTGTCCGCCGAAATGTCGCAGTCCTGCTAAAAATCCCAGATTGCCGCCAGTAAAAAAAAAATAAAAAAAAAAAAAATAAATAAAAATGATATAAATCTTTCCCCTAGTTTGTAGACGCAACCAATCAAAATACGCTTATTGGGATTTTTTTTTTACCAAAAATATGTAGCAGAATACAATTTGGCCTAAAAGGATGAAAAAAATTAGATTTTTTTTTTTTTGGAATGTTATATAGCAGGAAGTAAAAAATATTGTTTTTTTTTTTTTTTAGAATTGTTGCTCTTTTTTTGTTTATAGCGCAAAAAAAAAAAAAAAACCGCAGAGGTGATCAAATACCACCACAAATATAGCTCTATATGTGGGAAAAAAGGACATCAAATTTATTAAGGTACAGTGTTAAAGTAACGCAGTGCCGTATCGCAAAAAATGGCCTGGTCATTAAGGGGGGACAAGAAGTGGTTAAAGTGATTGTAAAGTCTTTTTTTTTCAATAAAAATAACAAACATGTTATACTTACCTCCTCTGTGCAGTTGGATTTGCACAGAGCAGCCCAGGTCCTCCTCTTCTCGGGTCCCTCTTCGGCTCTCCTGGCTCCTCCCTCCCTTTGAGTGCCCCCACAGTAAGCAACTTGCTATGGGGGCAACTGAGCTGAGTCACAGCTCCGTGTATCCATTCAGACATGGATCTGCAGTTGGGTCCCACCCCCTCTCTCTCTCCTCATTGGCTTCCTGACTTTGATTGAAAGCAGCGGGAGCCAATGGTGCCACTGCTGTGTCTTAGCCAATGAGGAGGGGAGTCCTGGATGGCTGAGACAGTCGTGGACATCGCTGGATCGAGAGGGGTCTCAAGTAAGCATTAGGGGGGGCTGAGGGGGGCTGCTACACACAGAAGGCTTTTTATCTTAATGCATAGAATGTAATAGGATAAAAAACTTTCTGACTGTACAACCCCTTTAAAGAGTCATTGCAATCATTTGATGAAGATTTTTCTTTTGTTTGTTCACCTTGCGGCATTCGAATCGACAAAAAAAATCAAAAATTTTGGATTCAACCAACTGGAAATTTATTAATTCGAATGTTTCGAATCGAAAAAATTGGTAAATTCAAAGAACATTTGAAAAAGACATAAAACGAATTCCAAATATGAATTCCGAATACGAATTGAACGAGATAACCGAATCTAACGAAATGATATAACTAGATTAACAAATCGAAACTAAACACCATTTTTTTTTCGTCATGCACATGCCTAGCTGACAGTGGGAGTCGCGTTTCTGCAAGCTGGTAGGTGGAAGTGGGGTGTACATAGATGGGCTTAGAAAAGGGAGAAAGCACAAGTCACCGGTCCCATGATATTAACCGCTTGACCTCCGGAAAGGTTTTAATCCCCTTCATGACCAGGCCATTTTTTGCTATTCTGCACTGCGCTACTTTGACAGACAATTGCACAGTCATGCAACACTACACAAAAAAAACCGTATAGGATTTGTTTTACACAAATAGAGCTTTCTTTTCGTGGTATTTGATCACCTCTGAGTTTTTTATTTTTTGAGCTATAAACAAAAAAATGACTAACGATTTTGAAAAAAAAAACAATATTTTTTACTTTCTGCTACAAAACATATCCAATAAAAATTAGTCAACTTAGGCCAATATATATTCTGTTACATATTTTTGGTTAAAAAAAAAATCCTGATACACATATATTGATTGGTTTGCACAAAAGGTTATAGTGTCTACAAACTATGGCATGTTTTTGTTAGGACAAACAACATTTTATCTGGATGATTTTGTCTTGCAAAACTGATAGCCTTTGAAAACGTCACCGGATGTGACGAAACGCGTCAGGACGTGGACCACACAGCATAGCACACGTGACATACGATTGGAACGCAAGCCGGAAGTAACGCCGCTCGCCACTCTGCACAATCGTTTGCATGTCACGGATACCAGTACGAGATATCCTCGCTGGAACTCGTTGATTTTTATCTGTCATTTTTGGAATAAAACTGTTTTATTATGATATCACACTATCTGGAGCATATTTTTTCTATCTACTATGATCTGAGCTGCCCTATGGATCCGTAAGGAGGAAAACCATCAGCGGCTGAGGAGGATCCTTTAAAGGGAACTTACCATAAAGCTTGGTTGGTCTCAATATTATATGATAAACGAGACCCACTCCATTTGGTAAGTTACCCACCTATATTATATTGCATGGGAAGAAAGATTCAAGCACTTTTGCACATTTTTTACCAGTCACTGAATTTGTTTTTAAAGAGCACTGGCACATGTCCAAGAAAAAGAAGATTTCTTTCGGATTGTATAATTAATTTCATTTACACCTTGGACATTTTTTGCACAAAAGAAAACATATTGATTTATGCATGAACTTATAATATTAAGTTATTGATTTGCACAAGCACTTGCACTTTGAGATTTTATTTGTACACTAGAGAAACCAGAAAAAGTTTTTTATATTTTTTATATATGGATTTGGAATATTGATTAATTGCTTCGTATATTTATTAGGACATTGGCACTATTTGCACATAATACATATATTTATATTCACAGATTAATATATACAAGTTTTTTAGCAAGCGCTGTAGATAGCCCTATTTTTAGGACTATTTCTTTCAATTTCTACCTTCCACTACTGCTGCTGCTAATTTATTACTAATACACTTTTATATTATTTATACATTCATTTAAAGGTGATTTTATATCTAATAATTCCTAGGCGCGGGGAGTATAACCTTTTTTAGAAAAGGGATACTTACCTTCATAAAACAGATTTTTCTTATAAAATCCAAAGACCAAAAAAATGTTAACAGAAGTGAGAAAAACATAATTCTTCCTACTTTGATCCATGTTAGCTAAAAAAAAAAAAAAAGATGATTTCTGCAGTAGATAAAAAGAATAAAAATTACTCTATAATTTATCCTGTTTAAAATGACACTAAAATGATGATTCTGGAACAAAGCATATCACGGTTACTTAAAAATGCAAAAATGAAATAAAGGCTTTTCCACAATTTTGTGCTTCTTTAATGGAACACTAAAAAAATTAACAACCAAAATGAATGAAAATGAAAAATGTTGACATAATAATGTTAAAAAGATAGGAAAAAAAACAGCAGTAAAATAACACGGGAGAAGAGGACAAAGGAGTTCATTTGGGCTAATTAGGGTAAACTAACAGTTAATAAGGGGTTCAATGAGAATTTATTTTGCGTATTTTTTTATTTGCTTTAACTGATATCATATGCATATTAAAAATCATGTCTTTAGGGCTCTTTCACACAGCCCGTCCGTCGGACGGACTCAGTTTACCTCAGTGGGGGATCGATCCTCCGATCCCCCGTTGAGCAGGAGGATGACAGATGTTCTCCGCGCTGTGTGCGGACATGCAGCTGTCAGTTCCCCATGCATTTCTATGGGGGAATCGGATGGGAACGGACCGTCGGTCTGTTCTCATGCGATCCGCTGGGCGGATGGAAAATAGGGTTTCCATCCGTCCAGATTTGATGGATCGGATCGGATGTCAGCGGACATGTCTCCACTGACATCCGATGCCCCATAGGGATGCATGGGGGGGACCGTTCAGATCCGCCAAAAAAATGGACAGATCTGAACGGTCCGCCTGTGTGAAAGGGGCCTAAATCTTCAGATGAATGAAACAGAGTGGATATAAAGGGGGAGATTTACTAAAGTAGGTGCACTAAGAATCTAGTGCAGCGCATTATAGTCAATCAACTTCTAATTTTCAGCTTGTTCATTTAAGTTTTGGCAATAAAACCTGGACGCTGATTGGTTCCTATGCAGTATTGCACCAGATTTTGCACTCTCCAGCTTTAGTAAATAACCCCCTAAGTAACCAGGTTATTTTGTATCTCATTCACACTGTATGTTTTATTTTACAGCAGAGCTATTACAGCCGCTTTATTTACACAGCAACTTTCGGCTGTCATTTTGACAGCTGGGAATTTCTAGCAAGTGCAGGGAAAGGGGGAGGAGTATCGGGGCAGGACAGGGCTAGACATTTTTGGGCATATGTAGCAACTCAAGAGCCACAACAAGTTAAAATATGTGTAAAGCCAAAACCGTTTTTTTTTTTTTTTTACATTTTGTATAGAGTAGGGGAGGGCTAAATTTAGTCAGTTTTGTTCTTTTGAGGTACCTCATTAGGGAGGTTTCCAGTAGTGGTACCATCCGCTGAATGCAACCTGCCATCTAATTTTTGCTATGGCTGTCAAGCAAAGTATTGTGGCCACTGCATGTGTACAACCCTGCATGTTCAAGTTTATGGCACTTTTCCACTGCAAGTACCGGCTCGCCTCCACTCGGCCCTGCTTGGCTCGGTTTGGTTTTCCACTGCATGGTACCGCACGGTACGGTTTGCTTTTCTACTAAAGTAAAGTGGGTGGGATAACAATGATTCTCTGACCAATCAGTGGCTAGTAGTGACAAAGGCTGCATGCAAAGTATTGTGGGATATGGTAACGGTACGGCCCTCTTGGAACCACAACTGAGGTGGTACTGTTTAAGCGAGCCGTACTGTTGGGTTCCATGTAGTGGAAAAGTGCCGCCGTACTGTACCGAACCGTTCCAACACCGTACCATGCGGTACCATGCAGTGGAAAAGCACAAAAGCGAGCCAATCCGTTCGGTTCCATGCAGTGGAAAAGCGTCTTTAGATGGGCACTTGAGAGTGGTAAAACCATGGTCAACTGTCTGCTTTTACTGCCCCTGGGCTGCTTGTGTGAACAAGTCTTTAGATCCCTGGTGACCACATTGCAGTCTGGGGGAACATGCAGTCCTTTGACAAATTTTGTGTGGCTTTCAGGGCCCCTGCCTACACTAATTTGTGTTTCCCTATTGCCCTGTTATAGCAGTGATCTCATGTACAACGTCTTTAGTCTATGTCTGTTTCCTGAAGCATGTTCCCATTCTCCAACAACTCCTAGCATGTCCATCTCTTATATCTCTGACCATCTCTTATATCATGTCCACAGTCTCTGACCATCTCCTGTGTCATGTCTGCAGTCTCTGACCATCTCTTGTATCATGTCTGCAGTCTCTGACCATCTCCTGTGCCATGTCTGCAGTCTCTGACCGTCTCTTGCATAATGTCCACAGTCTCTGACCATCTCATGTATCATGTCCTCAGTCTCTGACCATCTCTTGTATCATCTCTGCACTCTCACCATCTCTTGTATCATGTCCACAGTCTCTGACCATCTCTTGTATCATGTCTGCAGTCTCTGACCATCTCTTGTATCGTGTCCTCAGTCTCTGACCATCTCTTGTATCATGTCTGCACTCTCACCATCTCTTGTATCATGTCTGCAGTCTCTGACCATCTCTTGTGACATGTCCTCAGTCTCTGTCCACAGTCTCTGACCATCTCTTGTATCATGTCTGCAGTCTCTGACCATCTCTTATATCATGTCCTCAGTCTCTGACCATGTCTTTTATCATGTCTGCAGTCTCTGACTATCTCTTGTATCATGTCCGCAGTCTCTGACCATCTCCTGTGCCATGTCTGCAGTCTCTGACCATCTCTTGTGCCATGTCTGCAGTCTCTGACCATCTCCTGTACCATGTCTGCAGTCTCTGACCATTTCTTGTATCATGCCTGCAGTCTCTAACCATCTCTTGTATCACGCCTGCAGTCTCTGACCATCTCCTTTGTTATGTCTGTAGTCTCTGACTGTCTCTTGTATCATGCCTGCAGTCTCTGACCATCTCCTGCATCCCCCCTTCCACCTCTTCCCGGTCGTTTCCAGGCTTACCTGACTGATCAGTGAAGTCAGGGAGTGGTCTGAAGTTGGCGGTAGCTGGGTATGGAGAAGAGTGTTCAAACCACACCTGTGAGGTATTGCCGTGATTGTGAGAGCGAAAGCAATAATTCTAGTGCAAGACCCCCTGTGTAATTCGAAACAGGTAACCTGTAAACCTTTTTAAAATGTTGTCTATGAAGATTTTTAGGTACTGTCGTTCCACGAGCGTGCGCAGTTTTAAAGAATGACATCTAAGGTCAGCGTAACATCATGTTTTAGATTTTACAAAAAAATTGGGCTATGTGTGGGGTTTTTTCACATTAAAATTCATTAAGGTGTACCGTTTCCGAAAAAAATAAATTGCGTTTGAAAGACAGTGACATAAAATATTGCAACGACTACCACTTTATTCTCTAGGGCCTCTGCCTTAAAAAAGAAAGATATAAAATGTTTGGTGGTTCTAAGTAATTTTCTAGCAAAAAATACTGATTTAAACTTTTAGGTCGAGTTCGCATATGTCTGGCCGCGATTCCTAGCATGGGGTCTGGTGCGTTCCTGTTCACCGGATCCAAAGATACACAGGACTTTTGGAATGTGGACCGCGTCCGCCCTGGATCTGTGTGAACTGGCTCCATTGTGAGCCATACACACTCATTTGTCATGCGAATTGAAACCTATCAGTGCCACCTACTTGTGCCTATCAGTGCCCATCAGTGCCACCTATCAGGGCCCATCAGTGCTGCCCATCAGTGCCACCTATCAGTGCCCATCAGTGCCACCTATCAGTGCTTATCAGTGCCGCCTATCAGTGGCCAACAGTGCCACCTATCTCTGCTGGCTCTCACGTTGTGGGGATTCCTCAGTGGTTGCCACAGTTTCCCAGGTCAGTGGAAAGCACAGCAGGGCCAGGACAAGGGGTAGGCAGAAGGGGCGGCTGCCCTGGGCACTGTAGTATCATGTGAGGTGGGAGGCATCACAAGGAGATGGGGGAAGGGATTTGTGCTGGAAGGGGGAATTTGGGGATGGCAGGGGTAAGTATTAGTCTTGAAAGGAAAATTGGGGGGGGGGGGGTGGGGGTGCTAAGAGTGGTGAGGATTGGGAGGATTTGGGGAATGGGCGATCAAAGATTGGTGCTGAGAGGGGGGATTTCAGCAGGGGGTGCTTTGTGCTTAGGGGTAAGCATGCAGATTAGTGCTGGATTTTTGCTGTCACATAATGCTCATACATTTTGGGGGAGGGGGCACAGTTTAGCATGTTTGCCCTGGGCTCTAGATGACCTTGTCTCGGCACTGACGCACGGGGAGTCATCTCAGAGAGACCGTGACGTCACTTCCTGGTTGTGATGTGGAGACGTCTCCACATCGCAATCAGGAAGTGTCGTCACGGTCTGCCGGAGCTGACTCCCCGTATGTTCCAGGGACCCTGGAAATTGCGGCAACCACCGAGGAATACCCACACCGTGAGAGCCAGCTGGGATACCACCACCAATCATATCAAGAAAGTTGACCACCACTGCTTTAGACAGTTGTCACCTTATTTTTTTTTTTTAACAATCAAGTTTATTGATAACATGAAGTACAAAACAACCAAAAAAGTATAAAAGTAGCAAAGGTACAAACATGTCAAACAGGGTGGGAGCAATAGCTTCCAGTTGTCACCTTAACCACTTTACCGCTGCTCACTAGAGCTATACTGCGGCAAAGTGGCTCTTGTAGGTCTGACGACGTAGACCCAAGTCGGCAGACACTCCCCCTTCTCGGCGGCGCCGCCGGAGGCTCGCTCCCGCTGTATTCAGTCACAGCGGGAGTAGGGCCAGGGGAGGAGCAGTGGCGATTGCCGCTGCTCTTCCCCGATCATCGAAGAATCGAGTCTGGAGATCCGCCCGCTTGTTTAAACAGAGCGGGCGGATCTCCTAAGTGACAGGCAGTGTCAGATTGCAGGGCTCAGCATAGTGTCACTCAGTCCCCTCCCCCCACACACGTCAGTAAGCACCAGGCATACATTAACCCCTCCCTCTCCAATAAAATTAACCCCTTCCCTGCCAGTGTCATTTTTACAGTAACAGTGCATATTTATAGCACTGTTACTGTAGTAATGTCACTGGTACCCCCAAAAATGTCAGTCAAGGGTCCGATCTGTCTGCCGCAATGTTGCAGTCCTGCAAAAAAAATTGCAGATCGCCGCCATTACTCGTTAAAAAAAAAAACACCAAAAACGACATAACTCTTTCCCTTAGTTAGTAAACGCAATAACTTTTGCGCAAGCCAATAAAAATACGCTTATTGCGATTTTTTTTACCAAAAAATATGTAGCAGAAAACAAATTGGCCTAAAATAATAAAAAAATATTGATTTTTACATTTTTTTGGGGGGGAATTTCATATAAAAAAATGTGAAAAATATTATTTTTTCAAAATTGTTGCTCTTTTTTTGTTTATAGCGCAAAATGTAAAAATTGCATCGGTGATCAAATACCACCAAAAGAAAGCTCTGTTTGTGTGGAAAAAAGGACGTAAATTTCGTTTGGGTACGGCGTTGCATGACCGCGCAATTGTCAATTAAATTCGCACAGTGCCGAATCGCAAAAAGTGGCCTGGACGTAAGACAGCAAAATCCTCCGGTGGTAAAGTGGTTAATAAGTGTCCCCACTGGAAGATTTCTCCTCTAATATTGCTCTGGTGGCAACCCACAATTTTGGATTTACCTTCACTTTCATTCCCGGTGATATTGGTGATCGGACCCATTGGAGAGAATCAATCTCCCTAACGGGGACACAGGCAGCAATAAATACCTGATAGTAGCTTTAACCCCTTTATCTATATCTAAAAAAGAAGTGTTGCCTTTAGTTATCCTTTATTATTGGGAATCCCGGCCATTGCCCTTTGGCCCCGGTGTACATACATCAGGCTGGGGCCGTGAGACGGCTTCCTCTGTATCTCAGCCCAATGAAAGCATGGCCCGTTAATTTGATATATTCCACTTCATAATACTCGGAGCCTTTACCATGGAAACAGTGTTATCATCAACACATGTGCACACTATATAAATAAATGGAGCCGGGTCTCTTTGGGTCCAGTTGCTATGGTGACCTAAAAGTCCTGTTATTATGCAGTGTACCACGGATGATGGACATTTATAACAGAGGTTGCTGCTAGGTCATCTCTAAATAAGACCTATCATTTCTACCTTCCCGTCATCTCTCCAGCCTTGTATATCGTCTAATATCATCAGAACATTCTTCAAACGCAAGAAAGTTATAAAACGAGAACATTTGTAAAGAGAACCGGTCACCCAGAAGAAGATGGCCTTGCTAGGCCTTGATCAGGCATTTTCATAGGTCAGATAGAGCTTGCAAGGTAGGGAAGGTGAGCTTGGTACCCCGGCTTTGATAATTTCCGGCAGATATAAAAGACACAATGTAATGTGTATCTAAAGCCAAGGACAACCTTATAATATATTGCAGATTATCAGTCCTTAAGTGTATCCGTTTTTTTTTTTTTTATTTATTTAGACTTTTTTTCCCCTAACCCAGAGCTGTTTTTTTTTTGCATTTTTTGCACATGTTTAACCACTTCTGGACCGAGAGGATTTTCCCCCGATTTTTAGCGGGACTGCAACATTGCGGCCAACAAATCGGACACTAACTTACACTTTTGACACTTTTGTGGGGACCAGTGATACACTGATCAGTGCTACAAATATGCACTGTCACTGTACTATGACACTGACAGGGAAGGGGTTAACATCAGAGTGCGATCAAAGGGTTATTGTTTGTTCCCTGGGAGTGCTTTCTAACTGTGGAGGGGGAGGGAGTGCTTTGACTGGGGAAAGACAGAGATGCGTGTTCTTGCTTAGCAGAAAGCTAACTTTCCCCTCCCACAGAATGGCGGTCTGCCTTGTTTACATAGGCAGACCGCCGTTCTGCCTCTCTCACGAAGGATCACGAGGTGCCGCCGAACATCGGATCCGACGGGCCCGCTTATTGGCTACCACTGTGTCCAATCACAGCGGGAGCCGGTTGCCAGTGGTGCGCACGTCCCAGACATGAACGATATACCATTCAGGCATTTGGTAGTAGATTGACCCCCCGCAGGTGCACACCCATCCTCGGCACCAGAGATACAACCGACAAAAAAAGAATGGTGGCACACTGCAACATATTTCTGTTGCCCGTATCTAGATTTTCCATTAGATGTTATTGTTTTTACTTTTAATTTTTGTATGGGAATATTCATGTTTTGCACATCTGGTGTGTTATGTGTTTTTATCATTTGACGGTATTTAATGATATGGAGGTATGTTTTTTTTTTTTTATAACCAGTTATGGACCAGGAGATTTTGCCCCCCTAATGACCAGGCCATTTTTTGCGATTCGGCACTGCGTTACTGTAACGGAAAATTGCGTGGTCGCCTGACACTGTCAGTGCCGGGACAAGGTCATCCAGAGCTCAGGACAAAGATGCCAAACTGCACCCTACCCCTTCCCTTAGGGTTAGGGTCAGGGCACACCCCTATCCCTGCAAAAAACCCTTGCACCCAGGGAAGCCGTCCCTCCTGCCCACCCCTCGTCCCAGCCCTGGACACTGTATCCAAATAAAATTGACGTCCTTTTTTTTCCCACAAATAGAGCTTTTTTTTTTTGGTGGTATTTGATCACCTGAGCGATTTTTATTTTTTGCACTATAAACAAAAAAAGAGCAACAATTCTGAAAAATATATATATATTTTTCACTTTCTGCTATATAACATTCCCAGTAAAAAAAAAACAAAAGTAAAAATCAATTTTTTTCATCATTTTAGGCCAATTTGTATTCTGCTACATATTTTTGCAAAAAAAAAATCCCAATAAGCGTACTTCGATTGGTTTGCGCAAAAGTTGTCATGTCTACAAACTAGGGGAAAGATTTATGTCATTTTTCTTTATTTATTTATTTATTTTTACTAGTAATGGCGACGATCCCCAATTTTTCGCGGGACTGAGACATTGCGATGGACAGATCGGACGCCCTAACTGACATTAATGACACTGGCAGGGAATGGGTTAACACCAGGGGCCATTAAAGGGCTCAATGTGTCCCTAGGGAGGGAGTGCTTTCAAACTGTGTGGGGGATGAGCTTTCTGAATGAACACAGGGACCAGTGACATTACTACAGTAATCAGTGCTAAAAATATGCACTGTTACGGTAATAACGCCACTGGCAGGGAAGGGGTTAACCCAGGGGCGATCAAAGTGTTAAATGTATGCCCAGGGGAGTGTTTTCTAACTGTGAGGGGGATAGGCTTGTGAAATGAACACAGAGACCTGTGATCCTAAACAGGAGGAACACAGGAGATCTGTATTGATTCCAGAGAGAACAAAGGTCTGCCGCGTTTACAACAGCAGACCGCCGTTCTCTCTCCATGGGGAGTGATCGCGGGTGCCCGGCGGCTGCCCGTGAATCGGCTCCTCCTGTGGCGAATGGTTGGCGCGTGAGCGCCCCCCAGGAACGCTCCTGTGAATCAACGTACAGGTACGCCGATTCGCGCAGGCTGAGCCAGCTGCGGCAGGAGGTCGGCAAATGGTTAAAGAGTAACTCCACTTTTGTTGAGAATAAAGGTGAAGGGGTGGGGCATAAAATGTCCCCACCCCCACCACATATGGGATCATGGCAGATAAAGAAATTTCTAGAATTGGCAGTTGAAATAAAAAAATAAAAAAAATTTAAATACTTACTAATGATTGACGATGAGTTGAGTTGACAGTTGCCCAAAAACAGTCCTCTGGCACAAACTGTTACCTAAAATGCATCATTAGAGGGGCAGACAATGAGAAGATCCAGAAAACAGCACATCCCACGTCCCTCCCTGTCCTGGCCCTTTTTTTGAGGTTCGTCCCTTTTTTTGAAAGGGGATGTTAACCACCAGATTTACTGCGGCAGGCTGGCTCGGCTGCGCAAAACAATAGCCCTATGTCGGTCGCGCGTGTGGGGCTGAGGGGCTCCTGCCCCCACTAGGCAGCGGGGAAGCCGATCCATGGGACCGGCTACCAGGATTGCCGCCGGGCACCCGCAATCGCTCCCTGCTGAGAGAGAAGGACCAGCTGACCGTTCTTCTCTCAGAAATAATCGCAGAGTGCCTGTGATCCTTCTATATAGGATCACAGGTCTCTATGGTCATTTCACAGGTCCCTCCCCCATACAGTTAGTAAACACTCCCCTAGGCTCACATTTAAGCCTTTGATCACCACAGGGTTAACCCCTTCCCTGCCAGTGTCATTATTACAGTAACAGTGCATATTTTTAGCACGGATTACTGTAGTAATGTCACTGGTCCCCCACAAAAGTGTCAAAAATGTCATTAAGGGGTCCAATCTGTCCGCCGCAATGTCGCAGTCCCGCTAAAAATCGCAGATCACCACCATTACTAGTAAAAAAAATAAAAATTACATAAATCTTTTCCCTAGTTTGTAGATGCAATAACCTTTGCGCAAACCAATCAAAATACGCTTATTGCGATTGGGCTTTACTGCGGCAGGCTGGCGCGGCTAACAGACATAGTACTAAGTTGGTCACACGCGTGGTGCTGGGGGGCGAGCTCATGCCAGTGGCGGTGCGCTCCAATCTCCACTAGGCAGCAGGGATGCCGTGATTGCAGCTGGCCACCCGCGATCGCTCCCCGCTGAAAGAGAAGAATGGTCAGCTGTTGTAAACACAGCCGACCGTTCTTCTCTCTGTAATGATAACAGAGCACCGGTGATCCCTCTGTATAGGATCACAGGTCTCTATGGTCATTTCAAAAGCCCCTCCACAGTTAAAAAACACTCCCCTAGGCTCACATTTAACCCCTTGAGCACCCGCTAGGTTAACCCCTTCCCTGTCAGTGTCATTATTACAGTAACAGTGCATATTTTTTAGCACTGATTACTGTAGTAATGTCACTGGTCCCCCAAAAGTGTCAAAAAAAGGTCAGTTAGGCGTCCGATCATTTGGGGTCCGATCATTTGCATTACTTTGGGGGCGACTTGCATTGACTTCTATTAGAGAAGTAGTTTGAAAGCCACGCTGAAGCAGTGCTGCATGGGGGTGGCTTCAGAGTCGGGCGACTTTGAAGCCGCCCCCCAGTGTGAACCGAGCCTAATGGCTGTGTGTTGAGTTATTTTGAGGGGACAGCAAAGGTCGCCTCACAGGTCACCCCAGTGTGAACCGGGACTTAAGATGTTGTAAATACTTACAACATCTTACAAAGCCATCCACAGCTTAGCCCCCAGCTACATCACCAGCCTCATCTCAAAATACCAACCTAATCGCTCTCTTCGTTCTTCTCAAAACCTCCTGCTCTCTAGCTCACTCATCACCTCCTCCCATGCTCGCCTCCAGGACTTTTCCAGAGCCTCTCCAATCCTATGGAACTCCTTACCCTTATCTGTCCGATTATCCCCCACTCTATTAGCTTTTAGGCGATCTCTGAAAACCCTCCTCTTCAGAGAAGCCTATCCTACCAACCCCTAACAAATGTACCTCCTTTTCTCCATCAACCCATCCCCCACAGTTATTGCCTTTTCTTTCACTTGACCCTCCCTTCTAGATTGTAAGCTCTAACGAGCATGGCCCTCTAGTTCCTCCTGTATTGAATTGTATTGTAACTGTATTGTCTTCCTTCACACTGTAAAGCGCTGCGCAAACTGTTGGCGCTATATAAATCCTGTATAATAATAATAATAATAATATACAAGCTGTACACTCACTAATTTACATTGTAGCAAAGTGTCATTTCTTCAGTGTTGTCACATGAAAAGATAGAATAAAATACCGTATTTATCGGCCTATAACACGCACCTCAATTTTAGGAGGAAAAATTTCAGGAAAAAAGTTTAAATTTGAAATAAACAGCTTTGAACTCAGAACTTTTTTTTTTTTCAATCAATGCAGCCTCACCAGCGCAGTGTCATCTATTGCAGCCTCGCCAGAGCAATGTCCTCTATTGCAGCCTCGCCAGAGCAATGTCCTCTATTGCAGCCTCCCCAGCTCAGTGTCATCTATTGCAGCCTCGCCAGCTCAGTGTCATCTATTGCAGCCTCGCCAGAGCAGTGTCCTCTATTGCAGCCTCCCCAGCTCAGTGTCCTCTATTGCAGCCTCGCCAGCGCAGTGTCATCTATTGCAGCCTCGCCAGCGCAGTGTCCTCTATTGCAGCCTCGCCAGCGCAGTGTCCTCTATTGCAGCCTCGCCAGAGCAATGTCCTCTATTGCAGCCTCCCCAGCTCAGTGTCCTCTATTGCAGCCTCGCCAGAGCAGTGTCCTCTATTGCAGCCTCCCCAGCTCAGTGTCATCTATTGCAGCCTCGCCAGCGCAGTGTCCTCTATTGCAGCCTCGCCAGAGCAGTGTCCTCTATTGCAGCCTCCCCAGCTCAGTGTCATCTATTGCAGCCTCGCCAGCGCAGTGTCATCTATTGCAGCCTCGCCAGCGCAGTGTCCTCTATTGCAGCCTCGCCAGAGCAGTGTCCTCTATTGCAGCCTCGCCAGCGCAGTGTCCTCTATTGCAGCCTCGCCAGAGCAATGTCCTCTATTGCAGCCTCGCCAGAGCAGTGTCCTCTATTGCAGCCTCCCCAGCTCAGTGTCATCTATTGCAGCCTCCCCAGCTCAGTGTCATCTATTGCAGCCTCGCCAGAGCAGTGTCCTCTATTGCAGCCTCCCCAGCTCAGTGTCATCTATTGCAGCCTCCCCAGCTCAGTGTCATCTATTGCAGCCTCGCCAGAGCAGTGTCCTCTATTGCAGCCTCCCCAGCTCAGTGTCATCTATTGCAGCCTCCCCAGCTCAGTGTCATCTATTGCAGCCTCGCCAGAGCAGTGTCCTCTATTGCAGCCTCCCCAGCTCAGTGTCATCTATTGCAGCCTCGCCAGCGCAGTGTCATCTATTGCAGCCTCGCCAGCGGCATTACACAGAGCAGTGACGGGCCGGGCAGAGGAGTGTGAGGACGAGCGGCCGCTGTCATCTGAAGTCCCGACTCCTATGATAGATGTCACACGTTCCGGCCACTGTGCTGTCTATCATAGGAGGCGGGACTTCCTATGACAGGGAACGCTCATCCTTCCTTCTCCTCATCCTGGCCCGGCCCGCCCCCTTCTGCCTCTCAGAGCTGCCTGGGTTCCTGTGTTTTTTTTTTATTTTTTATATAACGGCAGGGCTTTTTTTCTCAGAGAATAGGTGCAGGAACTCCCCCTTCTAAGTAACTTTGTGTCTCCGCCCCCTACCCACCTCCGAGCAACTAACCCTTGGTTCCACCCCTTCCAACCTCCGAGCACTGACCCTTGGTTCCACCCCCTACCAAGCATCCAGTACAGTCCCTTTTAGAGAATATAGGGCCAAGTATAATTTTGTATTGGAATGTATAGGATTAGGTTATGATAACAAGAAAAGCAATAAAATAGATCCCCCACAGCCAGCAGCAATATACCCCCCCAGCAGCAGCAAAAGATCTCCCAACAGCCAACATCAATAGACTCCCTTGCAGCCAGCAACAGTGGACCCGTCCCTAAACAGTAGATCCCTTCTAGCAACAATTAACCCTCAGTATCAAAAGATCCTCCACCAGCAACAATAGATTTCCATGCAAAAATAGATCCCCTCCAGCAACAATAGATCTCCCAGCAGCCAGCATCAGTAGACCTTCCAGCACCCATTGGAGGTGCCGGAACTGCGTTCCCCCGCGTTCCCGCTGAAAAAAAGGCCTGTATATCGGTGTATAACACGCACTGCTGCTTTGCCTTCCAATCTTAGGAGGAAAAAGTGTGTGTTATACTCCAATAAATACGGTATTTACAAAAATGTGAGGGGTGTACTCACTTTTGTGAGATACTGTATACACTAGTGCTGTCATGTCTCCTGGGCTTGGAAATATACCTGCGATTTATCTTGGATGCCCGGAAGTGTCCGTATGCATAAGGCCATATGACTTCCAGGAAACTCAGATCAGTATAAGCAGTCACATATGTGCCCAGGGCATTTACACATTCCAAAAATAAATAAATACAAAAAAAAAAAAACAAACAAGACAAAAAAAAAAACACACTAGAAAGATCCTTTAAAAGCATTACAGTGCAATCAGATACGTCAATCCGCCGGATTTCACAGGAATTGAGACACATATACAGTTGCTAACGCTTACCGAAGTGATTTCTTTATTCTTTTCAAGCAATTTTTGCACATCATGCAATTGCAGATCATTATACGCGACTACAAAGTCATTTATTTAGCTCTTCCAGTATCAGCGACGCTATGAAAAGCGGCACTATGTGTCAGGATACTGTACATAACAAAGAATCTTCTTCACATCGCTTCTCCATAGCCGAAGTGCTAACACAAACACAGTGACCTTCATCTAAAGCAAATCCGACACACATGAAGGAAGATCATTGTGCTATAGAACAGCCTGACACAGTGCAGAAATAGCTTTTGCTTTTACTTTTATATTTGTTCTGCCATTGCCAAGTAATCAGCACCTAAATCTGTGGGTTTTGGCCCCATTTCATTTAAAAAGAACATCTACTGGTTTTGTCAATTCTTTTTTTTTTTTATAATGGGGTCCGGACTACATTTTTTAACAACTTCAGTCCTTGAAGATTTACCCCCCTGCATGACCAGGTCTTTTTTTGCGATACGGCACTGCGTTAATTTAACTGACAATTGCGCGGTTAGGCGACGCTGTACCCAAAACATTTGATGTCCTTTTTCCCACAACAAATAGAGCTTTCTTTTTGTGGTATTTGATTACCTCTGCGGTTTTTAATTTTTGCGCTATAAACAAAAAAAGACCGACAATTTTGAAAAAAAAAAAATATATATATTTTTGACTTTTTGCTATAAAACATATCCAATAAAAAAATGTAAAAAATCTAATTTCTTCATCAATTTAAACAAATATGTACCCAAAAAAAAAATTATGTCCTTTTTTCTCACAGATAAAACGTTCTTTTTGTGGTATTTGATCACCTCTGTGGGTTTTTTTTTTTTCCGCTATAAACAAAAAAAGACCAACAATTAAAAAAAAATAAAAATAAAAATATTTTTTACTTTTTGCTATAAAACATATCCAATGAAAAAATGTAAAAAATCAAATTTCTTCATCAATTTAGACCAATATGTACCCAAAAAAAAAATTTATGTCCTTTTTTCCCACAAATAAAACTTTTTTGTTGTGATATTTGATCACCTCTGCAGTTTTTATTTTTCACGCTATAAACAAAAAAAGACTGACAATTTTGAAAAAAAAAAAAAAAGCAATATTTTTTACTTTCTGCTATAAAACATATCCAATAAAAAAATCAAAAAAATCAAATTTCCTGACAGACTCCATGGCAGCCTACGTGTGGGTTAGTCCCACCTCCTCCTACCTCATAGGACCCCACTCCCATAAATTTCACTCTGCCCTAGAGACCATGTTCCTTTTTTGTCCTCCTCCTGTTGGATGGATATCAAGTCTTACCTCATGAAGATTTTCGGTCTATTTCCTGGTGATTTACACGATTGATTCCAGGCTGAATTCCTGAAGAGTCCAGTACGCCCTAGCTACTAGCGGGGTAGGACACGGGTGTGCAATCCCATTCATTGGAGAAGCATAAAGCCTGGCCACTGGCGGGCAAGCTGAATACGGCCAATCGTCCTAGCTACTAGCGGGAGGCCAATTAATACACCCCGAATCGATGCACTGGAGGTTTTCGTGTCCCAGGTCAGACCGTGGTTCGGAGCGTGCTTGGTAACGTATGGCAGCCATTTTTTGTATATGTATTTTGTCTTGCGGTGTTTTGGAACGCAGGTGCGTTTCATCTTGCGGCCCCGGCTCTTCCTGTGTCCCAGCGCAGCTTCCGGGTCACCGCTGGGTGTCTGGGGGCGGTGCCGGCGCAGTGGAGTGGCTGTTCGTGCTCACACATGCGCACGGATGCTGTCTGTCACGGGGGGGGGGGGGGGGGCGGTGACGTCATCATCTGGCGGCAGATTTAAACTGCTGTCACAGTGGATCACATTGGGATTGTACTGCGGGCATATGCGGCGGCTTCCCTGTGTTTGATCGTTCTCTGCTAGTGGTAAGCTTAATCCTGCTGGATGTCTGTGTGCAGTCTGGTGTATGCAGCACTTCCTTATTCCTGTGTTTGTTACAGTCTTCCTATTAAGAGCAGTATGGATACTTCACCGCCCCCCAGTGACCAACCCTTACTCTACAGGTAAGAGTGGTATTATTTTTACCTATCCCTGTACGGTTCGGATTTAGGGCAGTAGGGGTAATTTTTCCCTTTTCTCTTAGCCCTTCTAGGTCTGATAAACAAACTAAAGCACGCGAAGATAAGGACCTTACTAGGTCACAACGTCATCACACATCTCCTGGCACTAGTCGCCACAAGTCTTCTACCAAACATCACAGGGAAGGCTCCACGCTTGCATCAGCACAAAGACACCCTGATAGAAGATCTTGCTGGGGTTGTGGAGCACGTGTTTCTGATGGCAAATCACTATGTGATGCATGTTTTGCCCAGGCCTCTAGAGAAAGGGGGAATGATAACCAGCAGGTGGAATCCCTGGTTAGACGGGTGGTCCAAGAATCCCTACAAAACCTGGAGGTTGACCGCACCTGTAGCCCCTCGGCTGGTATGGCAGACATCCCTGTTAGGGATAGCCTCAGTACTCCCGTTCCTTCTCAGCAGAGCATTTCCGGCTTCAACTCCTCGGATAGTGAGGACGAATCGGATACTCCTGGCACAGGCTTTGATTTTGCCTCGGTCCCTGCCCTGGTTAAGGCAATTAAGGGAGCCCTAAAGTGGGAGAAGCCAGTAGAGTCTCCATCTAAACAAAGAAGGTACTTCAAACACCTAAAGAAAGAGCGCCATAACTTTCCCTTTTTAGGTGAGCTGGGCGAAATCATCTCGGATGAGTGGGGATGTGCAGGGAGGAAAAATTCTCTGGTATCCAAAGTTTCCAGGATGTACCCATTCAAGAGTGAGGATGTGAAGCACCTGGAGTCAGCGCCCCTAGTGGACGCCGCCCTCATGAGATTAGCAAGGCACGTTATTCTTCCACTTGAAGACACAGTGTCTTTTTAAAGATGGGCTGGAAAGAAAAATCGACACTGACCTTAAGAAGATTTATGTGTCTGCTGGAATGGCTTGTAAACCAGCCCTAGCCATTGCGGCTTTATCCAAGGCCATGGAGGCCTGGACACTAGAGGTGGATTCAGATCTAAGGTCTGTATCAGAAGAAGTAGCCAGAGCTTCTTCAGTGAATGAGCTCAGACTGGCGGCTTCTTTTCTGGGGGAGGCTTCCCTAGATATTATTCGTCTGGTGGCCCGGGTCGTGCTCTCTTCAGTGACAGCTAAATGGGCTCTATGGCTGCGCCCCTGGCTGGCCTCCAAGCAGGCTTGGTGCCGTATTCCATTCGAAGGGTCTTCCTTGTTCGGGAACAAGCTGGAGAGCGATATTTCGCGGGCCACGGGCGGTAAGTCGGGGTTCCTCCCGCAGGATCGTCGCCTGCTGGGTCAGAGAAGGACACAGTCCAGACAATCTTCGGATAGAGCGAAGGATGCTCGAAGTTACAGACCTGGTCGTGAATTACGGAAAACATGGAGGAAAAATCCATCTTCAAACCAAAAGGCTTCCAAAGGAGCCTCTTCTAGTAGCCAGGAAGCGGCTAAGTCCTTTTGATGTTGGGCCTGTCCAGACGGTTCAGGTCGGTGCTCGCCTTCTGGGCAGCCTCGATAAGAGATTTTTGGGTCATCAGGACAATCTCCACTGGTCACACTTGGTCGTTCTGCAGTCCACCTATCCTCAAGTTCGTTCCCACAGCTCTTCCACGGTCGGAAGAAAAAAAGGAAATCCTTTCGGCATACGTAGATGCGCTGTTGCTTCAAGGCGCAGTAGTTCCAGTACCAGCCAAAGAGAGGTTTCAAGGCCTCTATTCTCCACTCTTCTTAGTAATGAAGAAGAACGGCTCCTGGAGACTGGTCATAGACCTCACACATCTAAACTCCTTTATAAAAAAGGAAAAATTCAAAATGGAGACACTATTGACAATCCGCCAGGCGGTTCAGCCAGGAGATTGGCTTGTGTCAATAGACTTGAAGGATGCATATTTCCATGTGCCTATAGCAACAGAGTTCCAGAAATCCTGCAGTTTGCTGTGGATCAACACCATCTTCAGTTTACATGTCTCCCATTCGGGCTCACAACATCTCCTCGAGTATTTTCAAAACTCTTATTGTCTGTGGTAACCCTGATCAGAATCAAGGGAGTTCGTCTTCACCATTATTTAGACGACTTACTACTTCTGTCACAAGATCGAGAGCAACTCCTGGTTCACAGAGATCTAGTCACAGCGACTCTTCTCGAGTTCGGCTGGTTGCTAAACCTGGAAAAGAGCCATCTGGAGCCCACACAAGCACTTATCTTTCTCGGGGCTCAATTCAATACAGTCAAGGGCACCATCTCCTTGCCTCTAGAGAAAATCCTTATTATCAGAGACAGAGTACAGCTGGCCATGTCATCATCCCATCTCCGGGCCTCACAGTGCCTCAAAATAATAGGTACTATGGTGGCCATGACACCTATGGTGAAATGGGCTCAATGGAGGATGCGTCCTTTTCAAACAGGTTTTCTTCGCCAATGGTGCCCAGGCGACATGGATCATCTGATTTGAATTTCCCCAGTAATGCGGGAGAGTCTCCTGTGGTGGTTGCAGAAGAGGAATCTACTCAATTGCCATTCTATCCTTCCCATCTCCTGGGTCACGATAACCACGGACGCAAGCAACACAGGTTGGGGCGCTCACTGCCTATCAGAGATAGCCCAGGGCAAATGGAATCCTCGGTTACACAGGGAAGTCTCGAACATCCTGGAGCTTCAGGCAGCATTTCAAGCTCTCCAAGCATTTCATCACCTTACAGTATGAATATCTGTCCTCCTGAGGCTGGACAATACGACGGCAGTGTCGTATATAAAGCGTCAAGGGGGAACTCGCAGTCACTCTCTATTGAAAGAAGTCGAGCCAATAATGGTCTGGGCTCAGAAACACTTATTCAACCTCACTGCGGTTTATCTACCAGGATCACAGAACATCCAGGCAGATTTTCTATCACGAGTCTCCATGGACAACGAGTGGAGTCTTCATGCCGATGTGTTTCAGTGGCTAAAATCCCTAGGGTTCCTTCCGGAAGTGGATCTGTTTGCTTCCCCGTGCAACTTCAAGTTGGAGAAGTATTACACGAGATTCAAATGCCCACAAGCTTTTGGGGTCGATGCCCTAACAGAGCAATGGAGGTTTCACAAGGCTTACGCCTTCCCACCGGTTCCAGACTTCGATTCCTGACGAGACTCAGGTCGGAAGAAGTGGAGGCTCTTGTGATAGCCCTATATTGGCCGAACAGGCCCTGGTTTCCAATGCTGCTACAGCTGAGCTTTCGCGAGCCAGTTCCACTACCTTCCAGGCAGGATCTCCTGTCTCAGGGAATGGTGTTACACCCTTGCCCGGCCCATCTGCACCTGATGGCCTGGTTTTTGAAAGGGAAAGGCTGGAGGCATTAGGGTGTCCAAGCAGAGCTATCTCCACACTGTTGAATGCGAGAAGAGCTGGAACAAATAGAGTCTACGAAAGGATATGGAAGAAGTTCATGTCTCATATCTCCGGAAATATGGATGTGCAAGGCACTCCAAAGGTTCAACATATTTTGAGTTTTCTACAATCTGGCCTGGATCTGCCTTTATCAGTCAGCTCTCTTCGAGTTCAAGTGTCAGCTATCTTGGCTTTCACAGGAACATCCTGGGCAAAGCATCCCCTAGTGAGGCAATTTTTCAGAGGAGCTTCTAGGCTCAGACCACAAAGGAAGCCCAGATTCCCTAAGGGGGATCTTCCACTTGTTCTGGATTTCTTTGCAGACCTCAGAAGAGATAACCTGGTTCAACTCTCCATCAAAGAATTGTCTCTTATAGTAGCGTTCCTGGTGGCAGTCACCTCAGCAAAAAGGGTCTCTGAGCTGGGAGCTTTGGGTTGCAAAGAACCCTTTTTGACGTTTTTCCCGGATTGGGTGGTTCTGATTCCCATGTTGGATTCTCATCCTAAAGTATCCTCTATTTTTCATGAAAATCAGGAAATTGTCTTGCCAACATTCAGATCCTCTGACTCTGCGACTCATCCACTGGATGTAGGGCAAATTCTGAAGCTATAACTGGAAGCCACATCTCATTTCCGCCATACGGATTATCTGTTTGTCCTGTTCTATTGGAAGAATAAAGGCTTGCGTGCTTCATCTAGATTGATCGCATCTTGGATTGTCCAGTCCATTCAGTGGGCCTTTAGAGCTAAAGGGTTGGCTCCCCCGGAGGCTGTGACAGCGCATTTTACAAGAGGAATGTCGACTTCTTGGGCAGCTTTCCGTCATGTGGCTCCTGAAGTTGTATGCAAGGCGGCCTCATGGTCTTCAATTCATACTTTCATGGCTCATTATTGTGTCGAGCCAGCTTCTTTATCATCTGTTGATTTTGGTTTGCGGATACTATCAGTTGATGGTGCAAATTAAATTTCTTTTGAACAGTAGATTGCCCACCCTGGTGTGTTTGGCTAGTTATTTCCCACACGTAGGCTGCCATGCAGTCTGTCAGGATAACGGAAAATTTATATCAAATACTTACCGTAATTTTCCTTTCCTGATGGACTCCATGGCAGCCGGAGTCCCCACCCATCTGCCGGAGGAGGTTATTTTATGGAACATGGTCTCTGGGGCAGAGGGAAATTTATGGGAGTGGGGTCCTATGAGGTAGGAGGAGGCGGGACTAACCCACACGTAGGCTGCCATGGAGTCCATCAGGAAAGGAAAATTACGGTAAGTACTTGATATAAATTTTCCGTTTTTTGTGGTATTTGATCACCTCTGTGGGTTTTTTTTTTTCGCTATAAACAAAAAAAGACCAACAATTTAAAAAAAAAAAAAAAAAAAAAAAAAAATTTTTACTTTTAGCTATAAAACATATCCAATGAAAAAATTTAAAAAATCGAATTTCTTCATCAATTTAGACCAATATGTACCCAAAAAAAAAATCGATGTCCTTTTTTCCCACAAATAAAACTTTTTTGTTGTGATATTTTATCACCTCTGCAGTTTTTATTTTTCACGCTATAAACAAAAAAAGACTGACAATTTTGAAAAAAAAAAAAAAGCAATATTTTTTACTTTCTGCTATAAAACATATCCAATAAAAAAAATCTAAAAAATCTAATTTCTTCATCAATTTAGACCAATATGTACCCAAAAAAATTGTCCTTTTTTCTCACAGATAAAACGTTCTTTTTGTGGTATTTGATCACCTCTACGGTTTTTATATTTTGCGCTATAAACAAAAAAAGGCCAACAATTTTGAAAAAAAAAAAAATATATATATATATATATATTTTTTTTTTACTTTCTGCTATAAAACACATTCAATTAAAAAATGTAAAAAATCTAATTTCCTGACAGACTCCATGGCAGCATACGTTTGGGTAGTCCCGCCTCCACTCCTACCCTATAGGACCCCACTCCCATAAATCCTTGCTCCCTTTCAGCATCCGTGTTCTTTTTTTGTCCTCCTCCATGCACCTGTTTGGTGCTGAATTCCTACAAAGTATGGTCGTTTTATATGACGCAGGGTCGTTTGGAGTCGGCAGGACCTGTTTTCCCAATAAGCCCTTGCTGCTGCGGGGTATGGGATGGGCAAGTTGAAGAGGAGCCTAGAAAGTGCCTGACAAAGCGGGCTAGTAATGGCATGGCCGATGACCCCGCTGTGGTGGGTGGCCTCATTGTATTGCCCCAACGCTGGATTGGATGTCCTCTGGCTCTAAGGTATCCCTGGTGTCTAGTGCGACTGGAGGGGTAAGTGTTTTTTCTTTATTTTATCCCTTCTGTGTACCTGGTGGTCTAGCGACTGCCTGGTGGTCTAGTGTGCGGCTCCTCGTTCCGTTCATAGTCTTCCTGGTGGTCCGGGAGGCTCTGTGAACACCGTGGAACGCTATGCGTTCCATCCCCGGCGTCCTCGGTCGCTCTGCGCATGCGCGCCGACTGACCGAGAACGAGGCTTGGTTCGCGCATGCGCAGTAGCGGCGAGTGCCGATACTCGCGCATGCGCAGTTCGCCGCGACCGTGACGTCACGGCCGGCGCCGGATTTAAACAGCTGTCAGTTCCACAGTCGGTGGAACTGACTATATATCACGGCGCCCAGCCCCGTAGCCTGTTCCCAAGAGCTGACGCTCTAGATTTCAGGTATGTGGGTTTCCTTTATGGGGGTCCTCTTGGGATACTTATATGCCTTATTTATTCCAGTGGTTCCTTTTTCCTTATGGACCCGTCACCGCTCCCCTGTGACCAGCCCTCTCTTAGGTGAGTGCAGGGCTCAATGAAGGGGGGGAGCAGGATGTACGGATGGGCATTACTGTATTGCCTTATGTGTTTTCCTCTTGCAGCTCCTCTTCTAGGACGGAACAACCGCAGGACACGCGGCAGGATCGCCATGCTAATCCGCAGCATCACCGCTCCTCCTCCAAACATGGCTCATCCAAGTCCAGATACCGTAGTAAAGACCGGTCACCTCCCAGGTCTTCACGCCAATCCAGCGAGACTAAGTGCTGGGGCTGTGGTATCCGTTTACTGGACGGTGGATCACTATGCGATTCCTGTTATTCCCGTGCATCGAATGAAAGGGGAAGATCTGACCAACAACTTGAGTCTATGGTCAAACGCATAGTCAAGGATTCGCTGGCTGATTTTAATAAACGTCAATCTCCAGCGCCAGAGCCATCTGTATCTCCAGTTAGAGAGACCACTAGCGGAAGAGCCCTTGAATCCTCTGATCCTAGCCATCCCTCGGTATTCAAGTCTGATAGCGATTCGGATCAGGATGAACCAAGTTTAGGATTCTCTTTCAATTTGGTTCCACCTTTAGTAAAGGCCGTCAGAGAAACTTTAAACTGGGAAGATCCAGTAGTTTCGGCCCCGAAGCAGAGAAAGCTCTTTAAACAGCTGAGCAAGGAACGGATGAATTTCCCGTTTATTCCTGAATTAGGAGAAATCATAACGGAAGAATGGAGCAAGGTGGAGAAAAAGAATTCTATGATCTCAAAATTGGCCAAGCTCTATCCATTCAAGGAAGAGGAAGTCAGACATCTGGAAACTCCTCCTCTGGTAGATGCGGCTGTCATGAGGCTAGTAAAGCACGTAACTTTGCCTCTTGAGGATACTGTCTCCTTCAAGGATCCTCTTGACAGGAAAATCGACACGGATTTGAAGCGTGTCTATCTTTCAGTAGGTGCTGCCTGTAAACCGGCTTTGGCCCTGGCTGCTTTGTCCAAAGCCATGGAAGTGTGGGTGGACAATGTGGATGATTCCCTCAGAAGCTTCTCCGAAGATGCAGCTAAGGACTCTCCTATTGAAGAGTTGAAACTGGCCCCAGCCTTTCTGGGGGAGGCGTCTATTGATGTTATTCGCCTGTTAGCCCGGGGAATGCTATCGTCCGTGACGGCGAAGCGTGCACTTTGGTTACGCCCTTGGTTGGCTGATCCTGCTTCTAAGCAGGTGTGGTGCCGTATTCCCTTTGAGGGTTCGTCCCTCTTTGGGAATAAGTTAGATAGCGCCATTTCCAAGGCTACTGGCGGTAAGTCGGGCTTTCTCCCCCAGGATAGGCGTCTTCTGGGTCAGAAGAGGCCACCTCTTAGAAGACAAAATTCTGATCGTGCCAGGGAGGCACGTAGTTATAGGCCAGGAAGGGAGTTTGGAAGAAACTGGAAATCCAGGCAGTCTTCCTTTCGGAAAGGCCCCAAGTCCAATCCGTCTGGGGATAGAGACACGACGAAGTCCTTTTGAGATTGGGCCCGCTCAGGTCGGTCAGGTGGGAGGTCGTCTCTTTCACTTTCGGCAGGTCTGGGCGGCCTCAATCTGGGATACTTGGGTCGTCAACACGGTCTCTGCAGGTCATTCTTGGACCTTCACCAGTATTCCCGGAGACAGATTTTTTCCTACCTCCCTTCCTCGGTCAGGCGACAAAAGAGAGATTCTCTTGTCTTACGTAGACTCGCTAGTCACTCAAGGAGCAGTGGTTCCAGTGCCAGAATCCGAAAGAAGATTCGGAGTGTACTCTCCTCTGTTCATGGTGCGCAAGAAGAGCGGCGCCTGGAGACCAGTGATAGATCTGACGCACTTGAATCGCTTCATCAAAGGAGAAAAATTCAAGATGGAGACTCTATTCTCCATTCAGCAAGCCGTTCAACCAGGAGATTGGATGGTCTCAGTAGACCTGAAGGATGCTTACTTCCACGTACCAGTGGCAACAGAGTTTCAACGATATCTGAGATTCTCGGTCGGCCAGCATCATCTACAATTTGTATGTCTCCCCTTCGGGCTTTCCACATCGCCTCGTACCTTTTCGAAGGTCTTATTAGCGGTGGTAGCCTTGATAAGACTGAGAGAGGTCCGTCTTTATCATTACCTGGACGACCTCCTTCTTCTGGCCCAAGACAAGTCTGTTATCCTGGAACATCTGGCTCTGGTCATCTCGTCTCTAGAGAGGTTCGGCTGGATCCTGAACAGGGAAAAGAGCCATCTGATTCCCACTCAGTCCCTGGTCTTTTTGGGTGCGCTGTTCAACACCAAGAACAGTACCATCTCTCTGCCAGAAGAAAAGATTCCGGTAATCAGGGACAGAGTGTCTCTAGCTTTGTCAGCATCACGTCTCACAGCAAAACAATGCCTAAGGGTAATTGGCACCATGGTGTCGGCAGCCCCTATGGTGAAGTGGGCTCTCTGGAGGATGAGGCCTTTTCAGAGGGGTTTCCTTCAGCAATGGAACGGAGTCAGCAATTCCCAACGAGTTGTGATAACCGCAACAATGAAGAGCTGGCTTCCGTGGTGGCTACAGCTGAAGAATTTGAGCAATTGTCACTCCATAGCCCCCATATCTTGGGTGATAGTGACATCAGACGCCAGCAACACCGGATGGGGCGGTCATTGCAGAACAGAGATGGCACAAGGGAAATGGGACTTTCGGTCTCGCCAGACGGTGTCCAACATCTTGGAACTACGAGCGGCCTTTCAAGTGTTACTAGCCTTCAGCCACCTCATTCGGGGCACCTCAGTCATGCTGAGGTTAGACAACACGACTGCAGTAGCCTATGTGAGGAAACAAGGCGGAACTCGCAGCGCATCCCTGCTTCGGGAAGTAGAGCCAATAATGACCTGGGCTCAGGAAAACCTGGTCAATCTGTCGGCAGTTTACATACCAGGGGCTCAGAACACACAAGCAGATTTCCTCTCGAGAACACAACTCAACAACAACGAGTGGTCTCTCCACGAGGATGTGTTCAGCTGGATCCTGTCCTTGGAGTTCATCCCAGAGGTGGATCTATTTGCCTCCTTCAACAACAGGAAGTTGCAGAAGTTTTACTCGAGGGACAGAGACCCCAGAGCATTCGGGGTGGATGCCCTGACAGATTGCTGGAGGTTTCACAAGGCTTATGCCTTTCCCCCAGTACCAGTCATCTTTCAATTCCTGCGGAGAGTCCAGATGGAGTCAGTCAAAGTGGTTGCAGTAATCCCGTTCTGGCCCAACAGACCGTGGTTTCCCCTACTGTTTCAACTGAGCTACCGCGACCCAGTCCCTCTTCCTCTCAGGACTGATCTGCTGTCCCAGGGCTCCATCCTTCACCCATGCCCAGCCCGTCTGCACCTTCGGGTCTGGTTTTTGAAAGGGGAAGGCTGGAAGCGTTAGGATGTCCCGAAGTAGCCATACCAACTCTTTTGAGTGCCAGAAGACAAAGCACGAATAAAACCTATGAAAGGATTTGGGCTAGGTTTACTTCCTTCCTAGAGTCCAAAGGAAAGTCCTGGTCATCTCCTTCTGTGCAAGATATTCTTTCTTTTCTTCAATCAGGATTGGAGTTGCCTCTCTCAGTAAGCGCCCTACGAGTACAAGTCTCAGCCATATCTGCTTTCACAGGCATTTCCTGGGCTGCACATCCTTTGATCAGGCAATTCTTCAAAGGGGCAGTAAGGCTAAGGCCACAGAAGAAGCTGAGATTCCCCAAGTGGGACATGCCTCTGGTCCTTGATTTCTTATCATCGGTTGGCTCAAGTCTTGAAAATCCTATATCAGTGAAACATCTCACCCTCAAAACGGTCTTTCTGGTGGCCATCACATCTGCTAAAAGGGTGTCAGAGATCCAAAGTCTGGGAAGTAAGGAACCTTTTCTGACTTTTTTCCCGGATAGAGTTGTCCTCATTCCAATGCTGGGAGCAAGGCCTAAAGTCACTTCGGTTTTTCATGAGAACCAAGAAATTGTTCTCCCTACTTTCAATTCATCGGCCGAATCTCCGGAAGTCCATCCTCTGGATGTGGGCAACACGCTCAGACAGTACTTGGAAGCTACAGCCTCTTTCCGGAAAACAGATTATCTATTTGTCCTATTGTCTGGGAAGAATAAGGGTATGCGTGCTTCCTCAAGATCAGTTGCCTCCTGGATAGTAGAGGCGATTCAGTGGGCTTATAGAGAGAAGGGCTTGGTTCCTCCTAAAGCGGTGACTGCACATTCTACGCGTGGTGTCGCTACTTCATGGGCAGCTTCAAGACATGTCGCTCCGGATGTGGTCTGCAGAGCAGCGTCTTGGTCGTCCATTCATACATTTATGTCTCATTATTGTGTTGAGCCGGCGGCTCTTTCTTCTGTTGGTTTTGGTGCTCAAGTGTTATCTGTTGCAGGTGTTAATTAAAATTTATCAGCATCTGCCCACCCAATTGTGTTTTGGCGAGTTATTTCCCAAACGTATGCTGCCATGGAGTCTGTCAGGAAAACGGAAAATTTATATCAAATACTTACCGTAATTTTCCTTTCCTGATGGACTCCATGGCAGCAGGAGTCCCCTCCCAGTTCCTGAGTAGGCTAGTTACAGAACACGGATGCTGAAAGGGAGCAAGGATTTATGGGAGTGGGGTCCTATAGGGTAGGAGTGGAGGCGGGACTACCCAAACGTATGCTGCCATGGAGTCCATCAGGAAAGGAAAATTACGGTAAGTATTTGATATAAATTTTCCGTTTTCTTCATCAATTTAGACCAATATGTACCCAAAAAAGAAAAAAAATTTCTTTTTTCCCACAAATAAAACTTTCTTTTTGTCATTTGATCACCTCTGCGGGTTTTTTTTTGCACTATAAACAAAAAAAGAGCGACAATTTTGAAAAAAAAAAATATATATATTTTTTACTTTTTGCTATAAAACATATCCAATATAAAAATGTAAAAAAATCAAATGTCTTCATCAATTTAAGTCAAAATGCATTCTGCTACATGTTTTTGGTAAAAAAAAAACATTAAGCATATATTGATTGGTTTGCCCAAAAGTTATACTGTCTACAAACTAGGGGATATTTTTATGGAATTTTTATTTATTTATTTACTAGTAAGGGCGGCGATTTTTAGCGGGACTGCGAAATTGCGGCCAACAAATCGGACACTAACTTACACTTTTGACACTTTTTTGGGGACCAGTGATACACTGATCAGTGCTAAAAATATGCACTGTCACTGTACTATGACACTGACAGGGAAGGGGTTAACATCAGGGGCGATCAAAGGGTTACGTTTGTTGCCTAGGAGTGCTTTCTAACTGTGGAGGGGGAGGGAGTGCTTTGACTGGGGAAAGACAAAGATCTGTGTTCTTTCTTAGCAGAAAGCTAACTTTCCCCTCTCACAGAACGGCGGTCTGCCTTGTTTACATAGGCAGACCGCCGTTCTGCCTCTCTCACGAAGGATCGCAAGGTGCCGTCGAACATCGGATCCGACGGACCCGCCGATTGGCTACCACTGTGTCCAATCACAGCGGGAGCCGGTTGCCAGTGGTGCGCACTTCCCAGACATGAACGATATCCCGCTCAGGCATTTGGTAGTAGATTCACCCCCAGCAGGATCACACCCAGGCTCGGCACCAGAGATACAACCGACAAAAAAAGAATGGTGGCACACTGCAACATATTTCTGTTGCCCGTATCTAGATTTTCCGTTAGATGTTGTTGTTTTTGCTTAAAATTTTTGTATGGGAATATTCATGTTTTGCACATCTGGTGTGTTATGTGTTTTCTATCATGTGACGGTATTTAATGATATGGAGGTATGTTTTTTTTTTTTATAACCAGTTCTGGACCAGAAGGTTTTGCCCCCTTAATGACCAGGCCATTTTTTGCAATTCGGCACTGCATTACTTTAACGGAGAATTGCGCGACCGTGCGACACTGTACCAAAATAAAATTAATATCCTTTTTTTTCTCACAAATAGAGCTTTCTTTTGGCAATATTTTATCATCTCTGCGATTTTTATTTTTTTGCGCTATAAACAAAAAAAGAACGGATATTCTGAAAAAAAAAAAAAAAACAATATTTTTCACTTTCTGCATTATAACATTCCCCAAAAAAAAAAATGTAAAAATCAAAAGTTTATATCCTTTTAGGCCAATTTGTATTCTCCTACATATTTTTGGTAAAAAAAAAAAAAAAAATAAGTGTATTTTGGTTTGCGCAAAGTTATTGTGTCTGTAAACTAGAGGAAAGATTTGTTATTTTTTTTTTTTATTTTTTTTTTACTAGTAATGGCGGCGATCTGTGATTTTTAGTGGGACTGCGACATTTCGGCGGACAGATCAGACCCCTAACTGACATTTTTAGCACTTTTGGGGGGTCCAGTGACATAACTACAGTAATCAGTGCTAAAAATATGCTCTGTTACTGTAATGATGACACTGGGAGGGAAGGGATTTACACCAGGGGCGATCAAAGAGTTAATTGTGTACCCAGGGGGTGATTCTAACTGTGTGGGGGGCCAGACTTGGTGGATGGAAACAGGATTGAAATAACAGGAACACAGGAGCCCTGTTTCAATCAGTGACAGATGAGCGGCGTGCCGTGTTTACAACGACACATCGCCTTCTGTCAGTCCCTGCAGCAATCGCCGGATTCCTGGCGGCCATAGCAGCCCCTGGACCCGTTGCTTAGCTGCAGGGCTAGAGATCGAGCATGCGATCGTGCCGCCGCAGCCGGCGCGCACACCCGAGACCCGCTCTCGCAAGCTGCTGTGTGGGTACGGCGGTTTGCGCCGGAGAGCCAGACTGCCGCAGTATATTTGCGGCGGCTGATCTTTAAGCGGTTAATTGAACAAGCTGAAGTTAGAAGCTGATTGGCTACCAAGTACAACTGCACCAGATTTTGCACTCTCCCGTTTTAGTAAATCAACCCCTCTGCGTAAAATCCGGGTGGGGGAGAGAATGGGGGTTGGGGGGGGGGGGGGCTGTGTGTCTTCCTGAAATTGATCCTTACAAACAGCCTGAGTTCACAGCACTGTTGCACAGAATTGTACTTATATGTCACTATGTGCCGCCACTTGTGTCCTTTAAATGAAATTACTGTAGATAAGTTCCATTTTTCATTGATTTTCATTTCAGTCTGGCATTTAATGGTCCTGGAACATCTTTAGGCACATAAAAGCATAGCAGAGAATTTCAATTTCACTTGAGTAATGTTGAAAGGTGCTCAGGATTCTCGGAGCAGGCTGAAGTCCCTGCACTTTTATCCAATGGTGGACTATAATAAAGGTGGAATAGGCAGCTGTCCGGGGCCTCAGACTGCAGGGGGGGGGGTGGGTTTAAGAATTGTGAGAAAAGTTCTTAACCACTTAACGACCGACTGCCTCAGGTTTACTGCGGCAGGTCGGCTCTGTCCCGCGAAATGATGTACCTGTATGCCGCTTCGCGGGACTGCTAGCGAGGGCGCACCCACAGGGGAAGCCGATCAGCAGGTCCGGCGGCGGCGATTGCCGCCGGGCACCCACGATTGCTCCCCATGGAGACAGAAAAATGGCAGACCACTGTTCTGTCAGTTATGAACACAGGGATCCTGTGTTCCTCTTATTTAGGAACGCAGGTCTCTGTGTTCAATCAGAAAGCCCATCCCCCACACAGTTAGAAAGCACCCCCTAGGAATAATACTGTACACTGTCACTGTACTTATATCACTGGCTGGATGACAGGGGTGATCAGGAGGGCAATCAAAGGGTAAACTGTGTGCCTAGCAAGTGTATGTGTGCTGCTTTTACTCAGAGACATGCTGGCTTTTAATTCTGATTTCAGCTCTGAACAGTAAGTGAGATCAGGAAGCAGAAGCAGCCAGATCTGTGTTGTGGTTGGCCACAGCCATCAGCAGGTTCACATCCAAAATCATTGGCTGCAAGCCTGCAGACAAAATCGTGCTGAGTTCAACCACAGCATGAGACGCAAGGGGCACACACGTGCCCACCTGTAAACCAGGAAGCTTCCTCATGACATATAGGTACGTTGAGGAACAACAAAGCCGTCAGCCAGCAGTATATGTGGAACATGCCCCAGCACAACGTCAGAATATGACAAAACGCGAAGGGTTGAGAGTCGTGATGACGTCACTGCACTATCATGTTACCGGAAGGACAGGCAAATTTGTATTAATCTGCTAAGCAGGCATTTTTGTTATGGTGGAGGTCACATCACACTTTCGGTGGTAGAAAGTGCTATTACCACATAGAAGACACTTCTGTAATAGTGTTGGACTTTACTCCATTGGATTTATTTTTGGTGTCATATCACCGTTGTGCAAGGACTCTTTTTTCTTTCTCTTTTTATTATTGTTTTCACTGCACAATACTTTATTGGTTCACTGTTTATGGCTATTCTTTATTTAGTATCTGTATAGCGCAGCTCCATTTTTAATATTATTTGCCTTTTGTGTCTATCTCTCACATTTGAGTTGCTGCTCTTCTAATATTTCATATTTTTCTTATTTCATTTAAGTGCAGTTTTTCCCCCTTTTTGATGTGAAACTGCTGGTCGGCAAATGTTTATTAAAAGCATTTATACACAATTCGGATCACTTGGATGTTATAAGTTGCACTAGTAAATACAACTGGATAAAACCAAAACTGTGTCTGTCTTAATTTCAGGCCTCAAAGCAGCAAAATGTGATTATTTTAAAGGAGGAGATTCTTTCCTATATCCACTGTACTTACCTTCACTTACAATGCTGCTTTATTAAATGTGTCCCTGAGCTTACCCGACTTGGGTCTATGGTGCAGCATTTTGCGCTTTGAGACCCTGGCTTTAAATATAATATAGTATTCCCCCAAAAACCTCCAGAGGAAGCCAGTTTCTATTGCACGAAACGCGTTGAGGAAAGCAGGATCCATCAGAGTCCTTTCACACGGGTGTTCCGATCAGATCCACTTGCCAGTTTTTCAGGCTGATCTGAACAGAAGCACAATGTTATTCTATGGGCAGGTGGGTGTAAACGAATGGGTGTCTGTTTATATCTGATTACCTTTTAGTCTGTCTAGACCCAAAAAAGGTCTGCATTCTTTTAAATTTTTTACAGACATAAACAAAACAGAAGTTAAGAAAAACTGAACAACACAAATGTCACAACCATTCCATTTAGCTTTTATGCAGCAGCGAATCTGTTCAAAGATCCCCTGTTGATTGGAACGCACATCGCCTCACTTATGCAATATGCAAAGACCACGAAAGATCCAATTAAAAATTCAAACACTGTGTTCCAATCCTTCATAAATGCCTTACAAACCCATGTCAAAATGAGAAAAACAGCATCCAGATTCATGTGGAGCAGCGAAATCACCTAAAATCAGTGCCAGTCCAGGAACAATAAAAAAATATATGTCGCAGGAAGGGAGCAGTGACAAGCAGATAGTGGAGAAGCAGGAGGAACCAGAGGGAAACCAGGGACAGGAGAGTGCAAAAGGAACCAGAACAGATCATCAGTGGAGACAAATTTACTAGAGAATGTTAGTGACATTGAAACTGGAGGTGGTATGGAAGAACAAAGTTTAAAAACCCAACTTCCTACAAAGCTAGAAATGACGCATATGTTTGCAAAATTAGAAATCTCCTTAAAAACTGACATGGTATCAACACACTGAGACCTGGGTCAGATATTAACAAGAGAGGAAGACACTGAAAGGAGGTTGGACACCAACATACAAGTAGTAAAAGAGTTCCTGCGTTCCTAGGAGGCCGGAAAGATGGATGTTCAGTTAAGTTAAGTTAAGATTCCAAGAGGAGCTACAAGATTTCTGCAAAAAGCTTGAGTGAAATGAGGATATGTACACAAAATTAGAAATCTCCATAAAAACTGACAAGGCATCAATACACTGAGACCTGGGCCATTTATTGACAAGAGTGGAAGACACTGAAAGGAGGTTGGACACCAACATACAAGTAGTAAAAGAGTTCCTGCATGCCTAGTAGGCCGGAAAGATCAACGTTCAGTTAAGTTAAAGCGGAGTTCCACCCAAAAGTGGAACTTCCGCTTTAGGGAGTCCTGACCCCCCGACATGCCACATTTGGCATGTCATTTTTTGGGGGGGGGAGCGGGTACCTAGTTTTGACAGGTACCCACTCCCACTTCCGCTCGGAGCGCCGCGGCGCCCTGAGCGGAAGTTCTCCTCTCCCCCTCCCTCCCTGCAATCTTCTGGGACACGTCAGAGGTCCCAGAAGATTGCCGGCCAATCACGGCGCGCAGCGCGACTCGCGCATGCGCAGTGGGTACCCGGCTGTGAAGCCGCAAACTGTAACAGCCGGGTGCCCACAGCAGTGATGCCGGCGCCGAGGGAGAGGATCGAGGCTTCCGGCAGCCGCATCGCTGGACCGTTGGACAGGTGAGTAAATGGCTGGAACTCCGCTTTAAGTTAGGATTTCCGGAGGAGCTACAAGATTTCTGCAAAAAACCTGAGTTAATCGAGGATATGTACGCAAAATTAGAAATCTTCTTAAAAACTAACATGGCATCAATACACTGAGACCTGGGCCAGATATTAACAAGAGTGGAAGACACTGAAAGGAGGTTGGACACCAACATACAAGTAGTAAAAGAATTCCTGCATGCCTAGTAGGCTGGAAAGATGGACATTCAGTTAAGTTAAGATTCCCGGAGGAGCTACAAGATTTCTGCAAAAAACTTGAGTTAAATGAGGATATGTACGCAAAATTAGAAATCTTCTTAAAAACTAACATGGCATCAATACACTGAGACCTGGGCCAGATATTAACAAGAGTGGAAGACACTGAAAGGAGGTTGGACACCAACATACAAGTAGTAAAAGAATTCCTGCATGCCTAGTAGGCCGGAAAGATGGACGTTCAGTTAAGTTAAGTTAAGATTCCCGGAGGAGCTACAAGATTTCTGCAAAAAACTTGAGTTATCGGTGGGTGCCAGATATCCCGAGTGGTCAGAAACAAAAATAGGAAGATCAAGACTGGAAGATGTCCAATGGCAAAAAAGAGATGAAGAAATAATAAAGATGCAGAAGGGGAGAAGATAGAAACCGATGGGGAGACTGTACAGTTGGGGGAGGGGGGCATGGGAGGAGAAGTTAGGGAAGAAAGGAGAAATAACAAACAAAATGAATGGGAAAACCAAGTAACAGGCAGATTTCTGGGTGAGAACCCCAAAGGAAGGGGGGTCCAAACAGAGTGCTAGTCACAGCACCACCCCAAATTTAAAAGAGTAGAGAAGCTCCATTGGAAGAACAGCAATTAAATAGAAAAGAAAAATAGATTGCAGTTTGGTATAGACTGTACTAAGGTAAAGAGCAATCTACTCATGACCTGGGGGAGGTAAAGCTTTAATGTATAAGATCACAAATATTAGAGTGGGGAGGGGAGGGAATGGAAGGAGACAGAGGGTGGGGGGGGGGGGGGAGGGAGAAGGGTTTGGATGGGGGTGGGTGGTTAAGGAGAAGATCTTATCATGCCGGACACCTCAAAATCTTTTATTGTATACACCCCCCATTTAGCCCCAGTTGTAAGTATCAATTTTGGCCCAAAAAGTTAATATACCTCCCCAGCCCCGACCGAGGGTGGGGGCAGAGGAGGAGAGGAATAAGGAATGGGAAGAAAAAGAAAGATAAATGCATACAATACAATCTCTGACTTATAACGTATGAGGGCTAAATACACAAGTAAAAAGGCATAAAATAGTGAAAGAAATTAAACAATACTCTGCAATACAGTAATCCCCCGCTCCATCGCGGTTCAGTTTTTGCGGTCCTGGTAATTCGCGTTTTTTTTTGTAATGTTATTTTACTATATTAATCATTAAAAATGAAATATTTTTGTGTTTTCCATAGCTCTTGCTCTGTCTCTTAGTATCTTTTATGTGTTTAAATTAGTTTCTATTGTTTTAAAAGTGTGTTTAAAGACCTTAAAATGATTTTACACGTACAGTGACAGTAAAATAAACATGCCTACAATGCATTTTAATAGGGTTTTTCTATTTCGCGGAATTTCACTTTTCGCGGCTGGGTCCGGAACGTAACCCCCGCAATGGAGGGGGGTTTACTGTAATAGTTTTTCTACAGGGAACACATTAAGCTCAGGATACAAATGTTAGATTATACTCTATACTCTAAACATCACCTAACATGGTATTACGCTAACTCCCCAACAAGAAGAGCAAAAGGAGTAGCAATAGGAGTAGCAAAAGAAACGCAGTTTCTACTAGAAGATAGGAAGATAGACCCTGAAGGCCGGTATATATTTTTGAAGGGGAACTCCATGAAAGGGCCGGAGTGTACACTGGCTATTATATACTGCCCTTATAGAGATCCATCAGGCTATCTGAAAGATATATTGGATAGGCTGATGGACTTCAAGAAGGGTAAATGATTGTAGGTGGAAATTTTAACTTCTGCACGGACCCCAAGGTAGACAGTACTTCTCATGCACTGGGGATTGGGAAACATCAATTAGGGCGGTTGGGAAGAAATTACATCAATGTCAACTGATTGACGTATGGAGAGCCCAGCACCCTGATACAAAAAAGACTATAACTTCTGCTCTGCAGTACATGGGATGTACTCAAGGCTGGATTATATATTGATTGAACACAGATTGTTAGAATCGGTAGTAAAAACATCTATAAAAATTATATCAATATCCGACCATGCCCCAGTAGCAATGGAATTAGAATTAATGGTTAAGAAAGATAAAAAAGTATGTGGCGATTGAATGAAGAACTGATACAAAATAAAGAAACTGAGGAAAAAATAAAGAAAGAACTAGAATAGTTTTTCCAGCTTAATGAAACTCCGGAGATATCAGAAGCCACAGTATGGGAGGCCCATAAAGCGTATGTTAGGGGTCTATTGATTTCAATAGGGGCCAAGAGAAAAAAAAGGAAAGGATAAGGGATATGAATAGAGTCAGAAATATATGAATTGGAACAACAGCATAAAAATAAAATGGATAAAGAAGTGCACCATGCTTTAGTATTAAAAAGACACCACGCTTTAGTATTAAAGGACCTAATGGAACAAGAAACAAGACAGGTATTTAATAGAATGGCCAAAGATAGATACAAATGGGGAAATAAGCCAAAAAAACACCTAGCAAGAATACTAAAAAATAAAAAAATCTATAAATTCATTGGGAAAATTAAAAATGGAAAAGGGCAGATAGTATACTCGACAACTGAAATAGCAGAGGTTTTTACAGCTACTATATAATGCCTTATATGCAGTGAGACAAAATGTGGTACAAGAGGAGGAGTTAACTAGAACTCAAAAAATACAAGATTACATAAGGGAAGCAAATCTACCTAAAATCTCCCTTTGATAAACTGCAAATTCTAGAAGAACCAATAACAAATGAGGAGATTACTTTTGCTTTTAAAAATACAGCTACAGGTAAGAGCCCAGGAATGGATGGACTCACAATATACTATTATAAAAAAAATTCAAAGAGCAATTAGTACCAAAATTAAGTTCATATATGAATACACTTGGTGAAGGAAAATAAATGAGGAAAGAATCACTTCAGGCACATGTTACTATAAGACTCGATTCACACTAGCGCCTGACAAGTCGCGCTCCCTCGCGGTCCATTGACTGCTACAGGACCCGTTCTAATAGGAGCGACACAAGTCGCTCCGACTTAGAAAAAGGGTCCTGTACTACTTCGGGGCGACCTCGGAGTGACTTGCATAGACTTCCATTATGTGAAGTCCATGCAAGTCGCTCCGAAGTCGTGGTGCATGGGACTGCACAAGTCGCCCCCGAAGTAGTACAGAGTCGTGCCGCCCCAGTGTGAACCGACTCTAATACCCAAGGAAGGGAAAGATGCAACATTGTATTCCAGCTATATTGACCAATAGCATTCTTAAATGTAGATACAAAATTATATGTGAAAGTATTAGCTACTAGATTGAAAGAGATGCCTGAATGGATCCATGCAGATCAGACAGGGTTTGTTCCAGGGAGGGAAGGTAAAGATAGCTGGACAAGAACTATTTTGCTGTTGAACAAAATGAAAGATAGTAAGTGCCCAGCGTTACTTCTGTCAATAGATGCAGAAAGGGCATTTGACAGAGCAGACTGGGGGTTTATGCTGAGCACAATAGAGTACATGGGAATAGGACCATCCATAACCATCCAACCGCGTCAGTGAAAGTAAATGGGAGTCTGTCGCCAACATTTGAAATGTGTAATGGGACAAGACAATTGTGTCCGCTCTCCCCCCCTTCTGTTTGTTCTACCATTAGAATCACTATTGGCAACTATAAGAAACAACTCAGACATAGAAGGGGTGAAGATCGGAGGAGAGGAGTATAAAATAGCAGCATACGCCAATGATGTCCTGTTCTATATATCATACCGTAGAAAAACGTTACCTAATTTAGTAAATTAATTAAAACGATATGGAAAGTTATCCAACCTGAAAATCAATCCAGTAATGTCTGAAATCCTAAATATAAGTAAAAAAGAACAAGTCTTGCAGGGAGAGTTTCCTTTCGTTGGGTGAAATCAGAGTTAAAATACCTGGGGGTAAAGTTGACACCGTCTGTAGAGAAGTTGTATCAAGTAAACTATATTCCACTATTAAATGAGATCAAAGCAGAATTTAAAAAGATAGCCATAAGGCCACTTTCATGGGTAGGGCGAATAAATATAATAAAGATGGTAATAGTACTGAAGATCTTATACAAATCCCAGATGGTGCCAATAGAACTACCCCAGGCATATTTCAAAACATTAAAAACAATGATTTCAAAATGTATATGGCAGGGTAAGGAACCAGGAATACAGCTCTCTGTATTAGGTTAAGATAAAGCACAATGGGGGCTAGCGGCGCCAGATATTAAAAGATATTATGATGCTGTAATTTTAACATGAATGGTAGAATGGGCTAAGAGAAAAAATAGAAAAATATGAGTAAGGATTGAAAATACATTAAGCAAAACACAGTTAGGTAAAAATATCTGGATCCCACATAAGTACAGAATGTTAGATGTTAACACACACAAGTTAACTAGAAACATATTTAAGATATGGGATAAAATACACAGGCAAGCACACTGGGAATACAATTCACCTTTAATTTCATTATCAGATATAAAAGGTACACAATTTGGGAATACACAGTTAAAAGATATAAAACAATAGAGAGAGAGAGATTCAATAAGGCGCGGAGGAGGACGAGGAAGATCCTCCTCCGCTCTGCATGCTGGGTTCTCTCCTCCTCGGCACGTCACTGGTTGCTACACGCCTGGAGACCAGCTATCCATGCAACTAGTGTAGCGCACAGATGCTGCAATAAAAATACCGGCAATTGGTGGGGATCCCTAAATACTGGCTGTGCCGGTAAATTACTGGCTGGGTGGTAATAACGGCCTGGTCCGATCCCTGGCTTGCACCGGTTTGGTGAACTTGTGAAATGTTAGTAACAGGTTCCAACAAACCGGTGCAAACCGGCTGAATCCCACCACTGGCCAGAGGTGCAAGAGAGACCCCACAACATTCCAGTCTTCAACAGGTACGTGATAGATAGCATGTTCCTGCTCTTTCCCCACTTGTCAGGAAACTCTCCCTACAACTGTTGCCATCCCTGTCAGACTGGAAACCTGTCCTTACACTACCCACATGCAGAATGTGCCCCAAGTCTTGGAGCCAGTTCAATAAATAGGCTCTGCCTGACCCAAGATGGCAGCCAGAATCACATGGGATGACAGCATCCAATCAGATAATTTCCCCAGTGACCCAGGAAACCATTGAGGAACCACGTTCCTCTTGACTTCCCCTCCAACTGCAATGCCACTGTGGTTGAGAGCCGCTTGCCAATAGAGAAAATAGAATGCCCTGCGTAAAGGACTTCTAGCACCTTTAAAACATCTGTCAGATGTGCATTTCTACCAGTTTTGCCTGTTTTAGGTTACAATTCCTGTATGCCCCCTTCTCTGACCTCTGCCTTCCTTTTGACTGACATCTCTTTTTTCAATTTTGTACACTAGGTTCTGCCAGATGTCACCAGTCCAAGTGGTGGACCGCAGCAGGGGAGTAATTCCGCAAAAATGCCCATCACTACTTGTGAGACCTGTGAGGCGCTCTGGTGAATAGTAATAAAGATATACTCAGAGACCAGACCAGCATCCACCCAATTTACGGGCCCCGTCCCCCAACTACCCCTGCATTCCCTTCATCGAACAAAAGTGATACCTTCAGAGGTTCTGAAATGTTTTGAAATCTATGATTTGAAATGCAAATTATATGATAAAGATTTACTCCAAGAAGACTGAAGTGTACTGGCAACATATTTTCTTCTGCAATGGTAAATTAGGTAGTTTCTTGCCTCCTTAGAGCTTGCGTACCCTTGGTGACATGGAGGTTCTATGTCTATCATGACATTGAGAGAAACACAAAAATCTTGTATATCTTTTGCACGTATCTGAAGGCTTCATTGCAACTCTGTCCATAATGCCTTTTATATAAAGCCGGCAGAATCGGTATCTTTATGACCACTTTGTCTTCCTGAATAACAGCAGGTGCCTGACTCACCAAGGTAGGTTATTCAGAGGAGGATTTGTAGATGATCTCTGTCCATCAATCCTATTCTGTACTTTGAAGGACATTCCTGTTGTGATAAATATACATGGCTATATATGTGCATTTGATGTGATAGCTGTCTTATTCACAGTCCACGGTGGGGGATGATTTCTTCATAATACTGGCCTTTTCATCACTGCAGTCTTTGAAAAGAGCCGCGGGGGAGCTGAAAAGCTACGACACTGGAATTTACCTTAGGCCCGAGTTAAGGCTGAAATCAGGTAAACAGCTAAATAAACAGTTGATATACATATATGTCAATCCTCTCACCTGCAAAAAAGATTTGTAATTCCGATCAGCCAGTTTTATTAGTAATCCACTCCTGCTGGACAGTGGAGTCAGGTTATTGCCTTACTTTTCTTTACTGCTATTAAAGTGATTCTCTGGCCACCTGCAATAAAACAGTAATAATACCTACTTGTCCAGCCATACGTTCCTCCAATCTTTGTTCACTTATAAATAAATGTACCCAGAGGTGTAACTAGAACCTTCAGGGCCCCGATGCAAGAAACCATGAAGGGCCCCCCCGGACCCCTGGCCGGGGCCCTTCCCTTGAAGCCCCGGGCTCTTCCTACTGATCCTGGGGCCCTTTACTCCGCTTGTGGGGCCCTTTATTGCGGTCCCACAGCGGGTCCCTTTCACAAGTTTTACAGTGGGCCCCCTTCCTGCCATCTTGGGGCCTCCCCACGGTGGTGAAATGCCAGGGCCCGGTTGCAAGTGTGACCTTTGCGATCCTGAAAGTTTACCCACTGGTGTCAGTAGTTTTTATTTTTTGGTATTTTAATTGTATTATTTTTTATCATTTTATTTTATTTTTTTACAATGTCACTGACTATGACTCTGCCCATTTAGAGAAGCAAGGAGCTGGTAAATTACATATTTACCGACCCCTTCCTGGTTCTCTATTGTTACACATCCCCTGCAGCAGCCGGCAGGAAAGGGGAGGGATCACAGTGGGGGGAGCACACAGGGGCCCAGAGACAGCAGAACACAAGTGAACTGGATAGGAGGAGTGGCGGGGGCAGCATACAGAGGATCCAATCTCCTCCATTTTCTTTATGCAGCTACAGGAGGAAAAAGGAGGACAGTGATTTCTCTACATGCTGCCCCCGCCTCCCCTCCTATCCAATTCTGGGCCCCCTGGAGCATTGGGCCCGGTTGCAATCGCAACCCCTGCAACCCCTGTAGTTACGCCCCTGAATGTACCCAACAGAATGTTCAGCAATCAACACATCTTGGTGTGTCAGGTATTTCATTTCGGCCCAACATCCAATCACTTTCCAAAGCTTGCCACCTAAACCTCCGCAACATCTCCAAGATACGCCCCTTCCTAGCCAATAAAACCACAAAGCTCCTAATTCACTCCTTGGTTATCTCTTGCCTCAACTACAGCAACTCCCTCCTCATTGGCTTACCTTTAACCACTTAAGCCCCGGAAGATTTTACCCCCTTCCTGACCAGGGCCTATTTTGCGATTCGGCACTGCGTGACTTTAATGGACAATTGCGCGGTCGTGCGACGCTGTACCTAAACAAATTTGATGTCCTTTTTTTCCCACAAACAGAGCTTTCTTTTGGAGGTATTCGATCACCTGTGCGATTTTTTGATCATGCGCTATAAACAAAAAAATTGTGTCAATTTTGCAAAAATAACAATATTTTTCACATTTTTTTAAATGAAATTCCCCCCCCCCCAAAAAAATGTAAAAATCAAAATTTTTTAACATTTTCGGCCAATTTGTTTTATGCTACATATGTTTGGTAAAAAAAAAATCGCAAAAAGCGTATTTTGATTGGTTATCGCGTTTACTAACAAAGGGAAAGATTTTTGTCATTTTTGTTGTTTTTTTTTTAACGCGTAATGGCGGCGATCTGCCATTTTTTTTGCGGTACTGCAACATTGCGGCGGACAGATCGGACCCGTGACTGACATTTTTGACACTTTTGGGGTTACCAGTGACATTTCTACAGTAATCAGTGCTATACATATGCACTGTTACTGTAAAATTACACTGTCAGTGAAGGGGTTAACTTTTTTTGAGAGGGAGGGGTTATGTGTGTCCCTAGGGGCGTGATTCTGTGATTGGCTGTGGCTTGAGGTGTAGGAACAGTGATCAACGGTCCTACATAGTAGAACCGTATGATCACTATTCATACACAGGGGAGAATGACAGGCGGCTTGTTTACATTAGCCGTCTGCCTTTCTCCCTCTGCACCGACGATCGCCGAGTCACATGTGCGGGGGGTCCGTGACCGCGCGGGAGTGGGAACGCGCCTCCGGGGTCGCGCGCTCGCTCCCTAGACCCTCACAGGCTAGCGACGTAGTACTACGTCGCTCTGCCTGTGAGGGGCTGACCGCTACAGTAAATAGTCGTGCGGCGGTCGGCAAGTGGTTAAATAAGCTATCCCCTATTAGGTCCATCATGAATGCTACTGCTAGGCTCATCCACCTTACCGATGGCCCAGCGTCTGCTACCCCTCTCTGCTGATCCCTACATTGGCTGCTACTCTCCCAATTAATTAAATTCAAAATACTAATAAAAACATACAAAGCCATCCACAACTTGGCCCCCAGCTATATCACTAACCTAGACTCAAAATACCAACTAAACTGTCCTCTTTGTTCCTCCCTCATCATCTTCTGCCATACTTGCCAAAACTTCTCCTGAGCCTCTCCCATCCTTTGGAATTCCCTACCCCAATATGTCTGACTATCTCCTACTCTGTCCACTTTTAGCTGATCCCTGAAAACTCTTCTCTTCAGAGAAGGCTATCCTGCCTCCACCTATCAACTGTACTTTCATTTTCTTCATTGGCTCCTCCACAGTTATTAACTTTTGTATCACTTGACCCTTCCTTTTAGATTGTAAGCTCTAACGAGCAGTGTCCTTCGATTCCTCCTCTATTGAATTGTATTGTAACTGTACAGTCTGCCCTAATGTTTTAAAGCGTTGCGCAATCTGTTGGCGCTATATAAATCCTGTATAATAATCTGTGTTCTTAGCTATTAGCCTGTTCTTGATGATGATGATGATAAAGCTGCAGGGAGGAGGATCATGGGACATGTAGTCCCCAAGGAGAACAGTACAATACAAATGGAAAAGACTGTGAACTTCACTACCCAGGCTGCTATACTCATAGGCAAGGAGAGCTGTAAGTGCTGCCGCTCACCCCCTCCCCCTAGATGACACAACAGCGCATGGGATATGTTATTCTTAAAGGAACCTTGCACATTACCATCATAGTTCCTAACTGTCCCTGATTTCGATGGTCTGTCCCTGATTTGGTACAAAGTCCCTTTGTACTTCTTTCCTCCTCATTTGTTCCTTTATTAAAGGCATTTCTATATTTACAATTTAAGCAGTGCTATACATACTGTATGCTCACATCAGTTCCTGCCCTAAGGCCTTGTTTAACCCTGCGTTTGGGGGGATGGGGAAAAACCGCCACGTTTTTACCACTCACCCATATGCTGAAAAGACAGTGGATAATGGTGTACAATTGCACTGCATCATGGGACAGGGCAAAATTGATGTCTACTGCATTTGGAAGGCCACCTCCCACCAAACAAGACCCATTCATCCTAATGAAGCTGTGCAGCATCTGTGTGCAATGCATGCGTTTGTGTGAGGTCATGCAGCTTTTAGGTGGTAAGGAAGTGACGTAACGCATCCTCACTGCCTGATAAACGCCCTATGAAAAGGGATCGCTGCTCAAAGGGCAACATGAGTGTAAATGAGCCCTGAAGGAGCTTACAATCTACAGTCCCTATCTCAAATACTTGGTGTTATCCACTAATGGTGGCCATACACTATACAAATAATCAACCAAAACTGGATATGGACCCCTTATGTATTTATACATGTTGATCATATTCCCCCTTAATCTCCTCTTCTCAAGAGAGAAAGAATTCTGTTCCTCTAATCTTTCCTCATAGCTGAGCTCCTCCATGCCTCTTATCAGTTTGGTTGCCCTTCTCTGCACTTTCTCCAGTTTTCCCGATATCCTTTTTGAGAACTAGTGCCCAAAACTGAACTGCATATTCCAGATGAGGTCTTACTACACGCCCTTATAGGCGGGCGAAACGCGTAGAGGCACTTCCGGTTACGGCAACCAACGACGTCACTTCCTGGAGTCCGTGGAACGCACGCCGGCTGCGTTCCCGGAAGGATTGCGAGATTACCTATTCCTTATATGTGGACCTTTATTTTATGCTTTGTGAGTATTTTACCTATCCAATAATAAACTTACATATTCGGGCTTCACTATGTTGGTCCATCCTTTCTTTTGAGTGACACAGAAGAAGGGGTTCTACTGGGATTGCTTTCCTTGGAGGAGTCCAGTCCATTTGATTCATTATAAGGCTCATTTGACCTTCCAAGAAGGTCCATCGGCTCTGGTGAGTAGATTCCCTAAGGGGATTCATGGCACCTCTGCACCGTTTGGAGCACTTATTGCACTTTTGGACAGTAGCACCTTTGAGCACGTTGCACTCAGCATTGGACTATATTTGAACAGTTACATTGGACTGTTCACTTTACATTTGCGATTCTTATTGTACTTAGCATTGTTGCACTTAGCACTGTTTTTACTTTGTATTTATTGCACTTGATGTATATTGTATCAGCACTATTGCACTTTGCAAATGTGGTCAGTCATTGTACTTATTATTTTGGATTTAGCACCATTGCACTTTTATGATACAATTGCACTTTGTATTCATGATTATTCATTGCATTTATTAATTTTGTATTTAGCACTTTTGCACTTTTATGATCACCACCACATTGGTGACCCACACATATTTAATTTTTTATAATTTTCACTTTATTTTTTGCAAGCGCTGGTTTCAGTACATTATTTTTCCTAAGTTTTTACTAAGTGAGCAGCAGCTGCAAAAATAATAATTCTTTATTGCAAAAAAAAAAAAAATGTTTTGCTTCTAGCACGGGTTTAAATTATATATCATGCCTCTTATCAGTTTGGTTGCTCTTCTCTGCACTTTCTCCAGCTCCCCGATATCCTTTTTGAGAACTGGTGCCCAAAACTGAACTGCATCTTCCAGATGAGGTCTTATTAATGATTTGTACAGGGGCAAAATTATATCCCTCTCTTCAGAGTCCATGCCTCTGTTAATATAAGAAAGGACTTTGCTTGCTTTGGAAATCTCAGCTTGGCATTGCATGCTATTATTAAGCTTATGATCTACCAGAACACCCAGATCCTTCTCCACTATGGATTCCCACAGTTCTACTCCCCTAGTATGTATGATGCATGCATATTCTTAGCCCCCAAGTGCATAACTTTACATTTATCAACATTAAACCTCATGCTTAAAAAAAATGCTTGTCCCCAACAAGCCCTTTTGGGTAGACAGATCGAGGGGGTATCTAAACATACTAAATGCCTTATAGCTTTTATATTCACAGCTGCTAAGATTGCAATCGCTCGTTTATGGCGCACTCCTGTAATACCGATTGAGCTGCTCAAAGCCAAACTGACCTGGATCATGTTAAATGAACGGATGGTAGCGCTACTTAATGATAAGATGCGTTTGTTTGTCAAGACCTGGGACCCTAGGCTCAGATACTTGGCCAGCCCCCCTTGAGGGAGGAGTGCCGCTGTCCCCTCGGACAATAAGATTTGCAAATGTCCCCAATTGGGGGGGATGGACCTGGATGCCGACCCCTTCCTTCCCGCCGCTACTGTTCTCTTCTCCTACTTCTTCCTTGCTACTGCTTCTAATCTTCTGTAACACCTGGATTCATTCTTTCTTTTCCTTTTCTTTTCTTTTCCCTCTTTTTCTCTCTCTTTATTTTATTTTTATTTTATTACTTTCATTCCTTCCAGTTCACTGACAGATGGCAAATGCCTCCCCCAGTTCAGTGTGCGATAGTGGGGTTGGGGGCCGCCTCCCTCCTAGGGCGCAGTGTGTTCCTGTAGGGCCGCCGGGGGGGGGGGGGGGGGCCCGGGCCAACCGACCTCCCGTATGGCTGATTGGAGGCTCTATTTCTACCTTGACTTGAGTCAATATTCTATAGTTTACATTGTTTATATTGTTTTTTTTTTTTGCTGCAATATTTATATCTATATTTTTCTAATTCATGTTCTGAGGCTGCTATGCTATTTCTTACATGTATCACTTTGCACTGTCGTAAGTTTTGTCTTTTTCATGAAACCTTAATAAAAAATATTGCAAATTAATAAAACATGCTTGTTTTGGGTCAGTGACTCATAAACTTTTGAAGCCATTGGATCAGTAACTTTTCTAGAAATAGAGATCAGCAAAGGCAGTCTATATATTGCTCTCATCACAGGTGTCATTCTACATTGGCAGTTCAATAAAATGTGTAAAAAGCGTTCAGTGTTGTATTCGAACCTCCTGGGTGACCCAGCTGCAGGTAGATGGAAGCACTCTGGTGTTAAGTTTAGAAAGTCATGGCACTGCCTGCAGGCCCACAGCTTTGCAATGACATGGCCTCCACAGAGCGCTAATGAACCACCAATGTTAAAAGTAAATATAAACTTTTGCTGCCCAGGTCTTGGCAGGAGCTCAACTTGTCATGCTGCAAAATCTCTTCCTCTCCACATCCTCAGTTTTATCTGTGAAAATAGATGCTGGCTTCATTTATGTTAGAAGGAAACAAAAATATATTCTGACGTTTGTTATTTAATACATATTGCTTGAAACAAAAAAAAAATCCCTTTTTATATTCTTGTAGATATTTCTCATACATCTCAAACTGAAAAGTGTATTTATCATTGTATGCAGAGGGGAGCAATATGTGCAATGAAATAACAATATCTACAGTAGCTCGGTAATGTAGAATAAAAGACATTTTCTGTGAACAGCAAGGATAGGAAGATATGAGGCACTCAGCTTCCATCTTCCATTAGGGAGCAGTGGTTGGGCTGGATGACTGCACCTCGGCAGCTCTACCACCAAGTGCCCCCAAAATCTAAAAAAAGGACAAGCAAAGGCCTCCGCTGAGAACAAATAGACAAGAAAGAGTGCTGTCCAATTTTCTTAAAGTGGAGCTCCAGTCACCTGTGGTAAAAATAAAAGTCAGCAGCTACAAAGAGTGTAGCTGCTGACTTTTAATAAGCAGGCACTCACCTGTCCCATGATCCAGCGGGGAACTACACCTCATCTCAGGTGGTCTCACCCGCTGTCTTCAGTCCTCCACGCCGCCATCTTCACTATGGTTACCCGGCTTCACAGCCGTATTCCCACTGTCAGAGGCGTAACTAGAACCTTCAGGGCCCTGATGCAAGAAACCATGAAGGGCCCCCCAGACCCCTGGCCGGGGCCCTTACCTTCAAGCCCAGGGCTCTTCCCACTAATCCTGGGGCTCTTTACACTCGTTGCATGGCCTTTTATTACGGTCCCGCAGCAGGATTCTTTCACAAGTTCTGCAGTGGGCCCCCTTCCTGCAATCTTGGGGCCTCCCCACAGTGGTGCGATGCCAGGGTCCGGTTGCAAGTGTGACCTTTGCGATCCTGGAAGTTCACCCACTGGTTTGCTACCGGGCCCCCTGGAGCATGGGGCCCGGTAGCGATTGCAACCCCTGCAACCCCTGTAGTTACGCCCCTGCCCACTGTACATGCGTGAGTTGCGCTGCGCATTGTGAGTGGTGGATGCAGTCTTCTGGGACCTGTCAGTGTCCCAGAAGACTGCAGGGGGAGGGAGGAAGGAGAACTTCCGTTGTCAAGCTCTGCAGCCCTCAGAATGGGAGTGGGAAGCAGGTACCTGTCAAAACCTGGTACCCACCCGCCCCTGCTCCTCAAAAGTGCCAATTGTGCAAGAGGAGTGGGGGACGAGTCCTTAAAGCAAAACTTCCACTTTTGGGTGGAGTTCCACATTACGAGTACATCATTATTAACTGTTGCTAAAATTGGGAACAAGAAGAATCTAAAACGTATCCAATGCACTTCCGGTGCTAAACAATCCTCCTTCATCAGGGATGAAAAATGAAAAAGCTTCTTATTGGACTCTAGTAATTAAAAATGCTCCTGGAAAAAATAATGGTTTTGGCCCTACAAATACTGTATGGGGCCCCATATAGCCTGCATGACAGGGCCCCTCAACTGTCAGTCCCAGCCTTTAAATACCTAATTGTGCACACACAGTAATCCCTCATTCGAAACAAAGTCCCTCTCCCTCCTTCCCCCTTATTTGTCCCCTATTTTGGTCTGATCTATAGAGTTGTATGTAAAGTGCACCACTTATCTATCAAAAAGTGTTTCCCAGTGCTAAACCTTTCATCCAATTTCAAAATTGCTGCTTCTGTAAATTCCAAAAGCCAATATAAAGGAATAGTAGTGGTAAAAAAAGGACTTGATGGTTTAACCAATAATTTTTCTGTACAATTTTCCTTTAAGGGGGCGTGGCGGGGGTTGTCCTATGTCTGCATACTTTTGCTAATAGGTGTCTCTCATTATCTCAGAAAGTTGGGAGGAATGCCTGTGGGATTACTGTGCATGTGGATAAAGATAATAAGAGTCCCCTCTATGACTCTGGACCCCCTCCCCGTTGAACTGATGGGGCCCGAGCCCAGTAAAGGAGGGCAAGCTCTACATCCCTATTAGCAACCCTGGTTTTAACAACTTCAGCTCCGGAAGCTTTACCCCCCTTCATGACCAGGCCATTTTTTTGCAATATGGCATTGTGTTACTTTAACTGACAATTGCATGGTCGTGTGACACTTCACCCAAAAAAATTACATGTCCTTTTTTTCCCAAAAATAGAGCTTTCTTATGATTTTCATATGATTTTTTTTTACTGTGCGTACTTCTTTATAACATCTCGGGTATGATAAAGTTTGAAACACAAAATCATAAATAATAATATAATAAATAACTTTAAATAAGTTAATAAAAGAAAAAAAAAAAAATATATATATATAAAGTACAGTAAAACTGCAGGCGAGGGCACTGGGGGGTAAACTAAGGTCAATTTATTTTATTTAGTAATGTATATCAGTGTGTTTTACTTTTTGAATTTGCCGCCGGTTCCACCCCCTTGTGACGCGACACTCGCAGGGAACGGAAGCCGGGGCACACAGCAACAGGCGGAAGATCCAGCCGACGTACATTGCCGGAATACATCGTGGGATCCCGGGGACAAGGTAAGTAACCTCTTCCAGGATCCAGCGACTTCTCTCTAGCGGTACCCCGAGTGTGAGTCGGGGTTACCGCTAATGGTACGGAAATTCAACCCCAAGCCACATGCAGGAATACTGCCAGGGAGGTTAAAACAAAAAAGACCAATAATTTTGAAAAAAAAACATTTTTTAATTTCAGCTATAAAACATGTCCAATAAAAAAAAAAATGTAAAAAATCTTTTTTCCTTATCAATTTAGGCCAATATGTATTCTGCTACAAAGTTTTGGTAAATAAAAATCCCATAAGCGCATATTAATTGGTTTACGCAAAAGTTATAGCGTCTACAAACCATGGGATTTATTTATGGAATTTTCATTTATTTTTATTTTTTTTACTAGTAATGGCAGTGATTAGCGACTTATAGTGGGACTGCGATATTGCGGCAGACAAATAGGACACTAACTGACACTTTTGACACTTTTTTGGGGACCAGTGACACTAATACAGTGATCAGTGCTAAAAATATCCACTGTCACTGTACTAATGACACTGGCAGGGAAGAGGCTAACATCAGGGGCTATCAAAGGATTAAATGCGTGCCTATGGGGTGTTTACTAACTGTGTGGGAGGTGCTTGTACTGTGGGAAGGCAGAGATCCATGTTCCTGCTTAGCAGAAACACATGATCACTACCTTCCCCACTGATACAACGGTGATCTGCCTTGTTTAAATAGGCAGACCAACATTCTGCTTCTCTCCCGAACTATCACCAGAGTCAACTGGACCCGCTGATTGGCTCCCAGACCCTCTGCTTCTTTCCCGAACGATCGCCAGAGCAGTGTTAATTTTGGCAGCAAATTTCAATTTAGTTTTAGTCTTAGTCTTAGGACTAAAATGGCATTTTAGTTTTAGTCCCATTTTAGTCTTCTGCAAGTGTTTTAGTTTTAGTCGTATTTAGTCGACTAAAACTCCAGTATATTTTAGTCAACTAAAACGCCCTACATTTTAGTCGACTAAAACTAATTTTAGTCATCTATAATCAAATGGGTGTAGTTCAATTGTAATTTGTAATGCATTATTTAAGCATTTCTCTACAATTTCCAAACTCATTATATACTACTGCTTGTCCTGGAGTGAAAAATCTAATATGTTATTATTTATGCTTTGAGCATGCACCAGTGTTAATTTTTGGCAGCAAATTTCAATTTAGTTTTAGTTATAGTCTTTTGACTAAAATGCCATTTTAGTTTTAGTCGTATTTTATTCTTAAGACTAAAATGCCATTTTAGTTTTAGTCGTATTTTAGTCATCTGAATTGTGTTAGTCGACGAAAACGTTTTAGTCGGTTTTAGTCGACGAAATTAACACTGCGCCAGAGTCAACCCGACCCGCTGATTGGCTCCATGTCCAATCATAGTAGGAGTGGGCCGTCGGCAGTGCGTTTGCGCGCCCCAGACCAGGAAGTGCAGAATCGCCTACCTGTATGTAGTTCTGCGCAGAGGAGCCGCTGCCCCCCAGGAAATGTATGTGCGGCGGTCAGCAAGAGGTTAATCACCAGTACCTTCTCAGCACGGGGCATGCATCACAGAAGGTGGATCAAAGTTCCGGTTCACATTGATGCGATGCTGGAATCCTGCGAATTCTCTGCGGGTTCCCGCATCTCACCCGACTCACAGGCAGTTCACACTGCCATATGCGAACTATTGGGAGTGTCCATACAAAGGGAATCACTTACACATTCATCGAGGATCTATCTCCATTATTGACTTTTGTTACCCATTCCCTTTATTTGGATATACAGTATATATTATCCTTTTTTTTTACTTTTACATTTTTCAACATGGCAATTTTCACAGATGTGAAATTGGCTCATTTGTTTTACATATAGAGGATTCATGTGATTTTGTTTTTGCCTTTCTCATTCCACATACACATTGATATGCTATGTTGCATGGCGGTGCACTTTATATTTTTGTATTTCCTTTTGCACTTGGCACTTTATAATGATGTACTATATATATGAATTAGTTTTTTACGTATTTATTCATCAGACATATGCATGCTGTGGTGCACTATTTGGTTAATTCACTTTAATCATAGATGGGTATGTACAATATACAGCTGCAAGAAAAAGTATGTGAACCCTTTGGAATGAGATGGATTTCTGCACAAATTGGTCATAAAATGTGATCTGTTCATCATCTAAAGCCTCGTACCCACGCGTTGAAAATCGGCAGGGAATTTTCATCCGACGACCGATCTGCCGATTTTCGGCTTGTTAGTATGGTGCTTCCGACAACCGACTCCGACTTTTCGGCCAAAAAAAATCTGTTGTGCAGGCTATAAAATTTTTGTCTGCCGTCAAAACACGGCCGATTTTCGTGCAGTCAGCACAGATTTCAACAGGGAAAAATCTAATGAGCAAGTCTGGGCATGCTCAGTGAAGAAAGAACACAAAGAAAGCAAACCAACACATGACATCACTTCTGAAGTAGAATTTTCTTGGGCGAGAAAATTCGTGTGCAGTCTAGGCACATTCCAACCAACAAAAACCACTCTGGACAAAAGACAGACGATCGGTTGGCCGATAATCGTTGCGTGTGTAGGGGGCTTAAATCACAACAATAGACAATCACAGTCTGCTTAAACTAATAACACACAAAGAATGAAACGTTGCCATGTTTTTATTGAACACACCATGTAAACATTCACAGTGCAGGTGGAAAAAGTATGTGAACCCCTAGACTAATGACATCTCCAAGAGCTAATTGGAGTGAGAGGTCAGCCAACTGGAGTCCAATCAATGAGATGAGATTGGAGGTGTTGGTTACAGCTGCCCTGCCCTATAAAAAACACACACCAGTTTTGGGTTTGCTTTTCACAAGAAGCATTGCCTGATGTGAATGATGCCTCGCACAAAAGAGCTCTCAGAAGACCTATGATTAAGAATTTTTAACTTGCATAAAGCTGGAAAGGGTTATAAAAGTATCTCCAAAGCCTTGCTTTTCATCAGTCCACGGTAAGACAAATTGTCTTTATATGGAGAAAGTTCAGCATTGCTGCTACTCTCCCTAGGAGGGGCCGTCCTGTAAGATGACTGCAGGAGCACAGCGCAGACGGCTCAATGAGGTGAAGAAGAATCCTAGAGTGTCAGCTAAAGACTTACAAAAGTCACTGGCAAATGCTAACATCCCTGTTAGTGAATCTACAATACGTAAAACACTAAACAATAATGGATTTCATGGGAGATACCACAGAGGAAGCCACTGCTGTCCAAACAAAACATTGCTGCACGTTTATAGTTTGCACAAGAGCACCTGGATGTTCCACAGCAGTACTGGCAAAATATTCTGTGGACAGATGAAACCAAAGTTGAGTTGTTTGGAAGAAACACACAACACTATGTGTGGCGAAAAAGAGGCACAGCACACCAACATCAAAACCTCATCCCAACTGTGTGGTGGGGGCATCATGGTTTGGGGCTGCTTTGCTGCGTCGGGGCCTGGACAGATTGCTATCATCGAAGGAAAAATGAATTCCCAAATTTATCAAGACATTTTGCAGGAAAACTTAAGGCCATCTGTCTACCAGCTGAAGCTCAACAGTAGATGGGTGTTGCAACAGGATAATGACCCAAAGCATAGAAGTAAATCAACAACAGAAGAAAATATGCCTTCTGAAGTGGCCCAGTCAGAGTCCTGACCTCAACCCGATTGAGATGCTGTGGCATGACCTCAAGAAAGTGATTCACACCAGACATCCCAAGAATATTGCTGAACTGAAACAGTCCTGTAAAGAGGAATGGTCAAGAATAACTCCTGACCGTTGTGAACGTCTGATCTGCAACTACAGGAAACGTTTGGTTGAAGTTATTGCTGCCAAAGGAGGTTCAACCAGTTATTAAATCCAAGGGTTCACATACTTTTTCCACCTGCACTGTGAATGTTTACATGGTGTGTTCAATAAAAACATGGCAACATTTCATTCTTTGTGTGTTATTAGTTTAAGCAGACTGTGATTGTCTATTGTTGTGACTTAGATGATGATCAGATCACATTTTATGACCAATTTGTGCAGAAATCCATATCATTCCAAAGGGTTCACATACTTTTTCTTGCAGCTGTATATATGTGAAGTTATTACAATATCTGTTCAGTCCAAGGGCAGCGCAACACTGTCACCTACTTTTTTTCAATACAAAGTTAACAACACCCCCAGATCAGTTTGCATATCGCAGTGTGAACTGTCAGTTCAGACATGAATCGGATTGCATAGATGTGAACACCCATGTGATCCGATTCTGGTGCGGACCAAAAAAAGGGTCCTGCGTGACTTTGGTCCGCATGCGATGCAAATTCAACCATGCAATCTGTATGGCTGAATTCGCATTGCACAAACATGGCATGTGGTTTGCAGAGCAGTGAGCTGCGAATCACATGCAATGTCTCACATTGTAGATGTGTGAACCGTCACAAAGTCCCAGATTTTTTTTTTCACCCCAAAAGATGGTAGTCCTGGGTTCTTTTACAACACTGGACCTAGTGCATGGGACTGCATGACAATGGTAGGGACACTAGATTGTAGAAGCTAATAATTAATTGGCTCTGTGTTCTCTGCAGGGGAACTGAGCACCAAATAAAATGAACTGCAATAGGAAGTCGATGTAGAGCCGAGGTGCGATTAGTCTCCTGTTGTTGCTCTGGCATTGTTAAGAATTGTGGTCGCCCGTTTGAACTCATTCATACATCTTCTGTAACCTACATATGTTCCTTGTGTCCTGATTCCCCGCTTCGCCTCCACCTCGCCTTCTTCCCGTGTGTTCTTGTTGTGTCCTTGTCTCTCCTCCATTTGTTATTCCGCACTGTCTTCTATGACCCTCTTTTATTTATGACTTTGATCCTTCGCTGTCCAGCCTATACTTACCTGTCTTTCTCTTTTCATTCGATGCTCTTGAGTTCAACTCTTAATTTATAGTTCTGAGCATCATACGTCTCAGGACTTGGCGGGGATTTTCTTTTAGGGTAAATCCACCACCTAAGACTCACTACACCATTGCTTTTACAATGTCACTTCATTTCTTGGCTAAAACAGAACTCTGTTATTTAAAAAAAATTAGGATATTTTGGGGCTGGATTTCTTCACTGTGGGTACACAGATTAACCACTTGCCCCCCAAAAGATTTACCCCCCCCCCTTCATGACCAGGCCATTTTTTGCGCACTGCGTTATCTTAAAGCAGAGTTCCGGCCACAAAATCGACATAATTGATTTTGTGGCCATCCGCTTTCTATTTGTCACCTGAAAAAGAAATGGATAGTTCCTTTTTTTTTTTTTTTTTTTTTTTACTTACCTTGCTATTGTAGAAAAATATACTCACCTTTCTTCCACTTCCTCCCTCGGCGGCCGCGGCCCGCGCGTCACTTCTGGTTTGCAATGATTCCTGGGAGCTGAACGTAATCGCTCCCAGGAATCAATGTGCCGGCACCGGCCCCGCTCGTCACTTCCGGGGCGACGCCGCATTCCCTGCTAAACCGCTTCTGGGCATGTCCAGAAGCTGTGGAGGAATGCGGCGCAGCACCGGAAGTGACGTGCGGGGCCGGTGCCGGCGCATTCTGGGAGAAGAGGACACGGAAGAGGATCGCGCTGGCTTCAGCTGCCCACATCCGAGATGGCAACGCTGGAGAAGAAATTTTAGAGGTAAGTATTTCTTCTTGCAGGTAAGTGCGACCCGGGACAGTTCAGAGGCTATCCATTGTGGAATGTACTAGCCCTGACTGTCCCGGGGGTATTTTCACTGAAAACATTTTTTCGTGGCCGGAACTCCGCTTTAACTGATAATTGCGCCGTCATGCAGCACTGTCAGGGCTTTTGTTAGAAATCACGGGGCCCCAGACAGCCTACCTGACAGGGCCCCCCCCTCCTGACTGAGGACATAGATTTATCAGTCCCTTTCTTTTTAGCCTCAGCAGTACAGATTATTGAATAGGAAACACTGTAACGGTATTCACTGTCACTGGAGGTGAAGAGCAGATACTTAATGGTTTGAATTGCTTCAGATGGGACAGCACTATTTGTCAGCAATATCTTCATATAGAAATATGAAGATTTAATCCTATTTTACACTGGGAGACTTAGACTGTTATAGACCATTGCCACGAAGTCTGACTCCTAGATAATGTGTGTATCCCATGTCCCTGCATGCCAGACAGGCTTTCCTATTGTTTGTGTATTGAAATGGAATGTGTATTGTGTTAAAGTTTACCTGTCTCATTGTTAAATGTTAATGAATGACCTCTCTTGTTCTGTCTATCTTAAGATAAACCTATTATGGGATGTATATGTGTACACTGTATGGGAGTGTAAAACTCTGTTTTCATTAGATTGTGAATGCCAGGGCCTGTTCTCAACAAGGTCCACCTGGGCGGTAACCTTGTGGGGGAAAACTGTATAAAAGTCTGTTTCTTGTTCAATAAAGAGTTATACTTCACCCTCAATCTAGAGTCCTGTCTCTCATTGGGGGAATCGGCTACAAGGGATTGCTATGTCCTCCTTACTCCCTTGGATAATCACTAAGCTCTTGTAAGAGCTTGTGTAAGAGCTTGTTCTGCTGCACTATCTAGGGAAAGAGAGGTTCATCCACTGGAACCTGGAGCCTGGTCCTAGGTCCAGGGTGGGTAGGGGACGGCGAGACCCCAACCAAGCTGCGGCGGGTTCGTGTGGTCTGAGGTGGTTACTGTGTCTGGTGGAGTGTTTGGAGCCCTCGGGAAGCACTAGGAGCATCCGTCAACGGAGGTACCCAGTCGGGGTGCCGGTTGATCCGTTACAAACACATTGAGGTGTCCTGCTCATTCACAAACTGAAGCATAGCAGGCACAGTTTACTATGCTTCTGTGATGAATGGACACAGGAGTGATGGATACCAATTGCTCACTTAGTTCATTCAGGAAAGGAAGAGGTAGTATAATGACATATTTACCAGCCCCTTCCCCCACTCTCTATCCTGAAGCATCTCCCTTTGTGCCCACAGTAGCTGACAGCAAGAGAGGAGAAGAGGGAAGCCGGAGGTGCTGTGGGGGAAAAGGGGAAACAAAGGGCCCAGAAAACAGATGGAAGGGGCACAAGTGCTAGGACCAATAAGACAGTACAGCCAGACCTCAGCAGGTGCCTGGGCCCTACTTTTGAACTGATGGGGCCTGGTCCCAGTACAGGAGGGCTGGCTGTACTGCCTTATCAGAGGCCCTGATGGCTGTACATAAATGAAATTTGTGTTATTTTTTTCACAAATAGAGCTTTCTTTTGGTGGTATTTGATCACCACTGGGTTTACTATTTTTTGGGGGCAGGGCTGAGCCGCATTCTCTGTGTATTATAGCTGGCTCGGGAGCAAACATGCACAAGTGCCCCCACAGCAAGCAGCTTGCTATGGGGGCATTCGGCAAGGAGGAGGGGCCCAGATCGCTGGTGGGGGACCCAAGGAGGAGGATCGGGGCTGCTGTGTGCAAAACCATTACAAAGAGCAGTTAAGTATTTTGTTTGTTATTTTTTTTTTAAAGGGATTGTAAAGGCAGAAGTTTTTGTTTGTCTTAATGCATTCTATGCATTTAAAAAACCCTCCGTGCGCAGCAGCCCCCCTCAGCCCCCCTAATACTTACCTGTGCCTCATCTCTATCCACCGATGTTGCAAGAGCATCTCAGCTGCCCTGGACTCCCCTCCTCATTGGCTGAGACAGCAGAGCGGCGCGATTGGCTCCTGCTGCTGTCAATCAGCCAATCAGGAAAGAGAGGGGCTCTGTGTCTGAATGGACACAGGGAGCTGTGACTCGGCTCGGGTGCCCCCATAGCAAGCCCACTTGCTGTGGGGGCACTCAACAGAAGGGAGGGGTCAAGAGAGCCAAAAAAGGAACCAAGAAGAGGAGGATCTGGGCCACTCTGTGCAAAACCAACTGCACCGAGGAGGTAAGTATAACATGTTTGTTATTAAAAAAAAAAAGACTTTACAATTACTTTAAATAAAAATGTTTCCGTTACAATCACTTTAAGACAGAAAGTGTTAAGATTACCAAACATCTTCCTCTTTTTCCTCATATTTATAATATAGGAGATAATCTGTAGTCTACAAAGAGACCTGGGAACAATGCTAACCAATGACCGCCAGCCCAGGCAGAGAGGACAGAAAGTTCAGCTTTTAGCTGTGGCAGGGTTAACAGGTACTTAGTGCACATATCAAACAGATATAACAAAACGCTTTCACTGGTATTTATTTAACAAATAAAACGGAGCAAAAAAAAAAAAAAACAATAGAATCATTGCAAGGGCTTTTACATTTTTAAACTCTAATTTGCTCAATGGATTGGCACTTATCTAAAAAAAGTCTATGTTAGATTGCTTAACAGAGTTGTTTGACTGGCAGTAAAGGAGGCGTTGTATTTCCTTTAAACTGCCTGCTTTAATTCCTTTAACCCCACACTCAAGACCCCCATCAGGGGGTATAGCCCATACTTCCCCTTTTGTTCCTTTCTTCCCCTACTACTAGTCCTGACTCCTGCTGGTGCCCCCCGCTTCACTGGCTCCTGACTCCCATCCTGCCACTGGCCATCGCTGTAAAAATTATTGGTTGCTAGGACCGCCTGGGGTCCTAGCAGCCAATCATATGCATTCACAGGCTCCCACAGAGGGGGAGGACGTAAACTGGTGGTCAGGCCCTGGGGGCCCAAGCCTAAAGCTGTGTAAGGGGCCCCAAAATTTCTGATGGCTGCCCTGCCCACACTAGCATGCCAAAACCACGTCCACTGTAAGTGTTTGTGGGGTGCTTGTAAAGCAGCCCCATTCACTTAAATGGGTTGTAAATTATGAGGGGGGTAGCGCCTGTCAAAAGCGGCAGTGGGTAAAATTCCTGCCTTGATTGATGCTTTGCCTCGCGGCCATGGCATGTGTTCACCTCTGATAATTGCCTCCACTGTTAAAAGGGCAGTAATTGTTGGGCGCTCCCCCCACCCCACCATAAGTCTTGCTTGCAGAGCAGGTGTCCACGCCAGGCAGAGTAGTTCACTGAAGCAGGTAGGCAAGGTGTATACTGGTAGCAGACAGTGGGTAAGCAGGCATAGCCGGTAGACAGGTAGGTTCTGGCGACAGCAGAAGGAATAACAAAGTCAGGAAGGCCGGGTCATACACTGGCAAGACAGATCAGGTACAGGGGCACAGGCAGGAGCATGGTCATACACTGGCAAGACAGATCAGGTACAGGGGCACAGGCAGGAGCATAGTCAAGGTACAAGTGGGGTCAGGAGCCAATCAGTGGAACAGTAGTGTGACGGGAGTCAGTTTTGGGCAGGGGACTTGTGGAACCCAGATTACCTTAGAGAGGTTGGGAAACTCCTTGTCCAGCTCCCCTGGCCCCTCCTAAGTTTAAGTCACCCCGTGTCTTTTAGGGGCATAGGGTGTCTGAGAACCCCAGTCGGGTTTGCACTAACCAGACTCATTGTACAACCACGCCAGACTCAGCATTTCGTGTTACCCAGTTATCTTGGGTTCTATATGTGTGGTTTGTGTTAAAAGAATGAAAGGGGTTTTCACGTAGGACAGTAATATTTATGAACAATATCCCTCAATCCTGGTTTGACCTTTTCAGGCTGCTTGTACGAGTTTATCTCATAGACCATTGCTAGATAGTTTGAGGTGGGGTGGGGTGGGGTTTGTTATAGTTAAGTGCCTGTATCCCATTGTTCTATTGTTTCTGCCTGCCTTAGGATCAACTTATTATGGGATGTATATGTGTATGTGGATTAGCTGCTAGATGGGTGGGGGGATTTCTCCAGCAGCCCTTCCTAAAGACTGTCTACTGTTGGAAAGTTGAAGATACCTGTATGCCATGTTACTGAATGTAGTTAACCCCACCCATTGTCATTATGCAAAGAAGGGGGGGATTGTTCCCTGAGTGTATATCTCTTTGTGCCTGTGTTTGAATAAGCAGTCTTATGCTTTTTACCACCCTACACTGATGTCTCGACAAGTGACTGGGTGGACTAAGGGATCTTAGATCGTGCTTGTACCAGGCAAGGGAAGCTTATACGGCAGACATACTCTTCTTAGTATCGGGTCCATTAGAAGTAGCAAATGGAGCAGGAAGAAGCAATGGTCAGAAGGCCAGCACAGGCTGAGTTCAGGGAGTAGTCAGACAAGCCGGGTCATTAACTAAAAAAACAATACAGGATCACAGATTCTCAGCACTGATCTTAAGCACTGGCCAGGTTTAAATAGCCCATTTGGTGCCAGCATCTGTCTCATGTGCCCGCAAGAGCCAGTGTGCACGAGAGTGCGCGTAAGTATGCGCATGCCCACATGCCAGTGCCCAATTCCTGCGAGAACACGCAATAGCCTTTGCACAAACGTTCGTCTAGAGGAGTTATCTTGTCTTATGTCATGCCTATCCTGACAACTCCTCACAGCCTCACGTGTGTTCAAGCCCCAAAGAAAAGAAAACATATTATGGGTACATCCAAAATGCCCAAGACTTTGTGTACAAATTTGGTAGAAGTTTTAGGTCGTCCTTTGAGGGATGTGGACTGGTATAATTGGTTCAAATATTTGTTGGCCCTGAGGAAGTGTCAATTATGACCAAAAGCTGATTGGGTATTCTATAGCTACTTTTTATGGATACAGAGCTTGGGGACTTCTGAACACCAACAGATTCTTTATAGACTCGTAAATTAATGCAGTATATTGTCTTTCATCTTTCTCATGATTGTGTAAGTGCCACCTGCTTAACTTTGCTTTCGACTATAACGGAAAAGGTCTTGTAAGGGTCTGACAGATATTTGAACTAAATCGTGTGAGGATGTAAAAAATAAAAATAAAAAAACAAATACTGTATTATAATATTGTGCAATAATATAAATATAATGCAATGCCAATGAATTCATGCCTATAGACACGTCTTTATGGTATAATTTCCGCATAAGAAACATGCTCTTCCATATAATTGCTGCTTTTCTTTTCTAAAGGTTTCTCCTGAAAGAAGAGCTTGCCCACAGCGAAATCTGGTAGGTGATCCCGACCTTCTGACCTCCGGCATGTGCGACCGTGAAATCGCTCCAGAAGATGCTTTCATGTCAGCAATTTCACGCTTCCAAAGCACTTTTTTGTAATCTTGGAGCCCGGAGCCTTATTACCTCCCTCCAATATTGTATCCAATATATTTTTATAGTAGTGCTTGCTCTAGTCCCATTGACTGAAGTCCTGGACAAATGTGGTTAAATATATGAAAAGCTGCCTATCTGAGCAGAATGAGAATGAGGTAAAAAAAGAAAAAAAAAAAATATATAAATAAATGAATAAAGAGGTGGCATTTGTGCAACAAAGTGAATGTGGATGAGGATTTGGAAATGCCACCATCTGAGATTATTTCCTTTACAATTAAAGGAGAGATACAGGAAACAAACAAGATTCAACGTTAAAGTATATGTGAACCCTCACCTTGTAAAACGGCCCGTTCAGTTTAACCACTTCCGCACTGCTCACTAGAGCTGTACTGCGGCAAAGTGGCTCGATAACGTCTGGCGACGTAGACCTACGTCACCAGACATTCCCCCATCTCGGCGGCGCATGCGCGCCGCCGGAGGCTCGCTCCCGCTGTATATAGTCACAGCGGGAGTCGGGCCAGGGGAGGAGCGGCGGCGATCGCCGCCGCTCTTCCCCGATCATCGGGAAATCGAGTGTGGAGGTCCGCCTGCTTGTGTAAACAAAGTGGGCGGATCTCCTAAGTGACAGGCAGGGTCAGATTGCAGGGTTCAGCATAGCTGAACCTGCGATCTGTCCTTCTGTCACATAGTCCCCTCCCCCCACACACGTCAGTAAGCACCAGGCATACATTAACCCCTTGATCACCAATAAAAATTAACCCCTTCCCTGCCAGTGTCATTTTTACAGTAACAGTGCATATTTATAGCATAGTTATAGCACTGATTACTGTAGTAATATTACTGGTACCCCCAAAAGTGTCAAAAATGTCAGTCAAGGGTCCGATCTGTCCGCCGCAATGTCGCAGTCCCGCAAAAAAAATCGCAGATCGCCGCCATTACTCGTTAAATAAAAAACACCAAAAATTACATAAATCTTTCCCTTAGTTAGTAAACGCAATAACTTTTGCGCAAACCAATCAAAATACGCTTATTGCGATTTTTTTTTACCAAACATAGGTAGCAGAAAACAAATTGGCCAAAAATTAAAAAAAAAATTAGATTTTTACATTTTTTTTGGGGGGGAATTTCATATAAAAATTTGAAAAATATTGTTATTTTTTCAAAATTTACGCTCTTTTTTTGTTTATAGCGCAAAAAGTAAAAATCGCACAGGTGATCAAATACCACCAAAAGAAAGCTCTGTTTGTGGGAAAAAAAGGACGAAAATTTTGTTTGGGTATGGCGTCGCACGTCCGTGCAATTGTCAGTTAATGTCGCACAGTGCCGAATCGCAAAAAGTGGCCCAGACGTAAGACAGCAAAATCCTCCGGTGGTAAAGTGGTTAAAATAGAAATGAACGGAAAAACATTTATATATGTGTCATCCGTGTCCGTAAAAAAAAAAAAAAAAAAGAAAGAAAAAAAAAGTGCCGGAGTGGATCAAAAAACGGTCCGCCCCGTGTGAAAGGACCCTTAGAGGCGCCACTCTTTTCTTTTATACTCAATTGTGACGTGACGCTACTTGTATATCGCTTGTTTATCAAGTCAAAATTTATAAAAACAAATTGCTTGTCTTGCAAAACACTCTCAGACCAAGTTACTCTCAATCCAAGGTTTTCTGTATTTTAACCACTTCGTGGGAACCTGTTGACCTGCCGTCGTATAACTGCAGCGGCTGGTCGGCAGGTTCCCGCGAATCAACGTACCTGTACGGCGCTTCGCAGGAGCGATCCTGGGGACGTGCGCCCGGTCCCACTCACCGGCGGGGAAGCTGATCCACGGGGGCCAGCGACCGTGATTGCCACCGGGCACCCGCGATCGCTCCCCGTGAAGAGAGAACAGCGGTCTGTTGTAAACACAGCAGACTGTTGTCCTCTTAGGAATCAATAAAGAGCGCTTGTGTTCCTTCTATTTAGGAACACAGGTCTCTGTATTGATTTCCCCATCCCCCCACAGTTAGAAAACACCCTCTAGGGACACATTTAACCCTTTGATTGCCCCTGGGTTAACCCCTTTCCTGCCAGTGTCATTATTACAGTAACGGTGCATATTTTTAGCACTGATTACTGTAGTAATGTCACTGGTCCCCCCAAAAGTGTCAAAAATGTCAGTTAAGAGTCTGATCTGTCCGCTGCAATGTCGCAGTCCCACTAAAAATTGCTGATTGCCGCCATTACTAGTGAAAAAAAAATAAATACATAAAAATGACACAAATCTTTCCCCTAGTTTGTAGATGTGACAACTTTTGCACAAACCAATCAAAATATGCTTATTGGGATTTTTTTTACCAACAAAGAAAATGATGAAAAAATTGGATTTTACATTTTTTTTTATTGGGAATGTCATATAGCAGAAAGTGAAAAATATTGTTTTTTTTCAGAATTGTCGCTTTTTGTAGTTTATTGTGCAAAAATTAAAAATCGCACAGGTGATCGAATACCACCAAAAGAAAGCTCTATTTGTTGGAAAATAAGGACATAGATTTTAATAGGGTACAGTGTCGCACGACCGTGCAATTGTCTGTTAAATAACACAGTGCCGAATCGCAAAATAGGGCCTGGTCATTAAGGGGGAAAATCCTTCCGGTCTTAAAGTGGTTAAGCCCCGGTTCACATTTGTGCGATCACGGAGATCGCATGTAATTCAGAGCGCACTGTTCCTAAATTACATGTGATCTCATGTGCGGTGCAAATTTCAGCCATACACTTTGTATGGCTGAATTCGCACCACATCCGCACTAAACTCGCACCTGACCCTTTTTTTTATCCGCAGCAGAATCGGATCGCATAGTGGTTCACACTAGTGCGATCCGATTCTGTGCGAACTTGCAGATCGCACTGCGATGTGCGATCTCAACTGGGGGGTGTCGTTAACTTTTAACCACTTGCCGACTGCCCAACGACTATTTACGTCGGCAGTCAGCCCCTGACAGGCAAAGAGACCGCTCCCGCTCGTTCACGGACCCCCCCCCCCGCGCGTGTGCCCCGGCGGACCCAAAGTCGCGATTGTCCGTTACAGCGTGAGAAAGGCAGGCGGCTAATGTAAACAAAGCCGCCTGTCATTCTCCCCTGTGTAAGAATAGTGATCATACGGTTCTACTATGTAGGACCGTTGATCTCTGTTCTTACACCTCAAGCCACAGCCAATCACAGTTAGAAGCACGCCCCTAGGGACACACTTAACCCCTCCCTCTCAAAAAAAGTTAGCCCCTTCACTGCCAGTGTCATTTTTACAGTAACAGTGCATATGTATAGCACTGATTACTGTAGTAATGTCACTGGTAACCCCAAAAGCGTCAAAAATGTCAGTCAAGGGTCCGATCTGTCTGCCGCAATGTCGCAGTCCCGCAAAAAAAATCGCAGATCGCCGCCATTACTCGTTAAAAAAAAAAACAACAAAAATGACAAAAATCTTTCCCTTAGTTAGTAAACGCAATAACTTTTACGCAAACCAATCAAAATACGCTTTTTGCAACTTTTTTTTTTTACCAAACATATGTAGCAGAAAACAAATTGGCTAAAAATGTTAAAAAATTTTGATTTTTAAATTTTTTTGGGGGGAATTTCATATTAAAAAATTTGAAAAATATTGTTATTTTTTCAAAATTGACGCTCTTTTTTTGTTTATAGCGCATGATCAAAAAATCGCACAGGTGATCAAATTCCACCAAAAGAAAGCTCTGTTTGTGGGAAAAAAAAGGACGTCAAATTCGTTTAGGTACAGCGTCGCACGACCGCGCAATTGTCTGTTAAAGTCACGCAGTGCCGAATCGCAAAATAGGCCCTGGTCAGGAAGGGGGTAAAATCTTCCGGGGCTCAAGTGGTTAATTGACACCCCCTGTGTATCGCGTATGGCAGTGTGAACTGCCAGGGGCGCGGATGCGATGCGGGATCACGCTGCATATTCGCAGAATTCCCGCATCGCACAAATGTGAACCGGGACTAAGGGAGAAAATCTTCTGGTCCAGAAGTGGTTAATGGATGGGCTTCAGTCTGCCAAGCACTGCAGACAACAGCGGGATTGTGGGACAAGTCGTACACAAATACGGGATTTTCGTTTCTGTTAAAAAAAAAAAAACAAAAAATAAAAACCTTTATCTAAAAAGCTCCACATGTCGGTGGTGTATATTATTATACAAAGGGTATCTTCATTTGCACAGTACAGGCATTATACAAACGTCTCTTGTGCCGGTCCAGAAATCCATAGACCGTACACACAGGCTCAACAGCTCAAGATGCTTCCCGGCAAATCCAACCTTCATGTCCCTCCGACCAAAAGTGACTTTTCAGCCTGGCTGAGTGATGTCAGATCTCTTTCAAGCATGAGAGGACACTCTCAGGATTAGCACTTCATAGCATACGTGACCTGGACACTTGTCGCTTTACACCCCGCAGCTTTATTTAATATTTTTCACTTCACCGGGGACTCACATAAATATGTCCAGCGTGTAATAAAGCAGTTATGGAAGCTATAGGTTGAACACGGTAGAAGAAATGTCATTGGGATTCCGCGCACGCAGCCGGCTGCTGTGCTGGAAAATTTCAGACGCTTTGAAATGTCTTATTTATAAAATAACTTAATTTTTTCTGTGTGTAAATAAATAAAAAAAAAAATTCTGCTGTAATGCAACCATTTAACCACTTGAAGACCGAAAGGATTTGCCCCCTTAGTGCCGGTTCACATTTGTGCGGTTTGCGAGATCGCATGTAATTCGGAGCGCACTGCTCCTTTATTACATGCGATCTCATGTGCGGATGCGAGTTCAGCCATACACTTTGTATGGCTGAATTCGCACTGTATCCGCACCAAAGACGCACAGGTGGCATTTTTTCAGCCGCATCAGAATCGGATCGCACAGTGTTTCACACTTGTGCGATCCGATTCTGTGCGAACTGTCAGATCGCACTGCGATATGTGATCAAACTGGGGGCGTCGTTAACATTTAATTGACACCCCCTGCGTATCGCATATGGCAGTGTGAACTGCCAGAGGTGCGGATGCGATGCGGGAACCCGCTGCATATTCGCAGCGTTCCCGCATCGCACAAGTGTGAACCGGCATGACCAGGCCCTATTTTGCGATTTGGCACTGTGTTATTTTAACTGACAATTGCGCGGTCGTGCGACACTGTACCCAAATAAAATTGATGTCCTTTTTTTCCCACAAATAGAGCTTTCTTTTGGTGGTGTTTGATCACCTGTGTGATTTTTATTTTCTGCGCTATAAACAAAAAAAGAGTGACAATTTTGAAAAAAAAAAAAAAAACAATATTTTTTACATCCTACTATATGACATTTAAAAAAAAAATGTAAAAATTTACGTTTTTTAACATTTTAGGCCAATTTGTTTTCTGCTACATATTTTTGGTAAAAAAAAAATCGCAGTAAGCGTTTTTTGATTGGTTTGCACAAAAGATATCACGTCTACTAACTACAGGAAAGATTTATGCCATTTTTTTGTTCCTTTTTTTTTTTTTTACTAGTAATGGTGGCGATCTGCGATTTTTGGCAGGACTGCAACATTGCGGTGGACAGATCGGACCCCTAACTGACATTTTTGACACTTTTGGGGGGACCAGTGACATTACTACAGTAATCAGTGCTAAAAATATGCACTGTTACTGTAACAATGACACTGACAGGGAAGGGGTTAACCCTGTGGGTGATCAAGGGGTTAAATTTGTACCTAGGGGAGTGATTCTAACAGTGGGGGGGGGGGGCGTGGTTTGTGAAATGACCATAGAGACATGCAGAGTTGTATAAAGTACTCGAAACCCATACTTGAGTAAAAGTACAAGTGCTCGATCAAAAAGTGACTTGAGTAGAAGTGGAAGTGCTCAATCAAAAAGTGACTTGAGTAGAAGTACTAAAGTATTCAACATTTTTTGTACTTAAGTATTGCAAGTAGTTTTTTTTTTAATTTTGCTACTCAAGTACTGAAAGTAAAAGTACAAGTACTGTGTTATGTAGTTATTAAAGAAAGAAGTCAAAAGTTTGAACATCATATTGTTTTTTATTATTTCAAAATGCAGCTTTTATTTATGCATACAGTAGCATTTATTTTCGTATGCGCTGATAATACACATGTTTTGAGCTTCATGAAACATCCATCTACTGTTCTGGCAGTGGTAATTTTTATAATTGTAACGAGTAACTATGCAGCACAAAAAAAAAATATCTGAGTAGAAGTATTGAAATCATCGAAAAAATGTAGTGAAGTAAAAGTGGAAGTAGGAGAAAAAAATTCTACTCTAGGAAAGTACAGATACCGCCTTTCCGTACTTAAGTACAGTAGTGAAGTAGTTCTACTTAGTTACTATACATCTCTGGAGACATGTGATCCTATATATAGAAGGATCACATGGGCTCTGTGGTCATTGCAGGGAGAAGGCCATGGTGACCAGCAGCTGCTATCCTATCGGATCCTGTCTGTGAAATCCAGACAGATGGAAAACCTATTTTCCATCCATCTGGAGGATCGGATTGGATGAGAATGGACAGGTGGTCCATTCCCCATAGAGGAGAGCGGGGATCTGACAGCTCCGTCTCCTGCACACAGAGCGGAAACGGATCGATCCCCCTGCTGAGCAGAACAGACTCCGTCGGGTGCACCGCCCGTGTGAAAGAAGCCTTAGTTTCAATCAGCTACATACCTTTTGAATGCATCAAAATAAAAGGTGTGCAAAGTTACAAAGTTACATATGTAGCACCCTACAGGTAGGTGCTAGGTAAATGTATAGTGGGCCTTGTCTGCCTAACAGCAGGGCCATGATTTCTGTTAGTCAGGGTGTCATGGGTTCCAGATGTGTTTGCTGAAGGGGAAGTCTCCCCACTGGCTCCTGTAAGAGGCTTCTCATAGGACAGTGGAGGAAGCCCAATCAGGGAGCACATTCAAGCTTGTAACTACCCCAGGAGGCAGATTATGCCACAAAGGATTCTGGGAGTGGATATAAGTTTGGGGAAAGTGCGTGACATGGCATTTTTGGTGGGAGCAGAGTCCCAGAAGGGAGAGAATGGCTGTTTCTCCTCCTGTCTGAGGAAGGTGGATGTCTCGGGGTGTCGCCTGGGAGTCCAGAGAGTGCTGAGTTGATCTGAGGGGGATCCGGTGTGCCGAGAGCCTGCGGAGAGTGAGAGGGGTCCAGTCCCAAGAAAGCCTACACAGGTCGTGAGTACTGAGGATTGCCCCTGGGGGTCTGCCCAGAGTTAAAGGGGACTACTCCGGAAGAGGTTCTAGGATCCAGTGCCAGCTAGCTGAGGAAAGGGGGTACCTAGGTTGAGGACCCTGAAGTTAATGAGGGGGGTACAGAGTCAGTGAACCCGGAAGAGTTCAAGGTTAAATGGGGCACCTGCAGTTGGGCCCTGAATTGTACAGAGTGTCAGCTGAGAGTTGCAGCCATACAGGGACTTACAGCAAAACTACCTCTAGCCAGTGCAAGGCTGGGGGGAAGTAGCCAGTGACTTTGCAGTACCGCAGTGTCAGTAGTTCTATAATCCACAGTCCTGGATCTTCTGGACTTAAAGCGGAGTTCCACCCAAAAGTGGAACTTCCGCTTTAAATAGTCCTAACCCCCTGACATGCCACATTTGGCATGTCATTTTTTTGGGGGGGGGGGGGAGCGGGTACCTAGTTTTGACATGTACCCGCTCCCACTTCCGCTCGGAGCGCCGCGGCGCCCTGAGCGGAAGTTCTCCTCTCTCCCTCCCTCCCTGCAATCTTCTGGGACATGTCAGAGGTCCCAGAAGATTGCCGGGCCAATCACGACGCATAGCGCAACTCGCGCATGCGCAGTGCGTACCCGGCTGTGAAGCAGCAAACTGTCACAGCCGGGTGCCCACATCAGTGATGCCGGCGCCGCAGAGCAGAGAGGGAGAAGACGGCGCATCGCTGGACCGTGGGACAGGTGAGTGTGCGGTTAGGCTGGAACTCCGCTTTAAAGTCGAGGATTCAGCACTTCTATTAAGTCACAGTGTGTTCTGAGAGACAGTTAGCGTTGGCTAGCGTCGGCTGGCGTCGAGGCAGCGTTAACAGACATTTTTCCTGGATAAAGTCCCAAGTGTATTTAGTTGACCCTAAAGGAGTATCCCACTCATTCCCTTCTCCCGTCCCTTTATCTACAATAAAACCACAAAACAAAGATGCCGGAGTTGTCCATGTCTCAGTTCTCACACCCAGGGTCGCAGCTCACATGGGCTGGAGAGGTAACCGGTAACAATGGCAGACCCATATCAGGCCAAAGGCCTGAAAACCTTGCTACGCATAGTTACATAGTTAGTCTGGTTGAAAAAAACACAAGTCCATCGAGTTCAACCAAAAAAAGAGGAAATAAAATCCTACAATCCAATATACACAATCCTAAACCCACAGTTGATCCAGAGAAAGGCAAAAAACCCCGGCAAAGCATGATCCAATTTTCTCCAGCGAGGGGAAAAAATTCCTTCCTGATCCCCCGAGAGGCAATCTGATATACCCTGGATCAACTTTACCTATAAGTGTTAGTATCGTTATATTACACCAATCAGCCGTAACATTATGACCACCTACCTAATATTGAGTAATATTGCGGTATGGACACCATAGTAACATCCACATGATTGGCAGGACCTAAGGCAGGAATCCTCAAACTACGGCCCTCCAGCTGTTGCGGAACTACACATCCCATGAAGCATTGTAAAACTCTGACATTCACAGACATGACTAGGCATGATGGGAATTGTAGTTCCTGAACAACTGGAGGGCCATAGTTTGAAGACCCCTGACCTAATGTTTCCCAGCAGAACATTGCCCAAAGCATCACACTGCCTCTGCCAACTTGCCTTCTTATACCGCGTCCTGGTGCCATCCCTTCCCCAGGTAAGTGACGCACACGCAGCCAGCCAACCACATGATTCATCAGACCAGGCCACCTTCTTCCATTGCTCCGTAGTCCAGTTCTGATGTTCATGTGACCATTGTAGAAGGTTTTGGCTGTGGTCACTATGAGCTTTACAGCCCCATACACAACTAACCGCAATGCCTATTTTTTTTTTCTGCTTTCACCATGTCAACTTATAGACAACATGTTCACTAGCTGCCTAATATATCACACCAATGTCAGATGCTGTTGTAACAACATTATCCCTTTACCTGACAGTGGTCATAATGTTATGGCTGATTGGTGTATGTACATTAAGGAAAGAATCCAGGCCTTTTTTAAAGCAATGTGCTGAGCTGGCCAGAACCAGCTCTTGAGGGAGTCTATTCTTCATTTTACCAGCTCTTATTGTGAAGAAGCCTTCCGTATTTGGAGGGTAAATCTCTTTTCTTCCAGACATAAAGAGTGCCCCCTTGTCCTCTGTGATGACCTTAAAGTGAATAACTCAACACCAAGTTCACTATATGGACCCCTTATGTATTTATACATGGTGATCATATCCCCCCTTAATCTCCTCTTCTCAAGAGAGAATAAATTCAGTTCCTCTAATCTCTCCTCAAAGCTGAGCTCCTCCATGCCTCTTATCAGTTTGGTTGCCCTTCTCTGCACTTTCTCCAATTCCCTGATATCCTTTTTTGTGAACTGGTGCCCAAAGTCTTAGTTAGTTTTTTTTTTTTTAGACAGCAGCCACAGCTTGAACAAAGTAGTCAGCATGCTGTGGAGAAGTACCTTTGATCTGTTTGAAGGCAGGCTGCTAGTGAACCAGACATAGAGGGCTTATACAGCCCAGGACTATATTGTCCATATAACTGAAATTTATGCATGTCTCCCTTTCCTGCCTGGAGTCTACCTTAGACTGAGGAAAGGTCAGTTGTGTCGCCACCAAGGACCCTTAAACTGGGGAAATATACACCATATCTTTGAACTACAGAAAGAAAGGTGCTGCCTGTCCTATTCAAGCCATGTAACACAATACTAGATCTATTATATCTAGGAGCGAATATATATATAAGGGCGGATATATCAGGGAGAGTACCTTCACCTTGCGAGTTGGGACCCACCCCAAAAAGTTCACAGGGGGGATAGCCATAAAAGCCCTGCCCCTGGCAACACAATCTGGGACGTAATACATTGGATCCTATGCAAGAAATATATTCTTGATGTCTGTTATGATAAATACGGAAGCAATATAGCTCCAAGCAGCATTAGTATCGCTACAGCTTTGTCGCCTAGCACAAGTCACTATCAAGAAGGAAAACATCGGTCTGTTATGGTCTCTCAGGCCCTGAGGAAGCCTTGAGCGAAACGCGTCGGCTTGCTGGGGACCTACCGTGACCGAATCCAGCTTGAGACCCAATCTCCACCCTATACAGATTTTGGTTACAACCCCTTCTGGGGATATGTTTCTCTATTAGTAGTGACGTTAATTGTTTGATTTTACTATTGTATGTCATGTCAGTCCTCTGTTATCACATATGCATGGTAGTCCATGCTTAGTTTTATTGTTCTTTATACAAATAAAATGTAATTTTGGTTTTACAAACGGTTCCTTGTCTGATCCTTCTACTCCCACTGGCCCGCAAAGCCCCATCTTTTTCTGTCCTTTTTGTTCTGTTTGGAAGCAGTTGTCTCTCTGAGGAGGTCTAACACCCCCCCCCCTTTCCTTCTGGTTAGAGCTCTCAAATCAACAAAGCTCATACTCGTAGTGCTTTCACAGAGAGTGCAATAATCCTTCTCTACAGCATGCTGGCAGGGAACAGTATTTTATACACAGGCTGCAGCTGTTTTTAGAAAGAAAGCCACATTTGTACATTTCTTTTTTTTTATGCAAATGTAACAATATATACAGTATATACATATCATACCTGTGGGATCCCTCTAGATGCTTAAAATCGCAGTAGTGGGCACCACTGCTCTAGTGATCTCCACTAGCTTCCAGGTCCCATGCTGAGCTGCCTGACTTGGTTGCTATTCAGAAAAAGCTTTGCATGCAATAATATACATACCTGGAATCCTTCTTTAACTGCTTGCCGACTGCCCACAGCACTTTTACTGTGAGCGCGCGGCAGAGGCAGCTGCAGGCTAAGCACAGTAACTACTTCGCTTAGCACATGCGCACTGGCACGCCCACTGGAGCGCGCAGTAGCGTGACCCCATGGCTGCTGTATTCTGTGGATCACAGTGCTCGGTAACCGACCTCTGTGAGTGGCCAGGGGATCATTTGATCGCTTTGACCAATCATAGCAATCACATGATCACATGTAAGAAAAACACTCATGAATGGCTTCTATTTATGACTATTGTGATGCTGTGATTGGCCAACAGCTATCACACTGTACCTGGGCCAATCACCGCACCCTGTACCATGTGATTAGCTGTAGCCAATCACAGATCACAATATTAAGCAGGTTGTCATGAGTGAAATCCATTCATGACAGTTAGAACTATTGCTTATAACAGGCAGTGGCGGCTGGTGCTCAAAATTTTTGGGGGGGCGCAAAAAGAAAAAATGTAATAGGTATTGCTTTGCGGCAAAAAACGCGGTAAAAAAAGTGTGACTTTAAGGTCACACAAGTGTGAAAGGGGCCTTCAGTAATGAAGGAACAGTGCCTTGAAAAAGTATTCATAGTCACCCCTTGAAATAAGTCCCCGTTCACACTAAGGCGACCTGTGAGGCGACCTGGTCACCTCACAGGTCGCCGTAGGTCGCCTCCCATAGGGAAGCTGCGGACCCGTTCTAATAGGAGCGACACAAGTCGCTCCGACTTAGAAAAAGGGTCTGGAGCTTTTTTGGGGCGACCCGGAGCGACCGTCATAGACTTCAATGTTATGAAGTCCGTGGCGGCCGCTCCGAGGTCGCGGCGCGCTGCTCGCACCGCGACCTCGGAGGTCACGGTGCGAAGTAGCGTCGCTTGTATGTGAACGGGGCCTAATCCACATTTTGTCATGTTATTTACAACTAAAAATATAAATGTATTTTGTGTTATAGACTGGCACAAAATTGTGAAGTGGAAGGAAAATGGAAGAAAAATGACAATGCAGATCTCTAGAGGGGGTCAGTGATTAGATAATCTGCAGACCATAAATCTAGATGGGACAGATAGATAGAAGAGAACTATATTGTGCCTATCTATTTATATGTTCGGCAGATTATCCCCATCACTTACCCCTCTACAGATCTGCAGAACATTCCTCTGTCCCATCTAGATTTATGGTCTGCAGATTATATAATCACACAGACTCTTCTACAGATAGGCACAATATAGTGCTCTTCTATCTGTAGGAGGGTCTGTGTGATTAGATAATCTGCAGACCATAAATCTAGATGGGACAGAGGAATGTTCTGCAGATCTGTAGAGGGGATATTCTGCCAAAATATAAATGGAAGAATTATATTCTGCAGATCTCTAGAGGAGTAATTTGATGGGTAATCTGCAGAACAGAGATATAGATTGGTCTGAGCAATGTTCTGCAGATTTAAAAAAAAAATGGTTCAGTTGTGGTATAGGCTGCAGAACATATATTTAGGTGGGACAGAGCAATGCTCATGCAGGGGTCATTGATGAAGAGAGTGTAATACACAGAGTGCTGGGCTAGGAGAGCGTAATACACAGAGCGCTGGGTTAGGAGAGCGTAATACACAGAACGCTGGGTTAGGAGAGCGTAATACACAGAACGCTAGGTTAGGAGAGCGTAATACACAGAGTGCTGGGTTAGGAGAGCGTAATACACAGAACGCTGGGCTAGGAGAGCGTAATACACAGAACGCTGGGTTAGGAGAGCATAATACACAGAGCGCTGGGTTAGGAGAGCGTAATACACAGAACGCTAGGTTAGGAGAGCGTAATACACAGAGTGCTGGGTTAGGAGAGCGTAATACACAGAACGCTGGGCTAGGAGAGCGTAATACACAGAACGCTGGGTTAGGAGAGCGTAATACACAGAACGCTGGGTTAGGAGAGCGTAATACACAGAACGCTAGGTTAGGAGAGCGTAATACACAGAGTGCTGGGTTAGGAGAGCGTAATACACAGAACGCTGGGCTAGGAGAGCGTAATACACAGAACGCTGGGTTAGGAGAGCGTAATACACAGAACGCTAGGTTAGGAGAGCGTAATACACAGAGTGCTGGGTTAGGAGAGCGTAATACACAGAACGCTGGGCTAGGAGAGCGTAATACACAGAACGCTGGGTTAGGAGAGCATAATACACAGAGCGCTGGGTTAGGAGAGCGTAATACACAGAACGCTAGGTTAGGAGAGCGTAATACACAGAGTGCTGGGTTAGGAGAGCGTAATACACAGAACGCTGGGTTAGGAGAGCGTAATACACAGAGCGCTGGGTTAGGAGAGCATAATACACAGAGCGCTGGGTTAGGAGAGCGTAATACACAGAGCGCTGGGTTAGGAGAGCATAATACACAGAGCGCTGGGTTAGGAGAGCGTAATACACAGAGCGCTGGGTTAGGAGAGCATAATACACAGAGTGCTGGGTTAGGAGAGCGTAATACACAGAGCGCTGGGTTCAATACAGGATAATACACAGGAGGGCTATGCAAAGAGTGCACTTCTGCCCCCACATCCAAAGCTTAATCTGCACCCTTCTCTCACACATCTCTGTAGTCTTCAGCCACTTCCTAACCCTCCCTCAACAGCTAAACTCTGCATTCTGCTGCTCTAGCTTTGAGCCCTGCTTTCCCACTGCCCTCACCTTTGCACAAACAGACACCCCCCCTTCCCCCCTTACCTCGGAAGCAGCCAGTCTCAGCCTCCCACTGGAATATCTAGCTACCAATATAGAGCTGATACAAGGACTCACTGCCCCCTCAGCCAGCGACCCCCTCCTGAGCACACAGTTCAAGCTAATGACAGACAGCACTTTTACCATTCAGTTCTACAGTATAGACTAGAGCATCTGAGTCTGAGATAAGACAGCGCTGGCTGCAGAAGTCCCCCAGGCATAATAATGACCACCTTATCAGTATAATGATGACCTCCATGTAGTGTAATGACCCCCCCTGAGCAGTGTGTTGATGATGATGATGAGGTCGGATTACCTGTAGTACTGTATGTTGCCCCGTAGTCAGATCGCAGCACTCTCCTCTCAGCAGCCGGCAGGCACTGTGTACATAGCAATCAGTAGCACAGCAGTAAAGTTTTCAGGCTGGCTGAGCAGCTCGCAGGTGACAGCGACTAAGTCAGGAGTCAGGAAGATCCCCGGAGGACGGGGACAGGCTGTGCTGGGCTATGCGGTGTCTGCACTTCCTCATGTTGCTTTGCATGTTCAGTACTTCAACCACATCCTCCGAGCCTGGCTTCCCCTATCTCCTCCACTCCGGAGAACTGCACACTTCACTCCCAATCAATGGAGACTGCTGGGGGGAGACAACTTGCGGTACAGGATGGGCGATCAGAGGATAGGCCGGTGACGGTGCGTGACTGACGCACGCGACGTCAGCATCGGATGTCCTGGTTGATGATTGGTCCAGGCTGGAGACTGGACCAATCACAGCCAGGAAATAACGAAAGTGGGGGTGTCCTAGCGCTGTGCCCTGCGCCCAGGTTGCGCCCCCAGAAGGCAGCCAATCGGCGCTTCTTCTGGGTCGTAACCCCACCCCCCCCCACGGCCTCCACATAGGCCGGCGAACAAGATTTTTTTTTTTTTTAAACTTTATTGCTCTTTTTGAAAAATTTTTTTTTTCCTTTTTTTAGGGGGGCGGCGCCCTGGCGCCCTCTATGCACAGGCCGCCACTGATAACAGGGATCATTACTGTTATAAGCAATAACAGTGTAAAAAATAATCCTTGATCACCCCCCCTTCCCGAGTAGTACAGTGTCTTAAAAAAATAAAAAAGGTTTAAGAAATTGAATAAAAAATTATTTATTATTTATTTATTATTTATTTTTACATAGTGAAACCGGTCAGTAACCCGTGATTTCGTGATCACAGCCAAGTAAAAAAAAAAGCAAAAAAATAATTGTAAAAAACAACATTTATTTACTTTCTTTATTTAGACCCCATTCACACTAGCGCGACTTGTCAGGCGACTTGGTCGCCTGACAAGTCGCGGTGGGTCGCCTGCCATTGATTAGCATAGGACCCGTTCTAATAGGAGCGACACAAGTCGCTCCGACTTAGAAAAAGGGTCCTGTACTACTTTGGGGCGACCTGGAGGCAACCTGCATTGACTTCAATTATATGAAGTCCGTGCATGTCGCGCCGAGGTCGCGGTGCACGATGTGCACCGCGACTTCACAGGTCGCCCCAGCAAGTCGTGTCGCCCCTGTGTGAATGGGCTCTTAAAAAGAATTGTGACAAAAAAATTACAGCTTCAAAAAACTTGCCATGCCTCTCGCTAAATACCTTTTGAATGTCTACTTTCCAAAAAGGGATCATATTAGGGAATATATAACTTTCCTGGCATTTTAGTATCTCTCAAAAAGGATTGATTAATCAATTTTCAAATATATATGCCATAGTTTTTAGAACCTATAACTTTCAAACATACTAAATAATATGCACCTATTTGGGTTATTTTTTACCAATGAATTGTAGCAGACTACATTTTTGACTACAGCTATAAAAGATTTAAGAAAGATTATTTGTTTGCATTTTTTTTTTTTATTTACAGAAAATAAGAAAAACATTTTTTTTCAGAATTTTTGATATATTTTTATTTATATTGTTAAAACTAAAAAAAAAAAAAAAACAGCACTGATCATATACCATCAAAAGAGAGCTATATTTGTATGAAAAATATCAATTTAATTTGCATACATTGTTTCATGCAATTGCCAGATAAAATAGCACAGTGCTGAATAGCAAAACATGTTCTGGTCATGAAGAAGGCAAAACCTCCAGGTGGTCAAGTGGTTAAATGATTGTATTTAGCAACCTCAGCAGTTTCATATTATAAATATCCTGATCTATTCCGTGACACCACCATTCTACAAATCCATATTTTCTTTGCATTCTGCTTTCCAGTCCAATCCCACGCACAAGGTGATGTTTGGACTCCGTTCACCCCCATGACTCTGCAGAGAAGTGGCTTTGTAATAATATATTCTGTAATAACTATTTAACCTGCAGTTTTTGGGGTCAGACTGTTCAATTATACATCTGAAGGACATATAATACATATTCATTCTAAATGAGGAACGACATTATTGATGTTAAACGAACTTGGAACTTACTTCCACCGTTAAAATATTCATAGAAGGGCTACAGCAATTTTGTTTATGCCGTGTAAAATATTCATTTGACTTTTTAGCGGAATGTTTCTCTGGTGAAGTTATGGAGGCAAAGTGAAATGCGTTCATTTTTATGTTCAAACGGAAAGTAAATGGATCATATTGCTTACAGATGATGCTGCTCTGCTAACACGTTTAATAATGAATGGTGGAGGGATGAAAAGTGCTTCACTTTGTTTGGTACAGTACAATTAGTTTAGAGCAAACAGCTGAATTTTTTTTTCGAATTCTTAGAAAAATCGGTCCAAAGCACAACAAAACCGCCCGTCTCAATCTCATCACAAATCCAAATGATAGGAGTTTTGGAGTAGTTGGTGGAATCATGCAAATCTTAATTTTTTTGCCAGCTGTTTGTATAGAATCACGGGTTACAACAGAAGAACAACTTCAAGGAGACCTTCACTCAAAAGTAGGGATGCACCAATACCATTTTTTTTTTTTTTTTTTGGTACGCTTTTTTTAAATGTAAATATATGTTAAAGGTTTAGAAATAATAATGAATAAGGCAAACAAAAACAAAGGTTTTAATGATTAATAGTTAAATTTATAAAATAGATGTGAAAATCAGAAGGAAAATAATAATTAAATGGAAAAGGAGAATAAGGAGTTAATTAGGGCTGATTAAAGTAAATTAAGGGTTGATAAGAAGTTAAACTGAGGAACATTAAAAAAAAAATGTTTTATTTGAAAGGTTGCTTTAAACTCATTTCATCTGCAGATTTAAGTTCATCCCTTTGATCTGTAGATGAATAAACAGAAAGATACAAAATGAAACAATGTTTATTTTTAACCTTTCTCTTTTATTTTTCAGAAAAAATCTGCAAATGATCAATTTCCCAGTATTATCCCCAAGGCAGTATTTAAAGAATATGTTACCCCCACAGTTCATATTCTTGATATGTGTCTGTTGTACTATGTACTTGTGGCAAAGGGTATCCTATTCTCTTTGTATTGCTGCTTCCTTTTGTGGAATACCTGGTGTTCCTGCCAGCCCCCCTGCTTTCCTATTTCACACTGACCACAATAGGACCGAGAGCACATTTATCCCAGCGTGGTCAGTTTTATGGCTCCGTTGGGAGCACATCCTACCTGTCCTTTAATGGGCAAGACTTGTGTTGCCCCCACCCCCCCAAAACACTGCACAGTTATTTACTGGAAAGCTCAGTGTGCTGCTGTTTCTGTGCATCACTTCTCCAAGACCCTCATGAAGCTGTATGGTTGTGTCATCAATTATAAAAAAAACTAATATATATATATATATATATATATATATATATATATATATATTCATTTTTTTTTTAACTAAATGAGTTGTTTTAAAAGTTGAGGCTTCACATATACCTTAAAGTAGTTGTAAAAGCTGAAGGTTTATTTGCCTTCCTGCATTCAATGCGTGAAGGTAAAAAAAACCTTCTGTATGCAGCAGTTCCCCCAGCCCCCCTAAAACTTACCTGAGCCCCATCCTGATTCAGCGATGTGCACGAGCGCCTAGGCTCTCCCGGGTCTCTCTCTCCACACTGCTACTGTCAATCGCAGCCAGTAAGCCAATGAGGAGAGAGCAGGGGCAGAGACAAACCATACTCCCTGTGTGAATGGACACATAGAGCAATGGCTCTGGAGGGAGCTGCTCGGGTGCCCCCATAGCAAGCTGCTTGCTATTTTGGCACTCGGCAACAAGGAAGGGCCAGGAGCACCAGTGGGGCACCTAGAAGAGGCAAATCGGGGCTGCTTCAGTGCGAGCAGCCACACTATCGGGTGGGAGGAAGCTACGCCACCTTACCAGCTGGTCCGGTCTGCTTCTGGCACATCTCCCTTATGCCTGGTTCCCTGTTGTGGTCATCTACACAGTTCCGGCTCACCCAGCGGCTCGGTCATCCTGTGACCCCCAGCAACGCCACAGATCTGGTTTGGAATACATTCTATTATGTTTTAATCATCACTATATATATTTTTTATAAATAAACTTTTCAAGGTTTTCCATCAAGCCTGCCTGAGTTACATTGTAGACTATGTACCGTGGGATAGCGCTGCTGCCCCTCCCCCCCTGAGAACTGGAGTAGTCAAAGGCAAGCCGGGTCAAGATCTCAGGAACAACACAGGTAACAGGAAGCAGGACTGGCACGGAACGCTGTAGATGAGACAGTAGTGATCCTGGGAGCAGATCTAGCTTAAATAGGCCTCTTGATGCTTAACTGTCATCAGGTGCGCAGCAAACTCAATTCACATGCTGGGGCTTTCACATTTGCCAATTAGCCAATAAGCCAATTAGCTTTGGGAAATTCAAGGGACAGGATCTTGCCTGCGGTTGCCAGCTTGTCTCCTGGCAGGACCTTCCTGACAGTTGGTTAGGTTTAGAGGCTGCTTTAGTATAGGGCAGGGGTCTGCAAACTTGTATTGGTTGCTAAAATCTGGCAGGTTAAGGGGAAGGGGGGGGGGCACGCTAAAGCAGAGAGCAAAGGGCTGCCTTTGCTGACCCTAATCTTCTATCCATGTAAATTGAGGATGCACCACTGACCCTAGCTATGGGCGGGATAAAATCTGTGGCCAAGCCATAGTTTGGAGATCCCTCGTATAGGGAATACATTTACTCTCTAAAGAGATCAACAGGGTTTTTTAACCTTTCCTTACTCGTTTCAAAACTAAAAAAAAAAAGTTTTTAACTCCTTTACGACCGCCCGCCGCAGATGTACTGTGGCAGGCAGCCGCTCCTGGGCGAATCACCGTACATGCTTGTCAGCGGGGAAGCCGATGCGTGTGTCAGGTGGCTCTGATTGCCGCCTGACACCCGCGATTGTTCCCAGTTGAGAGAGAAGGACGGTCAGCTGTTGTAGACACAGCTGACCGTTCTTCTCCCTGGGATGATCACAGAGCACCTGTGATCCTTCTATATAGGATCACATGTCTCTATGGTCATTTCACAAGCCACACCCCCCCCCACAGTTAGAATCACTCCCCTAGGCTCGCATTTAACCCCTTGATCACCCACAGTGTTAACCCCTTCCCTGCCAGTGTCATTATTACAGTAACAGTGCATATTTTTAGCCCTGATTACTGTAATAATGACACTGGTCCCCCCATAAGTGTAAAAAATGTCAGTTGGGGGTCCGATCTGTACTCCGCAATGTCGCAGTCCCACTAAAAATCGCAGATCTCCGCCATTACTAGTAAAAAAAAAACAATAAAAATGACATAAATATTTCCCATACATAGTAGACGCGATAACTTTTGCGCAAACCAATCAAAATACGCTTATTGCGATTTTTTTTTTACCAAAAATATGTAGCAGAAAACAAATTGGCCTAAAATGTTAAAAAATGTAAATTTTTAAATTTTTTTTTTCGGGAATGTTATATAGCAGAATGTGAAAAATATATATATATATTTTCAGAATTGTCGCTCTTTTTTTGTGTATAGCGCAAAAAAATAAAAATCGCACAAGTGATCAAATATCACCAAAAGAAAGCTCTGTTTGTGGGGAAAAAAGGACATCAATTTTATTTTCACGACCGCGAAATTGTCTGTTAAAGTAACGCAGTGCCGAATCGCAAAATATGGCCTAGTCATTAAGGGGGGGAAATCTTCTGGTCCAGAAATGGTTAACCTTTTCTTATTCCTTTCAAAACTAAAAAAAAAAAAAAAAAATGTTTTTAAAGATATATTTTAAAGCAGCTTTTTTTTTTCTTTTTAAAAAAAAAAGTGAGTTGTCACCTTGAGTAGAGCTGGAGTGCCCAGAGTACACAGGAGTATATATTTATAAAAAAAACCCCAAACATTTGCGCAATGTCTGTGCTCCCTATCTACATTCACGGTGGCTCACATTGGGGTATTTCACCAGTCTATCTTTAAAACGGAGGTGAGAAATTATAATGAGAAAAACATATATTCCTGCAGCCGACACTTATGCAAAAAACCCCTCTAGGGCTTTGTCATTATTCTGCATACCTGCGGCTATTAACTGGTAATAGTCAGCTGTATAATATAGAGATGGCTCTAATTTAGTGTCTAACAACTTGACAAAATGCTTCTAAAGAGCGCCTGAAAATTTCCATATTCAAATGATTCACGTTAGGCTTTCAAAACCTGGCATATTTTCCATATTTCTTCAAAAATCTAAAATGGGAAGCAAAAATCTGAAATGGCAAGAAAGCATTGGGGTGAATCTGTGTTTTCTTCAGCTTAAATAGAATTCCAGGTATGGATGTTTTATACATAGTTACATTGGTCCATCTAAGACCATTATAACTATGTATATCAGGGGTGTCTACACTTTTGACCTTCCTGAGCCACATTAGAAATTGTCTTGGGCCGCACATAAAATACACTAACAACGCAGATAGCTGATGAGTAGTTTCCTCCTGCGGCTCTGTGCAGTGATCGCTGCTGGGGGCAGACAAAGTGCATCAAGCATAAGGTGACCAGATTTTTAAAATTAAATCCGGGGACATATTTTTTTTTTTTTTACTAGTAATGGCGACAATCAGCGACTTATAGCGGGACCGCAATATTGCGACGGAAAAATCAGACACTGTGGGGGAGATTTACTAAAAGTGGTGTACAAAGAATCTGGTGTAGCTGTGCATGGTAGCCAATCAGCTTCTAACTTCAGTTTGTTCAATTAAGCTTTGACAATAAAATCTGTAAACTGATTGGCTCCCATGCAGAGCTGCACCAGATTTTGCACTCTGGAGCTTCAGTAAATCCACCCCTAAGTGACACTTTGTGGGAACCAGTGACACTAAGTGACCAGTGCTTAAAAAAATGCACTGTCACTGTACTAATGACACTGGCTGGGAAGGGGTTAACATCTAGGGCAATCAAAGAGTTAAATGTGTGCCTAACAAGTTTTTTCTCACTGTGGGGGAGGTGCTTTTACTAAGGGAAGGCATAGCTCCTTGTCCCTGCTTTGCAGGAACACAGGATCCATGCCTTTGCCGTTCTGCCTGTGTACAGAATGATTGCCAGGTACCAGTGGACATCGAGTCCACCAGACCCGCTGATTGGCTCCGATACCAAGAAATGCAGGGGAGCGGGGCTGAGCAGAGGAAGATCACTCCGCCGGGGAAGGCAAGGAGATAGGCAGGCAGGCGGCTGGCCGGGTCTTGAGCCAAGGCAGAAGAACATGCGAGCGGGAGCGGAATGGGCATGCGCTCAAAACTGAAGAAATAGTTTCCCCACTTCGACCAGCACATGATCATCAGAAAGGGGCGCAGATAATGGAAAAAAATTCACCCCCCTAAGCTAGTAGGAGCGGGGGGGGGGGGGGTGATTATTCTGCACTCTTTGTCTTTAAAATTGCCCAGGCCCCTGATCAAATCAAATCCGGGGACAAAACCGAGGAGAAACTTGATCCGGGGACAGTGTCCTCAGTACGGGGACTGTCCCCGGAAACCAGGGGCATCTGTTCACCCTAATCAAGCAGTAATAACAGCAGGTAATCGTTAGCTGAGCAGAGAGCTGGAAAAAGGTGTCCTTATATTGAACAGGGCCGGCAGCAGCACCTATCCGCTAAGAGCCGCAGGAGGAACCCTAATTGCCGGTGTTATTGCAAGCAGGGCAGGCCCGGCATCCCTCCAGACATGCATTTGCCTGGCTTGTCAATGCAGGCTGCCGTGGCTGCTGCGTTTGCACAGAATCCCTGGTATCCCTACAGGTGTGCTTGGGTTTGGCTGATCTGTATCCCCCGGTGTGGCTACTGTGCTTGCATGGCATCCCTGGAGTCTCTGCAGACAGACTCAGGCTGCATGCTAACCGCTCTGGGCTGCATTAGGCACACAAGCCATGGGCTGGATACCCGTTATTTATATAATGTATCAAACCTAGATGCTGTAAAATTACAGAAGTAGACACCGCTACTCCAGTGATCTCTACTAGCTTCCTGGTCCTGTGCCGAGTAGCTGCCTTGCTGCATTCTGAACGCAGGAAGTTGCCCACCTGGCACCGACACATTCGGCATGCTTTGCATCTTTTGAATGAAGCAAAGCATGCTCTGATTAGACGAGGTTGAGAGTGTGAAATCACTGTTTACTTTGTATAGGCTGAATGGCCACTATTATTATGAACTTAATTTTGGTACTAATTGCTCTTTGAATTTTTTTATAATAGTATATTGTGAGTCCATCCATTCCTGGGCTCTTACCTGTAGCTGTATTTTTAAAAGCAAAAATAATCTCCTCATTTGTTATTGGTTCTTCTAGAATTTGCAGTTTATCTACGGAGATTTTAGGTAGTTTTGCTTCCCTTATGTAATCTTGTATTTTTTGAGTTCTAGTTAACTCCTCCTCTTGTACCCCATTTTGTCTCACTGCATATAAGGCATTATATAGTAGCTGTAAAAAACCTCTGCTATTTCAGTTGTCGAGTATACTATCTGCCCTTTTCCATTTTTAATTTTCCCCAAGAAATTTATAGATTGTTTTATTTTTTAGTATTCTTGCTAGGTGTTTTTTCGGCTTATTTCCCCATTTGTATCTATCTTTGGCCATTCTATTAAATACCTGTCTTGTTTCTTGTTCCATCAGATAATTTTGTATCTACATTTAATAATGCTATTGGTCAATATATCTGGAATACAATGTTGCATCTTTCCCTTCCTTGGGTATTAGAGTCGGTTCACACTGGGGCGGCACGACTCTGTACTACTTCGGGGGCGACTTGTGCATTCCCATGCACCACGACTTCGGAGCGACTTGCATGGACTTCACATAATGGAAGTCAATGCAAGTCGCTCCGAGGTCGCCCCGAAGTAGTACAGGACCTTTTTCTAGCGACTTGTGTCGCTCCTATTAGAACGGGTCCTGTAGTGGTCAATGGACCGCGAGGGAGCGCGACTTGTCAGGCTGACAAGTCGCCTGACAAGTCGCGCTAGTGTGGACCGAGTCTTAGCTATAAATTACTAGACTAAAGATATGAGGTGTATGTTTAAAGGGTTTGTTCCCCTTTATCAAAAAACTGCCTATGCAAATGAAGGAACATCTGTAGATAAAGACAAGCTGTGCAGCTTTGACCAAAGCTTAATAATGCCCTTGCTATAAGTTTACGCCATTTATGTACCTCATGAAGTCTTACTGGAAAACTCCCGGGACATTGCTAAGAGATAACTGATAATGGGGTACTTTGACGCAGTGGTGGGCTTGAGCACGATATGGCCATATGGTGGGACCAAATCCCCATTTTTATTTATGGATTGTCTTCAAATTTGGTAGTAATTTCTTTTGCATGTGTGCGTTATTCTCTTTTAATAATTATGTCTCTTGGTTCACAGCTGCACCAGCTTTAGAAATACATGGGTATGCTCCCCCCAAATTTTTTGCATTGCTAAGAGATGCCTATCTGCTACTGTTCACCTCCTCCAGGTCAGGAGTGAGCTGTCAAAAAGCTAAGCTCAGAGCTACTGCATCAGGGGATAAAAAGAGCATGTGAGGGGGTTCGAATCAGATAAAGAGCTCACTCCTGTAATGGTTTTATCTACAGACCCCCCTTGCCTAACATAGGAATTTTTTTGGGACAGTCTCACAGTGCACAGTGAGAATCGCCCATTTAAGTGGGTTGTTGTGTTGGACAGCTGTCTTCTGGAGTGTTTATCGTAGACTCTGCTGCTATATCTACATGAAGGTCACAGCTGTGATGTGAGGGACCACCACTACCATCCTACGATCCTGAGCCATCATCAGTTCTAGATGCTAAAGAGTGGGAAGAGGCGTGATCACAAATCATTAGGTGGTGGGAGGCTTCTGGCCACAATTTCTCGCCCAACTCCTAAAAAGACCATGTCACCATACTTTAGGATATAGTTTTAGGTACTTAAGCCTTGTGTTGTGGGATCCACTCAAATCTGAGTGCTCCAATGCCAAAATTTCGGGCCCCAATGATTACAAATAAACTGTCAGTGGGAGTGGTTTGGAGAGAATGATGGACCTTTAGCTTCTGGTACTATCCTTTGTTAGGACCTCCTTAGTTCCAGGTGCAGGTTCGGAGACATTTGGACCTCCAGTTATTTGTGGTCTTATTCAAAATTGGTATATGTTGTTGCCAGTTTTGTTTAGTGATTTGCTGGGTGTGCTTCACAAATAAATATTTCCTCTTCAGCCTTGGTGTGCAGGGCCGCCATCAGGGGGGTACAGCCCATACACATGTAGGGGGCCCGGGGGTCCCGAGGGGCCCCACACAGGGTAGGGTTGCCACTTATTCTTGCAATACCATTCAATTGTAAGCTCCGCAGTTCCATTGCAGACTGGCACTATGTGGGGGTGCTGCCCCTCGCACACACAGCTGTAGTCCCTGCCCTCCCCTGTTCTCCAGCTGTTCACGCCTGGACAGAAGGGGCGGCATTTACTAGAACCGTTCACTTTTATTTTCCTGGGATGAAGGAGATGGGACTGGAGGAGGACATGGGATGAAGGAGATGGGACTGGAGGAGGAGGAGGACATGGGATGAAGGAGGACATGGGACTGGAGGAGATGGGGGACATGGGACTGGAGGAGACGGGGGGACATGGGACTGAAGGAGATGGAGGACAATGGGACTGGAGGAGACGGAGGGCAATAGGACTGGAGGAGAAGGAGGACATGAGGACACTCTGGGGAATGTTGGTGGTCAGGCCGGGGGGGGGGGGGGGCCCAGGCCTAAAACTGTGTAAGGGGCCCCAACATTTCTGACGGCTGCCCTGTTGGTGTGTCAGAGGGTGTGGTGCTGCCCAGAGGTGTTGGCACTGGGAACAGGGGACCTGAGCAGAAGCGGCTCCTCCAGGGGTAAACCAGTGAATCCAGCATTGTCCTGCTGGGATCCACCAATCCGCTGCTGCCACAGCCCAGGTCCCACACCGTCTTTCTCTTTTCTGCTTCTTATCTTGATTGCTCATGCAGATACTGCTGGCCAGTAATTCTTCTAATCCAGCTATCAGTTTCCCTACACAGTTTCACATGGGAAAGCCTTACTTGGAATCAAATCAATGTTTTCATTTTTAACTGAAGCCCTGATGAAGGGGGGTCCTTTGACCCCTGAAACGCGTTGGCTGGCTTTTAGCACAATACCAATAAATGAGATTGAACTCTTTTATGTTTTGGACTGATGCTCCTTCCATGTATGCACATTTTTTTCTAGTAACCTGCCAGGGTACCCACTGGAGGGTAGCCTTGTCTGTTGTTTGCAGCCTAACCTGAGCCAGTGGGCTCTTCAAATGTTTTTGCCCTCTTATTACTTTGGATAAACTAATATCAAAGTCCCAGAGCCTCTTGGATGCCTTTTTTTGTCTTCTTCTCTGATGTCATTGAGAGCCAGATATCGCTGCAACCAGCCCCTTATGACGTGCAACCAGGTCCACCCAACAAAAGCTGTGTATTCCCGCTCTTTAATTCTTTTGCAGTATATGGTGGGGATATATTAGAAGGCTGCAGGGGCAGGCCACAATGGCGGAGGGGGGCAGAGCCGAACAAAATAAAAAAAATGGCCTTTCATATTGCGGGGGTTGACACAGAGGGAGCTAAAGAGAATGTGGGGAGTGAAGGTCCACTTTAGTAAGCTGTCAGAATAAAACTAATGTAGAAATAAATAGATTAGAAAATTCTTAAGAAATCTGGACTAAGCTCAGCCATGACTGCTTCTTTTTAAGCTTTTACTTTTTCAATAATTTCTTGAAAATAACATCCATATATTTCATGACACATTTCCTCCCCTTGTGTGAGCTGTTAAACTTTTGACAGTCACCCCAGCCGAGGACCTTATGAATAAGCGCTGTAAATATCCGAGTGCGCGGTTTGCTTCTCACCTTGCGTTAAGCCTTTATAAGGGAAAAAAATCTGGAAAAGCTCAGGGTGACGGTAAGGGAAAATTGAAATGCTTGTAACCGTCTGAACTTGTGCCCCGCGATTAAAACCGAATTTTTGCGGCCGTCACGCTGGGAGAGTGAAAGGCCCTGTAAGACTATTGGTCTGTGGATGGTGTACACAGCTCAGCTCCCGTTCAAAGCATAAAAACTATTATGTCCCACAGGCTTATTAATGCATAATTCAAACCTGGCACATAAAGGCAATAAAAACCACATTGGAAGAATAAATGAGATATTGCTTTATTTATGGAGAGGTGCCATAATGTTTATGTGTTTAACAATTAAACCCCTAATGACTGCACAATGCTATAGAACACGAAATGTAAAATCACCATAATGTGCCATGTTTGTGCTTTTGTCGGCAACTAAACATGCAGCCTAAATCTACGACTCAGCGGCCCCCCACGGGAAATATATTGAATGGTGAACTACATAAGGAAAAAAAAAGGTATGTAATAATGAAACAAAAAACTCAACATGGGAAAACTATTTGTTTTTTTTTTTGTTGCTTGCTGAATATCTTTTTTAATAGGTTCATTTTTTTTTTTTTACACTTTATTTCTTTTTTTTTTTGTATATCACATTTTCTCTTTATATATGTAGTGCTACAATCAATTCAGCCAAGCGCTCACTCCGAAGGGGAAGACCGGCGTGCTGCTCTCCTCAGGCGGGGAACTCCAACTGAGATACATAAGAGAAAGAAAAGGAGGCGCAACACCTAGTGCATTAACCGTGGTCACCGTATAAAATGTTTTATTAAAGTGCCAAATGCATACTCACAGACGAGAAGAATATAAAATCGCATTAAAAGATTCCAACACAGATGGAATGGAACACGTCCTTGTAGATGAGACCGCTAACGCAAGCCCTGATGAAGGGAGCTTGACTCATGAAACACGTTAGCGGTCTCATCTACAGGGACGTGTTCCATTCCATCTGTGGTGGAATCTTTTAATGCGATTTAATATTCTTCTCGTCTGTGAGTATGCATTTGGCATTTTAATAAAATATTTTATACGGTGACCACGGGTAATGCACTAGGCGTTGCGCCTCCTTTTCTTTCTCTTATATGTAGCGCTACCCTTGTAGGAGCCACTAGTATTTTTGGGTCCTATGCTCTAAGACCTCACCCTCACTGATACCTCCAGTTTACCTTGCAGGGCTGGGACAAGGGGTAGGCAGGACAGACGGCTGCCCTGGGTACAACGGTTTATTGCAGGGATGGGGGCGCCCTGTGCCAGTTGCTTCTGTTACAAGGCTGACAGGAGTAGTGACAGTGACATCACTGTTAACCCTAAGGGAAGGAGGGGGGGGGGGCGCAGTTTGACATCTTTGTCCTGAGCGCTGGATGACTGGGAATTCCTAGCAGACGTTCAAGAATTGCTCACACTGCCCTTTAAAAACATAAGCAGACTGTATTGGCAGAATAAAATCACAAATGTAACAGAGCAGATTAGTACATAGCCAAAGAGAGAGTGCGTTATCTTGCTCCCTGTGGAGAGAGAACGACAGTCTGCTGTTGTAAACACAGCAGTCCATTGTTCTCTCTGGAATGAACACAGAGCGCCTGTGATCCTCCTATTTAGAGCTTTCTCACCCTAGTTATGGGGAGTCACCATGGGACTTTTGATGCATCTGTCATTTAACAAGTATATGTGTGGGTCAACATACCGAAAAAAAATTCATATACAGAGGGGTATGGAAAGGTTACCAGAAAGTCAGTATAAAGTGACCCCAGACAGTATGCTCATAACTACATGTAACTATGTAACCCACCAGTGGAATATATGACTGGTAATTGGTGACTCATACTTCAATTGGAGACACACATGCACATCTTGAGGACATACACTTGGGTCCTAGCCCTTGGGCATGAAATATCTGAAACCTGTACAACTGGAGTTGGGTGATGTACTGTTGCTTGTTCTTCCATCCCAGAAAAAGTTGGAAATATTCAACTAAACACTCTAAATCGATTGCTCATCTTTCTTCAATAATGTTGTGATTATACTATAATGAATGTGCTTTTAGAAGATGATATTCTGATTATTTCGAATATTGGACAGGGAACATGGGGAATCTGAGCATGGTGGTGTAGTTAAAGAGGTTGTAAACCGAGAAAAAAAATTTTTCTCTTCTTTACATCCTGAAAGAGAAACACATAATGAGCTAGTATGCATCGCATAGTAGCTCATTATGAAATACTTACCTTAGAACGAGCCCCCGCCGTGCCGTCCGCTTACCTGTATGACGGGCGACATGTATAGTCGCCCGTCTTCCGGGATCGCGGCATCCGGCCATCTGATTGGCCGGAGCCGCGGTGACGTCAGTCCCGCGCACGCGCGCGGGAGCCGACGGTCACGGCACGGGGCTCTGAAGGAACGGCACGATCTGCCGTTCCTTCAGAGCGCATGCGCCAGTGACGTCACTGGCTGCATTAAAGGTAAATATCTCCTAAACGGTGCATGTTTAGGAGATATTTACAGTACCTATAGGTAAGCCTTAATATAGGCTTACCTATAGGTACAACTTCCTGAGGAGGGTTTACTTCCTCTTTAAGATGTTCACTATGTGTGAGTCTTGCTTTATTGTGCTCGATTATGTACAATTGTATGACTGTTCAAATAGAAACTATCAATATTTATTACATTGTATGTACTTTATGACTTTTCTCTAGTACTATAAAAGTCCCTTATGCCTCGTTTCCACTGAGCGGTACGGTACAGTTCAGTACGATACGGTTCGGAATGGTACACCTTGTGTTTCCACCGCCAATAGTACCCTTTCATGATAGGCGTGGTGTAGCCGGAAAGCAGTGATCGACGTCACTTGATAGGCGTGGTGTATGCCGGAAAGAGAGTAGAGAACTCACGTGCGAAACACAACACACAACAATGGAGGAAGTAATGCAGATTTTGTTCCTGCTTCTTAGCATGTGGCTGTTTGCCACAAGTAGGAGACAGTGTTCGTTTGAGCAAAGGCTGCAGGCTGCAAGGGGAAACACAGCCGAAAAATATATGAATATATTACTGAGCTTGGACGAGACAGACAACCAAGAAAGAAAAGCAAGACAAAAACGACGGCACAGGAGGGTAAGCTGTCCTGTTATGCAACCCTACAGTCTCAGCACCATGCACTGTCTTGACATCATAAATCCCTCACATGAAGTCTGCCTGTGTTTGCTGTATTCACATGAATTACTGCCTGTAATTGCTAATATTTCCCGTACCTGGTAGTTGCATTTATTCAAAGGACCTGAACACACCCTCATTCACTACTATAGTGTGTATGACATGTTTGCAATGTATTTTTTTTTTCAGATAATCAATCTGTTGCAAAATCGGCGCCAAAGACCGACCATTTGGACATTCAACCGATCAGATGAATGGTGGGATGTGATCGCTCCAGGATTCACACAGTGGGTGCACAACTTAAGAATGTCTGAAGAAACATTTCTGTTCCTTTGTACCAAGGTGTATCCAGCAATGGAAAAACAGGAAACACACTTCAGAGTGTGTGTTCCCCTGAAGAAAAGAGTTGCAATTGCACTATGGAAGCTGGCAACCAACAGCGACTACAGAAGCAGGGGAAGACTGGGTCAGGGGGCAGGGGGGCAAGTGCCCACTGGGCCGCTCTGATGTCCTGTAAAAAGGCTGCACTGCTTCAGCCACAGACATGCCTAAAAGATTCCTGGTGAAGAGAAGTAAAAAGTCCCCACCGCTGACCTACTGAGTGCAGGTTGAAGACAAGGACAGAGCGCAGGCCTTTAGATGGCTTAAACTGTCTGAGCAGAGGCCGGTTACATGCCCCACTGAAGACACTTTTCCCCTGGCCAGCCCCAACTGAGCTGTCCCAGCTCCCCCCAACCGCCCCCCTGCTGGCCAGGTTGGGAACCCGGATTCAGCCAGTGAGTAGAGAGTACCTGGAGCAGGGCTTCAGCCTGGAATGGGGGGGTCAGTAGGAGGACCGAAAGAGAGAGAGTGGGAGGGGGGCAGAGTCACTGCACCATAGGCCTTTAGTTTGTACTTGCCCCCTGGGCCAAAAGTTGCCAGTCTGCCCCTGTACAGAAGTATTGGCCATCTTTTTGGTGTCAGCAAAACAGTGTGTCGGTGTGTGCAGGAATTCTGTGAGGCCGCCTGCTCTTTGTTAGTTTCAAAACAGATTTGTTTCCCTGACCAGCAAAAGCTTAAAGAAATGGCAGACTACTTTGAGAATCGACGGGGACTTCCTCTGTGTGTTGGTGCCGTTGATGGGTGTCACATACCTATTATTGCCCCAAAGGAGTACCACTGTGATTACTTCAATAGAAAAGGCTGGCATTCCATCATCCCTCACGGAGTTGTAGATGGGAAAGGATTGTTTTGGAGTGTATATGCAGGAATGGCTGGGAGTTTGCATGATGCTCGTGTCCTGAGACTGTCCACATTGTGGTAGTTAGTGGAGCGAGGATGCCTTTACCCAGCTTGCACCAGGAACATCGGTGGCGTGAATGCTAGCTATTATGTGCTAGGAGATTCTGCCTATCCTTTGCTGAATTGGCTCATAAAACCATTTTCTGACAATGGCCAACTGACAGAAGAACAACTGACCTACAACATGAAAGTGTGCAGGGCTCGGGTGGTGGTAGAAAATGCTTTTAGGAGGCTTAAGGGCAAGTGGCGGTGCCTTATGAAGAGGAATGACAACGACATTGAACTGGGGAAATCCATGGTGTTGACGTGTTGTGCTCTGCACAATCTTTGTGAAAGTCATGGAGAGGATTACCAACATGAATGAGATACACCTGTAGCAGCAGAGCCTGTTGTGGCACTGGCACAGGATGCCGAAGAGGAGGGCAGAGATGTACGAGAGGGTCTGATGTGTTATTTGAACAATTAATTTCTATTTTTTCTGCAGTTCTATCAATGGGCACAGTGTAAATGCCAGGTTATGTTTTGATTTTGTAAATATTGTATATGCAAGGTAAAGCATAATCTCCGAAAAGGATTATTTTTATATAAAGAGAGCAAACAAAGGTCCATACTCTCTGGCATCGTTAAAGGATTATTTCATTTTCAATTCTTTTCCTGATAATTTACTCAACCCCATCTCATCAAAAATGTTCATGTCTGTCTTTCCTCATGCAATAAGAAATTATGGTTTTTGATGAAAACTTTACTGGCCCCAAATTGTTGAGGGTAAGGCCCCTTTCACACAGGCGGACCGTTCAGATCCGCCTGTTCGTTTTTTGGGCGGATCTGAACGGTCCCCCCATGCATTCCTATGGGGCATCGGATGGCAGCGGAGACATGTCTGCTGACATCCGATCCGTCAAATCTGGACGGATGGAAACCCTATTTTCCATCCGTCCAGCGGATCGGATTGGATGGGATCGGACTGACGGTCCGTTCCCATGCAATTTCCCCCATAGAGATGCATGGGGAACTGACAGCTGTGTCTCCGCACACAGCACAGAGACACAGCTGTCCTCCTGCTGCTCAGCGGGGGATCGGCGGCTCGATCCCCCGCTGAGAAAAACGGAATCCGTCCGACGGACGGATAGTGTGAACAGGGCCTAAAAGTGTAGCTTCAAAGGGCTTAAAATGATACCAGACGAGGGTCTTAATTAGTGAAATGATCAGCCATTTAATAAAATAAAAAAAATCAACAGTATATGCTTTATAAACACAAATGATCGCCTTGCAAGTGCTTACACTTTCTGTATTCTTCAAAAAGTAATGTCCTACGCCTTCCCCAATCTACTTTTGAACAAATTGGAACTGTCACTGCGTTCATTTCTTAAGTAGAATAGGAAAGGCGTAGGACATACAGCGTAAACTTTTTGAAGAATACGTAAATGCGTTTATATGCGTAAATACTTACAAAGGCGATCATTTGTTTATATGAAGCATATAAAATTTTTGGAGAAAATGAACAATCATTTCACTAGATAAGACCCTTATTCCTCGTCTGGGATAGTTTAAAGCCCTTTGAAGCTGCACTGAAACTGTACTTTTGATCTTCAACAATTTGGAGACCAGTGAAGTCCACCATAGGGAGAATAATCTAGGAATTTTTTGATGAAAAACCTTAATTTTTTTTTTGACTGCAGAAAGAAAGAAAGAAAGAAATTAACATCTTGGATGACATGGGATTAAATTTATCATGAAAATTGTATTTGAAAGTGGACTAATCCTTTAGCTAACGTCAGTAACGTAAACAGAATGACATCAATTTATAGAATGGGTACGTAAAGAAGCCTGTGAGACAGCCATAGAACACATGATGCATGGTAATGGAAAACAATATTTTATTTCATTTGAAAAAAGTCAAACAAGTGCTTTATTCAACGAGTTGTGTAACAACAGGAAAAAAGTTGTGCAAAAAAATAGTGTTGAGTGTCAAACAAGTGTGCTGGGTGCAAACTACTAGTGGCTGGATGGAGGCACAGGATCACGACAGCTGATCCACACCTGCACCAGCTGACTGAGTGTGCCAAGGAAGGCCTGATTGAAGCTTGCAGTCTGCTCAATGCGTTGCCGAGTGATTTCAGCCTCATGCCGCCTTGCCTCACGGACATCCGTCACGATGGTCCTCCATCCTCTCTAACCATTCCTGATGGCTCTCATCAGCTGTCTGCATCTCCACCTGGGCTGCAACAACATCCTGCTGCCCCCTTTTCTCCTGCCTAGAATGCAAAACAGACAGCATTGTTTGAAGAATTTTTGTCCTTGTGATAAAACTTATGCAGATATACTGTATGTAGGGGGAGACATTAGTAGTACAATGCAATATCCTGATTAGTGTATTACTATTAATCCAAAATAAAAAAACATTGTACAATTCAGTGTGTGATTTTTCACTCTGGTTTTCATGATGGGCCACATTGGGATGTCCAATAAACCTGGATTTTGACCACATCTGAGAGCAGCCATTTCTTTTCATTATTGACTGTTCACGGAGGCGAGCCGGGACAAGCACCGCTGTTGGTCATCAAGCTTCCCATTACGTTGAGCAGTGTATTTCTTTTCTTTGCTTACTGATGGGTGTACACCGGGGTGCTCTCGCAGATGATGGCGCCAATTCTGGTGGTGTCAGTGTACATGCAGTTGAACTCGAAGTTGCAGTTGAACTCAAAGTTGTAGTTAAAATCGAAGTTGCAGGCGAGTTCTCAAAGGTAAACAGTCCAACTGTGGTTTCATCCTGACTGATAGGATCCTCAACTGAAAAGTTACAAGTTAGGTAAGTACACTGTAACAATAGGTTCAAGACATACCATACTATACATACAACTATGAACTTACCGGCAGACTCCATCATTGACTCCAGCAGAGAGGTGGCCGTATCCATGCCGCCCCCTCTTCCCAAATTCGCAGGTCTGTGTCCATAGATAGCGTCCAACATATCGAACCATTTCCAGGTCTTTCTGTTTACGCCACTCCGGCTGTTGTGGTCTTTCAACTTATGGTATTCGCTCCGTAGCTTCTTGCATTTAATGCGGCACTGCTCGGGCGTCCGCCGGAAACCCCTCTTCAGCCATCCTCTCAGAAACATGCTGGAACACCTTCTGGTTTCTCACCATTCCATCGAGTTCCCTTTGCACCCTTTCCTCGCTGATGATACCCAGGAAAATCTGCACCTCCTGTGTCGACTACGTTTCCCTGCGCACCGACATTTGTGTTGCTTCCGTAAACATTATGAATGCCGTCCGCGGAAGTGGCGATTCTCTGTCAACCAACCAATGTTCTGCAGAGTGTAGTTCCACCCTGTTGGTACGGTACTAATGTGCTTGGTACCCCAATGAAAGGGTCCCAAAAAAGTGGTATTGTATGGTTCGAAATTAGGGTACCATTCACAATGGAAACGGCAAAAATTGCGTACCTTACCGAACCAAACCGTACCGTACTGCTCAGTGGAAACGACCCATTAGAGTGGAAGAAAACCCTCACAATATCTGTTCTTTAAAATGTTCCCTACCCTCTCCTCCTACTTATCCTTCCTAACCTGTAAAAAAAGATCAGTACACTTATTTTTAATCCACTTAATTCTGGGATCTGTGACTCCACCCATTGGTTCCCACAGCCCAGCTGTTGTTGACACTCATCTCCCCCTGCAGCTGCCTTGCACTGACTGAGGATATCTGGAGCTGAAGGATCACATGACTGGACCGATGCTGAATAAAAATAGGTAGGAACAAAAATCTTTTTCATACAGGTTAGGCAGGATAGGTGGGAAGGAAGGGGACATTTTTTGGAATAGATATAGTTAGACTTTCCTTACATTTTAATTACTCTCTCCAATATATTGCTTATACTTGGGATGTTGGTACTGTTATACACATTGAACAACCCGAGGTCTACAGCCTCTCTATACTTTTTATGGCGATTGCTCTTCCATCCCTAACATGACTTGCATTTGACTATTATATTCTATGTATCTTGGGCACTCTCAGCTCTTAAATGCGATGAGCTGTGATTCAATAGAAGTGCTAATACACATATCAGACTTCTATGTGTTTTTTTTTTTTTTTTGTGCCACAAAGGAGGCTCATTCATCAATATTATGCACTTAGGTCACTGTGATTCAAACTTGTCTAACTTTAGATGGTCAAGCGCTCTCATTTGCCAACTGTATTCCATGAAATTCAGCTTATATACAGTTTGATTACACACGGGAATGAATTATAGGCCAGTTATTCTTACTATCAAGTTATGACTACGATCCTGAGGAGAGATAGATATACTAGGAATACCTAATAAAAATATTCAACCTAGACATTACCCTCTATTTGATATATGGAATTGAGGATCCAACAATATTATGGCCTCAACTTGACTAATGCTTATCTTTTTAAATCCTGTGATATAGTCTTTAACTGATTTTGCAGGGTAATCAGAAGATCAGTCCATGTTTTGACATGTCCAGCACTGGAATTAATTCACTAAGTGTTATCTTTGCTGGAAAATTGCGAACGATTCAAGTCCTCTACATGAAAAATACAATTTTATACTACACTCCCCTATTGTTTATGACCTAAAGCAGAGTTTCTCCTTTTTTCAGTCAAGGCACCCTTAAAAAATTATGGACAGTCTCAAGGCAACCTTTCAAAAATTATGAACAGACCCAAGGCACCCTTTAAAAATTATAGACAGTCTTGAGGCACCTTAGTCTAAAATGTAAAAACTATTCTAATAGTTTTGCAGTATTAACACACATAGGACACCCAACTTTAGAGGTGATTTATTCTTCCAAAGCAAATACACTTTTGCAAACTGGTACTGACTAGTATTCCAATGTTTCTCTTACCCCTCAATTATCCTCCATCGCTCAGCTAAGGTGCCCTCAAGAAGGTTATAATGGTGCGCAATGAAACTCTGTGGATTTGTGTAACTAAAAGGCAGCTTTTTTCACACACCAGCTTGTATACAATTGTGGGGCAATTTTTAGGCATTTTGCCAAGGCACCCCTGAACTAACCTCAAGGCACCCCAAAAAAAGGTTTAGGCTGACCTAAAGGACATCCTTATGACAACAACACATATATATGCGATGCTTTACATTATTTGCAAGTGTAAAACGTTTATCTGGAGTAACATAAGAGGCTTTCTTAATTTGTCATTTGATCCATGGTGGCCATTTTTGGTTAATAAAAAATCATTTTTGTAAAAGAAATAATTTTTTTTTAAATTTTTTTCATATTGTTGTGATATATTAAAGTACAACTAAAGGCAATACTTTTCTTTTTTTTGTTTTAGAAGTGGAGAGGGATTAGAAGGCTCGTCAGGTTTTATTGCTATCTGTGTCCCCATTTGGGTGATTCACCCTCTCTATTTGTCCTGTTTACCATTATCATTGAAAGTGAAAGTAAAAGAAAAAACCCACATTTTGGGTTGTCCCCAGAAAAGTAAAATAGGGGAGATCTTTGAATGAGGACAATTCTGGGGACCTCTGGCTGATGAACTGGCCCAAACGAATTCCCTTAATTTCCTTTCACTTCCTGTTTGGCTATGGGGCAGGAAGTGAAGGTAAATTTCCACAATGGAACACAGATGATGAAAAAAAATTTGACAGGGTTTATAACCCTCCCTTGCTTTATCCAAGATGAAAAAAAAGTTTTGCCTATAGATTTACTTTAAGCTTTTTTGAAAAATGTCCCAAATTAAGAAAGTTTTTATTATAGTTAGGCCCGGAGTAGAAAAGAGAAGCCTAGAAGCAGGGCCAGCATGACTGGGTTAAAAGTGGTTTGGATATGAGTGGAGTTGGGGGAGGAAAAGGTAATTAAAGTGGTGGAGACTTAACGGATTGGCAGAAAGTATGGAGCAGGAGGGGCTTCAGGAGTTGGGGGCGTAGGAAGTAGTTTGGAGGAGTCAGTCGGGAGAGAGCCTGGACGGTACAGCTTCCACCCCTTCCTCCCTAATGACAATTCGTCTTTGTTATTTATCAATTCTGAACTTTAGTGATTTTTCATAGGAGCTGGCGGGGCACGAAGTCCTTGGATGTGTTATGATTAGGGACAAAAAGGTACGTTTGTAGGGACCCGTCTTAGGTACGGCTCCCATTATTCTGGCTGGTGGTACCTGGGATACTGGTTTGTCTCCGAACCGGTGTTTTCTGCGGCTGGAGGCCTATAATGGTGTTTCACGGGTACTTGAAGTGCATGCACACGAGAACCTTGGGGCCCCTAAGAATACTGTCAAGTGTTGGGGTAGTTACTCAAAAAATGTAACTAGTTACTAGTTACTTCTGTAAATTGTAATGAGATTACTTTACTAGTTACTGCATTTGAAAAGTAACTTCACTACTTATTATTTTACTTTCCTCTTTCTTAATTGACCATGTAGGAAACACTCTTTCTGCATAGAGTTTAATGTATAAACACAGGCTTTGGGAAACATGAGAACAAAACCTGAAAAAACATAATAAAACATAAAGTGCAACAAAAAGTCATAAACTTCATCCCTCTCTATTCTTCGAAATAATGATTGTAACGCACGGCTTGGGTAACGCAGGAAAGCGTGTTCCTATAGCCTAGTAAAGTAGTGTAGTTACTTCCAATAGCCTAGTAAAGTAGTGTAGTTACCTCCTATAGCCTAGTAAAGCAGTGTAGTTACCTCCTATAGCCTAGTAAAGTAGTGTAGTTACCTCCTATAGCCTAGTAAAGTAGTGTAGTTACTTCCTATAGCCTAGTAAAGTAGTGTAGTTACCTCCTATAGCCTAGTAAAGTAGTGTAGTTACCTCCTATAGTCTAGTAAAGTAGTGTAGTTACCTCCTATAGCCTAGTAAAGTAGTGTAGTTACCTCCTATAGTCTAGTAAAGTAGTGTAGTTACCTCCTATAGCCTAGTAAAGTAGTGTAGTTACCTCCTATAGCCTAGTAAAGTAGTGTAGTTACCTCCTATAGCCTAGTAAAGTAGTGTAGTTACCTCTTATAGCCTAGTAAAGTAGTTTAGTTACCAATATTAGTATTGTAACTAGTTACATTACTTCGTTACCAAAAAAAGTAATGTAGTTACTGTAATCCCTTACTTTGTAACTAGTTACCCCCAACACTGATACTGTCTGTGTGTTAATATGTTAAAATGTTAATGTTTTTAATATTTTATTTATATTTGGTTAATAAAAGGCTGCTATGGCCATTAGAACTCCAGTTGGTGTCATGTCTGGTTAATTTATTAGAGTGGTCAGTGCAGTGGGGATCAGGCAGTTTTTTGGAGAGCAAAACATCTTTTGTACCTAGTCACATCTCTGCCTCCTGTTTGGGGTATACACTCTCTGCTTGTCCCAGTGAGCATTTGTTAGCACAGAAAGAAAAGGAACATCCAAAATGTTGAGTTTGCACCAAACAAGAAATGGAGATGAAATCTTCCAGGATGGACACTTGTTTAAGTGACCCCCTTCTAAAGTTGGTGATAAACTAGTAGCATTCTGCAAGAAAAAAATATTTTTAAGAACGTTTGCTTGATATTCTATAATACAAGAAAATAAAACAAGCTTTAACGGTACCACTTGGGGACAATGTGTAAAATGAAATGTATTGTAAAAAAAAAAAAAATTGATTTTTTTTTTTTTTTTGCAACTGGTACCCAGTAAAGTCTATTGTATTTTGGCTATATCTTTGATGTGGTACCCATTGGACCCTGTTTTTGTACGTTTGATATTCCAAATAATAAGTGGGGTCAGATCAATGTTCGATTTCTACGACAGTGAAAATCCAAAGGAGCAGGATGGAAATTTTTTCTCAGAATTACACATTTCTAAAAGTGAATTCACGTCAAATTCGAATGGTAAAAGCAAACATTTTTTGAAGTACATTTGAACGGCATGCATCATGTCATCGAATGTACTAATGAGAATTTTTATACATATGTTTGTACTCATTTGTATTAATGTTCCTTTAAAAAAATTATAGTATGGCCAACTTAAGAGGAAATTTCCATTATTTTGGAGAGAATTTCTCTCACTTGCTTTGTGTCTACACGTACGTAAAGGGAAATCTCCCAATAGATATAAAAATGTAAACCAACTTAATTCAAATTCTAATTATAATTATAATAAAACAAAGAAAATACATCAAATAAATACAAACAAAATGAATAAGAGATTTTATATTAAATCATCAATAATTCTTGGAAACTCACAAGCTCCATTTTCTTTCTAAGCTTCTGTCTACTAAATAGAAAACAAAAATCTTTTATGAAAAATACTAAATATATTTGAGGATGACACAGATGCATAGGGAGTATCAAGTATGATGTCAATCATTACACTAACAACAGAGGGTCTGCTCCATAATTTTCTTCATCCCTTTCACCTTGAAAAAGTATAATAATCCACTTGAGATGTGGGTTAACCGGCATTTTTACCTATTGTGCTGATGGTGGTTTTGCTGGCCTACTCCAGAATTACTTAAAGCACTGTAATTTAGAGCAATTACTGTATTTTAAGGAGAAAAACAAATACAGCAGTTATAAAAATGTATGTTATAGGCGGAGGGGAACATAAATTATTTATTTGCTCAACCATTTAAGGAATAAAACAGCACAGCGTTTCTGGTTTTCGTTTTTTGAGTTATGTAATGCCACTAATACAGTCTAATATTATAATATAATATAATTTACTTAATTATGTGAGTCGTGTTCAAAAATGTCTTCAAGTGTATAAAAGGGAAACGGCAGAGTAGTTTCAGTAAGCAATTACTTCAAGTTGTTTTTATTTAAACCATATCTAAATCCAAGAGCAAAAAATGATATATACTGTACATATGCAGTATTTATATATATATATATATATATATATATATATATATGTATATAAAATAAAAAATAAGGTACAGCGCTATTGAAAGATGAGCATCAAATGCCAGTATGTACTAGCTCACTAAGGTGCTTAAAAATATAAAAAAAGGTGCAAAAACAGGTGCAAGTAAAGTGCTAGAGACAAATTGTAAAGTGACAATGTTCCAAAATAAATCACATGGTGCATTTACGCATTCATAAGGTGCAAGACAAAATCCAAACATTAATAGTCCATATAAAGCTTCTTTTGCCCTTGTGCAAAAAGCAGGTTGGAGGAGGTGCTTGACCAGTGCTTGAAAAGTGCTAATGCTTTTGCCACCACTACCCAAAAGATAGCCCCTCCCCTGAAACTCTGACCAGTGTATTAGCACTAGGTCAAACAAGCAGTTCCTCTAAGGCAGTGGTCCTCAACTCCGGTCCTGGGGGCCCACTAACAGGCCAGATTTTAAGTATTACCTTGGGAAGATGCAGACTAGAATACTGCAATCACTGAGGAGCAAATGAGATCACCTGTTATGTAATTTAGTTATCTTGCAAACCTGGCCTGTTAGTGGGCCCCAAGGACCGGAGTTGAGGACCACTGCTCTAAGGGTAATAATCTCTTTCCTTAAGCCAGTTTCAATAGGCATTGCTCAATGGCTCGGATGTAATATTGGCTTGGGTCACTCTCAGCGTCACTCTCAGCGTATATCCAGTTTGACATAAAAATTACAGCTTACCAATAATAAGCTGTGGTTGTTGTATTAGTTTTCTTTTTTAAGCTTTTTTTCCCCTCTGTTTTCACCTGGTGATCTGTACAGTAACACACCTCCTGAATTAGTGCGCTCCCACTCTGGTTGAATGGGCATAAGGGCACCTTTGGACAGCAGCTGTCAGGAATGTGCTGGCCATAGTGTTGCTGAAGTTCCAAGGCGCACGCAAATGCGCCAAGTGGCCTATATAAGTGCAGCAGCTGTACCCACGTTCTGTTATCTGATTCTTTGATTGACCTTGCTTGCTCCTGACCTCACTTTAATGCTACCTGCCCCAACCTTGGCTTATCTCTGGACTTTGCTCTGCCTTCTGCTCATCTGCCTGATCTTGTGTTGCTGACCTCTGCCTGTATCCTGATGATTCTCTGCCTGCCGTCTATAACTGTACCTGACTGTCTGTTGCTGACCTGGCTTGTCTGACCTCACATCCAGTTGTTCATCTGTCCTGCTTTTACCCTACCTAGTACCTTTTTCTCGCTGGTGCTTTTTCTGCTGTGGGCCCCCCTCTTCCTGCACCTGTAATCAGCCACTGTCTACTGCTGCCTACCGTCTACCAGCCGAGGGTCTGCTGTTCTTGCTGCCATCTGCTGTTGCAGCTATCCGGCCAACTCTGGTGACGCACCAATGCAACCAGTGGAAGTCTACACCAACACTCATACCTCACCATGCTCTCACAGCCACTATCACAACATCAGTGGTCCCCAAGCCAGGGCTGTACGAGAGGCTTCCCTCTGCATGACAGGCTCAGCCACAAGGTAAGTGACAGTAGCATTGTTAATGTAGAGGGTTTTCCAGGCATTGGGCCTGGTGTGGGTCTGCCAGTGTCACCTTCAGCCCATTTAAACTGAATACCCAAGTGTGAGATTGGAGATAAAGACCATTCCGGCATCTTTGATTTGTTTTGTTTATTTGATGATGGGGATGGGAGAAGGGAATGAGTGGGATACTCCTCTAGCTCAACTAGGTACAAATGGGACACTTTGTGAAATAATGCTTTTCGGCACTGTCATGATGTCAGCTGGATGCTGACCAACGCTTGCTGGTGCTTGAAAAGACACTGACTTGCTGAACTGTACTTGAACTTCTGACACTCTGATCTGCTCAAAAGTCCTGGACTGTACTTTAGGTTTGACAGGACATCTCTCAACACTGCACACTACATGCTGTACCCTTTAACACTTCAGGGCCCAATTGCTGGTGCCCCCTTTGCACTTCAGGGTCCTCTCACTAGGCACCCCCTCTACACTTCAGGGTCCTCTCACTAGGCACCCCCTCTACACTTCAGGGTCCTCTCACTAGGCACCCCCTCTACACTTCAGGGTCCTCTCACTAGGCACCCCCTCTACACTTTAGGGTCCTCTCACTAGGCACCCCCTCTACACTTCAGGGTCTACACACTGGCACCCTCTCTGCTTCTCTTAATGGTCAACACTGGCACCCCCTTTACTCTTGCTCCTGCACTGGCTAGCTAGCTCCTGGATCTCCACGAGCTTCACTGGATTTGTAACCTCTCTCTCTAGGCAGACCCCCAGGGGGCAGTTTTTTTTTTAAATCCAAAAGGTGTTTATTAAAAAAAAAAAAAAAAAAAAAAAAAAACAGAGAAGGGAAGGGAACAGGTGAAAACATTCACAGCAATGACAATCGGGTACATACATACATGTTGAAAAATACCGCACCCTCGCAGGGGTCACATCTCTTGGTGAGAAGAAACAGCATAGAGCAATACAAAAACAGGAATAATTACAGTAGTGTTAAGATAATAGAAATGTCCGAACCTACTTAGGCCGATATAAACATAAACCAAAGCAGCAACGTATCAGGATAAACAGGGTTCGGCATAAGCGCAGGAAGAAACCTCCCCACATCAACCGTGTGAAAGTGACACCCCCCGAGAGCACCACGCCCACGCGGCCATCATACCCATATCAGAATCCAAGGGATAGAGAGATACCGGGAACAGGTCTCCACCACAGCAAAGGAACGGAGGAGCCCAGTTCCCAGAAGGACAACAAGAGAGGGAGGGAAAAAAAAGGGAATGGGTCGAACAGAGAGAAGGAGAAAAAGAAAGGGGAATACAGGAAGGGAAGAAAGAGGAAGAAAGGGAAAATAGGAGTTCAGGTGAGAAAGACCCCATTACAGCCAGGATGTCTACCAACAAACTAAGCCTGCAGAATACGATACATAAGCAGCTGTGCAGGTGCTAGTCCCGGGCAATCCAACCAATCCTGCCAGATTTTATAAAACTTTGTGGCTGCATTACGATGGCGATACGCTAGCTTTTCTCTTAGCAGAATATAATTGACTCGTGCCACCCACTGTGCCAATGTAGGAATCGTTGGACTCATCCAATAGTTAGCAATCAGTTTCCTGGCCAAGTATAATAGCCTATGCACCATTATATATGCACCAGGGGTAAACGGCTCCGGGTCTAGTATGCCCAACAGACACACCAGAGGGTCAACCGGTATAGGTGCATGGGCAACTTGTGAAATGCATTGTGTGACCTGAGTCCAATACCTAACCAACTTCGGGCAGCGCCACAGCAGATGTATGAAATCTCCCCTGTGGGAATCACATTTAGGGCAAAGAGGCGTATCCCGCCTACCCCACTTATGCAGGAGGACTGGGGTACGATACGTCCTATGGAGTATAAAGAGCTAGGAAAGCTTGTGGGAAGCCGACAGAGACACCGAGGGAAGGGCCTCTAAGGCCTGATCCCACTGATCTCCGCCAATATCCCCCAGATCCATGCCGCTCTACACCGCAAGGAGGCCGGGTCCTGTATACACGAGAGAAGCCATTGGTACCTAAGGGAGATCAGTCCCCGTTTATCTTGAGCCCTAATCACTGAGTTCACAATCGTCTGGTCCGCCTGTCGTATGGGGGACAGTCGCTGCTGGGTCTGAAGGGCATGGCGCAGTTGGAGGTAGCGATAGAAGTGTTGGCGAGGGAGATAAAATTCAGACTGAAGGCGGTCAAAAGGCTTAAGCACAGAGCCCTCAAACAGTTGGGCAAAGTACCTTATACCCCTGTCCCGCCACCCCAGAGAGTCTTGCAACCTAGCGACCTCTGGAAAGGCCGGGTTGTCCCACAGAGGCGTAAAATCAAAAAATCCGTCCGAGTGTGACAACACACGCAGTTCCCGCCACAGGCGACGCAACAGGGTCGCCGTGGGAGCACGGAACGGCAATGAGGGAAGATCCATCTCCAAAAGGGACGCCGCTGAGAGAGGTAGCCTGGAATTAGTCAGAAGCAGGGACTGTGGGTCCGTCGAGGACTGATCCCCCCACCCCGCCAAGTGCTGCAACTGAGCTGCAAGAAAGTACATCCGCGGATGGGGTACTGCCAATCCACCCTTATCCTTGGGGTACTGAAGGGTAGACAACTTAATACGGGGCTGCTGCCTCCGCCAGACAAGGTCACGAAACTGGGACTCCACCCGCTTAAACCAGGACACTGGGATCCACATTGGAGAGTTATGAAAGATATACAATAGCTGGGGGGCCCAAATCATTTTAATTAAGTTCACTCTGCCAACCACCGAAAGTGGCAGCTTACTCCAACTCTTACCCTTAGTACGTTGCTTGTCTAAAAGAGGCAGCAGGTTCAAACGCAGGTACTGAGCCGGATCCGGGGAGACCATCACCCCCAAATACCTAAAAGTGTCTGCTACACGCAGGCGACCCAGGGCCGGTAGAGAGGGATTGGGTATGGGGTCAAGAGGCATTAGTATGGACTTATCCCAATTAATAGAAAAACCTGAAAATGAGCCAAATTGTGCTATAAGAACCATAAGCGAATTAAGGGAACCCTCAGTGTCACCCAAATACAGAAGGGTATCGTCCGCATATAGGGACACCTTCTCCTCCAGGTCACCCCTCCGGAAACCCACCACAGCCGGGGAACACCTAATGAGGGCCGCCAACGGCTCTATCGCCAGTGCAAACAGCAGGGGGGACAGAGGGCACCCCTGCCTAGTACCCCTGTAGAGGGGGAACGGGGAAGATAGTTCCCCATTCACCCTGACTCGCGCCCTAGGTGCCGAATATAACGCCTTAACCCAACCAATGAAGTCATCGCCCAGGCCAAAGCGAGAGAGGACCTCCCACAGATAAGGCCACTCGACACTATCAAATGCCTTGGCCGCGTCCAAGGACAATATGGCTCTATTACCCGGGTTATCAACTGGAATTTGTAAATTGAGATAAAGCCGCCGTATATTAATCGCCGTGGACCTGCCCGGAATAAATCCAGACTGGTCTGGGTGAATGATGGAGGTAATGACCTTCGAAAGCCGGTTAGCAAGAATACGTGCGAAAAGTTTTATATCAGTGGTCAACAGGGAGATCGGTCGGTATGAGTCGGGGTATCTAGGGTCCTTCCCTGGCTTGGGCAAGACAATAATAATGGCTTCACTCATGGAATCCGGCAGGACCCCCGTCCGCATAATATCCTGCATAGTGGAGAGGAGAGCCAGCAGAAGGACTCGCCCATACCTAGAGTAGACCTCAACTGGAAGGCCATCCGCTCCCGGTGCCTTATTATTAGGTGCCTGCCCCAACGCATCCGTCAGTTCAGACATTGTAATCGGAGCACTAAGGGACAGACTATCCTGCTGCCGAAGCTGAGGCAGGGAGCACCCGTCCAAAAAGGAGGACAGGGCCGCCCCCCGGCCCCCGCACCGGGGCTGATACAGATCAGCATAAAACTGCCTAAAGCCCTCAAGCACCTGAGGAGTGGAGGAGACCACCTCCCCGGAGGGAGAGACAATCTCCGTCACCGAGCCAGGATCCTGTTGAGACCTGGCTACCATAGCCAGCATGTGCCCAGTGTTCTCGCCCTCCTCAAAGTACGTTTGTTGCAGGAAATATCGTTTCTTCTCAGCCGCTGAAAATACCACTGAATTATACAAAGCCTGCGCCTCCAGCCAGGCCTTCTGCGCAGAGGGAGAGGGCGAGGCTATCATGGCCTCCTCCCTACGCTTCATGTCATCACGAACCGTTTCCTCCCACTGCGCAGAATTACGTTTAACCATAGTAATCCCTTTGATAATTTGACCACGCAAAAAGGCCTTAAGGGCATCCCACACCACCGCAGGGGAGGCAGAACCCCTATTAACAGCCAGGAAGTCTTCCAAGGCCGGTGCAATCGGATCCGGCTCAGGGAACAACGTCAGCCAGAACGGGTTCACCCGCCACAGCCCACGAGTCCCCGAGCCCGGAACCGAAAACCTAACCCAAAGCGGGGAATGATCGGACACCAGGCGAGGCTCGTACGCCGAATCAGTCACCCGGGGCCTCATAGAGTCATTCCCCAGGGCCAAATCAATGCGTGACAGTCCTCCATGAGTGGCTGAATAGCAGGAATAACATTTAGTGGAGGCCTGCCTGTCCCTCCAAACATCTCTGAGGCCCAATTCCGTCAAAAACTTAGCAAACGCCGTAGGGCGTGAAATAGGGGCGGGCCCGTGATAGGAGGGGTGGAATTTGTCAAGTGCCGGGTCAAGATAATTATTGTAATCCCCCACGGCCAATACTGGGGTATCGGGGTGGGGCGCCATAAATTGTGCCAATAGACGGAGAACCTCGTGGGAGAAGGGTGGAGGGACATAGACAGCAGCCAAAATACACAGAAAACCATTAATTTTGCATAATAAAAAAACATATCTCCCCAGATCGTCCACCCTGCTGCGCAGGCACACAAAAGCCACCTCCCTGGACACCAACATGCTCACCCCCCGCGAATACGAGGAGTGAACAGAATGGTATTGAACAGGATATGCCCGAGAGCGTAGCAAATGCGTGGAAGTACGCACCAGGTGGGTCTCCTGTAAACAGACAATAGTGGGCTTAAGCTTCCTAAGATATGCAAATACCGCTTTACGCTTAACCCCATCCGCCAGGCCCCGAACATTCCAGGACAAGATTAATGCATTAAGCTGTGAGAGCTCCATGAGTTAACAAAAACACAATATAAATGTAACAGCAGAATTCCCCCAGACCACCCGACATACCACTCCCCACTGCCAACCATAGTTTGCCAGAACAGAGTCTCCGGGAGCATGCGCACTGAGTGCGTAGGTAAGTAGAGAGGGAAATGCAGTCCACGCCAGCCATCTGCAGCCGGAAGAGTCCTAGGCCTGAGAGGTCTCACCTGAAAAAGAACATGAGGTAGGGAAGGGGGGAAAAGCAGCAGTGCAAAAAACAAAGTCAAGGGGGCCAACAGGGCCCAGTAGTAAACCATTCTCCGTTCCACGGAGTCAGCATGTCCCCGCAGGACAACAGGATAGGGGCACAGTATGCAAAGGAACCGCATACAATCAATCTGGGGGGAAACACGACAGTCTCGCTCAGCCGAGCGGTGATCCCAAATGTAATACCCCTATTGGGGGGTAAAAAACACCAACTGTAGAAAAAAAAAGAAAACTTGGAAACGGACAGTCAGTGCTCCGCATCATAGACTGAAACTCAAAGCCAGTAAAGGATAACAGCATCCCCAAACTCAGGGGGGTGCCTGCCGGGCTAGATGACGTTCCTCCCTATCCAGCCAGTTCACAGCGGCCTGGGGGTTGTCAAAGAATTGTGTCGATCCATTCGCCACCACCTTCAATTTGGCAGGATAAAGCATAAAATATGGCACATTCAGCCTACGCAGCCTCTTCTTAACATCCAGAAATTTAGCTCTCCTGCGTTGCACTTCAGCAGAAAAATCAGGGTACAGAGAGACCCTGGCATTATCTATAGAGAGATCAGCAGTGGTTCTTGCTTTATTCAGGATGACATCGCGGTCCTTGTAATTGAGCAGCTTGAATAGAAAGGGCCTGGGGGGGGGGCTCCCGGCGGAGGAGGTCTAGCAGGGATCCTGTGGGCCCGCTCCACGGCAAACATAGGGGAGAAGGAATCCTTGCCAAAGGTTGTCAGCAGCCATGCTTCAATAAAATCCACAGGGTGTTTCCCCTCCGCCTTTTCAGGGATTCCCACTGCCCTCACATTATTCCTACGCAAGCGGTTTTCCATGTCCTCCAATCTGGCTGCATTAGCTGTAGTAATAGAGTGGAGAAACTGAACATCCCGCTGTAATGGTTGCCACTCATCTTCTATAGTACTAACCCGGCCCTCCAATGCAGCTGTGCGATCCCGCAGCTTCTGCATGTCCTGGCGTACTAGGGACAGTTCTAGTTTCATGCCCTGAACTTCACCAGCCAATCTAGCGATGTTAGCGTTGCCAGTGGTGACCGCTGAAAGGATATCCCGCAGGGTGGGCTCCGAGTCAAGGGTCATGGAAGGGGAGGTAGGCCCCAACTGCAGCGCCGCTCCCGCCTCAGGGGGGGTCCCAGGGGGCAGTTTGCAGTACTCACAAACTGGGAATGCTTTCCTGAAACTGGACCCCTCTCAGCTCCGCTGGTCCTCTGCACACTGGATACTCTCTGCAGCTCAGCTCAGCCCTTTGTCACCTCAGGCAAGCTGCCCGGAACACCCGATCCTGCTGACAGGAGGAGAGACAGCTGTACCCTCCCTCCTGGGACTCTGCTTCCCGCCAAAGACGCTGCATCATGCATTCCCCTCAAACTTATACCCACTCCCAGAATGCTGTGCGGCAGAATCTGCCTTTCTGGGGTAGATACAGGCCTGAGTGCACCATTGGCTGGGTTTCCTCCACTGCCCAATGAGAACCCTCTCCTTGTTAGAGTAATTTGGAATGGTTCTCCAGAGTTGATGTTGGAAGATTGCAAATTCATCGGGAGTTATCCTTTACTGTATAATCATTTTTCTATGTCAACCATTTTTCATGAGAGGCATGGCTATCTGGTGAGTGACATAGTGTGACGGGGAGCGGTGATCATACACATGTGGAGCGAGCTTTCTTTTTCACTGTAGACACTAATTATTGAACACAGTTAACACACTAGGGTTGATTTCCTAAAACTGGAGAGTACAAAATCTGGTGTGGTTCTGCATAGAAACCAATCAGTTTCCAGGTTTAATTGTCAAAGCTTAATTGAATAAGCTGAAGTTAGAATTTGATTGGCTACCATGCAGAGCTGCACCAGATTTCGCACATTTCAGTAAATACACCCCAGTGTTGATTTACTTGAGTTTAAAGGGACTATCTGTTGTAGATATTTAAATATATTTGCGAACACTGTATTGTTGTGTGCACTTTAAACCATAGAGGTGGGGTGGATTCATTTTCACTATGTTACTGTATTTATAAATTTACATGTTGGATAAAAAAATATTTTGAGTACATAATATAAGTGCATCTCAAAAAATCAGAATATCATCAAAAAGTTAATTTATTTCAGTAACTCAATTTAAAAAGTGAAATATATATATTCATTACACGCAGAGTGATATATTTCAAGCATTTCTGTCTTTTAATTTTAATGATTATGGCTTATAGCTAGTGAAAACCCAAAATTCACTATCTTAGAAAATTAGAATGTTACATAAGACCAATAAAAAACGTATTTTGAATACAGAAATATTGGCTTACTAAAAAGTATGTCGATGTACAGTACTTGGTCAGGGCTTCTTTTGCATAAATTAGTGCATCAGTGCGGTGGAGCTTGGAGGTGATCAGCCTGTGGCACCACTTAGGTGTTTTGGAAGCCCAGGTTGCTTTGATAGCGGCCTTCAGCTCATCTGCATTGTTGGGTCTGGTGTCTCTCATCTTCCATTTGACAATACCCCACAGATTCTCTATGGGGTTTTGGTCAGGCAAGTTTGCTGGCCAATCAAACACAGTGATACAATGATCACTAAACCAGGTAATGGTACTTTTGGCATGTGCCAAGTCCTGCTGGAAAATGAAATCAGCATCTCCATAAAGCTGGTCAGCATGAAGTGCACTAGAAGTTCCTGGTAGAGGGCTGCACTGACTTTCGACTTGATAAAACACAGTGGACCAACACCAGCAGATGACATGGCTCCCCAAATCATCACTGACTGTGGAAACTTCACACTGGACCTCATGCAACTTGGATTATGTGCCTCTCCACTCTTCCTACAGACTCTGGGACCTTGAGTTCCAAATTAAATGAAAAATCGACTTTCATCCAAAAAAGAGGACTCTGGACCACTGAGCAACAGTCCAGTCCTTTTTCTCCTTAGCTCAGGTAAGACGCTTCTGACATTGTCTCTGGTTCAGGAGTGGCTTGACACAAGGAATGGCACAGTTGTAGTTCATGTCCTGGATACGTCTGTGTGTTGTAGCTCTTGAAACACTGACACCAGCCATAGTCCACTCCATGTGAATCTCCCCCAAATTATTGAATGGTCTTTGCTTCACAATCCTCTCAAAGCTGTGGTTATCCCTGCTGCTTGTGCACCTTTTTCTACCACACCATTTCCTTCCACTCAACTTTCTATTAATATGTTTGGATACAGCACTCTGTGAACAGCCAGCCTCTTTAGTAATGACCTTTTGTGACTTACCCTTCTTGTGGAGGGTGCAATGACTCTCTTCTGGACAACTGTCAAGTTAGCAGTCTTCCCCATGATTGTGTAACCTACTGAACCAGACTGAGAGACCATTTAAAGGCTTAAGAACCATTCACAGGTGTTTTGAGTTAATTAGCTGCCCATTTAGCTGGGGGTTTTGCAACTGTAGCGCCAACTTTGCACATGCCGAGTTTTCTGCTGAGCATTTGCTCCCTATCACATCTGAGCAGTCCATGTAACTACAGAGTCACACATTTGGGCATATATACAGTGGAAAATGACAGTCCACTCCCTCCTTCCTCTTCCATGCTCACTAACCAGCTAAACACAATGGGGGTGTGATATTACATGTAGATTGATGGAGGCATCACCTCCCTCTTATTCTAAGACACAGGCTGGAGTGGTGTAACACAGCCTGTGACTGGCAGAAATCCACCCACACTATGTTATTTTCACAACATAATAAAAATTTGATTTCAACTATTTATTAGTATGACAATTTAAAAACAGTTTATTCATATAAATTATTTATTTTTGCTCTGTATTCCAATGTTTTTCTTTTTTTTTTTTTTTTTTTTGGGACATGTGACCAGCAGCAGAGGACCAGAAGCTCCTCCTGCTTATGTTTACCTGCAGACATGCTGGGAAAAACCTGAGTCATGCGACAGCTGTATATCGATTAGGAAAAAGGTACTTAGATTTTTTTTTTTATTCAAATAATTACAGTGCCATCATACACATACAGAAGAAGAATGTAGAATGTAAATTTAACAGTGTGTGTTTTGTATCATTTTAAGTCTGAAAGTTTTTTTTCAGATAAAACCAAGGAATTCTTTCCATTGGCCATCGCACTAATGCACTGTGTGCTTTTATTATTATTATATAGGATTTATATAGTGCCAACAGTTTACACAGCGCTTTACAACTTGAGGGTAGACAGTAAAAATACAATACACTTTAATACAGTAGGAATCATTAGAGCTTACAATCTAAGAGTAAATAGTAGCAGGGGTTTCCTTAGACCGGAACGTTAATTCAAGGGTTCCTCCATGTTAAAAAGCTCTAGAAAGGCTGATCTAGAGCATCAGAAACACCAAGACATTAGTTTGGGCCTTTATGACTTTGATGAAAATCTAACTGGATCAAACCCGGGGTCTTTTAGATCTTCCCACACTTGTACTTTAATCTCATTTTTCTTACACATTTTCTTTTCCGATGTTGTCTACTGATTTAATATGCCAGCACTTCCCCCTCCTATGGAACGTTCAAACTCTTCCATATCCATTTGATTCCAAGTGGCCATTTGAATTTCTGTAAACATCTGCCCACCTACATAGCGTGTTTTCTACTAATTAGGGAACAATTAAGTTATAATTACCAGATTCAAATCACTTCACCTAAATTGCACATATTAACTGAAATAAAGGAATATATTGCATAGTGTCTAATTACTGTCTTTTCTATAATATTGGAAACAAAACCATTCCAATTACGGTTTGGGTAGGAGAAGGCTCAAATACACACCAGCTTGTCTAATTAAAAGGAAACAATAATCATCTTACTTTTTCTTTTTTTTAGATTTATGTGTGAAAATGATTAGCTTCAGGTAAATGAACATATCACTGTTCAAAATAGCAGACCTGAGCAATTTAAACAAATAGATGTTAGAAAAGAAATAATGTCATGAGGATCAATAGACACAGAGATGTAGAGGGCTGTATTTATGTGCAGTTCTCAAAATTTCCTGTAAACCGTGACCTTGGTCCTGCCTCTGACTTCCTATTGATCCTTTATTGTGACCAGCAGTCTCACTGACCAATAGGATGGCTCAAAAGATGGGGTAAGCTTGACTTTTATGCAGAAAGTTGGGTGAGATATGACTTTGGCTGCCTACATCTGTGAATATTTGAATGACACCAAAATGCATCTGTAAATTTTTTTTTCATCCACTCTGGTAAATCAGAAACCTATATAAATGAATAGGTTGCCTTAACCACTTAAGCCCCGGAAGATTTTACCCCCTTCCTGACCAGGGCCTATTTTGCGATTCGGCACTGCGTGACTTTAACGGACAATTGCGCGGTCGTGCGACGCTGTACCTAAACGAATTTGTCGTCCTTTTTTTCCCACAAACAGAGCTTTCTTTTGGTGGCATTTGATCACCTGTGCGATTTTTTGATCATGCGCTATAAACAAAAAAAGAGCGTCAATTTTGCAAAAATAACAATATTTTTCACATTTTTTTATATGAAATTCCCCCAAAAAAAATGTAAAAATCAAAATTTTTTAACATTTTCGGCCAATATGTTTTATGCTACATATGTTTGGTAAAAAAAAATCGCAGAAAGCGTATTTTGATTGGTTTGCGCAAAAGTTATCGCATTTACTAACATAGGGAAAGATTTTTGTCATTTTTGTTGTTTTTTTTTTTAACGAGTAATGGCGGCGATATGCGATTTTTTTTGCGGTACTGCGACATTGTGGCAGACAGATCGGACCCTTGACTGACATTTTTGACACTTTTGGGGTTACCAGTGACATTACTGCAGTAATCAGTGCTATAAATATGCACTGTTACTGTAAAATTACACTGGCAGTGAAGGGGTTAACTTTTTTGAGAGGGAGGGGTTAAGTGTGTCCCTAGGGGTGTGATTCTAACTGTGATTGGCTGTGGCTTGAGGTGTATGAACAGTGATCAACGGTCCTACATAGTAGAACCGTATGATCACCATTCATACACAGGGGAGAATGACAGGCGGCTTGTTTACATTAGCCGCCTGCCTTTCTCCCTCTGCACCGACGATCGCCGAGTGCTCTATCACTTTGCCACTCTGGTTTCCAGCTCCTTTACTGATTGCTAGCATCGGATTGGGATGGCCTCATTTCTTGAAACAGAACCAAACTCTTGCAATCAACATTAGGGCCCCATTCACATCTAGTATTTTACAAGCGTGCATTTTTGGGCTGCCCTACAGGCGACAAATGTGGCAAAGTAGGTCTTGTTGCTTTTAGCTGCTTTGAAGTTGTGCGTTTTCTAACCGCACATTCTGCTGTTTTTGCTTGCCACAGCACAAAAACATGTGGCTGCTTGCCATGTTTGGGTTGCCATTACCAGTGAATGGCACAGCAAACACAACACGCGTCTTTAGTATGTTTTATAAATGCGTACAAATCTCATGATTTTGCACATTTATAAAACACGCAGGTGTCAGTGGATCCTATCTTTTTTAAATCCTCATACTGCTAGCATTAGTAAATAGATCGAAAGATATATTATATGTACTTGTTTTATTCTTTTTTTCTTTTACATTTCTTCAGCTGCTTATTGGTTTCTGGCTTAGGCCAAAATTATGTCATACATCCCAGGAGTCTTCATGGGCATTTTTTTTTTCATCTAGAGCAGGGGAGGAGGGGCTTTCACAGCCAAGCACACTCTCCTACCGCCACGACTGAGCTAAGGGCAGACAGATTCCAGAAAGTAAATGTTACATGAATCATCTGCCTTTACTCAAGATAGCCGCACCCAGAAATGCTGGGGGGGGGGGGGTGTTTTTCAAAGTGATTTCTCAACAAAATAAAGCATGGAGACATGGTAGGATGGTGAGTTTGCTTTGAATATTACCAGAAAAATATGAACAGCAGGGCACTGAGGTCAGTATAAAAAAAGAAATCACTTCATTACAAGAAGCAGTACACTTGCATTGATGTTGTGCATTTAAAAAAGAGGGTGAAGTCCCTGGAAATACACATGTGTCATACACATCCCCTCTCCCGACATCCACCTGGCATTTTGACAGCTGTCATTACTGTCCATACCCTGAGTTGGCTGGCACCCTGTCATCCTTGGTCTCTGTTTGCTCAGTGATGCTTACAGCCTCACACTGATCACAGCTGCTTGGCCTCAGGGGTTTCCTATCCATTCTGTTTTATGCTAACTCCAATGTAAGTGTGTTGCTTATTTTAATTGATTTTTATTTGACCTCAGCTCCCTGCTGTTCGTATTCTTTTGGCATTGAGGCGATCCTACCCAGGAGCTACAGAGGTTCCAGTCTCAGTCCCTTCTCCTGCTCAGCCATCCTTACTCTCTCATCCATCAATTTATCCATCCATTTTCATCATCCCTTCTTCTACCCTGTTGATGGTCTACAGATACAGATGAAGATTCCAATGAACTAAGTGATTCTGCACTATTCCTAGGAGCGCCGTATGTTCTTTGTACTTGCACACTTTTTGGATTCACCATACTGCTTTAAATATTACAAATGAACAGTGGTTTCAGTTTTTGGTGCTCAGATACTGTTTAGTTTTCCTTTAAGTTGGGTTGACCTCAGGCCCTAAATTGGGTTGACTTCAGGTCCTAAGTTGGGTTGACCTCAGGTCCTAAGTTGGGATGACTTCAAGTCTTAAGTTGGGTTGACCTCAGGTCCTAAGTCGGGATGACTTCAAGTCTTAAGTTGGGTTGACTTCAGGTCCTAAGTTGGGTTGACCTCAGGTCCTAAGTTGGGATGACTTCAAGTCTTAAGTTGGGTTGACCTCAGGTCCTAAGTCGGGATGACTTCAAGTCTTAAGTTGGGTTGACCTCAGGTCCTAAGTTAGGTTGACTTCAGGTCTTAAGTTGGGTGGACTTCAGGACCTAAGTTGGGTTGACCTCAGGTCCTAAGTCGGGATGACTTTATGTCTTAAGTTGGGTTGACCTCAGGTCCTAAGTTAGGTTGACTTCAGGTCTTAAGTTGGGTGGACTTCAGGACCTAAGTTGGGTTGACCTCAGGTCCTAAGTTGGGATGACTTCAAGTCTTAAGTTGGGTTGACTTCAGGACCTAAGTTGGGTTGACCTCAGGTCCTAAGCTAACACATTAGCATTTCTGAGGTTATAGTAAGTGGTAATAATATGGATCAAAACCCTTTATGCACAACAGTTCATCCCAACAAAACAAGCACAGGTAAACAGCATCCCTTATGAATAATTTATTACTGGCTCTGCATTGCTTGTCATTCGCCTTTAAGCTCTAGCTTTATTCTTTCTCAAAAATGTTGCGTAAGCTACTTTTTAAGCCATTACATCCTCGAGCCACTAAAAGGGCCAGCAATTACATCTGTTTAATTTTACAAAGATATATTGCATCTGAAATGTTTCTTTACGAGCATAGTTGGGAAAGGGGGGAGGGGGTTCATTATGGATAGGCATCAGAGACAATATCATTTGTGATGGGGACAAAAGGAGAAGGAGGCTGTCTGGTCGATTGCGACTCAGAAGTGGGAGTTACTGGAGCATAATTAACAGCCTCTACGAAGGATAATTGAGACTTATAACTCAGCTGCTCTTGCCTCGTTGCTGCCCCATAAATTTCGGCTCATGGCAGTGGATGATGTCATACAAATTAATCGGAGATGCCATTTTTGAACAATGCCATTAGGGACGCCATAAAAACGCCAACAACTTAGACTTACAGCTTCCACAAAGATCACTGGATTGTGAAAAGACATGTCCATTAAAATATAACCTAGCGGTGCTCTTTTGCACATCACAGTACAAGTGCGCAATATAAGGAGAACTACATAAGAAGAGATTAGTCTATTAACAAAATGGCAAATTTAAAGCTGAACTTCAGGCAAACATCTAAATACACTAATGAAATGCATATACAGGAGATATTTTATATTCCTGTCTATGCGGTCCTGAGATTTACAATGCTCTGCCACAAACAGCCCTGCTGTCTCTGGCAGGGCAGAAGACCTGACTTTTTCTCTGCTGCATTATGGTAATGCTAACAGGTCTTGTCCCTCCCCCCAGCCTGTGACTGGACAGCGAAAGGAGAAGCAGGAGACTGATGAGGTCATCTCTTTGTCTTTCTACTTTCTACTCCTATTACCATGTTCCTTGTTAGCAAATTAGGTCTGCAGCACAACTCAACCTTTTGTTACTTCTCCCTCCCCGAGTCTGAGCTCTACTGTTCAGTGGATCGCAAGAGTATAATTCAAAATCAATTTCAGGTACTTTCAATGCGTTTATTCACAAAAAATACACTGAATGAAGTGCTCGGACAAGATCATCCAGTGCCCAGGGCAAAGATGGCAAATTGCGCCCCCCCCCACCCTTCATTAGGTGCAAGCTTATGAGGAGGAGGGGGAAAGAGAGCACAGCCTGCATCTCCTCCCGGCATTCCCCTTCTCCCCTTGCCGCTTCCAGCACTGAGCTGACAGTAATGCCACTTTCACTATTCTTGTCAGCCTTATAGTAGAAGGAACTTGCGGCACCCCCATCCCTTCAATAAATGCTGCATCCTGGGCAACCGTCCCTTCTGCCCACCCCTTGTCCTGGCCCTGATTGAATGTATTCCTGAATAAAGAGTGTATTTTATATTTTTCTTGGATTTCAGCCTAAACTGCTGGAGTTCTAGTGACCTGGGCTTTTTTTTCTCAGAGAGCAAGTGCAGGAACTCCCACTTTCTGAGTAATTTGTATGGAATTTCTTAAGGATAACAAGAAAAGCTGTAAAAATAGATCCCCTGCAGCCAGCAAGAATAGGTCCCTCTGAGCAGCAACAGATTTCCCCTAGCAACAATGGACCCCTGCAAAATAATACCACCCCAGCAACAACAGACCTTGAGCAGCCGCAACAGGTCTCCCAGTAGCCAGCATCAGTAGACACCTCCCTCAAGAGCAGATCCCTTCCAGCAACAATCGATCCCCCCAGCAACATACGCCCCCCCCCCCTCGGCAAACTAGCAACTTTAGACCGCCCCAGCAACAATAGACCACCATGCAAAATTCAGATCCACTCCAGCAACAATAGATCCCACAACAACCAGCATCAATAGACCCTCCAGCACACTTTAGTACCCCTTACCTATTCACCCTAAATGTCATGACCTACCCCCCCCCCCTCCCTGTCTTGCCAATGGACATTATTTATTTTTACAAAGCACTTGACTTGTGCTGCAAAGCAGCACTTCCGTGGTTCTAGCCTAGGTGAAAAGTTCTCCCCACCCCCTTTGCTTAAACAGGTGTACCGTATGGCTTATATTGTAATAATAATGACCCGATAGAGCCCTGCAACACAAATGTACAGGTACCCCAGCTATCTGTACACAGGTCGGGTTTTCCACACACTGGCAAAAACTGCTACCAGGGAAGTCAAAAATCTACCATGTCTTTGCCCATGTATGGACAATCCCATGCAAGTGTGCAGACAGGCTCCACCAGGACCCAAAGGCCAAGCAGAGCCCTTAGGCGCATCTATGAATGTGCCATAATGATGGTGCCTGGGGGGGGGGGGGGGTCAGAGCCAATAGGAAGGTGGACTCAGGTTCAGATTTAAAGATGGTGCACAGACTCTGAGGTTGTATTTTTAAGGTCGTTACCATGTCCCACCACAAAAAAGCCCCAAATAAATTCTTTTACTCCTAGCGTTCATTATTTGTTGCTTGTACACAAAGTAGGGCCAAGAAATTACAGTGCACATTTTTCTTTCTTTTTATAATGGTTATACAAACTCATATCTCGCAACTTTGTGAGATGTGAATGAGGGATACCTTGTCAGGATGCCAGGAAACCAGACCACATAGGGATGCCGGTAAAATAAAGCAGTTTATTGGAGAAATCAACAATAATCGCACAGCTAGAGTGAGGAAGAGAGAGCCGGAACAAGCCGAGGTCAAGTCCAGGAGTGGGTAGTCATCCAAGCAGGGTTCGGGTCCAGAAGTGGGCAGTCTGCTGATGCCAGGTAGTCTGCCGATGCCAGGTCATCTGCCAATGCCGGGTTGTCAGCCGATGCCGGGTCGAGAGCCAGGAGAGTCGTCAGCCAAGCAAGGTCATACACGAAGGAACACAGAGAACAGAGGAATACTAGCAGAGATGCACCTTGGAGCACAAACACAAGGGCAAGGATTACAACCCAACAGGTAATAGATATAGTCAGGTGTGCAGCATCATCAATTTGCGATGCCCATGCAGCAGAAAGTGATGATGCAATCAGAGTCTATAAGAGGCAGCAGTCCACACATGTCCAAGATGACTGCCAACAAGAGAACAAGGTAAGACCTTGACAGTACCCTCCCCTCAACAGTCCCGACTCTGAGGAGCAAAAAACTGTTTCTGAGGAAAGCAAGCAAGAAAAGCACAGAGAAGGGCGGGAGCATGAACATCAGTGGAGGGAACCCAGGAGCGCTCCTCAGGGGCCATAACCCTTCCAGTGCACTAGGCATTTAACCTGACCTCGGAAAAGATGAGAATCCAAGCTGCGGCTAACCACATACTCCTCATGATTGCACACGAGAATGGGATGAAGGCGGGGAAGTGAAGTATAGCGATTGCAAACCAGTGGCTTCAAAAGTGACACGTGAAAGACATTGGGGATACGCATGCCAGGGGGAAGATCAAGGGCATAGACCACCAGGTTCACCCTACGGAGGATGTGAAAAGGCCAGTTTTGGAGTGGGCACCCTGAGGTTGAGATTACAGGTCGACAACCACACCCTCTCCCCGACCTGGTACGAAGGAGCAGATAAACATCTCCGGACAGCCTGGAGCTTCTGGCGCTGTGCAGAGACCTGTAAAGTCTCTTGAATCTGCACCCAAGAGGAACGAAGGATGCAAAGATAATCCTCCACAGCCGGGATGTCCTGTGCCGAGAATGACTTGGGCAACACAGCGGGTTGAAACTCATACTTGGGTCCTATAATAACTCCTGTTGAATGGACAGGAGCAGCTTAGCAGCAGAGGCAGAGCAATCAGGCACATGGAATACCCTACGAAAGGAGGCAACAAAACTCTGGTAATCGAGTATCACATGATTATCGTTCTCCCATAGGGGCCTTGTCCGAGAGCAACGAGATTAGGAAGCCCACCTTGGACCTGTCAGAGGGGAACGCCTGAGGAACCATCTCAAAATAAATAGAAGTAAAAGGCAAATGCGCTACCAGTGAAGTAAATGAGAATAATAATATAATTTATAAATATGATCAAATATAAATATAATGAAACATGTGAGAACAAGCTGAAAATTTCTGTAGTGTCACCACATACCAACAAAGTAAGAAGACTATGTAACAACCCACTTAAAGAAATATCATACAAATCTAGCACTATAATAAAATATTCATAAAATAATTATCCAAAGGTCGCAATTGGATGCCCCACTTTCATTGGAAGAACTGCGGGAGGCGGTAGGTCTGTTTCCCAAATCCAAGGCCCAGAGGGATGACGGGTTACCGATGGAGGTATATCAAAACTACTCAGAAATATTGTTGTCCAAAATGTTAGAGGTATTCAATGAGGCAAGGGTTAGACAGAGGTTGCCCAAATCCATGAGCCAACATAGTATTGATACTTAAGCCAGATAAACCGGCGACTGAACCAAATTCATATCGCCCTATCTCACTTTTGCAGACTGACATCAAACTTCTGGCAAAAGTTATCGCCAGACGATTGAATAAAGTGGTGAGCTCCATAAAACATGAGGACCAGGCAGGATTTATGCCCAATAAATTTACATCAGTGAACTTGAGGAGGTTATATGTTGATATGCAGACTCCAACTGACAATGGGGGACTGAGGGTATTACTGTCATTAAATGCCAACAAGGCATTTGACAGTGTGGAGTGGGAATATCTGTGGGCCGTCCTGCGGGAATTTGGGTTTGGCCCCGGGTTTATTTCCCGGATAAGGTTACTGTATAATGCCCCTCATGCATCTATTAGGGAAGGGGGAAGGCAATCTGCTGGGTTCCAACTGGAGAGGGGAACCAGACAGGGGTGTCCCCTCTCCCCATTGTTATTTGCCCTGGCAATCGAGCCATTGGCGGTGTGTATTCGAAATAATGAGCATATTGTGGGGTTTAAGTACGGTTCTTTACAGGAAAAGATCTTACTATATGCGGATGATATGCTTCTGCTTCTGGGAGACTCTGATTCCTCGCTCAGGGAAACAATGGCGACTTTTACTGAATTTGGGAGGTACTCTGGGCTTACTATCAATTGGACGAAATCTGGTCTTATGCCCCTAGATGGGGTGGTGGACCCATTGGTGACGGTGAGTAGTTTTTGTCTGGTACCGGTAGTGGCCTCATCTAAGTACCTGGGGCTGGTGATTTCGCCAGCCCTGTTGGATTTTTGTAGACTCAGTGTACTACCGTTACTGGTAAAACTCAAAGATCGGGCTAAGATATGGAGGAAGTTATGGCTATCTGTTGCTGGACGTGTTAGTCTGGTTAGAATTATTCTCATGCCTCAATTACTTTATTGTCTGAATAATTCCCCGGTGGTGATTCCACTGCGGACTTTTCGGATGATAAATTCCATTTTTCGGGATCTAATTTGGAAGGGAAGCACTGCCATGATAAGGCTGGAACAACTTTAGAAGCCTAAGGAGGGGGGAGGGCTCGCCCTCCCGAACCCCTGGCTGTATTATATAGCCTCACAGGTACAGCATCTGGTGGGGGGACTGGCGGATGGACCGATGGCCTCATCATTACGCGTTATGCTTCAAAATAGTGGTGCGAAGTCTTTGGCGTAGGGCCTGGAGGCGCAATTATTTGCCAAGTCTAATAAATAATTTCCCACGTATAGACTGGTCCAAAAAATATGGGATAAAACCAAGCAGTTACAATGTGTGCCTGGGTTCACTAAATATATAGCCCGATATGGAATAATTATTCCTACCCTGAACTTTTAAAATTACAATGTGCGGCCCAGTGGAGGACTGTGGGGATGACACACCTCTATCATATTTTTGAAGACGGAATTTTTTGTAATTTGCTCAGTTGCAGGCTAAATTTAATATTTCACTAAATATGAAATTTCCTTATCTTCAATTACAGCATGCTATAAGAGCCCAGACAGCACTGGAGGGTATTGAGCTCTCCCCAACTCCTGTATTTTCCCTTATGCAACACACGGCTATAACTAAAGGATTTATTTCTGGCTGCTATGTACCTCGAGAAATTTCCTAGTAATGCCCGTGAAAAATGGGCGAGAGATGTGGGAGAAATATCCAGGGAAAAATGGGAGGGGGCATTGGAGGCTGTCATGACTTGCTCATTGAATGACTCTCAGAGAGTCTCCCAACTATATATCCTCCTCAGAGTTCACTATACTCCGCTTAAATTACATCTGATGGGCGTGAGGCCAGATGCATTATGCTGTAAATGCAGGGGGGGAGACGGGTACCCTTATCCATTTGTTGAAGAGATGCCCCAAATTGCACCGATATTGGTCCAAGGTTGTGACCACAGTAAACACTGCTCTAGGTGTAGCGGTCCCTTTGGATCCTAGACAATGCTTGTTGGGCATGCTTGATACGCTCACCCAGGACAGATGTCTTGGGGAGGCGGCAGCGAGAGCCTTGTTTCAGGCACGTAGACTTTTGTTAGTAAACTGGACTGCATCTGAACCTCCCATGCATGAGATGTGGCTTGAACAGTTGGGTAATGCATTGCGCATTGAAAAAAAACGTATATATCAACATAGGGGCTCCCCTTACAGATTTGAGAAGGTGTGGGGTAGATGGTTGGCTACTCCGGGCCTGGCCCCTGCGGACTTGGTACTGGATAGATTGTTGCGCCAATAATGGTATTTATAATGTTACCTGGGAGGAACTGCAGAGGCGATAGTAGCTATATGTTTGTAACTTTGTATAATGAATAGTATTTTTGAAACATTAGAAATGTATGCATCTGTTATAAATGTACTGTTGTTGGCATCTCAATAAAATTGCTCTTGATTAAAAAAAAATAAAATTATCCAGGGAACTGTGCAAAAAAAAAAATCAAGTACATAGAATATATCTGAATAATAATGTTCCATTGAGGATAATCAATAAAAGTTCACATAAAAGTCCATGTGCATGTGCAGTAAAAATATATATGAATGGGGAAAGGGTAGAACAATAGTGGTCTAAAAAACGTAATGCACATCAATCAAACAGTGTCACCTATGTGAACAATCCCAGACAAAGAATCCAACCTTGAGTGCAGTGGCTGCTGACCTCAATAATGAATAAACCAAAGCGTTATTCAGAGGTGTAAAACTTCTCCGTGTAGCTCCAATAATAATGATATTTCAGCTGACAAGGTGTGGTAAATCAATAGACCAAAGTTTTAGAGATACGTGTCCCCTTGCTGGTTCACTCATAAAGAAGGGGCTTCATGGCCTAGAAAATAAAGTGAATTTTTAATGAAGACAATATCAATAACTTACAGTAAAGTTGAAGACGTAGCATGTAGATACAGACCGCTCGGTATTACCTTTGAAAAAGTCACGTGTTTGAGTAGCAATGCGATGGTAGTAGCAATACGTCTGGAGGAGCCGGGTGAGTTTGGAATCTCTTCACCGCACACTGCGGGGACAGAGTGGTCCGTATCTACATGCTAAGTCTAAGTAAGCCATTCTTTACCAGGCTTACAAAAAATAAGCCATTCTTTTCCAGTTTTCAGAGTGCCGATTGCCACTCACATGACCTGCCGCCTCTCCTCCTTCCCTTCTCCTCCCCTCAGGAGGCATGGCAGGGGGTGTGTCCTTTGCCTACATACTTTTGCTTATAGGTGTGTCAAGCAGACATGGGAGTAAGTCACACATGTGCAAGTCACAAGCAAGTCTCAAGTCTTAACCTTCAAGTCTCAAGCAAGTCCCAAGTTACCGTGTCGAAAAGCAAGCAAGTCAAGTCGAGTCCCTGCTAGAAGTCATTTATTTTGGTCAGGTCACAAATCAAGTCAAAATACTGATCTTCCCCAATTTTCACCTTTAAATCAGTTAAAAGTCAGTGGTCAGGAAAGGTTTTGTTTTATTTTCAACATTAACCACTTAAGCCACGGAAGATTTTACCCCCTTCCTGACCAGGGCCTATTTTGCGATTCGGCACTGCGTGACTTTAATGGACAATTGCGCGGTCGTGCGACGCTGTACCCAAACGAATTTGATGTCCTTTTTTTCCCACAAACAGAGCTTTCTTTTGGTGGTATTTGATCACCTGTGCGATTTTTTGATCATGCGCTATAAACAAAAAAAGAGCGACAATTTTGCAAAAAATAACAATATTTTTCACATTTTTTTATATGAAATTCCCTCCAAAAAATGTAAAAATCAAAATTGTTTAACATTTTAGGCCAATTTATTTTATGCTACATATGTTTGGTAAAAAAAATCGCAAAAAGCGTATTTTGATTGGTTTGCGCAAAAGTTATTGCGTTTACTAACTAAGGGAAATATTTTTGTCATTTTTGTTGTTTTTTTTTTTAACGAGTAATGGCGGCGATCTGCGATTTTTTTTGCGGTACTGCGACATTGCGGTGGACAGATCGGACCCTTGACTGACATTTTTGACACTTTTGGGGTTACCAGTGACATTACTACAGTAATCAGTGCTATACATATGCACTGTTACTGTAAAAATGACACTGGCAGTGAAGGGGTTAACTTTTTTGAGAGGGAGGGGTTAAGTGTGTCCCTAGGGCGTTATTCTAACTGTGATTGGATGTGGCTTGTTGTGTAAGAACAGAGATCAACGGTCCTACATAGCAGAACCATATGATCTCCATTCTTACACAGGGGAGATGATAGGCGGCTTTGTTTACATTAGCCGCCTGCCTTTCTCCCGGTGTAACGGACGATCGCGAGTGCCCGGCGGACATCGGGTCCGCCGGGCACACGCGCGGGGGGTCCATGACTGAGCGGGAGCAGGAGCGCGCCTTCTGCGGCACGCGCTCGCTCCCTAGAGCCTCACAGGCTAGTGACGTAGACCTATGTCGCTTTGCCTGTGAGGGGCTGACCGCCGCCGTAAATAGTCGTGCGGCGGTCGGCAAGTGCTTAACAAAACTGCTTAGTGCTTTTTTCTTGGCATATTAAAGAAACACTTTGAATGCCCAAACAGCTCAAAATCCTTCGTCCGGTCATGTTTCAACACCACGGTCACTAAAAACATGTTAAGTATTTCCATTGTTAAACAGCCAGTGTCCTAAAAATCAGAACACACTGAGGTGTTTTAAGTGACTGTGGTGTCAGAAACATAACAGGCACATTAATTTTGCTTTTACACATCTTGAGAAAATGCAAATATTTAATAACTTAAAAAAGTAAAGTCATTTCGAGTCATATGTCTCAAGTCAAAGTCAAGTCTCAAGTCATGAATACCAAGTCAAAGTCAAGTCGAGTCTTTTATTAATTTTAGTCAAGCAAGTCTCAAGTCCTCAAACTGGCGACTTAAGTCTGACTTAAGTCAAGTCATGTGACTCAAGTCCCCCACCTCTGATGTCAAGGTCTTACCTTGCTCTCTTGTTGGCAGCCATCTTGGACATGTGCAGACTGCTGCCTCTTATAGACTCTGATTGCATCGTCACTTCCTGCTGCCTATTATGTATCACCTGTTGGGTTGCAATCCTTGCCCTTGTGTTTGTGCTCCAAGGTGCATCTCTGCTAGTATTCTTCTGTTCTCTGTGTTCCTTCGTGTATGACCTGGCTTGGCTGACAACTCTCCTGGCTTTCGACCCAGCATCGGCTGCCGACCCGGCATTGACAGACGACCCAGCATCAGCTGACGACCCGGCATTGACAGACGACCCGGCATCGGCAGACTACTCACTTCTGGACCCGACCCCTGCTCGGACGACGGCGTTTTTCCCCACTGACGTCAACGGGGAAAAACGCCTGCTGCAGCCCCTTGTCAGACGGGGAGAGGAGAAAGCCAGCGGGTCACGTGAGCGGCGATCGACGCTCTGAAAACACAGACACAGGGGCATGGGCACACTGGGCACACAGGGTTATTAAACAGACCAGACAGGATGGTTTGAATCGGCTTAACAACCACTTTAAAGGGAAAGTTGAGATTCCCCCCCCCCCCCGGACGCCCATGTGCACCCGATGACATTGTCCATTGGAGAAATTATATGTTACATATCTAAAATGAACTAGAAAAGAAGAAGTAATATTTCAGCTTATACCTGGAAATGAACAGTGTTGTGAAAAAGATGCAAATTAAATTGAAATGTGAGGAATATATGGAGCCATAATGAGTTGGTAATTGGTTTTAACAACAACATTTTCTCTGTCTCTCTGGAATTTGTAAGAGTAGAGCTATTTGTGAAATAGCGATACTGTAATGAGTTAGATTAGGTGCAGACAGGAGCCGGACCATTGACATTTTAATGCCCTTTTTGACAAACATTAAAGTCTATGACTAGCAATTGCCATCTCATAAAAAATTCCTTCCCAGCGACTCGCTTGCTGTTTAACGTAGATCTCCAGGCAGATATAAAATCCCACCCTTTTGTCATGATATGCATTTATTAAAAATGATTAAATGTCGTTTTTTTTTTTTCTACCATAATTTCCTGAAATCTGTTTTAACTTCCCATAATTCCATAACAGAAATCGGGACTGTAGTGGGAGTGGCAGTTAACTGTGAGCCAAACAAGTCTCCATTGCATTCACCAATTCTGCCATCCTAACATGTTTGGGGCAATGGAGGATGCATGGAGAAGTGATGGTAACTTTTCAGGTGGACATGCAGGGGTGTTGTGGAACCCCCCCCCCCCTTTTGCTTTTTGTAGGAAGCAGGCCTGCAGGACTTGTGGAGCCCATTTATACTTGGGGGTTTATCCCCTGGTGATTTACCCTACAGTGCATTCCACATAAACAGGGTTTTCTACAATGATGTAGTTGGATTTTTCCTTTGGCCTCTACATTTTTTCCCTCGGATATTTTCCTTTAAGGATTACTGTCTATGGATGTGTCCCCACCCTCACTAGGTCCTGGATTTTCCCATGTGGAAGCTCTTCTATCGTGCTCATTGACAGGCTCCCTCGCGAAAGTGTGAAACATGTCAAGCCTGAGAGCCTGAGCCAGAATACAAATGTTCAGCAGTGGAAGTGCCCTACCACCAGATGTTACATTCTGTTATGTTACTGACGATCGTTGGTGAAATATATAAAAGGAAATTACTCTATGTATACACTGTACTTGAGTGGTAATTGGGCATCCATTGACATAGTGCTGTACATATATAATAGACATATTTCTGTCTCCACATGTTGTAAAAATAGCTGCAGGCACACAGGTTCATGCAGGAGGGGCTGCCTGCCTCAGTATAACTGCGGCGGGCGGTCCTTAAGTGGTTAAATAGACCCACAGCTGACTCTCTAAACCAGAAGGGTGACAGCAGCCCAAAAGTCTCTAAGGTCTTTCAAAACCATGAGTACTCACACAAAGACAGCTGGTTGCCTGCTTCCAACTTCCAAGCAATACCTATCTCCCAGTGATACCAGTCTAGATCTTCAGCACACAGCCCCTCAGTCAGCTCTCTCTCCGTTCCACGGTTGGCCTTAGCATCCAGGCCCTCAGGTTTCCCACCTGAGGCCTAGCAGAGATGCAACAGCAATTCCCTGGAGGGCAGGAACCCGCTCCAGGCTTGGCTGATCCTCTCCATGAAGAGACCCAGAGCCCAGAAAATATATACAGTCTCCCAGCATGCCTTCAGGCCCAGCTCCCTGGCTGCATCACTATTTATGCTGCCATCTGCATAACTCCACACCTGTGACCCAGAAACTTCTCAAACTCTCTGCAAACAGAGGGAACTATCAGACTGGCAGCATTTGAGAAGACAAAACTACTCAAACACAGCTGCACTGATCACAGTGAGCAACTAAATTTACTTAATCAAAAACATAGCTCCACAAACCACAGTGAACCAACACTAAATCTTTCTATCTAATTCTAGCACCTATCTAAGAGGATACTACATACAAACTAAATTCTACCTGCATAACAGTTAACTGTCTTTTTATATATGGCAGATCTGGTCAGGTAAGCTTGAGAAAGAATCTGGTGTCAAGTACTGTGAAGTTCTGGGATTCCAAATGAGAGTCTGCCAGACCACGTTGGTTCATACACCATCACTATTACCCCACAGAGTCATGTACCATAAAGAAACTCCAGACAATGTATTTAAACAGACAATCTTCCCATGAGGATATATTTGAATTTAAGATACAGTATTTTATACATTTTATCTCCCTGTAAAAGCTCAGGTGCCGAATATAAACCCCTATGAAGACAATGGGAGTCAAATGTTAAAAAAACAGCAATGGAAATTTTCTAGACCAATTGGCAAGGGAATACACAAAAAAAAATAAAAATGCCAGATCCTTTTAGATAACATGTCTGGAGGATGCCCTGATCCTTCCTGTGAAGTGGCACATCTGTACAATGGATACAACCTACTGCAGCAAAACTGACATTTACAGAAACAAAATGCTGCTGTTTAAATTGGTGACAAATGACAGCTCCCCGATGCTTATCTCTGTCTATAAACACAGTGGCCAGGGACTATACCAGACTCTGATCCTTTATGAAGGTCTGGTATAGATGTTAATGAGGATTCCCCCCCCCCCTCCCCAAAGAAAAATAAAAGTGTGGGATTTCCATCATATATGCATTCCATACCGTTATCCTTGATGAAGGTCTGGTATAGATGTCAAGGGAGACCCCATGCAAACCCCCCCCCCTAAAAAAAAAACAGAATGGTCGGCCTTTAAATTCCATACCATATCCTTCAGCCCTGGTATTAATTCTATGAAGGAATCCCATAAAAAAAAAGAAAGAAAGAAAAGTATGAATTCCCCCCACAATAATCCATGCCAGACCCTCATCCAAGCATGCAAGAAAAGGGGGGTTTAAGTATAGGCCCCCTTCCTCCTGAGCCATACCAGGCCACATGCCCTCAACATAGGTAAGACCCTTATCCTTCATGAGATTGTGGTATAGATGGTATAGATGGTATAGCTGTTAATGGGGGACTTCACACACACTCAAAATAAGTGTGGGGTAAATTAAAGTATTTATTATTAATAAATGATTAATTATTTTAATTAATCATTAAAGATATATATCATTCACTTGTCCTTGATGAGGGTTAGGTATGGATTTAAAGAGGGACCAGTGGCGTCGGGAAGGGGTGCTGACCCGGGCTATATCCCCGAGTGGGCCCCCAAAAAGCCCCAGGTCTCATGTTTGTTTATAATTATTAGCCCCGAGTCGTGAGTTCAGCCAGGCAAGGCCGATATAATCCTGTGCTCCACTGGGCCTCTATTGCCTGGCCCGCCACACTGGTTGCTAGTATAGCCTAGTATACTATAGCTAGTATAGCCTGCCACCTGGTGTCTAGCGACCAGTGATGTCAGCGTCGTGACATGACAGCAGGAGAGAGCAAGGTCCCAGGCTCCCAGCATCCACCGTGCCTAGCATTGGCTCCACCCACCTCCCTCAATGCCCCCAGGCTCTAAATTCTTCTGATTAGGTATGTAGTGAGTGGAATTACATTTCAGCATCCTCATGGTGTGGTGCTGCTGCTTTGTGCACCAGTGAGTGGACTTGCATTGTGCATCCTTTTTTTTTTTCACTTGGGGCATCACCTGATCTTGGCTAGATCATGAATATTACTTTGATGAGGGCATGCCAGCTTACTTCTCTTCACTTGCATACTTTATATATATATATATATATATATATATATATATATATATATATATATATATATATATATATATATATATATATATATATATACAGTAGTTTTATCTTGTAAGAGAATGATGCGTGTATTTGGGTGGAGATGGGTGGGACTTCCTTTAAAATGTGGGAGGGGTTATCAAATTTACCTTCGGGCTGTAACCCCTGGTCTTTTTCCCACCTTGCAAAGCCCCTCAGAGGGACCCCATACAAATAAAAAATAAATATAAAATGGAGCATAGTCCCTCCCAAATTCCATACCAGAGCCTTCAACACTTTTATAAGTTTTGAGGGAGGATCACATGCAAAAACAAGGGGGAAAAAAGCATTAGGCCGACCTCAAAACCTACACCAAACCTCTATCCGAATATGTAGCCTGACTGGCAAGGGAGGAGGGGGGGGGAAAATATTTGCCCCTTCCCTCTTGTTCCATACCAGGCCACATACCCCCAACATGGGAAAGAGGGTACGTTAATCCCATTTTGATAATGACAAAGGCCTCTGTCCCACAACCCTGGTCTGACGGTTGTGGGGGTCTGCAGGCAGAGGGCTTATTAGAATCTGGAAGACCTGTTTAACAATAAGGGGGCCCCTAGATTCCACCCTCCTCCTCTAGGTGAAAGAGTAAGGGCAGTGGCGTAACTAGAACCTTAAGGGCCTCGGTGCAAGAAACCATGAAGGGCCCCCTGGACCCCTGGCCGGGGCCCTTCCCTTCAAGCCTGGGGCTCTTCTCACTGATCCTGGGGCCCTTTACTCTCATTGCGGGACCCTTTCACAAGTTCTGCAGTGGGCCCCTTCCTGCCATCTTGGGGTCTCCCCACGGTGGTGGAATGCCAGAGCCCGGTAGCAAGTGTGACCTTTGCAATCCTGGAAGTTTACCCACTGGTGTCAGTAGTTTTTATTTTCTGGAATTTTAATTGTATTATTTTTTATCATCTTATCTTATTTTTTTACAATGTCACTGACTATGACTCTGTCCATTCAGAAAAGGAAGGAGCTGGTAAATTACATATTTACTGACCTCTTCCTGGTTCTCTATTGTGACACATCCCCTGCTGCAGCCGGCAGGAGAGGGAAGGGAGGAGCACAGTGGGGGGGGGGGGGGCAGGGGAGCACAAATAGGGGCCCAGAGACAGCAGAACACAAGTTAACTGGATAGGAGGGGTGGCGGGGGCAGCATACAGAGGAACCAATCTCCTCCATTTTCCTCCTGCAGCTATAGGAGGAAGAAAGAGGACAGTGGTTTCTCCACATGCTGCCCCTGCCCCCCTCCTTTCCAGGTATACAGGGGAGCCACACAGGCCCCCTAGAGCATAGGGCCTGGTTGCAATTGCAACCCCTGCAACCCCTGTAGTTACGCCCCTGAGTAAGGGGTATATAATACCTCATTGCATTCACAAAAAAAACAGTAAACAATAAAAGGTAAAGACAGCAAAGAACTGTAGGCTCATCAAAAACTATATAATAATAACTCAGGATACTGAAAATACAAAGTAGTTTCCCTTTAGTGCCTTCATTAGGTCTCCTGGACTGTTAAAATTAGGAGGGGCCGTTTGCAAGGTCAGTATAGCTGCCTTTAGTAGCCTACGACTGCGGCGTTGGATGTTCAGCTGCTCCGCGTGTCACCCAGCCAGCCCGTACATCACACAATACAAATGGCTCCCACCAAGCAATTTGATTTCTGAAAGGGAACTTTTATGCAAATGTTTGATTTAACAGTTAGCACTTGGCACTGTAGTATTACGTTTCAGAACTGATAAATTATCCCCGTATTCTCATCATGATCTCTAATGCCTTTTTGACCTGATTTGCTCTTAAGTAGCTCGCCTCTCGAAGACTATAATTCTACTAAATGATTTTCTCAAATGTGGGGTGGCCCTACTGTGCGATCCTAGACAAACTTCAAACTGTGCCGAATGATATTACATGGAGGCTCCAGAGCCGGAAATTTGCATTTTTCAGCACACGCAGGGCAGGCTTGTAATTAAGTAGCAGATATGTTCGGGACAAATGTCAAACCATTCGGCTGTTTTTGCATAAATAATGCATATGTTAAGATATCATTGATAGTGAAGGATCGCTGTGGTAATAAATACAGTGCAATGACTGACAGCAAGATTGTAATTGTTCAGGAAAGAAAAAAAAAAAAAAGGCAGATGACAATCCATAGACTGGAAAAAGCCAGATTTCCTTTTTGAAATAATCAGCTGTTGAAATCACTTTAAGTATATTTAATTCCAAGAACAAAAATGTAATACATTGTAGCTTATCTGTCCTTAGATCAGAAGTAGGCAACCTTTTGAGCACAGTGTGCCGAAAAATGTTTTCAAAGAAATTAAGCGTGCCGATATTATAACAAAAAAAATGTCAACTTCACACTCTCAATCACTAAAAGGATTTTCTATAAAGTAAATGCTGTAAACTCCTTGAGTAATAGTGACAAATTAACATCCTGCACTCTCACGCCACAGATCAGTCCCAATTCCTGCCACCCCACACTTCTGATTAGTCCCTATTCCTGCACCCCCCGTCCTCAGATCAGCCATAATTCATGCACCTTTACACCTCACATCACTGCAGCCCCCTGCGCATGTGTCCCACCACTGTACCCTCCTGCTCATCTGTCCCACCACTGTACCCCCCTGCTCATCTGTACCACGACTGTATCCACTGCTCACCTATCCCACCACTGTACCCCCCTTCTCATCTGTCCCATCACTGTATCCCCTGCGCATATATCCGACCACTGTACCCCTCTGCTCATCTGTCCCATCACTGTACCACCTGCTCACCTATCCCACCACTGTACCCCCCTTCTCATCTGTCCCATCACTGTATCCCCTGCTCATATATCCGACCACTGTACCCCCCTGCTCACCTGTCCCATCACTGTACCACCTGCTCATCTATCCAACCAACCACTGTACCCCTCTGCTCGTCTGTCCCACCACTGAACCCCCTGCTCATCAATCCCATCACTGTACCCCCCCTCTGCTCATCTATCCCATCACTGTACCCCCCTGCTCATCTATTTCACCACTGTACCTCCCTTATCATCTGTCCCATCACTGAATCCCCTTGCTCATCTGTCCCACCACTAAATCCCCCTGCTCAACTGTCCCACCACTGTACCTCCTGCACATCTGTTTTACCTCTGTACCCCCCTGCTCATCTGTCCTATCACTGTATCCCCTGCTCATCTATCCCACCACTGTACCTCCCAGATCATCTGTCTCACCATTGAATCCCCCTGCTCAACTGTCCCACCACTGTACCTCCTGCACATCTGTTTTACCTCTGTACCCCCTGCTCATCTGTGCTATCACTGTACTCCCTGCTCATCTATCCCACCACTGTGCCCCCCTGCTCATCTATCCCACCACTGAACCCCCCTGCTCTTCTTCTCCACCACTGTAACCCCCTGCTCATCTGTCCCATCAATGTACACTATATTACCAAAGTATTTGATCAACTGCCTTTGCACAAACGTGAACTTTAATGGCATCCCAGCCTCAGTCCATGGGGTTCAATTTTGAGTTGACTAACTCTTTGCAGCTATAACAGCTTCAGCTCTTCTGGGAAGGCTGTCCACAAGGTTTAGGAGTGTGTCTATGGGGATGTTTGACCATTCTTCCAGAAGCGCATTTGGGAGGTCAGGCACTGATGTTTGAAGAGAAGGCCTGGCTGGCAGTCTCCGCTCTAATTCATCCCAAAGGTGTTCTATCAGATTGAGGTCAGTCAAGTTCCTCCACCCTAAACTCGCTCATCCATGCCTTTATGGACCTTGTATGAACACAGAAATGTATGGTTTTGACCATTTTGGAGTAGACCAAATGACATGTGTTGCAAACATTTTTGCTCTGAAGGGAAAAAAGGGCAACTGGGGATATGTGTGTCTCGGGGCTATTTTCTTTGACCTGGAATTTAAGCGCCACACCAAAATATCTGAATCTGAAGTTAAGTTTGTTCCAAATATGAATTATTAAGTACAGAAGTCAATGCGTTTTGGGGGGCACACATAATTCCCTTCATCAGGGCTAAAACATGACATTAAAGGTGAACAATAAAAACACTCCTTTAGCAATGTTTCAGCCCTGGGGAAGGAGGTGATGTGTGGCTGCCTAAAAGCTTTGACTTCTGTACTTATAATATTTGGAATAAACTTAATTTCATTTAGGTGTGATGCTTCAATTCCAGGTCAAAGAAAATGGCCCCCCATCTTCAGGTTCTACGCGCCTTCAGTTGTCAATTTTCAGGTCAACAAATATCCCTCTCATATTCGGAATTGGAGGTGGAGAAACTCACTTCTGAACTGTATCACTACCTTCATGTGGCGGCCAGTCCTAAACTATCCTCTTTTCGCCAGAAATGGACTTTGGATATTACTGGACTGGATGATTATGACTGGCTGGAGGTTTGGGATTTCCCCTTCTCATAATTAGTTTCCGCTAGAGACAAAATGATGCAATTTAAAGTCTTACATCAAGCTAATTATACCCCATACAGACTCCATAAGATGAGTGCTTCACTCTCTAAAGCTTGCTGTTCGCACCAGTCAGGTTAATTTTTTCATATCTTCTGGTCCTGCCCGGCTATTGCATGATATTGGCAGGATGTGTTGATAGCGATAGGACATATGACACAAATCATAATACCTATTGAACCACAATATTTTCTGCTTGCTATGGAGGAACCATTGGCCACTTGGGTGGCCAAAAGAACTCTTGTGAGCCTCCTGTTATTCTATGCCCGTAAAGAAATTACTACGTGCTGTAAGCAGGTCTCTTATCCTACAATGCCGTTTTGGTAGACATGCGCTCTACCGGAAAATTTGTTTTGTTTCATTTTCGTTTCATTCATTTTTTTTGTTTATCGGATCATTCATTATGATCGGCATTCAAAACTTCGGATGCATTCATATAAGTTCTGTTCCATTCGTTTGGATGCGGCATTCGTTACTTCGGATAGTTCATAACTTTTGCCACAGTATAAGTACTTCAAGCGGTCAGCAAGTGGTTAAGGGCCGCCCTGGCGCAGTAAATATACGTGGGGCGGTCCTTAAAGTGGTTGTATACCCTGCTTGGTGATTTTTACCTACAGGTAAGCCTATAATAAAAAAAAAAAAAAGAAACTGTCCCCTGAAGCACATTGGCATCTGTACCTGATCAACATTTGGAATAAATCTTGTTTTGGACTCAAATTATTGGTCTGGCGCTGCAATTCTAAATCAAAGTTTTGCCTCTACAACCCTGGGTGACTGAGATCACCTCTCAGTTTGCAGAAGCTGCCTACTTATCATTCAGATGCCACACAGAGAAACCATTGGCATATTAATGATAACAACTTGTACACAAGTGGGGGATATTTTTTGCAGTGCATGGCATACCTCCCAACTTTTTAAAATGGGAATGAGGGACACCTATTAGCAAAAGTATGCAGGCATAGGACACACACCCAGTCACACCCCCTTAAAGAATTATACAAAAAAATATTAGTTAAACTCACAAGTGCTTTTTTTTATTTTATTTTTTTTTACTACTACTATTTCTTTATATTGGTTTTTAAAATTTACAAATTTTTAATTTTATGAAAGGTTTAGCACTGGAAAATACTTTTTGAAAAGTGCATTTTATATACAACTATATAGATCAGACCAAAATGGGGGACAAATAAGGAGGAAAGAGGGACAGAGGGACTTTCTTCCAAATCAGGGACAGGCCCTCAAAATCAGGGACAGTTGGGAGCTATGGCATGGTAGGGATAGAGACCTGTCCAGGGCAGTGGCGTAGCGTGGGTTGTCAGCACCCAGGGCAAGGAAAGTAATTTGCGCCCCCTAACCCGCAGGATTTTAGCACTCGAGTCTCTTCCACTAGATTAGTTAAAGAAACCCTTACCCCCTAAGCACATATATTGTTTGTTATGAAAATACTGATGTAATTAAAGTAAAATGCATCTAAATACAAGTTTGAATGACCAGTGTGCCCCCTTTCAATGCAGAGAGACCAGCGTGCCCCCTTTCAATGCAGAAAGACCAGCGTGCCCCCCTTCAATGCAAAGAGACCAGCATGCCCCCTTACAATGCAGAATAACCAGCGTACCCCCTTTCAATGCAGAGAGACCAGCGTGCCCCCTTTCAATGCAGAGAGACCAGAGTGCCCATTTTCAGCGCAGAAAGACCAGTGTGCCCCCTTTCAATGCAGAGTGACCAGCGTGCCCCCGTTCTGCAGACAGACCAGCGTGCCCCCTTCAATGCAGAGAGACTTACCTGCAGCGGCGGCTTCTCCTCAGTTCCCCGGCGTCTCCTCGAGTCCTCCCATTTCCTCCTCGGTCAATGGCATGCGTTCGCCTTTCGGCCAATCAGCAAGCGGGTCTCGGACCCGCTTCCTGATTGGCCAGGAGGAGGATCCGTGTGACAATAGCAAATTTTAATTCGCTATTGTCACACAATGGGTGGGCTCGGGCGCACTGCTCTGCGCCCCAGGTCCACCCTTATTTGAAGCCTATTAGAGCCTCTGGCTCTAATCAGATGATTAAAAAAAAAATCCACTCTGTGACAGCGGCAGGGCTTGGCTTGCAATGCCACCCCACCCTACACCAATGGACAGGTGAGGCACAGCACAGCCCCGACCCAATATTTTCAGCCATAGGGCGGTCGCGCTGGACATCTCCCAGCCTAAAGATGGAGGCAGCCGCAGACAGTGTGTGAACTGTGTATGTCAGAATCAGACAGACAGAGTGACACTGTGGATGCGCCCCCCCTCAGATGTTGCACCCGGTGCGGCCGGCCCCCCTGCACCCCCCTGCTATGCCACTGGTCTAGGGACAGTGCAGAAGAAGACCCCCTAAGTGCTGGTTCACATTGGTGCGATGCAGGAACCCTGCAAATCCCTGCAAAGAACCCTGCAAAACCCTGCAAATCCACATCGCACCCGACTCACAGGAAGTTCACACTGCCATATGCAAACTGCATACATCCCAACTTTTTGAGATGGGAACGAGGGACACCTATTAGCAAATGTATGTAGACATAGGACACACCCCCTGACATACCCCCTTAAAAGAAAAATGAGTTAAACCCATGAGTGTTTTTTTTTTTACCACTACTATTTCTTTATATTGGCTTTTGAAATTTACAAAAGCAGCAATTTAGAAATCGGATGAAAGGTTTAGCACTGGGAATCACTTTTTGAAAGATAAAAAGTGCATTTTATATACAATTATATAAATCAGAGCAAAATGAGGAACAAATGAGGAGGAAAGAGGGACTTTGTTCCAAATCAGGGACAGTCCCTGGAAATCAGAGACAGTTGGGAGCTATGGAACTGCTGGGAGTCTCAATAGAAAGTTAATGACACCCCCAGATTAGTTCACATATCGCAGCGTGAACTGTCAATCCTGACATGATACGGATTGCCTAGAACACCCCTGCGATCCAATTCTGGTGCAGACTAAAAATAGGGTCCTGCACGACTTTTGCCCGAATGCGATGCATATTCAGCCTTACAATCTGTATGGCTGAATTTGCATCGCACAGGCATCGCATGTGATTTGCAGAGCAGTGCGGTGCGAATCACATACGATGTCTGACATCACTATAGTGTGAACCGGGACTAAGAAGAAATAGGCAAAATGTTCTAGGAGACCTTGCTAGAATACCTACGTAGATATATTAAGTTGCAGAGCATTTTAAAGGTACAGAACGTCTGCGTGACTTTTCTCAGAAGCCTATTACTGTGTGGCTGAATTTTGATGATACAGACAGAACACGAGTGCCATTTATCTTGGAGTAGTTCAGATGGTGTCATCCTGGATGTCCCTGGTGGGGATGTGTAACTAAAGGTATATTATTCACCAAACTGCTGTGACAGAACGTGTCAAATACATTTATCTTCTTGCCATGTCCTGCATGATAAGATCAAGAACATGCGGACAGACATGCCCTCAAACTAGCAGAAGGAAAGTTCAATACCAGCCTTACAAAGTCTTAGCGCCCATTCAGACTGGCACGACACGACTTGCTGGGGCGACCTCGGCGCGACTTGCTGGGACTTCATATAATTGAAGTCAATGCAAGTTGCCTCCAGGTCGCCCCAAAGTAGTACAGGACCCTTTTTCTAAGTCGGAACGACTTGTGTCGCTCCTATTAGAACGGGTCCTGTGCTATTCAATGGCGAGCGACCGACCGCGACTTGTCAGATGACCAAGTCACCTAACAAGTTGCGCTAGTGTGAATGGACCCTTAAAATGATTGTAAAGTCTCGTTTAAAAAAACAAACAAACAAAAAAAAAAACATGTTTATACTTACCTCCTCCTCTGTACAGTTGGTTTTGCACAGAGCAGCCCGGATCCTCCTCTTCTCAGGTCCCTCATTCCTGCTCCTGGCTCCTCCTTCCTGTCGAATGCCCCCACAGGAAGCAGCTTGCTGTGGGGGCACCGGAGCCGAGCTGAAGCTCAGTGTGAATGGCCTCTGCCCCCACCTATAACTGGCCTTCATAGCAAAGAACACATGGAAGGGCAACGCACATGAAACAAACAAAGATAAAATTCCCAGTTCAATTTGCCAACCAGTCTGGGCTTCCATTATGCCCCCAATTACCTTTCAGGAGGGATGGGCCACCTCCAGGCTCACCTGCCCCCTATCTATCCATTAGCTTGCATGTGCTACCACTGTGGAGACTCTTTAAAATTCATTAGAGTTAGGACTGCAGGTAACAGGGAACCTTGACGTGGCCCTGCAGCTTTCACATGCGTTTGCAAATGTGTGCTAACTAAACCCCTGTATTGACGCAAACTGTTAGACAGGCCAATTTGGTTGGTAAGCAGACTGGTTGGCAAATTGAACTGGGAATTTTATCTTTGTTTGTTTCATGAAGCTCAGTGTGACCATTCAGGCACAGAGCTGTGACCCGGCCCCAACACCTCTCTCTCCTGATTGGCTGACTGACTTTGATTGACAGCAGCGGGAGGCAATTAAAAAATGGGGAAAAGGAATAAGTGGGACCTCAGACTCCCCAAATATAAGGGTCCTCACTGGGAACAAGGGGATGGGGGATGGAAAATTATCTGGATTTTTGGGTACCAATACCCTGTAAATGTCAGAAGAAATATAATTTAAAATTTAAAAATATATCTTTATTGAAAAATGTATAAAATTTACACATGCTTAATACATAACAAAAAATGACAAACAAGTTGACACAACCGGTGCCAGCTAAGTATTACAGATTCCAGATGTGGAAGAAAACAGAGGTATCTCCACGGTTTCTCTACATGTTTCGCGGACTGGGCCGCTTCTTCAGGAGAATATAATACATAGATTTTATATAATATATCTAGAAAATGAAACAAAGGTAAATAAGAAAACATATTACCACTGTATAGAGAGTTTACAATATGTATGAGGAGAAGTAATAACCTCACCTGTGGTCACAAATGGAACAGGGGGGCTCAAAGCGGGAGCAGAACCATCAAAACTCAAAATCACAGCAGCGGGAGGCAATCGTGCCATGCTGCTATCTCAGCCAATGAAGAGAGGAGTCCTGGGCAGCTGAGAAACTCCTGCAATGTCGCTGAATAAAGATGGGCTCTGGTAAGTATTAGGGGGGCTGCTGCACACAGCCTTTACGATACTTTAAAGAGCTACAAAGAATAAACTAGGAGCTAAAAAGAAAAAAAAAAGGAATCAAAACATTTTCATTTACAAACTTTTCATTGTATAATGACATTGATATAATAAATATCGACGATAAAGCAATATCAACAGGAATCAAATTAACAATAGAAATAAAAAAAGGTGCATCTCTGCGCTGTGGTGGGGCAGCAGCCGACACAGATAAGTAATAGACCAAACTTATAAATAATCTTAAGAAGAAGTGCGTAGTGCCAAAAGTGAATGAGCAACAATGAAATGTGAATACTGTGTTATAAAGAAACAACACATTAAAATAAAGTTAAAAAAAAAAGTGCTAAAATGAAAAAACGGAAAATGGTTATGAGATACTTACCATGATTTTCCTTTCCTGATGGACTCCATGGCAGCATACATATCAGGTTTAGTCCCGCCCAGGGCTTTTTTTTCTTGGAGAATAGGTGCAGGTACTCCCCCCTTCTGAGTCACCCCTTGTCTCCACCCCCTACCCACCTCCGAGCGCTGTCCTTTGGATCCACCCTCTACCACCCACCAGTACCCCCCTTTTAGAGAATACAGAACCAAGTATCATGATGTGGTTCTAGGTAATTTGTATGGAATTTGTAATGATAACTAGAAAAGCAGTACAATAGATCCCCTGGAATCAGCAACAATAGACCCCCCCCCAACAATAGATCCCCTCAGCAACAATAAATCTTCCCTTGCAACAATCGCCCCCCCAATAAATCCTCCCCTGCAACAATAGACCCTCCCCAACAACAATAGCCCCCCCAGCAACAATAGTTCCCTCAAGCAACAATAAATCCTCCACTGCAACAATAGCCCCACACACAACAAAATGCCCTCCAGCAACAATAGATCCCCCAGCAGCCAGCATCAATAGGCCCTGCAGCTCACCCCACTGACCCCAGCACCCCTTTGCCATTGCATACATTAAGACTGGAGGCAGGGCCGGCCTTAGGTGTTTAGGCGCCCTGTGCGAGCTAATCCTGTGGCGCCCCCCCCCGCGCGCGCGCGTGCATTTTCTTGCACCTTTTTTGCACTTTATTTGACTTTTATTTTTTATGATCACTAATAACTTAGCCCCCCTTACATCAGAGACCCTCACAGAGTAAAATAGAGTAAAAACACAAAATAGGAAAAGAATAAGTGTACCAGTGAAAGGAAGAAATAAAAAGTATGTAAAAGTTTATCACAGTACAATATAAAGTCCGGATATAGTGGATTAGACCAGGCATGTCCAACCTGCGGCCCGAGGGCCGCATGCGGTCCGGAACCCCAGGCAATGCGGCCCACTGCCCCCTGACAATTTTTTTTTTGCTGGGGAGGAAGGAAGTCAGGTCAGGGGCACGGCCACAGCAGCTTCCAACTAACGGTAGGCAGAGGCTGCCTCAGAGGGGGAGGGGAGCATGTGCAGTGTTCTGACTCCTACCACCATGACCACTTCAAATCACTGAAGTGGTCATGGTGGTTAGAGTGTTCCTTAATAATCGCTCAGAAGTAAACCTCTGTATACTGGTTCCATTTAATTTGATCGTCCTCTAGTTGTGTTAAATTAGTGCGGGGGGCGTGGCAGTGCGGGAAGGGCACTGCAGCATTTTATTACTTATATACCTTAACTATAGTATATATTTAATATGCGGCCCAAGAAAATTTCTCTACACTCAATGTGGCCCAGGGAAGCCAAAAGGTTGGACACCCATGGATTAGACTCAAGGTGGAAAAGAAAAAATTGGAGTATGCAGAGTTTGGGTAATGTCTATTTTGGAATTTATATCAGTCTGGATGTCTGTATAGAAACCAAGGTGTCCATTAAACATCAAAAGAGGGTTTGGAGTCATGTAAACTGTGAAAAAAATGTTCCATCTGCATAATTTGGTCAATCCGAGAAATCACTTGTGGAAATGGTACAACATCAGACTTCCAGTTTAGAGCTTTAGCCAGTGGCGTCGGCAGGGGGGGGCTGACCTGGGCTATAGCCCCGAGTGTGCTCCCCAAAAGCCCCGGGTCTCCTGTTGCTTTTTTAAAATGATTAGCCCCGAGTCCCAAAGCCTGGGTTTGGCCGAGAACTCGGGCTACATACCTCAGCAGTGAAAGATTTATAAAGCACATCCAATGATTGGTGGGCAATCCAGGGCAGCCGCAAGGAGAGTTAATGCAGCTGTCAAGTTTCAGCATTGATGTCGGGTGTGGGCGGGGCCGGTATGCCACGCCCACCTTCCTCCCCAGACAGCTTCTGTTTCTCTATGCACGGAACAATGGGGCGGAGCCCCGCATACCGGTCCCGCCCACACCCGAAATCAATGCTACTTGACAGCGGCAATCACTCTCCTTCCTTGCGGCTGCCCCAGATCGCCCACCAATCACTGGATGCAGTGGAGTAAAGGGCACTGTGTAAAGGGCAGGCAGTGGCAGCTCCTTCAGTGCGGGGACTAGCGGGGGCGGAGCCTTGGCGGGAAGAAGGGGGCGGAGTCTCGGCGGGAAGAAAGGGGCGGAGCCTCGGCGGGAAGAAGGTGAGTGCCCATTGCCCAAGTGTGTGTGCTGGATAGGAGGGGGATGGGGAAGCTGCATATAGAGGAATTCATTTTTCTCTATTCTTTCTGCAGCTGCTGAATAACTGATTCTCCTCCTTTCCCTCCTGCAGGAAGAATAGGGAAAGATCAATTCCTCTATATGCAGCTGCCCCATCCCCCTCCTATACAACTTCTTTTGCTGGCTCACCAGTGCTCTTAACCCCCCCCTCACTGCTCTTATCCCCCCCCCCCCTGCTCTTATTCCCCCCCCCTCGATGCTCTTATCCCCCCCCTCGATGCTCTTATTCCCCCCCCTCGGTGCTCTTATTCCCCCCCCCCTCGGTGCTCTTATTCCCCCCCCCCTCGGTGCTCTTATTCCCCCCCCCTCGGTGCTCTTATTCCCCCCCCCTCGGTGCTCTTATTCCCCCCCCCCTCGGTGCTCTTATTCCCCCCCCCCTCGGTGCTCTTATTCCCCCCCCCCCTCGGTGCTCTTATTCCCCCCCCCTCGGTGCTCTTATTCCCCCCCCCTCGGTGCTCTTATTCCCCCCCCTCGGTGCTCTTATTCCCCCCCCTCGGTGCTCTTATTCCCCCCCCCCTCGGTGCTCTTATTCCCCCCCTCGGTGCTCTTATTCCCCCCCTTGGTGCTCTTATTCCCCCCCCTCGGTGCTCTTATTCCCCCCCCTCGGTGCTCTTATTCCCCCCCCCTCGGTGCTCTTATTCCCCCCCCCCTCGGTGCTCTTATTCCCCCCCCCTCGGTGCTCTTATTCCCCCCCCCTCGGTGCTCTTATTCCCCCCCCTCGGCGCTCTTATTCCCCCCCCCCCCTCGGTGCTCTTATTCCCCCCCCTCGGTGCTCTTATTCCCCCCCCTCGGTGCTCTTATCCCCCCCCTCGGTGCTCTTATTCCCCCCCCCCACCCTCAGTGCACTTATCCCCGCCTCAGTGCTCTTAACCCCCCCACCCAGTGCACTGGACTGCCCCCTGTTCTTTAGCCCTCCCCCGGTGCTCTTCAGCTCCCCACTGTGCTTTTCATCTCCCTCCCCCCTATGCTCCCTGTCCCCCCCAGTGCTCTCCACCTCCTGCGCCTTCCAACCCCCCTGCAATGCTTTCCAAACCCCCTCTTAATACTCTCCAGTCCCCCACCCCCACCCCACCATGCCCTTCAGCTCCTCCAGTGCTCTCTGCTTCGCCTGTGCTCTCCGGCCCCCCTAGTGTCCTTCTATCTTCTATCATGTCCTCAGTCTCTGAGCATCTCTTGTATCATGTCTGCAGTCTCTGACCGTCTCTTGTATCATGTCTGCAGTCTCTGACCGTCTCTTGTATCATGTCTGCAGTCTCTGACCATCTTCTGTAACATGTCCTTAGTCTCTGGCCATCTTCTGTTTAATGTCCTCAGTCTCTGACCATCTCCTGTATCATGTCCTCAGTCTCTGACCCTCTCCTGTTTAATGTCTGCAGTCTCTGACCATCTCTTGTATCATGTCTGCAGTCTCTGACCACCTCTTGTATCATGTCTGTAGTCTCTGACCATCTCCTGTACCATGTCTGCAGTCTCTGACCATCTCCTGTATCATGTCTGCAGTCTCTGACCATCTCCTGTACCATGCCTGCAGTCTCTGACCATCTCCTGTACCATGCCTGCAGTCTCTGACCATCTCCTGAACCATGTCTGCAGTCTCTGACAATCTTCTGTAACATGTCCTCAGTCTCTGGCCATCTTCTGTTTAATGTCCTCAGTCTCTGACCATCTCCTGTATCATGTCCTCAGTGTCTGACCATCTCCTGTATCATGTCCTCAGTCTCTGACCCTCTCCTGTTTAATGTCTGCAGTCTCTGACCGTCTCCTGTATCATGTCCGCAGTCTCTGACCGTCTCCTGTATCATGTCCTCAGTCTCTGACCCTCTCCTGTATCATGTCCTCAGTCTCTGACCCTCTCCTGTTTAATGTCTGCAGTCTCTGACCATCTCCTGTATCATGTCTGCAGTCTCTGACCATCTCCTGTACCATGTCTGCAGTCTCTGACCATCTCCTGTATCATGTCTGCAGTCTCTGACCATCTCCTGTACCATGCCTGCAGTCTCTGACCATCTCCTGAACCATGTCTGCAGTCTCTGACAATCTTCTGTAACATGTCCTCAGTCTCTGGCCATCTTCTGTTTAATGTCCTCAGTCTCTGACCATCTCCTGTATCATGTCCTCAGTGTCTGACCATCTCCTGTATCATGTCCTCAGTCTCTGACCCTCTCCTGTTTAATGTCTGCAGTCTCTGACCATCTCCTGTATCATGTCCGCAGTCTCTGACCGTCTCCTGTATCATGTCCTCAGTCTCTGACCCTCTCCTGTATCATGTCCTCAGTCTCTGACCCTCTCCTGTTTAATGTCTGCAGTCTCTGACCATCTCCTGTATCATGTCTGCAGTCTCTGACCATCTCCTGTACCATGTCTTCAGTCTCTGACCATCTCCTGTACCATGTCTGCAGTCTCTGACCATCTCCTGTACCATGTCTTCAGTCTCTGACCATCTCCTGTACTATGTCTGCAGTCTCTGACCATCTCCTGTTCCATGTCTGCAGTCTCTGACCATCTCCTCTACCATGTCTGCAGTCTCTGACCATCTCCTGTACCATGTCTTCAGTCTCTGACCATCTCCTGTACCATGTCTGCAGTCTCTGACCATCTCCTGTACTATGTCTGCAGTCTCTGGCCATCTCCTGTATCATGTCTGCAGTCTCTGACCATCTCCTGTACCATGTCTGCAGTCTCTGACCATCTCCTGTACTATGTCTGCAGTCTCTGGCCATCTCCTTTAGCAAGTCTCCAATCTATTACTCAAACTTAAACACATTGCTAATAGTATTAGCTATCTATTTATGCTGAAGGTAGGACTATGCAGGGGAGGGAGGCAGAGAGTGCAAAAGGGGGAACTGTGATTAGAGAGACGGAGGGCAGACTGCAAGGGGCACTGTGATGGGGGGGGGGGGGGCTGTGAAATGTGTGCAATAAATATTCTTGAAAACATTACACATTTTTGTGGGTGTTTTTACATTTTAAAGTTGGGGGTTGCCAGATATAGGATCCGCCCCGGGTGCCAAATGCTCTAGGTACGCCACTGACTGGATGTGCTGTAATACATTTTCTTTCTAAAAAACCCCAGTGAGTCGGCGCACAATGAAAGAGATCTCAGAAGAAACTCAGACCGAGTCAACCAATCGCAGCAAGACCTCCCAAACTAAAATAAGAAAGGGGTCTCACCATAAATATGTACCAATGTTTAAGAATGACCAAATAAATCTATAAGCAGCTAAAAAATCAACTGATTGAAGCAAACAACATATAAAATCCAACTCTTGTAGGCTGATCCGATTCCTTAAAAAAATTCTTAAAAAATCCTTAAAAAAATTCCTATATTTGCCTAGGATATATGAAGATAGGAAAATATATCCAACTTATAGACAACTCCCAATCTATATTAAAAGACGTGTATGATGCGAATCCTAAAATTGATCCAATTCCTTAACACTAATCATAAATAAGTAATCTAAATATCTGTTCCCAGTGGAATTATGGCTTCTTTTCCTAAAACAATATGAGATGAAAACAGGCTAAATAGTCGCAACAGCCGACTGGATCGCAATACTAGTTCGTAATTCACAAATATAGCCAATATTCTCACAAATGAATCAGTGATGATGCATGTATACCCAAAGATCGGAAAGCTGTTGCAACTATTTAGCCTGTTTTCATCTCATATTGTTTTAGGAAAAGAAGCCATAATTCCACTGGGAACAGATATTTAGAGGGGGGCAGATATAGGGTGGTATGGAGAGGAGCGGAGTACAGGGGGTCAGTCATGGGGTGGTATATTGAGTTGGTCTCACCTTTGCATCTGTAAACAGCTTCCACTTTTCTGGGAAGGCTTTCCACAAGATTTTGTATTGAGCTTGTGAGAACTTGTGCATTTTTGAGGTCAGGTACTGATGTTGGACAAGAAGACCTGGCTGTTTACATTTACGCCAAAGGAGTTTGATAGGATTGAGTTTAGGCTGCATTCATTTATGTTCCATCTGATGCCGGCAGTACTCCTCTCCATACCACCCCATGTCTGACCCCCTGTACTCCTCTCCATACCACCCCATGTCTGACCCCCTGTACTCCTCTCCATACCACCCCATGTCTGACCCCCTGTACTCCTCTCCATACCACCCCATGTCTGACCCCCTGTATTCCTCTTCATACCACCCCATGACTGAACCCCTGTACTTCTCTCCTCTCCATACCACCCCATGTCTGACCCCCTGTACTCCGCTCCTCTCCATACCACCCTATATCTGCCCCCCTGTACTCCTCTCCATATCACCCCATGTCTGACCCCCTGTACTTCTCTGCTCTCCATACCACCCCATGACTGACCTCTTGTACTCCTCTCCTCTCCATACCACCCCATGTCTGACCCCCTGTACTCCTCTTCATACCACCCCATGTCTGACCCCCTGTACTCCTCTTCATACCACCCCATGTCTGACCCCCTGTACTCCTCTCCTCTCCATACCACCCCATGTCTGACCCCCTGTACTCCTCTCCTCTCCATACCACCCCATGACTGACCCCCTGTACTCCTCTCCTCTCCATACCACCCATGACTGACCCCCTGTACTCCTCTCCATACCACCCCATGTCTGACCCCCTGTACTCCTCTCCATAGCAACCCATGTCTGACCCCCTGTACTCCTCTCCATACCACCCCATGTCTGACCCCCTGTACTCCTCTCCATACCACCCCATGTCTGACCCCCTGTACTCCTCTCCATACCACCCCATGTCTGACCCCCTGTATTCCTCTTCATACCACCCCATGACTGAACCCCTGTTCTTCTCTCCTCTCCATACCACCCCATGACTGACCCCCTGTACTCCGCTCCTCTCCATACCACCCTATATCTGCCCCCCTGTACTCCTCTCCATATCACCCCATGTCTGACCCCCTGTACTTCTCTGCTCTCCATACCACCCCATGACTGACCTCCTGTACTCCTCTCCTCTCCATACCACCCCATGTCTGACCCCCTGTACTCCTCTTCATACCACCCCATGTCTGACCCCCTGTACTCCTCTTCATACCACCCCATGTCTGACCCCCTGTACTCCTCTTCATACCACCCCATGTCTGACCCCCTGTACTCCTCTTCATACCACCCCATGTCTGACCCCCTGTACTCCTCTCCTCTCCATACCACCCATGACTGACCCCCTGTACTCCTCTCCATACCACCCCATGTCTGACCCCCTGTACTCCTCTCCATACCAACCCATGTCTGACCCCCTGTACTCCTCTCCATACCACCCCATGTCTGACCCCCTGTACTCCTCTCCATACCACCCCATGACTGACCTCCTGTACTCCTCTCCATACCACCCCATGTCTGACCCCCTGTACTCCTCTCCATACCACCCCATGACTGACCTCCTGTACTCCTCTCCATACCACCCCATGACTGACCTCCTGTACTCCTCTCCATACCAACCCATGTCTGACCCCCTGTACTCCTCTCCATACCACCCCATGACTGACCTCCTGTACTCCTCTCCATACCACCCCATGTCTGACCTCCTGTACTCCTCTCCATACCACCCCATGTCTGACCTCCTGTACTCCTCTCCATACCACCCCATGTCTGACCCCCTGTACTCCTCTCCATACCACCCCATGACTGACCTCCTGTACTCCTCTCCATACCACCCCATGACTGACCTCCTGTACTCCTCTCCATACCACCCCATGTCTGACCCCCTGTACTCCTCTCCTCTCCATACCACCCCATGACTGACCCCCTGTACTCCTCTCCATACCACCCCATGTCTGACTCCCTGTATTCCTCTCCTCTCCATACCACCCCATGACTGACCTCCTGTACTCCTCTCCATACCACCACATGACTGACCCCCTTTACTTCTCTCTTCTCCATACCACCCAATTTCTGACCCCCTGTACTCCTCTCCATACCACCCCTTGACTGACCCTTGACTGAGGGGGCCATTGGGTGGAGCTTGGGCGGTACTTACTTTTAAATATGGGAGGAGCTTGGGCGGGGCTTACTTTAAAATGTGGGAGGGGTTATCAAATTTATCTTCGGGCTGAAGCCCCTGGTCTTTTTCCCACCTAGCAACGCCCCTGGCTTTAGCCCAAAACATTTTCTAACATATTAACAGTAAAAATCAGCTACTGAGCATTTAGAAGCCCTAAGAACATCAAAACACAGATTTGTGTATGTTAATATACCAGATGCCCACTGAGGCTCAATGCAAGAATGGTCCTCTAAGGGTTGGACAATATATATTTGAAAACAGCACCTCAGCCAGATGACTTTCACCCATGAGTCTTTAAGGAGGTGAGATCAATTATATCCAAACCATAGTTTCTAAATTTTAGAGAGCCAATAAACTGGTGCAAAACAAATATGGTAACTACTGTATATTGTAAAAGGCATTGAGATTTTAACCCAGTAACTATAGTTTACTATAGTATAGACCTTTAAGTTGAAATATTGTTGCAAGGTATATTTTTACAGTGATCATTCAGCTACATGGTTGAAAAGAAATAATGCCAGCTTGGTAAAAAAAAAGTGCTATATACTTAACATGCCAGTTGCTCATGTCTTTAACCGCTTGCCGACCGCCGCACGACTATCTACTGCGGCGGTCAGCCCCGTATAGGTAAAGTGACTTGGTACTACGTTGCTAGCCTGTAAGCCTCTAGGGGGCGAGCGCACGCCGCTGGAGGCGCGCTCTCGCCCCCGCTCGTTCCCTAACATATCCGCACGTGTGACCGGCTGATCCGATGTCCCCGTGGAGAGGGAGAAAGGCAGGCGGCTGATGTAAACAAAGCCATCTGTCATTCTCCCTGATCTAACTGCAGAGACTATACGATTCTGCTATGTAGGATCGTATGTCTCTGTGGTTACATCACTAGCCACACCCCTTTACAGTTAGAAGCATGCCCCTAGGGACACACTTAACCCCTGCATCACCAATAAAGTTAACCCCTTCCCTGCCAGTGTCATTTTTACAGTAACAGTGCATATTTATAGCACTGATTACTGTAGTAATTTCACTGGTACCCCCAAAAGTGTCAAAAATGTCAGTCAAGGGTCCGATCTGTTCGCCGCAATGTCGCAGTCCCGCAAAAAAAATCGCAGATCGCCGCCATTACTCGTTAAAAAAACACCAAAAATGACAGAAATCTTTCCCTTAGTTAGTAAACGCAATAACTTTTGCACAAACAAATCAAAATACGCTTATTGCAATTTTTTATACCAAACATAGGTAGCAGAAAACAAATTGGCCTAAAATGTTTAAAAAAAATTTTGATTTTGACATTTTTTTTGGGGAATTTCATATAAAAAATGTGAAAAATATTGTTATTTTTTCAAAATTTACGCTCTTTTTTTGTTTATAGCGCAAAAAGTAAAAATCACACAGGTGATCAAATACCACCAAAAGAAAGCTCTGTTTGTGGGGAAAAAAAGGACGTCAATTTCATTTGGGTACAGCGTCGCATGACCGCGCAATTGTCCGTTAAATTCATGGACATTCACGGGGGTTAAGTGGTTAAAGCTCTGCCATGTTGCTGGTCTCCTCCACCACTTTTGTTCCTTCCGCTGGCTCATGTAGTCTTGTAGTCTTAGATGCGGTTCCTCTTAGAACCCTTATGTGTAAATGACTGTTGAGTGCTGGTTTTAAAAAACAAAATATGTAAATTAACATACAGTTAACAAAAAACAGCACTTATTACATGCACTCAACTTTTTAAAAAAAAACAAGATATTAAAAAAAATGTAACACGATATTGCAAGCTAACCTAATGTACAATCCATGGGAAAAAATGTACTTTAATTTCTAAGTCTTCATTTTGTTAGGTATTTTTATTTCTAATACAATCAAACCGAATGTTTTTTTAATCGGTTTCACCTGTAGCTGGAACAAAGATGGCATGAACAACACGAAGCTCATCGCTAAAAGGTGAAATATTTCATTCTCAATCTCAAGTGCGATACAAAAGGTGTTCAGATGCCTTCATCTCCGTATTCTCCTCTTTTCTTTCTGTACATAATTGCAATAATTTAACAATCATCATTGGTGCTCAAAGCTGTGCGCTAAATGGAGGACACAACAATAGCACAAAATCAATAAGCATTTTTAGGGAACAAAGAAATATTAATATAATTTCCTTCCAGATGTTCCGTGTACCAAGCTGTGCGAAACTAAATGCTGGGGTGTTATCAGAAAGGGACGTGCAGGCAGAAGGAAAACATTTAATTTTGTTCCTTTTTTTTTTTTTTGTGTATTGCACACTTTGACAAATACAATTTACTTGTCAGTAATTTGGGAATGGAAGAGGCTGTGTCTAAAACAAAGTGGATGAAATATAGTGTTATTAAGTGCTATCAAGCAGTCATGGGCTCAACTCTGCAAGAAGTGTTTTTTTTTTTTTTTTCTTTCCTGGACTCTTAAGTTTTTCTGTTGCAACCAAACTTTTTGAAAAAAACAAACAAAAAACAAAAAGACTAGGGGTCCTTTCACACGGTCCGCCTCTGTTGGCGGTCTCCGTGCTGCTCAGCGGGGGATTGACCCGCCGATCCCCGCTGAGCAGGCGGATGACAGCTCTGTCTCCGCTCTGTGTGCTGTCAGATCCCCACTGTCCTCTATGGGGAGATCGGATGAGAGCGGACCGACTGTCCGCTCTCATCCGATCCCATCCGATCCCCTGGACGGATGGAAAATGGGGTTTCCATCCTTCCGGATTTCACGGTCAGGGTCGAAATCAGATAGCAGCGGGTGTCAGCGGACTTGTCTCCGCTGACATCCGCTGTCCCATAGGGATGCATGGAGGATCCGATCAGATCCGCCTAAAAAACTGACCGGAAGATCTGATCGGATTGTTCGTGTGAAAGGGGCCTAGGGCTGCTTTACCACTTGTGCAACTTAGGATCCGACTTGTGAGACCCAGAGTCACAGGACATGGGAAATGCCATGTATCTCTATGAGAGCCGTTCCAACTGACACTACTGAAGTCGCTGCAACTTCAGAAAAGGCACCTGCCCTACTTTGGTCCGACTTTGTCACGACTTCAATGCCAGAGAGTGTCTTATTAAAGTCACTTCAAAGTCGTATCAAAGTCAGACTCCAAAGTTGTAATGAAAATGTTTGGAGTCGGCTAGTGTGAAAGGAACATAACGCTTTTAACACAAGGGTGAAGAAGTTAACCAATACATTTTGAAGGGATGGGATTTTTAAAGCGTCACCTCAACATGAACACTACGTACATTTTATTCTATAAAAAAATAAAATAATATATTATTTACATCTTAATACTAAAATATTCCATAAATATTCCATAAATATGGTGTCTGCATCAGGGTATATGTAAGAGCGATAGGATCTGTGTGTCCCAGAGGTGGAACGCAAACGGAAGCGCGGTGGAACGCACGCCGCTGGTTACTGCACAGACCGCAGCAGCAGTGCCTTAACCGCTTCCCGGGCACCTTGGAGGTGAATTTAATGCCTATGAACATTTTGGAAAATGTGAGTGTACAGTATATCTGCACCTTTTATATTAAATAAATTCTTGGAACGTATTACACTATTTGGAGTGTTTCTGTCTTTCCATATCGAGGAGTGATTCCTTAAAGAGGATCTCTACCTGTAACCGCTTGCCAGTATCAAGCTATACAGACCCCTACGCTGTACAGCTTAGGGGCCCACGCCTTCTGGTAAGTGGATTCTTGGTTGGGGGAGGAGTGAATACGGGATCCATGATCCACAATTCACAAAGAAGTCACTTGGATGTTCCTGTTTTCTGAGCACCAGTCACGTTTCCCACGGGATATTCACTGGACAAATGTTTTCATCATTTTAGGCCAATTTGTATTCTGCTACATATTTTTGGTAAAAAAAAAAAAAATCCCAATAAGCATATTTTGATTGGTTTGCGCAAAAGTTATCACATCTACAAACTAGGGGAAAGATTTATGTAATTTTTATTTTATTTTTTTTTACTAGTAATGGTGGCACGCAGCGATTTTTAGCGGGACCCCGACATTGCGGCGGACAGATCGGACCCCTAACTGACCAGTGATATTACTACAGTAATCAGTGCTACAAATATGCACTGTTACTGTACTAATGACACTGGCAGGGAAGGGGTTTACCCAGGGGCGATCAAAGGGTTAAATATATGCCTAAGGTGTGTTTTCTAACTGTGTGGGGGGTGGGCTTATGGAATCATCCCAGGAACCTTTGCTCCTAAATAGGAGCCCTGTGATGGTTACAAAGAGAACAACGGTCTGCTGTATTTACAACAGCAGACCGTCGTTCTCTCTCCACGGGGAGCAATCACGGGCACCTGGCAGCAATCACGGCACCCCACCCTGCGCCTCAGTTTCCCTGCTGGCGAATGGGTGTGCGTGTGCCTCAGGTGGCACACACGCTATTCTAGGATCGCTCCTGCGAATCGCCATACAGGTACGGCAATTCGCGGTAACCTCCCGATCTGCGGCCGTATATAGGCGGCGGCTGGTCGGCAAATGGTTATTGTATCCTTTTATTGTTTACATATTTTTATGACTTGTACAATACATTTTTAATATTGTTATACAATCGAGTGGTACCGTTACAGTCCTCATATCTAGCGGTTAGGGTGTGTTTATGTTTAGTCTTCTCCATAGGATGTGGTCACAGACAAATTGTGTCCAATATGTAGAAGGTCCCATTTGGTTTCCCTTCCTCCCACTCATTTTGTTCTAATTCTGCTGTGATTAATTAATCTGCGGGTGCCAGTCACTGGATGTCCTCTGGCACCTCCGGATCATCGGTAAAACACACAGAACTGAGATCTTCCTATGTAAAAAAGTAGGAGCTCTGTTCTGTTGGGGGAAGGGATGGATTTTGTGTTCCTGCAAAGAAGGGACAAAAAAAAAATCACTTCCCCTAGTAAAAACACCTAACACAGTACATAAAAACACTGGCTAGGCACACAGTTAACCCATTGATCGCCCTAGATGTTTAACCCCTTCCCAGCCAGTGTCATTAGTACAGTGACAGTGCATAAGTTTAGCACTGATCGCTGTATTCATGTCACTGGTTCAAAGTGTAAAAAGTGTCAAATAGCCGCTGCAATATTACGGTCCCACTAAAAATCGCTAATCGCCGCCATAAATATATATCATAGTTTGTGGACGCTTTGACATTCATGTAAAACAACTGATATACACTTATTGGGATTTTTTTTTACCAAAAACATGTACCACAATACATATTGGCCTAAATTTATGAGGAAGTTTGATATTTTACTGTTTTTTTTTATCTGTTTTATAGCAGAAATTTAAAATTGTCTGTCTTTTTTTTTTGTTTATAGAGCAAAAAAATTTAAGAATACAAAGGTAATCAAATACCATACAAAAAAAGCTCTATTTGTGGGGAAAAAAATGACATAAATTTGATTTATGTACAGTGTAGGGATCGACTGATTATCGGCAAAGCCGATATATCGAGGGCCGATCTGCACTTTCCCCGATATATCGGAATCGGCCCCTGAAGTTACCGATATTTCGGGAAAGTGCTGTACCAGAGTGATGCCTACAGCTAGAGGCCTCCCCCCGGTACCGGAATCCATAGCCGACGGTCGGCTGTCTTGTAATGTGAAGCCACTCGGCTGACATTACAAGGAGAGGGAGGGGACACCCCCCCCCCCTCCTGCCGCCTTCCCCGGCTCACCTGGGTCTATCGTCCCACTGGGAGACCCGGGCATCCAGCCTGCATGGCCGCTGAAGACCCGATCAAAGTCACATTCAGCTGATCGGGGTCTCCATGTAAAAACCCGGAAGTGATGTCATGATGTACTCGGCGCCAAATTAAAAAAAATGACAGCATTCAAAACAGCCAAACTTGGCGTTTTGAATGCTTTTAAGTGCAGAGGAGGGGTTTGGGGGTCTTTTAGACCCGTAGATCCCTCCACAAGAGTACCTGGGTAAAAAAATAAATAAAAAACAAATAATTTTTTTTAAATGTCCGAAAATATCGGCAGATATCGACCGATACCGATATGGGATGACCAAAATATCGGTATCGGCAAAAAAAAAAAACTATATCGGTCGATCACTAGTACAGTGTCGCATGACTGCACAATTGTCAGTTAAAGTAATGCAGTGCCATATAGCAAATGGCCTGGTCATGAAGGGGGGTAAATCTTCCAGAGGTCAAGTGGTTAAAAAAACATGTATTGGTCCTTTCTTTTTTTTTTAATTTCCTTAGGCCCCTTTCACACGATCAGACTGATCGGGTCCACCTGTCTGTTTTTACGAGGACCCGATCGGGCCAACCATTGTCCGATCGTGACCCGCCTGGCATCCGATCTGACAAGATCCGCTGAAAACAGACGTATGGCGAAACATTCGTCATCTGTCCAGCGGCTCCGTTCGGTTGGGATTGGATGAAAACGGAACAGGCTGTACATTTTCATTTGATCTCCCCATAGAGGAGAGTGTAACAACTGCATAATGGTCTGGTGCCATCTGTGACACACCTCCATCCCAATATGAACATATAATACAAAACAAATTGGCCCCGGGACTTTACATGAGGTGAACACATGTGGCCAATGAGGAAAATTGGATGTAGATATCATAAACATTTATTGGAGTAGAAAAGTAATCATCATACATAAAAAATGCCAAATCAATAGGTGGTATTGCAATACACGATAATGGTAATGGTGGGTTACAATAGTAAATACATAAAAATACAATGCATCTTTGGTCTAATGTAAATACATAATAGTACAATGCATCTTTGGTCTCAATGTAAATACATAATAGTACAATGCATCTTTGGTCTCGACGCGTTTCGCGAGCTGTCGCTCACTTCTTCAATAGGTGGTATTGCAATACACGATAATGGTAATGGTGGGTTACAATAGTAAATACATAAAAATACAATGCATCTTTGGTCTAATGTAAATACATAATAGTACAATGCATCTTCAGTCTCAATGTAAATACACAAAAATACAATGCATCTTTGGTCTCAATGTAAATGCATAATAGTACAATGCATCTTCGGTCTCAATGTAAATACATAATAGTGCAATAATGCATCTTTGATCTCAATGTAAATACATAATAGTACAATGCATCTTCAGTCTCGACGCGTTTCACGAGCTGTCGCTCACTTCTTCAATAGTTGGTATTGCAATACACGATAATGGAAATGGTGGGTTACAATAGTAAATACATAAAAATATAATGCATCTTTGGTCTCAATGTAAATACATAATAGTACAATGCATCTTCGGTCTCAATGTAAATACATAATAGTACAATGCATCTTTGGTCTCAATGTAAATACATAATAGTACAATGCATCTTTGGTCTCGACGCGTTTCGCGAGCTGTCGCTCACTTCTTCAATAGGTGGTATTGCAATACACAATAATGGCAATGGTGGGTTATAATAGTAAATACATGAAAATACAATGCATCTTCGGTCTCAATGTAAATACATAATAGTGCAATGCATCTTTGATCTCAATGTAAATACATAATAGTACAATGCATCTTCAGTCTCGACGCGTTTCACGAGCTGTCGCTCACTTCTTCAATAGTTGGTATTGCAATACACGATAATGGAAATGGTGGGTTACAATAGTAAATACATAAAAATACAATGCATCTTCGGTCTCAATGTAAATACATAATAGTACAATGCATCTTTGGTCTCAATGTAAATACATAATAGTACAATGCATCTTTGGTCTCGACGCATTTCGCGAGCTGTCGCTCACTTCTTCAATAGGTGGTATTGCAATACACAATAATGGCAATGGTGGGTTACAATAGTAAATACATAAAAATACAATGCATCTTTGGTCTCAATGTAAATACATAATAGTACAATGCATCTTTGGTCTCAATGTAAATACATGATAGTACAATGCATCTTTGGTCTCAATGCGTTTCGCCAGCTGTCGCTCACTTCTTCAAGAGTGGATGCATGAAATGCATATCTAAAGAATAAATCATCAATTTAGAATGCAAGCCAAAAATGATGGACAAAATTCTACAAATAATAGGGAACTCAATAGAAAACCCAGTAGTTACAAATCGGATAGACTGGAATTAGGAAATGGGTTTCTATCTGGTGGCGATGTGATGGGTCTGACCGAGGAGCTGAAGGGGCTGTTTTGCATAGAGGAGAGTGGGACTCTGACAGCTCCATCTCTGCACAGTGAGTGGAGATAGACCTGTCATTCGCCTGCTCAGCGGGGATCAACGAGGCGATCCCCGCTGAGCAAGCGGAGTCCATCAAAACAGATCGGCCCCATGAGAAAAGGGCCTTACAGAACAGGTCTGAAGATAGATACACAGTGAATACGTTTTTATTTATTGGAGGCCCAAAAAATGTTCTCCTGCGGGGACTCTTTCATGATTTTGTCCTCCTCCGATTGCTACTCATATTAGAGTTGGTTTCATTTTTCACATCTCAGTTGAACAAACCTGCAGTCGGAATATCAAATGTGAATATTCAAATGCGCTCCTTCACTGTTGACACTTCATTAATGTAATCATTGTATCAAAGTCATCATGTAAATTAATATTACAGAAACCCAAGACATTAAAAATGCATCTGATTGGAAAACTCTGCAGAGAGCCAGCTGTTGAGGAGGGGGGGAGCACAAAAACAGCAATGCACAAAAAAAAAGCAAAAACTATCCATTGGAGGCTTTGTCTTGCCAAGTAATACACAAACAGGGATAGAGATGTGATTAGACCTTTCTCCAAATACTCAGCACAGCACACTGCTGCTGATCTGAGCTAGTTTCATTCTGAAATACTAACAAGATGAGTAATTAAGCCTGACATGCTCTTTACATAAAGCAAAAGTTCATAATTAAGGTAAGCACCCTTGAAATTGTCAGAAGTATCATTATTTGGGCATTTTCCAGAAAATTAGTATTAACGGCCTATGATTAAGCACTGTGGCGTAATGTTAATTCACTTGTAGTGCAGTTCTGTGATTTTTACACAATTTTTGTTTAATGAACTGCAACCCGGGATTCCAAATATATAACATTAGCATTTGCAACTATTGCATTGTTGGAAATCAAATTCTTTTTGCCGGAAACCGTTTGCCGTAACATTGTTTTTGTATCTAACAAAACTCCGGAGATCAATGTATAGGTCCAGAACGGGTCTCAATCATATATAATGAGCTATTAGGAGTTATAAAAGTGCGGCTTTGCAAAATAGAAGAACTACGAGCGTGCGTTCAGGGACGAATCAGCGTGCATATGCTGATAGAGTTTAATGAAATAAGTGGAAATTTACATTTTTATGGAAGTGAAATAATAGTAAAGCGCATATCCTTTATTTAAAGGGGGATGATGTTTTGTTTTCAAGACGTGTGTGTGTTGATTTATTAGTAGAACATGTACTTCACAGTCATTTTTGAGATGGGACTTTCACATTTTTTATATCTTGTTCCAAATTTTGATTGTTATATTTAATATGCATATTTTGCAAATGCTCCATCTAGTGGGCATCTGTATATCAGGTAATCTGCATTTTAGGATATCTGTGTCACAATAGGGAGGTTTCCCTTCACGTTCTGCCCCATAGCTACAACCAGAAACAAGAAGAAATTACTCCAAAGTTAGGGAAATCCTTGGTTGTCACCAGTGTCCACAATGAAAGATCCCCCCCCCCCCCCTATTTGTGTTCTGGTGACAACTTAGAATTTGGGATTTTCTTTTGCTTTTTTCTTTTGGTGATAATGATCAGAGAGGGTAAAACTCCTTACTGGACACAAAGACAGCAAATAAAACCTAAAAGCTGCTTTAGGCCCTCTCCACTCTAAAACTAAAGCTGTAAAGCACCCCATTCAGGTATACACATCCTACCAGAGGCGTAACTAGAACCTTCAGAGCCCCGGTGCAAGAAACCATGAAGGCCCCCCCCCCCCCGGACCCCTGGCCGGGGCCTTTCACTTCAAGCCTGGGGCTCTTCCCACTGATCCTGGGGCCCTTTACTCTCGTTTATTACGGGACCCTTTCACAAGTTCTGCAGTGGGCCCCCTTCCTGCCATCTCGGGGACTCCCCACGGTGGTGGAATGCCAGGGCCCAGACACAAGTGTTGTGACCTTTGCGATCCTGGAAGTTCACCCACTGGTGTCAGTAGTTTTTATTTTTTGGTATTTTAATTGTATTATTTTTTATCATTTTATTTAATTTTTTTACAATGTCACTGACTATGACTCTGTCCATTCAGAAAAGGAAGGAGCTGGTAAATTACATATTTAGCGACCCATTCCTGGTTCTCTATTGTGACACATCCCATGCTACAGCCTGCAGGGAAGGGAGCACAGTAGGGGGGGGGGGGACCAGGGGAGCACACAGGAGCCCAGAGACAGCAGAACACAAGTGAACTGGATAGGAGGAGTGGCGGGGGCAGCATACAGAGGAACCAATCTCCTCCATTTTCCTCCTGCAGCTACAGGAGGAAAAAGGAGGACAGTGATTTCTCTAAATGCTGCCCCCCCCCCTCCTATCCAGGTGTACAGGGGAGCCGCACAGGCCCCCTGGAGCATGGGACCTGGTTGCAATTGCAACCCCTGTAGTTATGCCCCTGCATCCTTCCCATGCCCCTTTGCAGCATATGCCTCCACTACAGCCAGGACAGAAATCTGAGATGTAGGGGGAGCAGTAAGAGGTAAGAATAGTAAGAGGTGAAGCAATGGCTTTGATGGTATGGAGGAAAGAGGCGGGGCAGTGGCACAAACTTTGCAGAGCATTTAAGATGTGGAGCAGTGTCACAGACTTTGCAGTGCAGAGAAGGGATGGGGCCATGGCACAAGCTCTGCAGAGAAGCTAAGAGGTTATGAAGGGGCTTATACTCTTCTGAGAAGGAAAAAAGGAGTGAGGCAGTGGAATGGACTGAAGAATATGGAAGAGACAGGGAGTGTGCAGAGAAGAATAGAAACAGGGCAGTGTAACACACAAATCAGAATAAGTAAGAGGACGGTCAGTGGCACATACTTTGCAGTACAAAGAAGTGACAGGGCCATGTTACAAACTCTGCAAAATAGGTACAGTATAAGGTGAGGCAGTGGCATAGACTCTGCTGTGAAGGGAAGAGGTGGAGCAGGGTTAAAGACTCAGCGGAACAGGGAAGAGGTGGGGCAGTGTCACAGACCTGCAGAACAGGGAAGAGGCAGGGGGAGTGTCACAGACCTGCAGAACAGGGAAGAGGCGTGGCAGTGTCACAGACCTGCAAGAATAGGGAAGAGGTGGGCAGTGTTACAGACTCAGCAGAACAGGGAAGAGGTGGGGCAGTGTCACAGACTCAGCAGAACAGGGAAGATGTGGGGCAGTGTCACAGATCTGCAGACAGGGAAGAGGTGGGACAGTGAAACAGACTCAGCTGAACAAGGAAAAGGTGTGGCAGTGACGCAGACTCAGTAGAACAGGGAAGAGGTGGGGCAGTGTCACAGACTCAGAGATACAGGGAAGAGGTGGGGCAGTGTCACAGACTCAGTGAAACAGGGAAGAGGTGGGGCAGTGTCACAGACTCAGCAGAACAGGGAAGAGGTGGGGCAGTGTCACAGACTGCAGCACAGCGAAGAGGTGGGGCAGTGTCACAGACTCAATGGAACAGGGAAGAGGTGGGGCAGTGTCACAGACTCAGCGGAACAGGGAAGAGGTGGGGCAGTGTCACAGACTCAGAGAAACAGGGAAGAGGTGGGGCAGTGTCACAGACTCAGCGGAACAGGGAAGAGGTGGGACAGTGTCACAGACTCAGCAGAACAGCGAAGAGGTGGGATAGTGTCACAGACTCAGCAGAACAGCGAAGAGGTGGGATAGTGTCACAGACTCAGAGAAACAGGGAAGGGGTCAGGCAGTGTCAAAGACTCTGCAGAACAGTGAAGAGGTGGGGCAGTGTCACTAACTCAATGGAACAGGGAAGAGGTGGGGCAGTGTCACAGACTCAGCGGAACAGGGAAGAGGTGGGACAGTGTCACAGACTCAGCAGAACAGCGAAGAGGTGGGATAGTGTCACAGACTCAGCAGAACAGCGAAGAGGTGGGATAGTGTCACAGACTCAGAGAAACAGGGAAGGGGTCAGGCAGTGTCAAAGACTCTGCAGAACAGTGAAGAGGTGGGGCAGTGTCACTAACTCAATGGAACAGGGAAGAGGTGGGGCAGTGTCACAGACTCAGCGGAACAGGGAAGAGGTGGGACAGTGTCACAGACCTGCAGAACAGGGAAGGGGGGCAGTGTCACAGACTCAGCAGAACAGGGAAGAGGTGGGGCAGTGTCACCGACCTGCAGCACAGGGAAGAGGTGAGTCAGTGTCACAGACTCAGTGGAACAGGGAAGCGGTGGGACAGTGTCAGAGACCTGCAGCACAGGGAAGAGATGAGGCAGTGTCACAGACTCAGCGGAACAGAGAAGAGGCGAGGCATTGTCACAGGCTTGCAGAGCAGGGAAGAGGTGGGGCAGTGTCATAGACTCAGTGGAACAGGGAAGAGGTGGGGCAGTGTCACAGACTCAGCGGAGCAGGGAAGAGGTGAGTCAGTGTCACAGACTCAGCGGAGCAGGGAAGAGGTGGGGCGGTGTTATAGACTCAAAAGAAGAGGGAAGAGACGGGGTAGTGTCACAGACTAAGTGGAACAGGGAAAAGGTGGGGCAGTGACGCAGACTCAGAGAAAGAGGAAAGAGGCAGGGCAGTGTCACAGACTCAACAGAAAAGGGAAGAGGCGAAGCAGTGTCACGGGATCAGCAGAAAAGGAAGAGGCAGGGCAGTGTCACAGACTCAGCAGAAAAGGAAGAGGCAGGGCAGTGACACAGACTCAGCAGAACAGGGTAGAGGCAGGATAGTGACACAGACTCAGCAGAACAGGCGGGATAGTGTCACAGACTCAGTGGAACTGAAAGAGATGGGGTAGTGACACAGACTAAGCAAAACAGGGTATTGCTGGGGTAGTTACACAGATTCAGCAGAACAGGGAAGAGGAGTCAGTGTCACAGAACAGGAAGAGGCAGGGCAGTGACACAAACTCTGCAAGGCAGGAAAGCGGTGGGGCAGTGTCACAGACTCAGCAGAACAGGGAAGAGGCGGGGGAAATGTCACTAACCTGCAGAACCAGGCTGTACTTCAAATGCTATCAACTTGCTTATTCCATGCCAGCCATGTAGCCTATGATAAAATCTCCACCATCTTTAGAAATCTATTGGCAAAAAAATAAAGAATTGCTGTAAATGTGCATTTAGCCTTTTGGCCTGTATTTAGTGACTCTGGCAGCTTGTCCATGCTGAGCTGTATTCCTCATTAGCGTGTCACAGTTTGCCGTCAGTTTGCCGAGAACACCAATATTTGAAATTTCACAAGCCGCGTTTAATCCGGCCGCATCGTGAACGCTGCATTCTCTAGTTTCAGCACCGGTAAATAATTTTTCACACCTCTCCACCGATGAAACAAAAAGGTGATCCAAAACTGCCCGGGGTTTTCTAGCTTTATTGTTTTTTTTTTTTTTTTGTCTTTTCTCTGTGCTCAATAAACATTATTTATTGCCCTAATAAATCCTATTAAGAGAAATACCCTCACCACCTGCTCAACGCCGCATTTCAAAAAAATATATTTACAGCGCGATGGCCAGATGGTCGCTGTCTTCGAACATTTTCAGGTTGCTGAGCAGTTTACTTTTATTTGAAATCCCAAATGTAATAAGGCTGTAAGCACGCTGTAAGCTGTGTGCTTTAACCCCTGCGAGCGCTCTGATCAAAGCCCGTGGAAGACTGCCTTTTGAAAACCAGAGACATTTGGCCTGTACTGCAGCGCTACATCGGTTCGTAGTGTCTTTTTTTTTTTTTTTTTTTTCAGGCCGCGGCTGCTTGTAATTTCAGTCACGCATTTAATGCGCAGTGAAAAACACAAAATATATTTCTTAGACTAATAGCATAAGCTATTAGACTCCGGCACGTTCCGCGAGCACATGTACGCGGTGTCTGCTGCTGAGTGTCATCCGTCTGGGTGGGATCCGGCAAGCATCACTAAAGAGAATACACATATATTGTAAGATATCATTGCTCTGGCTACATGCAGTCTATAGAGTTTTTATTTTCTCCCTGCAGGAACTAAATTAATGGGATTGACTCCTCCACCCAGGAAATTTTAATTGTATTTACGCAAGGTCGTCTTCTATAGACAAACATACCAGCCATAGTTACATAGTTAAAATCATCCAAGCATTAGAGCATTCAAGTTTTAATAAAAGTGTAAGTATTTCATTTTTGCCATTTGACTTTAGTATTCAAATCTCTTTGGACCTCACTAAAAAATAACTGTCACTTTTTGGAAAATAAGTGTACTTAAAGTTGAATTCTAGCTTGTTTTTATTTTTTTTATTTATTTTTTTAAAACACCCTCGTGATGGTCGCAACTGATCTTATACACAACAGATTTAGCAATAAAGGTAGGTTTTCTAATTCATTTTGTTTTTTAACCACTTCTGGACCGGAAGGATTTGCCCCCTTAATGACCAGGCCATATTTTGCGATTCGGCACTGTGTTACTTTAACGGACAATTGCGCGGTCTTGCGATGCTGTACCTAAATAAAATTGTCCTTTTTTCCCTCGAATAGACCTTTCTTTTGGTGGTATTTGATCACCTCTGCCCTTTTTATTTTTTGCGCTATAAACAAAAAAAGAGCGACAATTCTGAAAAAAAACAAAACAATATTTTTCACATTCTGCTATATAACATTCCCAAAAAAAAAAAAAAAAAATTTTAAAAATCTAAATTTTTAAACATTTTAGGCCAATTCGTTTACTGCTACATATTTTTGGTAAAAAAAATCGCAATAAGCGTATTTTGATTGGTTTTCACAAAAGTTATCGCGTCTACTAACTACGGGAAAGATTTATGTCATTTTTATTGTTTTTTTTTACTAGTAATAGCAGTGATATGTGTTTTTTTGCGGGACTGCGACATTGCGGCGGACAGATCGGACCCCTAACTGACATTTTTGACACTTTTGGGGGGGGGACCAGTGACATTACTACAGTAATCAGTGCTAAAAATATGCACTGTTACTGTAATAATGACACTGGCAAGGAAGGGGTTAACATTGTGGGTGATCAAGGGGTTAAATGTGAGCCTAGGGGAGTGATTCTAACTGTATGTGGGCGTGGCTTGTGAAATGACCCTAGAGACCTGTGATCCTATATAGAAGGATCACATGGGCTCTGTGATCATTTCAGGGAGAACGGTCAGCTGTGTTTACAACAGCTGCCCGTCCTTCTCTCTCAGGGGGGAACGATCGCGGGTGTCAGGTGCCAATCAGAGCCGCCTGCCCCATGTATCAGAGTCCTCACTGATGGCAGCGCACGCTCGCCCCTTAGCTCCCTGCGCAAGACCGATGTATACCTACGGCGGTTTGCGCAGGTGCGGCTGCCTGCCACAGTATAACTGCGGCGGGCGGTCGTAAAGTAGTTAAAAACTCACTTTGCCCTCCTCAGTGAGCGCGCTCCCATCTTCAGTGTGGGCATCTGAAGCCCACTCGTTGCTCTTTCTGGGATACAGCGCTGCTGGCTACCCAGCATGCACCTTCCAATCTTACGCATGCTTATATCCTACAAATCGCGGCGCAATGCTACCAGCGGGGGATGACCATTGACTCTTAGGATTGATGACACTCATATCCCAGGAGCCAATGGGTGGGTGGAAATGACATACCTCGCCGCGGAGAAGTGAAGCGGAAGCGGATACCTTCAAAATAAGGCATATAAATTGCAGGGGGGAAAAAAGGATCCACGGAGAAATTTTACAGTGACCATGAACACGGGGGGTGTAAAGTTTAAAAAGTGGGCGGATCTCTGCTTTAATGCAAAAATTTGAGACATGATCCAAAATATAGGGATGCCTCATCCCAAAAGTAGATAAATGGAAAAGGAGGGGGGGGGACTCAAATCCCCTAAAAATAGCGGGACTTTATGGGCATACACTGATTCATTTCATAAAAAAATTTACAATCTTAAGTAGTATAAATATAGACAAATTTATTATTTAAAAAATGACATAAAAACTATCACACAGATGCATACAAATAGCCATGCAACAATTATGCTCCTAAGCCAAAAGAACCCATGTACATTCCAACATATGATCGTTTCTATTTCAAGACCATAAATATGTTCAACCTTCTTGTTCCTGGATGGACAGGGTTCAAGTGTACAAAAATGTGCCCAAGGAATTGCTACGCGTTTCGCTACACAGCTTCTTCAGGAAAACCCATAGGAGCTAGGAGACACAGCATAATAAATACATATTCTATAGTAGACAAAAGTATTAATTTATAGTACATAGTTTTTATTACATGATTAATTATAAAGGTATTTTAAATTTTTCAACATTGATTCTACAGAATATATCACAGTTACAACTATAATTGTTATCCAATGTGTTTTAATCCCAGGTTTGGGGGAGGGACATGGGGCACCTTGGACAAAAAAAAATATTTCAGCAAAATGTGAAAAATCTATAGGAAGGCTGTATATTATAAATTAAAGGAATATAAAAAGTGTTTCTCCCAGCCTACATCCACTTACTCAGGGATCTCTGCTTTAACCACCGGAGGATTTTGCTGTTTTACGTCCAGGCCACTTTTTGCGATTCGGCACTGTGCGAATTTAACTGACAATTGCGCGGTCATGCGACGCTGTACCCAAACGAAATTTACGTCCTTTTTTTTCTCACAAACAGAGCTTTCTTTTGGTGGTATTTGATCACCTGTGCGACTTTTACTTTTTGCGCTATAAACAAAAAAAGAGCGTACATTTTGAAAAAATAACAATATTTTCCACATTTTGTTATATTAAATTCCACCCCCAAAAAATGTAAAAATCTAAATTTTTTAACATTTTTGGCCAATTTGTTTTCTGCTACATATGTTTGGTAAAAAAAAAATCACAATAAGCGGATTTTGATTGGTTTGCGCAAAAGTTATTGCGTTTACTAACTAAGGGAAAGATTTCTGTCATTTTTGGTGTTTTTTTTTTTAACGAGTAATGGCCGCGATCTGCGATTTTTTTTGCGGGACTCCGACATTGCGGTTGACAGATCGGACCCTTGACTGACATTTTTGACACTTTTGGGGGTACCAGTGACATTACTACATTAATCAGTGCTATAAATATGCACTGTTACTGTAAAAATTACACTGGCAGGGAAGGGGTTAATTTTATTGGAGAGGGAGGGGTTAATGTATGCCTGGTGCTTACTGACGTGTGTGGGGGGAGGAGCTTACTTGGCAGAAAATGATAGGAGGGTTTAGTTCCGCTTTAAATTGAACCAATCATTATAAATATTTATCATCTGAAGTGCATGCATGCTAAATATTTATTGCAAGATGCCAATGCTCTGGCTACATGCAGGACTGCCTATAATGTTTATATATTTTTCCTTGCAGGCGCTGAATTAAAAGGATTGACTCCTGCACCTAGAAGAATTCCATTGAAAATACACGAGGCCATATTCCTTATGCAAACATACCAACCATAGTTACTGTACATAGTTAAAATGAACCAAACATTAGAGCATTCACATTTTAATTCAAGGATAAATATCTTTATATCAGCCATATAACTTTTGTGTTCAAACCTCATTGTACCTAACTAAAAATAACTGTTACTTTTTGGAAAATAAGAATAAAGTGGACCGATCGTTATAATTATTGTCAAGCTCATGCTCAGGCCTGTGTTTAAAGGAATGCACATGCATTCAGAACTGTGCTAAGAATTAGAACCCTGCGAATATCTACACGAGCACGTGCACATACATCTGAGGATTAGCGTGCTACATGTGCTCATGTTTGCTGGACTTTGGCCCCCCCCCCCAGGCCTATTTAAAGCGATATAGGACTCTGGATCATTGCTGAGTGGTTGTCAGCTCCTTCTGCCTGTGACCTAATCCTGTGTACTTCTGTATCCGGACCCGGCTTGTTGATTCTGCTTGTTTCTGAACTAGGGTTACCACCTCACCCATTAAACCAGGAAACATATTAATTACACAGGTTCTGGGGCTGATATAATGCACATCAGGCACTAAGTGAGTTTTATTACCACCTTAATCAGACACAGAACCTGTGTAATCAATGTGTGTCCTATTTTAAAGGGACAAGGTGGCAACCCTATTCTGAACCCTTGTTGTTGACTCCAGCTTGTGACCCCGACCTTGCCGTCTGCCTGCTGCTCCAGTATCTTTTCCGTCTTCTTGATACTGACCTTGGCCTGGCTTTGACTCTGCTCCTGATTCCTGAATCTGCATTCCTGCCACCCAATTGTTGCCGCCTCCTGCCTGTCTGACCACGTCCCTGAGATCCTGCATCTGCTAGCCACCAGCTAGCCTGCTTCTCTATCTTTAGCTTCACATCAGCTATCAAATCTCCTGGCCTGGATCTTCTACACCAGCACTCGTGCCACTCTGTGCCCTGTTATACCCTGTTGTCATCCCCAGGGGAAACAGGACAAGAGGTTTAAGGGAAGCCCTCTCATCAACTTGGCCTCAACCAGGTACATGACAAGAGGACAGGCACCCATGCCACTCTGTGCTCTGTTATACCCTGCTGTCACCCCCAGGGGAAACAGGCCAAGAGGTGTAAGGGAAGCCTTCTCGTCAAATTGTCCTCAACCAGGTATGTGACAACAGGACAGGCATCCGTGCCACTCTGTGCCCTGTTATACCCTGCGGTCATCCCCAGGGGAAACAGGACAAGAGGTGTAAGGGAAGCCCTCTCATCAACTTGGCCTCAACCAGGTACGTGACAACTGGACAGGCAACCATGCCACTCTGTGCCCTGTTATACACTGCCATCATCTCCAAGAGAAACAGGACAATAGGGGTAAGGGAAGCCTTCTCGCCAACCTTTCCTCAACCAGGTACGTGACAACAGGACAGGCACCCATGCCACTCTGTGCCCTGTTATACCCTGCTGCCATCCCCAGGGGAAACAGGACAATAGGGGTAAGGGAAGCCTTCTCGTCAACTTGTCCTCAACCAGGTATGTGACAACAGGACAGGCACCCGTGCCACTCTGTGCCCTGTTATACCCTGTTGTCATCCCCAGGGGAAACAGGCCAAGAGGTGTAAGGTAAGCCCTCTCATCAACTTGGCCTCAACTTGGTACGTGACAACTGGACAGGCAACCATGACACTCTGTGCCCTGTTATACACTGCCATCATCTCCAGGAGAAACAGGGCTTTAGGGGTAAGGGAAGCCTTCTCGCAAACCTTTCCTCAACCAGGTACGTGACAACAGGACAGGCACCCATGCCACTCAGTGCCCTGTTATACCCTGCTGTCATCCAGGGGAAACAGGCCAAGAGGTGTAAGGGAAGCCTTCTCGCCAACTTTTCCTCAACCAGGTACGTGACAACAGTACAGGCACCCATGCCACTCTGTGCCCTTTTATACCCTGCTGTCATCCCCAGGGGAAACAGGACAATAGGGGTAAGGGAAGCCTTCTCGTCAACTTGTCCTCAACCAGGTATGTGACAACAGGACAGGCACCCGTGCCACTCTGTGCCCTGTTATACCCTGCTGTCATCCCCAGGGGAAACAGGCCAAGAGGTGTAAGGTAAGCCCTCTCATCAACTTGGCCTCAACTTGGTACGTGACAACTGGACAGGCAACCATGACACTCTGTGCCCTGTTATACACTGCCATCATCTCCAGGAGAAACAGGGCTTTAGGGGTAAGGGAAGCCTTCTCGCAAACCTTTCCTCAACCAGGTACGTGACAACAGGACAGGCACCCATGCCACTCGGTGCCCTGTTATACCCTGCTGTCATCCAGGGGAAACAGGCCAAGAGGTGTAAGGGAAGCCTTCTCGCCAACTTTTCCTCAACCAGGTACGTGACAACAGGACAGGCACCCATGCCACTCTGTGCCCTTTTATACCCTGCTGTCATCCCCAGGGGAAACAGGCCAAGAGGTGTAAGGGAAGCCTTCTCGTCAACTTGGACTCAACCAGGTACGTGACGTTTCCTTGCAGAAACTAAATGAATGGGATTGACTCCTCCACCCAGAAAATTTTAATTGTATATGCACAGTGCCGTTTTCTATAGACAGACATACCAGTCATAGTTACATAGTTAAAATGAACAAAGCATTAAAGAATTTACATTATACTACAAGGATAAGTGTCTTTATTTAGCCATTTGACTTTAGAGTTCAAATCTCATTGGACCTACCTAAAAATTACTGACACATTTTGGAAAATAAGCGTGCACTGATCATTATAATTATTTTTCGTCTGAAGTGCATACATGTGTAACATTTATTGCAAGATGCCAATGCTTTGACTACATGCAGGGTTGCCTATAGTGTTTTTATTTTTTCCTTGAAGGGACTGAATTAATGGGATTGATTCTTCCACCCAGAAAAGGCTAATTGTGTACACACGAGGCTGTCTTCTATAGGCAAACATACCGGTCGTGGTTACTTGGTAAAATGGACCAAGCATTAGAGCATTCCCGTTTTAATACAAGGATAAGTGTCTTTATTTTAGCCATTTGACTTTATTGTTCAAATCTCATTGGGCCTCACTTTAAATAACTGTCACTTTTTGTAACATATGTATACTTATTCTAATGTGTATGCTCTATAAATTGAGCCTATAATCGTATAAATCCTGGATAAAGTGGTTCTGGATAAAGTGAAATTAAAGTCTTGGGGTTTTGTTTAAAAATAACAAACATGTTATACTTACCTGCTCTGTGCAGTGGTTTTGCACAGAGCAACCCCAATCCTCCTCTTCAAGGGTCCCTCACCGGCGCTCCTGGCCCCTCCCTCCTGCCGAGTGCCCCCACAGCTTCAGCTTGCTATAGGGGCACCCGATCCAAGCTGTTGCTCTGTGTGTCCATTCAGAAAAGGAGCCGTGACTCAGCCCCACCCCCTCTCTATCCTCATTTGCTCACTGACTTTGATTGACAGCATTCGGTGCCAATGGGGCCCGCTGCTGTGTCTCACCTAATCAGGAGGGAGAGTCCCAGACGGCCGAGGTACTTGTGTACATCGCTGGCTTGAGATGGGGCTCGGGTAAGTGAAAGGGGGGCTGCTACACACAGTTTTTTTTTTTATCCTATTCATAGAATGCATTAACCACTTTAATTGTGGTGGTGTTCCTGTCTGAACTACTGCTGTAGCCTCCCACCCTTCACCCTGTGACTTGCTACAAAGTTACAATGCACAGCCTGATCACTGGGAGAGCACACCATGTCTTGCGAAAAGGAGCTGTCTGAAGACATACGATCAAGAGTAGTTGATCTGCATAAGGCTGGAAAGGGATATAAAACAATCTCAAAGCATTTGGGCATCCATCAGTCAGATGCATTTTCTATAAATGGAGACAGTTTAATACTGTGGCTACTTTTTCTAGAAGTAGGACCCAGACAAGACGACTCGCAAAGCAGAATCCTCAATGAATTCAAGAAGAACCAGGCCTGGACTGGGACAAAAAATAGGCCCAGGCATTTTAAACTGAGCAGCCCATTTTATTTTTCTTAAACCAAATTACAAATGTGGGAGGAGGGACCAGGACCCCTGTGGGTATGGCCGATCAGTTCCACTAAATGCCACCCTCACCGCCTCTCCTCTCCAGCAGGTTCTGTCGGGTTGCAGACCCCCAGATTAGGGTTTACCCAGACACACCCTATGTGCATGCCTATGGAAAATGTCCTCACTTCGTACTGTGCAGAGCAGTGGCGGCCGGTGTAATGAGGGCGCAGAAGCGCCGCCCCCCCCCCCATCCATGCGTCCGGCTCCCCAATCTGCATGCAGGGGCGCCGGACGCATCGAGCTTAATGTTTTTTTTTTTTTAATCACCTGATTAGAGCCAGAGGCTCTAATAGGGTGATGCAAAGGGTGGAGCTGGGGCACAGAGCAGTGCGCCCGAGCCCACCCATTGTGTGACAATAGCGAATGAAAATTCGCTATTGTCACAGCGATCCTCCTCCTAGCCAATCAGGAAGCGCGTCCGATACGCGCTTCCTGATTGGCCGCAAGGCAAAACCCATGCCATTGGCCGAGGAGGAGGCGGGAGCGGGAGGACTCAGAGATGCGCCGCCGGGACTGAGAAGAAGCCGACGCCGGGACACTAATGAGAAGCCACCCGCTGCCACTGCTGCTCCAGGTAAGTAAGGGGGCACGCACGCTGATCTCTGCATTGGGGGAATGTATGCTGGTCACTGCATTGAAGGGGGCACGCACGCTGATCTCTGCATTGGGGGCATGTATGCTGGTCACTGCATTGAAGGGGGCACGCATGCTGATCTCTGCATTGGGGGAATGTATGCTGGTCACTGCATTGAAGGGGGCATGTAAGCTGGTCACTACATTGAAAGGGGGCATGTATGCTGGTCACTGCATTGAAAGGGGGCATGTATGCTGGTCACTGCATTGAAAGGGGCATGTACGCTGGTCACTGCATTGAAAGGGCATGCATGCTGGTCACTGCATTGAAAGGGGCATGTACGCTGGTCACTGCATTCAAAGGGGGCATGTACGCTGGTCACTGCATTGAAGGGGGCATGTACGCTGGTCACTGCATTGAAGGGGGCATGTACACTGGTCACTGCATTGAAGGGGGCATGTACGCTGGTCACTGCATTGAAAGGGGCATGTACGCTGGTCACTGCATTGAAGGGGGCATGTACGCTGGTCACTGCATTGAAGGGGGCATGTACGCTGGTCACTGCATTGAAAGGGGGCATGCTGGTCACTGTGCATTGAAAGGGGCACGCTGGTCACTGTGCATTGAAAGGGGGCACGCTGGTCACTGTGCATTGAAAGGGGGCACGCTGGTCTCTCTGAATTGAAATGGGGCACGCTGGTCTCTCTGCATTGAAAGGGGGCACGCTGGTCTCTCTGCATTGAAAGGGGGCACGCTGGTCACTCTGCATTGAAAGGGGGCACACTATACCTTATAGTGCAGAGGCGTTCGGCATTCTCTGTATACATGCTTTGGGGGGATGCAACTGAGCTGATTCTGCTCACCACACCAATACTTCAGCCCACCACTACTACACCCCACCACACCAATACTACAGACCGCTATGGACCACCTCACCAATATTACTGGCCACCAATACTACACCTGACCACACCAATATTACTGACCACCATTAATACACCCCACCTCACCAATACTACAGACTACTATGAACCACCACACCAATATTACCGACCACCAATGCCACACCTGACCACACCAATATTACTGACCACCATTACTACACCCCATCACACCAAGTACGCCGCACACTGCATGGCTACTACACTTCACCACACCAATTTGACAGAAAACCACAAGAGTACTACAGACCACCAATACTTCACCATGCACTACATGGCTAATACACCTCACCACACCAATACAGTAGCCCACTAATGCTCCAACCCAACACAGCAATACTACAGCTTACCAACTATACCACATGACACCAATACTACACCACATTTAGATTACACCCCACCCCATCATTATTGGAGACCACCATACCAATACTTTCTCACTAGACCACTGGAACCCCTATATGACACCATGACTACATGTAATGTTCCCCATTATAGTGTTTCATTGTATATTTCTGGATTCCGGGACACACTCTTCCCAGAGGATAAATACGGCACATCCGGATCTTGGATAATTACTCTGGTACATAATGCATTTTACATGGTCTCCAAAATAGAATAGATCCCCAGTATATGGTAAGCTATCCAGTATATAATGGGTTCGCTGGTATAAAACATATCCCCTGCTCTCACCTGGCCGAAGCATCCTCCGCACACACTTCACCCAGTCCGGCACCTCCTCCTGTCATTGGTATTGTAGGGCCCTTATACCTTCAGGTATCAGCAGAGGGAAGTGGGCAGAGAGAGGATGAGCTTATTACTTCGACCCCATGTTCAGCCGCCAGGTGTATGGTGATCCGCTAGACAAACAGTATGCAGTTCTAAGCCTGTGAAGTGAGTTCAAGCCCCCCCCCCCAATCTATTAAACAACATCCTGCTCCCGATTACTCCCCCCTGTTCTGATACTGCTGTCACTACTCCTCTCAGCCCTGGTGCCCCCCCTCCCCCCCATGGCCCTGTAAATGCCAAGTGTGCCCTATGGCCAGCCTGGGCCTGAGAAGAACCCACGAGTAACAGCTAAAGGCTTGAAGACATCCCAGGAATCAGCAAGCATCCCTGCTCATGAGTCTGCATTACATAAGTCTGGCTGGGTGTCTAGAACATCAAGGAGGAAGCCGCTGCTCTCAAAAAAAAAAAAAATAATAATTGCTGCAAGCCTGATTTTTGCCAGAGAACACTTTGCAAACTGCAAAACTACTGGAAAAATATTTTGTGGACTGATAAAACAAAAGTTTAAATTTTTGGGAAGAATACTCAGCATTATGTATGGTGCAAAAAAGGGCACAACTTACCAACATCAAACCATCATTTTAATGGAGAAGCATGGTGGAGGGAATATCATGATTTGAGCTTGCTTTGCTGCCTTAGGGTCTGGACCACTTGCCATCATTGAAGGGTAAATTAATTCCCAAGTTTACCTGTACAGTAGTTCAAGGGATCGCTACGGTGGGCGAGCGTGCGCCTGCCCCCGCTAGGCAGTGGGGATGCCGATCCACGGTGCTGGCGACCACGATTGCCCCTGGGCACCCGTGACCGTTCCCTGCTGAGAGAGAATGTCAGTCTGCTGTTGTAAACACAGCTGACCGTTGTTCTCTCTGAAATGATCACAGAGCGCCTGTGATCCTCCTATTTAGGATCACAGGTTTCTGTGGTCATTTAACAAGTCCCTCCCCCATACAGTTAGAAAAACCTCCCCTAGGCTCACACTTAACCCCTTGATAGCCTCTGGGTTAACCCCTTCCCTGCCAGTGTCATTATTACAGTAACAGTGCATATTTTTAGCACTGATTACTGTAGTAATGTCACTGGTCTCCCCAAAAGTGTAAAAAATGTCAGTTAGGGGTCTGATCTGTCCGCCGCAATGTCGCAGTTCCGCTAAAAATCGCAGATCACCGCCATTACTAGTAAAAAATAATCAAATTAATAAAAATGACATAAATCTTTCCCGTAGTTAGAAGACGAGACAACTTCTGCGCAAACCAATCAAAATACGCTTATTGGGATTTTTTTTACCAAAAATATGTAGCAGAATACAAATTGGCTTAAAAGAATGAAAAAAATTGATTTTTAAATGTTTTTTTTTGGGAATGTTATATAGCAGAAAGAGAAAAATATTGTTTTTTTTTTTCAGAATTGTCACTTTTTTTTTGTTTATAGCGCAATAAATATAAATTGCAGAGGTGATCAAATACCACAAAAAGAAAGGTCTATTTGTGGGGGGAAAAAAGGACATCAATTTTAATTGGGTACAGCATCGCCAGACTGCGCAATTGTCCGTTAAAATAACGCAGGGCCGAATCACAAAAAATGGCCTGGTCATTAAGGGGGCAAATCCTACCAGTCCAGAAATGTTTAAGCTGGAACATAGGCAAGGAATAAATGATAAAGCTGCATACTTAGCAAGTGATAAAAACAGCTGCTGAAAATGCAAAAAAAACTGAGGGTGTAATATTTTAATTTCAGCACCAAGGTCAGATACTGATAATAATGGGAAGCGGTGGACTGCTCTGTCCATGGTACTGATAGGAAAGCTTGCCACTGAAGCCTTACTTTCCCTTCATAATAGAATGTCACCTGGATTTCATAAAATCTAATATAACAATCCGGTTGGTGAGTAATGGTACTCAGGAACGACTGTGAACCATTACTGAATCATCCAGAGTCAATAAGTCTTCAGCGCGGAGTCATGGTTACTAAGAGGTAAATGAAGACTTTCCTATGAAGTGAGCAAACTACGGCTCCCCCTTGCTAGTGTAAGCAGAGATGTAACATTTCTGGAAACTTTGAAGCCATGGGGAAAAAAAAAAAACATTTTTTTCCCTTTTTTATGGCAAAAATTGAAATTTTGGAAAAATTAAAAAAAAAAAACATTCAGTCTGGAGTAGTTTTACAAATTGTAAGTAATTTTTTTACACTGGGAAGGTGAATTGCAGTGTATATAAATGTGTTATGCTTAAAATAAAAGTACAGATTATTAATTAAATAAACTAAACTTGCTTTTTAAAATTGTATTTTTTAATACAACTGAAATAGCAAGGACTGTTGTTATGATAAGAACATTTCTCCTATCCATGGCAATAGGTAATCCCCCACCCCCCTCCCTCATAATAATGAAAAATCTTACTGCCAATAGGCATTTTCAGTTCTTGACAATGCTGAATCCAGAAGCATATATTGTTCTTGCAAGAGCTTGATAGGTGTTCTGATTTTCAGGTGCCATTTTATCTATAAATGATGGGATTGTGTATATTTGGGAGGCTGTGGTTACTTGAAGATGCTGCTGGTGAAGAAACACTTTGTGATGATCCAGAAGAAGTAGAAAGAGTGTTTCTGGAATGAGAACTCTGGAAGGAAAAGCTCCTCGCACTTTCATTCTGGTCCTCATCATTTCACTCCATAAAGTAATTTTTAATGTCTTTAGGGAACCTCTGGCATGTCAGGATGTATTTTTGTCATTCTTGTAGCATTTGGAAAAGAATATTTCTTCTCACAATATTAGCAAATTGCAGCTTATATACAAACTCTAGATGTTGGTCTCATCATTTTTCTGAGATGAGGAAAATAAAAACCAATTTACTGAGCAGACTATAAGGAAACATTATGCTGGGATGGTGGAGAACATTATTAGGAATCATTAAAAGGTTATAAAGATAAACTAATTTGTCAGACAAATTTACCCTCGTACCTGTCGATTAAGGCCTAAAAGGACAGAAGCTATCATCTACTGTATCCCAACAATCACCCAGCTGTAGTAGGTACAAGATGGAATCCACAATCAAACTAAACTGCAGGTTTTGCCCTGCAGTGCCCCCTAGTGGCAGAAATGCATATTTCTCTTTTTTGAGAACTGCATTGAAAAGTACAGTGTTACTTGAACTGTAGTCCAGGATTTGCTTTTCTTCAGCTGAGAGGACTTGCAATAATTTAAGACTTTACATGAAGCCTCAGAAATCTTTCATTAGTATCTTCATGTTATATAGTTTGAACACCATGTCATAGATATATTATTTATTAGGGTTGCACCGATACTGGTATCGGTGCTGAAACTAGGCATTTGCACAGGTATTAGTACTCGTGCAAATGCACCGATACCCAAAACCAATATTTTCTGACTCAGATCTTTCAGCTGTCATCGGGATTTCCCGCTAACAGCACAAATGTAAAGAGAATAATTCCTGCAATTATTGGTTGTTAGGGAGCGGGGCCCCTGCATCCTTAACAACCAATGGCATTTCATCTGTCTGTGGGATTCCCCTCCCCACCACCTCCTTCCCTCCACTAGCTGTCACCCTCAAGTCCTGAAGGACAGAGAGAGCAGTGCCATCTAAGTACAGTATGACCACAATTTAACGTATAAAGTTTAAGAAATACACTCACAAGGTTAAAAACAATCTCTGTATGAATGATAAATGTGGTGTTCATCAGCTCTACTCTCGGGTGGTAGCTGCTGGTGTGTCGGTGGCCAGAGGTCCGGGGGCACTGATGGTTCCCAGCACTTCCTGGAGACTCGGGTGCACTGATGATGTCACTTTTGGCATGTCATTAGTGCCCGTGAGTGTCTCCGAGTTTACCAGGAAGCACTGGGAACCATCAGTGCCCCCGGACCTCTGGCAACCGACACACCAGCGGCTACCACCCAAGAGTAGAGCAGATGAAGACCACATTTATTATTTTTACTGGAATTGTGTTTAACCTCGTGAATGTATCTCTTACCTTTTATACATTAAATTGTGGTCATACTGCACTTAGATGGCACTGCTCTCTCTGTCAGTTGTGTTCCCAGTGTCCCTTCTAGCTCCCTCCCCCACCCTGCCCTCACTTACCCTCCTACTCCCCTGCTCCCACCATGCCCTCATGTGCCCTCCTACTCCCCCCACCCTGTCCTCACTTAGCCCCCTACTCCCCCCCCCACCTCCCAAACCACCCCTCTACCTACTCTTCCTTGGCAATAGGTATCGGTAATTGGCATAGATGAGTACTTAAAAAAAAGTATCGGTACTCGTACCCGGTGTTAAGAAAAATGTCATTGGTGCAGTCCTATTATTTACTGTATCATTGTAAAAGAACATATTCCAGAAAAAAAAAAAACACTTTGACAAAAAACACGGAAAAAAAAACCCCAGTAGGTTTACCTTGAGTTTTGGTATGGAGATACTCTATGTACATTTGACTATATTGGTTCCTATGGTGGTGCCTCTTTAGAGGTCTGGAAGTCCACCCAGAGATTACCTTGGCCTAGTAAGTTCTGTTTTCTTGCTGGGAATCCCTCTAGCCCCAGAGCTGCTATTTGGATGTGACCTTACACTTCATTACATATGACTGGCCTTTTCTAACTGGGATTCAAGGTTGGATTCTCTTCACACACTTTGAACAGTTGGAAGCAGCTTAAAGAGGTTGTAAACCCAAAAATTATTATTTTTTTTTTCAACCTGAAAGAGAAACATAATGAGCTAATATGCATCGCATACTAGCTCATTATGAAATACTTACCTTAGAACGAGCCCCCGCCGTGCCGCCCGCTTACCTCTATGACGGGCGACATGTTCAGTCGCCCGTCTTCCGGGATTGCGGCATCCGGCCATCTGATTGGCCGGAGCTGCGGTGACGTCACTCCCGCGCACGCGCGTGGGAGCCGACGGTCACGGCACGGGGCTCTGAAGGAACGGCACCAGCGGCCGTTCCTTCAGAGCGCATGCGCCAGTGACATCACTGGCTGCATGTAGGGTAAATGTCTCCTAAACGGTACATGTTTAGGAGATATTTACAGTACCTATAGGTAAGCCTTATCATAGGCTTACCTATAGGTAAATGTTGCAGAGGAGGGTTTACTTCCTCTTTAAGGTACTTGTGTGGATAGTTATTTACCTGACAAGACAGCATATAATTTGAGTGGTAGTCGGTTAAAGGAGCGCCCAAAATCAGCAATACGAATCCCACTTATTGCTGATTTTGGGCGCTTCTTTAACCGACTACCACTAGAAACTTTGGAAACAACCACTAGGCCGTATCTTAAGGTAGCAGCCCAGACCCCCTATGAAGGGTCCACTGCCTTTTTTCATCCAGTCGGGCCAGATTTATTGGGAGTTAATTTCCCCAAGTGGCCCTCTCTCACCTACCACCCACCCACAGACCCTCTGTCGACCAGGTCAGTCCAGCGCAGCCATCAACTTTTCAAAAAAAGCATATAATTTGAGACCAGTAACATCAGTAAAATCAGTAACACTATGTACTCACAAAAGAGTAGGTATAAAACAGCAGTGGGTAATAAAAAGTTGTTCCGTCCAGGCGGTTGGTGCATCTGGATGCCTAAGAAGAGCTAAAACGGTCCGCTACAGTAGTCCGCTGTAGCCGATGGAAGTCTTTTCCAACTCATCCAGATATATGTATGTGTATATGTGTATGTACAATTATAATATTTTAAGAGAAAAAATTTGTTTCCCCGCTGCCTAGTGGGGGCAGGCGCGCACCCCCAGGAGCGTTACTGTGAACCGACGTACCCATACGTCGGTTCGCGCAGCCGAGCCAGCCTGCTGCAGTATATCTGTCGGCAAGTGGTTAATTTACAGAATTTCTATACACTTGACTAAAACTTTTGCACAGTACTGTATATGTATTTAGCAAAATACCTGGGGTTCAACATTAGTGTGACTGTATTATGCTATTTCCAAATTAAGGTGAGGTGAGAATTATTACCGATCTGAACATACAGATAAATAACATTATCAGGCTTGTAAGTTTTGAAGGCTAAAGTTGAATTTCATAGTTGCCATGGCTGATTGTATTGTATTGCATTGTTTCATCAACTATGTAGTCCTTCTTGGAAAGTGCTTTTTGCCCTTCAAGCTTGAACAACAAAGAAAACAGCAGGCAATAGACACAGAAGAACACAGAATATATTTACTAGCCGAGCTGGAGGTACATATAAATATAAGATGCTTGTCACCCAGGAGCACTGATGTCAATGAGTCTTGCTGCCTATGGAGGGGGTATAAAGGAAAAGAGCAGATGGCTTTGGGGCTGGTACATTATTTTTAAAAATGAACTCCAGGTATGATCTTATTGAATATTTACATTGGTCCAGCTTGGCACAATGCAAGTATGCATATCTCATACCTGAGGGGCCCTTGGAGAAGGTTATTATCACTGTAATAATTGGCACTACTCCATTGATAGCTGCAATCTTCTGTGTCCTGTGCCAAGCGGCTTCTCCTCTGCACACTGACCACAGGGTGTGGCTCGCTTAGGACTGCAACTATTCACAGAACAGAATTTTTTCAATAAATACAAGGCATTCTCTGATTGGACGGGGTGGAAAGGTGGAGTGGGGATGTCACAATCTTCCCCACTTCCAACCAAAAAATGCCTAGTTTTCCAAAAAAAAAAAAAAAACAACAACAACAACAAAAACAAGGTATTCTGTGAATGGTGACAGTGCCAAGCGAGAGTCTCCCTGGGATCAGTGTGCAGAGCGAAGCAGTTGACTACTACAGTGATTTTGAGATATGCATGCTTCCATTATGCCATACTGGACCATATTGAATATATGTCATAAATATCGTACCTGGAATTCAGTTATAATTGCCATAAAAGACAGTGTTTTGGGGCTCATATGATTTTGATGCCATGAAATTGCATACCTGAAAAATGATGTAGTAAAACCGTAGGGGCCCATTTCCACTGACACATCATGGTAATGGTGAATGGCACCCCAATGCACCCAGTACCTGGAAGAATAGGGTCATATCCAATTTTGATATGTTTTGGGTGCATTGGCAGCCCAATATTCTCAATAGGCAGTCATAATCACTTGTCTACTGGGGAAACTTTCAATTATTTGATTTTCTGCACATATGTTAAAATCGGCAGAGACCCTGAAGAATAAAATAGTAGAAATTACAATGGAAATAGTGGCAGGAATGGGAAAGCCCAGAAACAATGGCAGGCACCACCGGTGGGATGAGGATGTGAGGTGCTCCTTCAAATCCCTACAAAAGTGATCGGGCATCTCTAGAGCCACCCGGATCACTTTTACCTGAAAGCCATTGGTCAGCTTTAAAAATTGCATTAACCCCTTGAATACCAGTCCATTTAGATACAAAATTTGATAGGCAAGGGTTTAACACAATGCGCTTTATACTTGCCACCCATGCTTGATCATGACTATGCTCTGATTTCCTGTCTATACACTGTAGCCCTGTATCTGCTACCCTCTGATGGGGCAATCCCAGGGACCAGGACCAGGTGGCAATTGTAGGGAAGAGTTTCAGGGACCATAAAGGTTTCCAGCCCATTTCCTCCACCTGTGGCTTTGGTGAAGTGCATTGCTATGGCTTTTTTGGGGGATTTTTAAAGCATAAATGTTACATAAAGAAGCTGGGCCTCTCTTAATGATATGCAAATTAACTTGTTGGACTAGTTTGTGAAACTCAGGACAGGAAATGATGTACAGGAAGTGAGGGGAGGGAAAAGGATTTTGAACAAGCCATATGCTCAGGAAGTGAATAAAGAAGTAGCAGTTATCTGGAAACTTCGAAGAAGAAATAGATGTGTTGGAGGACTCTGAAGGAGCCATGAGAGGACTCCATTACCAGAAAAAAAAAACAAGTTAGTTAACTTTTAGTGTATCTCTCTTGTATACATTGTCCATGTTAATTTGCCTTGAAGGATAGTTTGTTTGGGTATGTTTTTCCTGCAGTTGTATGTGCAGGCTTTCTGTTTAGTAAAGGAAATGTTAATACACTACAGAGTTTGAATTGCTTTCTTTGCTTATACCATAAACTGGTACTTACATTCTGCCTCCTGGGAGAGCCAGCATCACCTGGTAAAGAGTATCATAACACATATACTGTACATGCAGCAGGAGCATCAAACCAAGTGGTGAGGAGTCCAAAATCATTTTAATTTTTTTTTTTTTTTTTTATGTAGCACACTTTAGTGTGTGCTACTAGAAGTGAGAGTTGGCAGATTATAATTTGGTCCAGGGATAAACCTGAGTCACTGAATCTGGGTCATGATTATTAGAGGCCAGGGCTTGATGACTCCGGGCAGCTCTCTGGTGCCTTCCCCTGTTTGTAAAATGTTTAAGAACGTTCTGGAAGATAGTGGGAAGAGGTTAGGAGGAGCTGCTCTGCATATTTGGAGGCCTTTAGCCAAACCCCAGGAGTGGGCCTGGCAGGGGACTGGATAAGCCTTTATATATTGGATGTGCATGCCAGCAGAAGAGTCGTGGAAGATGGAGAAGCAGTGCTGAGGGAGGCTGTTGGTGGCTTTTGAGGGCCCCCTTACTGGGGGGGTTTACCTCGGGCTGGAGCTTGAGTGGCTGGCCTGGAAGGATCCTAACACAGGAGGCAGTTAGAGGGATCTTAACTGAAGAGGCAGCAGAGAGAGAGCAAGAAGAGACAGTGAGTAGATCAGCACAGTGCAGGGACAGACAAGGGGAGATGCTGCCAGATGTAGCAGGTCTCTCTTGAAGACAGCGGTGTGCCAAGTCTTCATCCAACCTTGCCCTGGGAAATCTCCATGTGCGTGTCAGTCGAGAGGACTGGGAAGAGAAAGCAGCTTAGGTAGTGCTACATATGGGGGCTCGTCCAGGATTTTCCCATGGTACCCTGCACAACAGTTGCCCCTAGTAACTGGAAATCATCCAGTCAGAGACTGTACTTTGCTATTTAAAAATCATCAGGGTGGTGATGGCAGGAAGCAGGGATAGTGCACTGCTGAACTGTGAGTGTCAGGATAGTGTTTAAGTGCCGGTGTCCATAGCATCCATGGAGTGTTTGCTGCCAGCCAACTATACTGCATACTCAGTTGCCCTAACTGTGGCTGGAATTGCTACTTGTGCTACACTGGAGTCTGCCTTGATCAGTGAGAACTGTGTTGTGTGCTGTTGTCAATGGCAAACAGGGTGGGCAATTGCGCTCATGGATTACAAAATGTCCAGCTGCTTGATCATGGCTGGGGAAAGTGACTGTATGCCAGAACATCCCGCTGAAAGCAATAAAAAGTGAATGTATGTGTCTACTGTTACCCATGGCAATTGGGGTGAGCTGGTGGGATCATGCAGGATTATGGCTGTGTCAGCGATTGAACCATAGCTGAAATAAGAGACTGTCAAGATCCTGCTAAAAATCAGTATGACATGTACTGTCATTGTTCCCATAGCAACCACTACGCACTTTTACTGCTGCCTCCCTCAACTATTCAGCCCTGGCTGGGGTTGAGGGGCATGTTTCAACAAGTCCTGCAAATGTCAGTGCATGTGAAATGACTGTATGGATGGTGTCAGTGCCTGCAAAGTTCAGTTTGGTCAGGAAGAAGTTACAGAGCACGCGGGAACAAGCCTGCTTATCAGAGCTGCTGGCGCCAACTAGTCTGGAAGCTTGGGGGCAGAACCATGCCCTAGAGGAAGCCCAGCTTACCCAGCACCAGAGATTGGGGGAGGAGTGCTTCATGGCGGGTTACCTGCATTCTTGCGGCCCATTCATAAGCCCTCCTAACATGCAGGTAGGTACCACACAGTAAATACCAGATAGTGGTTACCAGGGTGCAACCAGAGCACTGAGGGGGATTTGCTCTCTGCATGATCAATGGTATGGAGAAACTGTGCCTTTTGTGCCCTTGGTGCAGGAAACCCACAGCTGTGGTCGCAGCCTGGCTGAAGTGTAGGCACTGTGAACAGCACTTAACTATGATATTGGGCAGTGACCTGCCACCAGTGAGTTATGCTGTGGACCTGTCATCAGGATTATGCCTGGAATGGAAAGCGAAGTTCCGGCCGGTCGGAGGGAGTCCAGGGGTGAGTGGCATGCAGACCTGCAATCGTTTAGGTGTCTGCCACCACTTCTGTGGGAGAGGCTGGGAAGTAGCAGTGGTCCTGAGTGTGAGGGAGAAAGAGCCATGGCAGGAGGCAAGAGATACAAGCCCAGCTCAAAATATCCCAACAGAGAAGCCAGCAACTGAAGTCTACACTGTTAGCCCCACCTGGAAGGAGCCAGCTGTTGAAGGGGTCCTCAGAGAGCGAGTAAAAAGAGGAGTGGACTCGGGGGATGCTCAGGAAGCTGAAAGTCTGTCAGCAGGAATGCCAGGGGGAGAGTGGGGTGAGAGGACTGTTACCACTGAAGGAGCAGAGTGGGCAGCAGAGGAGCAGCAGCAACCCACATCTACCTGCATACATAGACAGCTACTAACTCTACAAAATCAACCTCCTTTGTGCCCTGCCCCATCAGAGCCCACTGCTGCCAGTGGCAGGTTAAAGACACAGGACACGGCCTACAAAATATGGATTACCCACTCTTCACAGGCCTGTGTCCTTCCTGGAAAAGGAAAGCTCAGAGAGCTCCCCAGGTTCACCTGGTTTCAGAGGGAGGTGCAGAGAGGGACTACCCTGTAGTGGCCATGGGACTTACAGGTATCATTATGGACGGCTGTCCTCCTGCCTAAGTAAGGGACTTTTGGAATTTCCTGTGTTTCTTAACCTTTGCTAGGTTCTCCAGTCAAAAAAAATCCTGTTTATACCTGTTTTCAGAGCACCAATCGGCGCTCACGTGACCTGCTGCCTCTCTCCTTTCCCCATCTGGCAGCTGCAGCGGGCGGGGCCGAGATTCCCCCACTGAAATCAGTCGGAACAAGAGGAGAAGAGGAGGAGAGAGCCGGCTGGTCACGTGAGCGCCGATCGGCGCTCTGAAAACAGGTATAAACTGCATTTTTTTTATAAATCACAGAGACAGGAGAACCTAGCATAACAAGACACAGATGATTAAATAAGTTATTCCAGCAGCAGGAGGGGAGAGGGTGGGCACTGTCACTAGCTGAGAGGCAGGGAGTGGGAAGAGAGGACAGAGGAGAGACAGGAGAGCAGCGGATGATGGAGACACGAAAACTGACCACGGTGCCAGGGCTCAGCAGCCATTTTACAGAGGGAAGGGCAGAAACTAGCAGGATCAACCATGTATTTCCGTTAATACGGGGGGCCAAATTACACAGCACAAGCACTGTGCTGTACAACATGCTTTAAAGGAACATGATCTTTATTTATTTATTTTTTGGCGTAATAAACATTTTAAATGGATTCAAAAGGACCAAATGGATCTTTACCTTGTGGATTTGTGGGAATTCAAGGAGGCAGATTTAATTTTATCAGTCAACAGCAAACCATGAAGGCACCAGTGGCGGCTGGTGCTCAAAATTTTTTTTTTGGGGGGGGGGGGGGCGCAAACAGAAAAATGTAATAGGCATTGCTTTGTGGCAAAAAACGCTGTAAAAAATTGCGTGACTTAACAAACAATCATTAGGTTGGTTCAAGATTGACCAGCGTGTCCCCATTCAATGCACAGTGTGCAGCATGTCCCCCATCAATGCACAGTGTCCAGCATGTCCCCGTTCAATGCACAGTGTCCAGCATGTCCCCCATCAATGCACAGTGTCCAGCATGTCCCCATTCAATGCACAGTGACCAGCATGTCCCCATTCAATGCACAGTGACCAGCATGTCCCCCATCAATGCACAGTGACCAGCATGTCCCCCATCAATGCACAGTGACCAGCATGTCCCCCATCATCAATGCACAGTGTCCAACATGTCCCCCATCAATGTACAGTGTCCAGCATGTCCCCCATCAATGCACAGTGACCAGCATGTCCCCCATCAATGCACAGTGTCCAGCATGTCCCCCATCAATGCACAGTGACCAGCGTGTCCCCATTCAATCACAGTGTCCAGCAAGTCCCCCATCAATGCACAGTGTCCAGCATGTCCCCATTCAATGCACAGTGTCCAGCATGTCCCCCATTCAATGCACAGTGTCCAGCATTTCCCCATTCAATGCACAGTGACCAGCATGTCCCCCATCAATGCACAGTGTCCAGCATGTCCCCATTCAATGCACAGTGACCAGCATGTCCCCCATCAATGCACAGTGACCAGCATGTCCCCCATCAATGCACAGTGACCAGCATGTCCCCCATCAATACACAGTGTCCAACATGTCCCCATTCAATGCACAGTGTCCAGCATGTCCCCCATCAATGCACAGTGTCCAGCATGTCCCCCATTCAATGCACAGTGTCCAGCATTTCCCCATTCAATGCACAGTGACCAGCATGTCCCCCATCAATGCACAGTGTCCAGCATGTCCCCATTCAATGCACAGTGACCAGCATGTCCCCCATCAATGCACAGTGACCAGCATGTCCCCCATCAATGCACAGTGACCAGCATGTCCCCCATCAATACACAGTGTCCAACATGTCCCCATTCAATGCACAGTGTCCAGCATGTCCCCCATCAATGCACAGTGTCCAGCATGTCCCCCTTCAATGCACAGTGACCAGCATGTCCCCCATCAATGCACAGTGTCCAGCATGTCCCCCATCATTGCACAGTGTCCAACATGTCCCTATCAATGTGTGCCCCCCTTGAGACTTCACTTACCTCTGGTGCCACTGCCGTCACCGTGCCTGGCGTGCTGCTTGGGACTCGGTCGGACGTCTTCTTCCTCCGAGTCCTCGTCTCGACCTGCATGCGCGCCGCCTGTCACTGTCCCGACTCCCTGGTGTGCTGCTCGGGAGTCGACTTCTTCCTCCTCCATGCGCGCCGTGACTCGGTCGGACCAGTGTCCTCCGACCGGACACCGGACGTCTTCTTCCTCCATGCGAGCCGCTGCCTCTTCTCTGACGGCGGGCGGGAAGGTGGCCTCAGGACGGTGCGTGAATAATGCACGCACCGCCTCCCACGCAACGTCACCCGGGATGTCCTCTATGATTGGTCCAGGCTGGAGACTGGACCAATCACAGCCAGGACATCCTGAAAGTGGGGAGTGTTGGGGCGCATTGCTCTGCGCCCCGGTGACCCCCAGAAGGCCGCCAATCGACGGCTCTACTGCAAGCATGTGGGGTGCAAAACCCCACCCCCCCATAGCCACCAGTTAGTCCGGTGCCCCTAGTGGGCTGAAAATTTTATTTTTTTTATTTTTTACTTTTCCTTTTTTTAATTGGCAACAGAGATTGGGGGGCGGCGCCCCTGCGCCACCTATAGACCGGCCGCCACTGCAAGACACTGGGTTAGAATGACAGCCTGACAATCAGCATTTTCAGTAGTAGAGATGGGTAATATTAACTAATGTACTTCCTTCAGTGCAGGGTACTAGAGCATACAATTATTATAAGGAAACCCAATCTCAATAAATTTATGGATCATAAAACTTGATGGAAACCTTATTCAGAGCCAGGAAGGATATACACTTCTACATTCAGGTAATTTACAAGACTGTCTGCCATTTCTAGGTTTGTGTATATGAACCTTCAGGAAAGTTTTATTCTTCTTGCACGAATCTGCTACATTTTCTATTGTGCAACTCTGATGGCAGCAGATATGAGAAGACAAACATCTGCAGAGTTATTATGTGAGTCACGGCATAATTCCTCCCGCTTGTTATGTTGGTGTCAGGGAACAGCTAATACTGTCATATTTATTAATATGTGCTCCATCTTCCACCTCCTACAGTAATGTTTGCCTTTTAGAATGAATGTATGGTACATAAGGTACAACTGAGATCACTTTGTACATCTTATATCTCAAGCTTTAACATGTGATTTCAAGAGTTATTATTTTAAAAGCTGAACTCTGGGCTAAACAAATATTATCTAGATACAAGAGACATATGTATTCTTCCTTGAATCTTGGTGTGCTTTGTGTATTTCTTCCAGATCTGTGCAGTAATCCAGTGTGAGACTTTACCTCTGTACGGGAGCTTCCTGTAATAAAGACTGCTCACTGCTGCTTCTCTGCTTGTGCAGGGGGACTGGTCTTGTCTCCGCCCCTCCTGTAGTAAGTAAGTACACCCCTAAGTGAAAATGTCCAAACTGGGCCCAATTAGTCATTTTCCCTCCCCGATGTCATGTGACTGATTAGTGTTACAAGGTCTCAGGTGTAAATGGGGAGCAGGTGTGATAGATTTGGGGTTATCGCTCTCACTCTCATACTGGTCACTAAACGTTCAACGTGGCAAAGAACTCTCTGAACTCTCTGAAGATCTGAAAAAAAGAATTGTTGCTCTACATAAAGATGGCCTATCTCTAATTCCTCTCTATTGGAACTCCAAGAAAATACCAGCCATTACAGATTGGCTCATTAAGGTGGGTCAGATCTGCGAAATGGAGGAGACTTTGGCCATCAGACTAGAAAGAAATGATTTACTCCACAAATTATGGTCCCCTTGGCAGGTCTTCACTGTTTCAGATGAATATGAGGAACTCCTCAACAAGTAATTGTTAACCTGTGCATATACCGCAATAAATTGAGAGACAATCTCTTTGTCTTTCCATCTCCCCCCCCCCCCCTGTACCCATCATACCTCTCTTACCTTATCTTTACACTTATCTTTGCCTTTTTACTAATCTTTCTTCTCTAACTTTTATCTCTTTCCTTTCTTTAATTCTACATAATGGATGAACTGACCTAGGTTCATCCCCTTGGACTTTCAAAGAACAGTAACTACATTACCTTATGATTTCACTAGCCACACTGCTAGAAGTTTATATTAATATATGATCTATGGACTGCAATTGTCCCTTATGAACATAAAGTTATGTACTTGGAATGAAAATTTCTTAGCATTTGTCCACTAAAAATGTTGAATGTTACTGGATTTATTGTTTTCTTGAAGTCAAATCTAAGACACTTTACCATTGTTTTGCATTTTGTATGACTTTTTTATTCCTGAATAAAGTTTAAAATTGTTAAAAAAAAAAAAAGATGGCCTAAGCTAAAGGAAGATTGCCAAGACCCTGAAACTTAGCTGCAGCATGGTGGCCAAGACCCTACAGCAGTTTAACAGGACAGGTTCCACTCAGAACAGGCCTCGCCATGGTCGACCAAAGAAGCTGAGTGCATGTGCTTAGCGTCATAGCTAGAGTTTGTCTTTAGGAAATAGACATATGAGTGCTGCCAGCATTGCTGCAGAGGTTGGAGGGGTGGGGGGTCAGCCTGTCAGTGCTCAGACCATACGCTGCACACTGCATCAAATTGGTCTGCATGGCTGTCGTCCCAGAAGGAAGCCTTTTCTAAAGATGATGCACAAGAAAGCCCACAAAGACTTTTCTGAAGACAAGCAGACTAAGGACATGGATTACTGGAAACATGTCCTGTGGTCTGATGAGACCAAGATAAACTTATTTGGTTCAGATGGTGTCAAGTGTGTGTGGCGACAGCCAGGTGAGGAGTACAAAGACAAGTGTGTCTTGCCTACAGTCAAGCATGGTGGTGGGAGTGTCATGGTCTGGGGCTGCATGAGTGCTGCAACTACTGGGGAGCTACAGTTCATTGAGTTCTGGAACATTGAATGCCAACATGTACTGTGACATACTGAAGCAGAGCATGATCCCCTCCCTTCAGAGACTGGGCCACAGGGCAGTATTCCAACATGATAATGACCCCAATCACACCTCCAAGATGACCACTGCCTTGCTAAAGAAGCTAAGGGTAAGGTAATGGGCTGGCCAAGCATGTCTCCAGACCTAAACCCTATTGAGCATCTGTGGGGCATCCTCAAACGGAAGGTGGAGGAGCGCAAGGTCTTGAACATCCATCAGCTCCATGATGTAGTCACGGAGGAGTGGAAGAGGCAACCTGTGAAGCTCTAGTTAAGGCATTACTGGAAAATAATAGTGACCACACAAAATATTGACACTTTGGGACCAATTTGGACATTTCCACTTAAGGGTGTACTCACTTTTGTTAACTGCGGTTTAGACATTAATGGCTGTGTGTTGAGTTATTTTGAGGGGACAGCAAATTTACACTGTTAAACAAGCTGTACACTCACTACTTTACATTGTAGCAATGTGTAATTTCTTCAGTGTTGTCACAAGAAAAGATATAATAAAATATTTACAAAAAATGTGAGGGGTGTACTCACTTTTGTGAGATACTGTAATAGAGGGGATTGTAGAAATAACATTTAGAAATGATACCAGCAGTCAAAGCTGACAGGCAGGGAGGGAGGGGGAGGAGGACAGAGCAGGACTGTGGATGATGGAAGCCCGTAAACTGACCAAGGTGTCAGGGCTCAGCAGCCATGATAAACCGTGGTCAGTTTACAGGGGGGAGTGCAGAACCAGACAGGATCAGCCAGGTATTTCAGGTGATACAGGGGGCCGAATTACACAGCACTGTGCTGTATAACATGCTTTGAAGGAATATGATGCTTTTTTTTTTTTTTTTTAGGGTTACAAACTCTTTAAATAGCTGTTTCTGCATCATCTGGCATGCCAGATGATGCAGAGAGTGGGGGCAGTGTTAAGGAATTGAAGTGCTCCTCAGGCATTCTGTGGTCTGTAAGAAAAGTGCTCCTCAGACATTCTGTGGTAAGGGAAATGCTCTTCAGGCATTCTGTGTTCTGTAAGGGAAGGGTTCATCAGGCATCCTGTGATCTGCAAGGGAAGGGCTCCTCAGGCATTCTGTGGTCTGTAAGGGACATGTTTCTTAGGCATTGTGTGGTCTGTAAGGGAGGTGCTCTTCTGCCATTCTCTGGTCTGTAATGGAAGGGCTCCTCAGGCATTCTGTGTTCTGTAAGCTCATGTTATATTGCTGTTGAAAAAGTCCCTTGTTGACAGATATTAACTTTTTGCTTGAAGAAATGTGTTTTTAGGTACGCCAGTTTAGCCCCACCCACAACCCTGTTATAGGGGTTTCTAATAGAGACTGCAGGTAGTGGTTTTAACACACATTTCACAGACATGATCTTGTTGTCAACATCAGAAAACCCACCTTGGGAAATGCCATGCAGCCATCTTTGAAATTTACATGAACAGACAGTGACTGCAAAGGGCTTCAGAATATAAGCAACACTCAGTTGTATCAAAGGATGAAAATAAGGTAAAAATACCTATTTTATTTAAAAAGGCTAAGTGTTTGTGATACATAGTGTATTCAAGCAAAGAAGCATACAGAGAATTGTTCTCTAGCTAACACGTGTAAAAATAGGCAGCTTGAACTGTCTGCAATTATAAAAATAAGTACTGTACATGCGCACTTTACAGTTGCTATATGGTCAACATTTGTGGACATTCTTCAAAATGATTGAGTAGAGATGTTTCTAGTGAAGGGTACTGTTAGCCATTTTAGACCAGCCATTCCCAACCAATTTATTCAAGGGGGACTCTTGAATTACCTTTCAGGTCTCAGGGAACCCTTGCTAATAATAATTAATGAGGGGTCAGTTGAAAGAATGTCTCTTACATTGGTGGTCATGGAAGAATGCCCTCCTTACAAATAGTTCAAAAGATCATTGCTGTCATACCACTGGTGTTGGACCAGGAAATATGTAAGCACCATCAGATGGGAGGTCAATCATGCACAGATCAAGTAACCTCTGCAGCAGGAATCCTAGGGTTCCATGGAACCCTGGTTGAGAATGGCAATTTTTGACATCTGTGCACTTCCAGCTTTGTAGCAACAGTTTTGTGAAGAACCTTTCTGTTCCAACATGACTCTGTTCAAGTGTATAAAACCACCTCCATAAAGGCATGTTGATAAGTTTGGTGTAGTGGACCTCAAGTGGCTCACACATATCCCTGACCTCATCCCTTCCTAAAACCTTTAGGATGAATTGGAACGCCAACTGTGAACCAGGTCTTCTCATCCAACATCAGTACTTGACCTCACAAAGGCTCTTTTAGATGAATGGGCACACATTACACAGACTCGCTCCAAAATCCTATGGAGAACCTTGTGGAAGCTGTTATAACTGAAAGGTGGAGAGACCCCATGTGACGGTATTCACCGTCACTGGGAGTGAAGGACAGATACTTAATAGTTTGAATTGCTTCAAGTGGGACAGTAATATTTGTCAGCTGTTTGATTCTGAACATGTTTATTGAAAGAGCTAATCACATTGGCTTCTGTTCCATGTCCTTCAATGTCAGACAGGCTTTCCCTATTGTTTGTGTATTGAGATAATGTGTATTGTGTTAAGTCTGCCTGTCCCATTGTTAAATGTTAATGACCTCACATTGTTCTGTCCAGATGGCTAGATAATTAGTTCAGGTTAATTCTGTTTCTCTATACAATTTCATCTGCATATGATAATGTAATCAGGCAGAGGGGAGGGGTTGTGTGCACTGTATGGGAGTGTTAAACTCTGTTTTTATTTGATTGCGAACCTTGTGTCCTGTTCCCCACAAGGTCCACCTGGGCGGTAATCTTGTGGGGGAAAACTGTATAAAAGAGCAGCTGTGCCATTAAACCTAGAGTTCTACTTCACCGTCAATCTAGAGTCCTGTCTCTTATTGGGAGAATCTGCTACAAGGGATTGCTATGCTCTTCATGCTCCCTTGGATAATCACTAAGCTCTTGTAAGAGCTTGTTCCTGCTTCACTCTCTGGGGAAAGAGAGGTTCACCCACTGGAACCTGGAGCCTTGTCGTAGGTCCAGGGTGGGTAGGAGACGGCGAGACCCCAACCAAGCTGTGGCGGTTCCTGGGGTCTGAGGTGGTTATGGTGTCTGGCGGAGTGCTTGGAGCCCTCGGGAAGCACTAGGAGCATTCATCAACAGAGGTACCCAGTCGGGGGGGGGCAGTTTGATCAGTTACACCCCATAATAAAGGTCAATGTCTTAGAATTGGATGTCTAATGGGTTCATATAGTTGTAGTGGTCAGGTGCCCTCAAATTAGACCACATAGCATACACCTGAAAATAATGAAGCATGCACTGTAAGTTTATCACTGGTAGGAAATGTGAAAGGATGTGCTGTTATGCCTCAAAGCAATATTTAGTCCTGAAACCTCTTGGAACATAAACATGTATGTACGTGCAAACGCATTCAAATGCAAAACTCCCCGGCTCAAATATGAATAAAACACCAACCTCTTGGAACATGTAAAACAATAACTTATTTTCCGCGCTGTGATGTATATTTTGGTGAAAAAATAAAATATAAACAATGTATAAAACCTGAAGCTGCTGCTCACTAGGTGAAATACCAGAAAAAACTAAAAGCATAAATAGACAGCGCTAACAGGTGACAAAATGTAAATGAATTATAAATATATATAAATGTGCTACAATAATTAATTGGTGCCCTAAAACATTGATGCTCTAAAAAATTGGTACAACCAAAAAGTGTATATATAAACAATACATATATAATAAATACTAAAGTGCTAAGATTAAGTGTCCATAATATAACCATTAAAGTGCAAAGTGATTTGTTAAGGTGCAGTCCAAAAAATGCTTCTTCAACACAAAACTAAAGTGCCAAACAGGTGCTCGAATCCATAAAAGTGCCCAAGTGCTCTTCAGGAAAAAGGCCCCCAATGGGGATGCACTCACCAGATTTTGGGTAAAAATGAGCCTTGAACATGTATAATGTTCCTTGATCGGATCACAGGATCAATGCAGCTACCCTAGCATATGAGATATCCCTCAAACGGATGGATGGATGACAAGCACCTCATAGACTGGCTCCTTAATAATTCGTCTCCTCTCTCTCTCCCATGTGTGTTTCAAATATAAAGAGAGAAGCCGTACATAGTGAAGCCCGTAATATTTATTTAAAACAGAATGGTAAGAATAGTACTCACAATGTATCTTTAAAAAATCGGCAATGAACAGCATTAAACAGCCTAGCACAGTCAATCCTCCAATTTCCGTGTCGCTGCCGGCGTGCGTTCCACGGTGGTTAACAGGAAATGACGCTGCAAAAGCTCCGCTGCCCGGAAGTGCGTCGACGCGTTTCGCCCGCCTTAATGGGCGTTATCAAAGACATCCTATGTCTTTGATAACGCCCATTAAGGCGGGCGAAACGCGTCGACGCACTTCCGGGCAGCGGAGCTTTTGCAGCGTCATTTCCTGTTAACCACCGTGGAACGCACGCCGGCAGCGACACGGAAATTGGAGGATTGACTGTGCTAGGCTGTTTAATGCTGTTCATTGCCGATTTTTTAAAGATACATTGTGAGTACTATTCTTACCATTCTGTTTTAAATAAATATTACGGGCTTCACTATGTACGGCTTCTCTCTTTATATTTGAAACACACATGGGAGAGAGAGAGGAGACGAATTATTAAGGAGCCAGTCTATGAGGTGCTTGTCATCCATCCATCCGTTTGAGGGATATCTCATATGCTAGGGTAGCTGCATTGATCCTGTGATCCGATCAAGGAACATTATACATGTTCAAGGCTCATTTTTACCCAAAATCTGGTGAGTGCATCCCCATTGGGGGCCTTTTTCCTGAAGAGCTCTTGGAACATAACTGACAGTTTTACTTTCAAGCAGATGACAGTTTGCTGAAAGTAAAAAAACAACGATAAGGGCACACTCAGTCCTCTCGAAAAGGCTGGCGAGGAGCCTTAGCGCTTCCGCCGCCACTTCATCGTAAAAACTCTGCACAAACAAAAAAGCATTTACTGTTTGGACGTAGCTCAAAGCACCACGTCCAAAGTGAGGAGAAGCAAAGCAAACAAGGCGAACAGAGAGTGCTTTCAAACAACGAGACCTATCGCCGACGCAGCCGCATGTGTCCGTCGCCTCGCTGAGTGAAGTGGCGTCCTTTATCGCTTCACAATTCCCTATTTAACGGGGTAATGAATCGTTTTATAAGAGAGATAAAAGGCGATGCTAATTTCTATTGTGCTATTGTCCGATGCCACACATTCATTATCTCATTCTTTTGAGTCGGAGATGTGTTTCGCTCACCCTTTATAACACGTCTTCTTCTGTGTCTCTGTAGCATTTCTATTTTTTTTTTCCGCCGCTATGTTTTCCTGCCTCTGTTGGATCTGTTCCAAGCATCCATGACACATCATATACAGTATTCCTTTTGTGTTCGGCCTACCACCACCACCCCCTTCCTCTTCTACTCTCTTCTCTCTAATTGCCTCCTGCTTCCTATCACATATTTTGCAACAATTTTGGGGGTAATTAACCTTTTACCTCCGGGGCTTGTTTTGTAAAAAGTTATCTTGAGTTGAGGACTTGCATGTAATCAGTGGAAGAAAAAAAACAACCTAATGTGTGTAGGCAAGACAACAAGACACTGACAACGAATCCATTGTAGGAGGAATAATGTCTGCTTTGCCGCCAACCTATCTACGCTACTATTTTCTTTTTTGCATTTTTAAGACTCCGTCCTGGCCAAATGCTAATATGTTTAATGAACCCTTCTGTGCAAATGCTTTTCCAGAGCCTAATCATGAACCGGCATCTGGAAAGGCATACAAAACAAGCCGATTATTTTGTAAATCTCTGTACATTTTCAAGTAGGACATCCGTGCTCTTCTTTGGTAGTTGGAATTTAGCAATAACCATGAAAATACCATCTGTAATAAATGCATTGATTAACTTGCTAAAAGGAGAATTTTCAGCAAAAAAATACCAACTTTTTTGTAATCAGTTTACTGTATTTGCGTTAATGAATGTCAAAAGTCAATTTTTTTTGTTTGGATATAGTAAGTACTGATGGGTGAATATGGCAGGGTTTGATTCACCAAGGGTTCGGCTAATCTTGTTCGGAATTCAGAAGACCAAAACTTAGAGGCAAATTCCATTGACATCTATGAGGATGAATATTGTTAAATACAGTGCCTTGCGAAAGTATTCGGCCCCCTTGAACTTTGCAGACTTTTGCCACATTTCAGGCTTCAAACATAAAGATATAAAACTGTAATTTTTGGTGAAGAATCAACAAGTGGGACACAATCATTAAGTGGAACTAAATTTATTGGATATTTCAAACTTTTTTAACAAATAAAAAACTGAAAAAGTGGGCGTGCAAAATTATTCAGCCCCCTTAAGTTAATACTTTGTAGTGCCACCTTTTGCTGCGATTACAACTGTAAGTCGCTTGGGGCATGTCTCTATCAGTTTTGCACATCAAGAGACTGAAATTTTTGCCCATTCCTCCTTGCAAAACATCTCGAGCTCAGTGAGTTTGGATGGAGAGCGTTTGTGAACAGCAGTTTTCAGTTCCTTCCACAGATTCTCGATTGGATTCAGGTCTGGACTTTGACTTGGCCATTCTAACACCTGGATATGTTTATTTGTGAACCATTCCATTGTAGATTTTGCTTTATGTTTTGGATCATTGTCTTGTTGGAAGACAAATCTCCGTCCCAGTCTCAGGTCTTTTGCAGACTCCATCAGGTTTTCTTCCAGAATGGTCCTGTATTTGGCTCCATCCATCTTCCCATCAATTTGAACCATCTTCCCTGTCCCTGCTGAAGAAAAGCAGGCCCAAACCATAATGCTGCCACCACCATGTTTGACATTTGGGATGGTGTGTTCAGGGTGATGAGCTGTGTTGCTTTTACACCAAACATAACGTTTTGCATTGTTGCCAAAAAGTTTGATTTTGGTTTCATCTGACCAGAGCACCTTCTTCCACATGTTTGGTGTCTCCCAGGTGGCTTGTGGCAAACTTTAAACAACACTTTTTATGGATATCTTTAAGAAATGGCTTTCTTCTTGCCACTCTTCCATAAAGGCCAGATTTGTGCAGTATACGACTGATTGTTGTCCTATGGACAGAGTCTCCCACCTCAGCTGTAGATCTCTGCAGTTCATCCAGAGTGATAATGGGCCTCTTGGCTGCATCTCTGATCAGTCTTCTCCTTGTATGAGCTGAAAGTTTAGAGGGACGGCCAGGTCTTCGTAGATTTGCAGTGGTCTGATACTCCTTCCATTTCAATATTATTGCTTGCACAGTGCTCCTAGGGATGTTTAAAGCTTGGGAAATCATTTTGTATCCAAATCCGGCTTTAAACTTCTCCATAACAGTATTTTGGACCTGCCTGGTGTGTTCCTTGTTCTTCATAATGCTCTCTGCGCTTTAAACGGACCCCTGAGACTATCACAGTGCAGGTGCATTTAATTGGAGACTTGATTACACATAGGTGGATTCTGTTTATCATCATTAGTCATTTAGGTCAACATTGGATCATTCAGAGATCCTCACTGAACTTCTGGAGAGAGTTTGCTGCACTGAAAGTAAAGGGGCTGAATAATTTTGCACGCGCAATTTTTCACTTTTTTATTTGTTAACAAAGTTTGAAATATCCAATAAATTTTGTTCCACTTCATGATTGTGTCCCACTTGTTGTTGATTCTTCACAAAAAATTACAGTTTTATATCTTTATGTTTGAAGCCTGAAATGTGGCAAAAGGTCGCAAAGTTCAAGGGGGCCGAATACTTTCACAAGGCACAGTACTGGACATTTTAGGGGTTATGGGCAGGGATTTTTTTCAGCAGGAACTCGTGGGAACTAGATGTATGTAATGGCAAGTAGTGCTGAGGTGTGCTGGAGGGTCTATTGATGCTGGCTGCTGGGGAATCTATTGTTGCTGGAGGGGATCTAATTTTTGTGGAGGAAGGGTGTCTATTGTTGCTCGTGGGGGATCTATTGTTGCTGGGGTAGGTCTTATGTTGCTTGGAGGTCAGCCGTTGCTTGGAGAAATGTACTGTTGAGGGAGGGATCTTTGTTGCTGGCTGCTGGATGGTCTATTGATGCTTTCTACTAAGGAATCTATTGTTGCTGGAGGGGATCTATTTTTCCAGGGGGTATATTGTTGCTGGGGAGGTCTACTGTTGCTGGTGGGGATCTATTTTTGCTGGAGGCGAGTTTTATGTTGCATGGAGTCAGTCATGGCTGGGAGGGATCTACTGTTGAGAGAGGAGTCTAATGTTTCTGGCTGCTGCAGGGTCTATTGATGCTGGCTGTTGGAAATTCATTGTTGCTGGGGTGGATCTATTGTCGCTGGGATGTCCATTGTTACTAGATCTATTTTATTGCCTTTCTCATTATCATTAACAAATTCCATACAAATTATTTAGAACCACAAATGATACTTGGTTCTGTATTCTCTAAAAGGGGCGGTACTGGGAGAAGGGGTGGGACCAAGGAACGGTGCTCAGAGGTGGGTAGGGCGCGGAGTTAAAGTGTGATTCAGAAGGGAGGGGTTCCTGCACCTATTCTCTGAGAGAAAAAGCCCTGGTTATGGGCAATTACTATCAGAAAAGTACAAATACAGTACGGTAGGGAGAGGGTCTTCTCAAGTGGCTTCAAGGGAAACATTAAATACACAAATTATTTAATGAACATGCTTGGGGGATGCCTTAAAGCTATATTTTATTTCTTCTTACCCTGCAGGGTAATGTCACAATTAGGGATGATCGAACTTTTGAACAGTTCATTTCGACCAGAACACCCGAACTTCCCGAAAGTTCGGGTCCGGATTCCAGAACCCCATTGAAATCAATGGGACCCGAACTTCGGTAATCAAAAAAACACCATTTTGAAGCCCTAAAACCCAATAAATGCCCCTAAAAAGTGCCTAGGGTTCTGGGTCATGCCCCAGGGACTATTAATCACACAAAAAAAAGTTCTTAAAAATTGTCGTTTTTGATAGAGAGCCAATTATTGAAAAAAAATTTGAAAAAAAAAATGAGATTGGATTTAGTGTCTGGGGGGTCTAAAAAGTGTACCTGAGAAGTTTCAGCTTTGTAGCATGTCCAGAACCAGAAAAAAAAGATCGTTTGTATTAGAATTGCAGTAGAGCAGGCATATGGCTCCGCTACTTTCACACCTGGCCGTTTTTGTTGCAGGCGTTTATTGGGCTTTTTTGTGGACGTCTTTGGAGGCAGGCATGACATCTGAACTTCTGTGTAGGGGTATATATACACACACACATATATGTATATATACACACATATAGGTGTGAAAGTAGCGGAACCCTATGCCTGTGATTATGAAATTATTTGCAGGCATAGGGCTACACTCCTATCACACCTATATGTGTGTATGTGTATAAATACATATATGTGTGTGTGTATATATACCCCTATATAGAAGTTCAGATGTTATGCCTGCCTCCAAAGACGCCTAAAAAATGCCCAAAAAACGCCTGCAACAACACACCTGGGCGTTTTTGTTGCAGGCATTTTTTTGGGGCATTTTTTGGGCGTCTTTGGAGGCAGGCATAACATCTGAACTTCTGTATAGGGGTATATATACACACACACTTATATGTATATATACACATACACACATATAGGTGTGATAGGAGCGGAGCCCTATGCCTGCAAATAATTTCATTAGCGCAGGCATAGGGTTCCGCTACTCTTTTGCCTCCAAAGACGTCCACAAAAAAGCCCAATAAACGCCGGCAACAAAAACGGCCAGGTGTGAAAGTAGCGGAGTCCCATCCCTGCTCTACTGCAATACTAAGACAAATGATCTTTTTTCTATGGCAGTCACCCTGACATGGAAGGGTTTGGTCACCTTGCCATAGCAGTCAGAGTCAGTTAACCCTACACTACACTACAGTCACCCTGACACTTAACACTTTCCCTACAGAAACTAGATTATTAAATCTAACTATAGTGGAAAATAGTACCCTAACTACACTAGATATCCCTTTCCTCACACTAATAATTGCTGAATTACACTTTTGAAGCAGGAGTAACAGAACTGCTTCCACTTTCTTCCACAGCCCCTGTATTACAATACTAGAGATTTGGCGGGGCTATCTTATATACTGGGGGGCGTATTCACTACTGATTGGCCTCTGGACCCCCTAGTCCCTCCAATCACATTCCCAGCATCCTTCTGCCCCCTCAATTGGCTTTTACTGATGGTTCTGGTCCAATCACAGGCTTTTAAAGCCCAGTTCCTGTCCCATTGCATTTTGGTTGGTTTTGGTTGCCGAATTTCGAACAGTCAATGTTCGGGTCGAACTGATGGTCGACCCGAACCGTTCGATCATCCCTAGTCATAATGTGCTAGTATGCATTGCATACCAGCACATTATGTGAAACTTACCTTAAAACAAAGCTCTTCTAGAACCAAGATGTCAGAGCCGCAGGTGCTCCCATCTTTACACGTCTTGCTTCGCGGACTCCAGCTGTGTGACTGGCCAGAGCGGCGATGATGTCACTCCCGCGCATCTGATTACAGCATGGGGCTCTGAAGGAGCTGCATGGGTGGCCTTTCCTTCAAAGCGCATGCAGCAGTGATGTCACTGGCTGCATGTAATGAAAATATCTCCTGAACGGTGCATACTTAGGAGATATTTACACTACCTATACGTAGGTAAGCCTTATTTCAGGCTTACTTATAGGTAAAAGTTACTAATTAAACTTTACTTCTACTTTAAAGCCATACAAGGTGTTATAGAACAGTACAATTATAAAAGACTCAGAGACACACAGCAACAGCAACCCATTCTGACTCATTTCAATTAGAAGACAAAGGCTTTTTTTCAGGTAATTCAGCAGCAATACATTCTTTTTCATCAAATGGTAACAGACTTGCTTTTACCGGAAAATAAAAAAATTGTCAGTGATTTACTGAGGCTACCCTTGTTCTCGCTGATGCAAAACTGCAATGCCGCTGGCCAATCTGTATCAAGCTTCAATTAGAAATTAAGAGACCACAGATGACACAGCAGTGTAAAATTGGCCATTGTCAAAACAATTTTAAATAGCAAGGTTAGGCCCAAATTTACTAGGGACAAAAGGCACAAGCTAGGGCTTTACTTTGAGAATTAAGGATACTGCAGAGGATACAGCAGTGTAAAATTGGCAACAGCAGGACAATTTTCATCAGGCATAATAGGCCACAATGTACTAGAGACAATGAGTATAGGCGGGTGTTTTACTACAAGACTTATGTCCTGAGGAAGTCCTGCACAATAGCGACGAAACAAGTTGACATCACGGTGTCCACCCCATAAAGCCATGGGCACTTCCAATGTTGTGTGGGAGTGCACACCTAGCTCACATTGGATAAAGTGTTTACCTACATGTCCCGATATCTGACTGGAGTATGAAGCTCATTGTGTTATCCTACTGTAGATGGACTATGCAATTGATACATGTCATAAGGAATGAGTGGATACAAATACTGACTGCCCCTTAGCTATTCAGTACCTCACATACATTCATTTATAGTCCAGCCAGACAGCAGACTTAGCAGGGCATCATTGCTCTTCACCTTTGGCTTGTTTAGGGACATAGTCTGGGCCAGTGGCTCTTCAACAGCCCTGCAGTGTTCTTATTATTAACACAGATGGTCGCCTGGGTGTTTATGCACATGATGCATTAGTGCTATGATTTGGTCAAACCAGTCCACCTTGTACAACAAGTCGTTCACTCAATGGAACCACACCTATATATATATATATATATATACATATATATATATATATATATATATACATATATTTTTGGGTTGCAAACTTTCTTTATAGTTCCAGTTCCTTATAAATCTTTATCATTTATTAATTAAGGATAGATTCCTATTCCATTATAATGTTGTGCTAAAACCCAAAAGGGAAACAAGTGAAATAATGTAAACATTTTAAATTAAAAATAAAATAAAAGAAAGTCCAAATGTGATGAAGCAAAGTCCTTCAGAATTGGGTACACCTTCCATCACCAGAAAGAGTATGTGATCCTTGATAAATACCTCCACCTAACAAAGTGCTTTCTTACCAGCTTATGATGACCTCCTATTACGGAAGGTCAATCTCGCTTGTGGCTCAAACCCAGCCAGGGCCTCTATCCATCCGAGGGAACTTAAGATGAAGTAGGGAAATCCCCCACTTGAAAAGTCTTAGTCATGCAAGATCCTAAATAAAAAAAAATAAAACTTGCCATAGAATAAAATCCTTTAAACATTTATTTAAATAAAAAAAGTTGCACTTACAACGCAGCACTTTAAAACATGAAAATAATAAGCCGGTCGGCTCCATGTAGCAGCCTGTCCTTCCGGGATTAGTGTAGCGCAGTGACATCAGCACGTCGTTCCACCCAACGCATTTCGTCACAAACTGCTGTTGTCCAGGGGCACGAGGATAGATTCCTGACTTACACTTTTAGTGAAGTTAGTGAATATATGTGTGTATATATATGTATATTAGTCGCTTGACAAGTTGTGCTCCATTCAGTGCAATGGAACCATTATAATCAGAGCGACTCAAGTCTCTCTGATTTAGAAAAAGGTTCCTGTACTACTTGGGGGTGACTTCAGAGCGGCTTGCATTGACTTCTATTAGAGAAGTCATTTGAAAACCATGCTGAAGTTACCATGCACAGGGCGGCTTCAGAGTCGGGCAACTTTGAAGCCGCCCCAGTGTGAACCGAGCCTAAGACAGGGATTTGTGTATGGGGGGGCCTTGGTGATGATATGGCGCTGTGATGATTTGATGCATTTTGCACTCAACATTTTTATATTTTTTTTTTAATACATTTTTTGATACGGTAGCTTCAAGTTGGTGTCTCTCCACATTTTATCTCTCTTTTTATTTGATTTTTACTACAAGAATCAAAAGTCGCATGATAAAGTAGTGAAAAATAGTGGAAAATTGACCAGCAGCAGAACAATTTTAATAAGCTAGACCCAAATTTACACGAGGCAGGGAGCTCAGGCTGGAGTTTTACTAACAGATTTAGGATACTGTGGATTATACAACATGTGCAGTCAGGGGAGTCAGGTGAGGCAGACGGTTAAAGCTCGAGGGTCATAGCTCCGGGACCTGGGGGTCTAAATCCTAACCCACTGCTGGTCGAGATTTGGGGCTCCTAGCACCTATAGTTCTGGAGATACAGGGCTCCTTACGCAGCCTGTCAAAAGCTGTTTGCATCGGACTGAGAGGATGAGCTCACAGTTCCTCTGACTTCTTGTCAGAGGCACTGAGCTCAATGGACAGCAAGGAGCCTTGGACCAGGGGCGTAACTACAGGGGTTGCAATTGCAACCGGGCCCCATGCTTCGGGGGGCCTGTGCGGCTCCCCTGTACACCTGGATAGGAGGGGTGGCAGGGGCAGCATGTAGAGAAATCACTGTCCTCCTTTCTCCTCCTGTAGCTGCAGGAGGAAAATGGAGGAGATTGGTTCCTCTGTATGCTGCCCCCGCCACTCCTCCTATCCAGTTCACTTGTGTTCTGCTGTCTCTGGGCCCCTGTGTGCTCCCCTGGTCACCCCAGGGGAAGAGCCCCAGGCTTGAAGGGAAGGGCCCCGGCCAGGGGTCCGGGGGGCCCTTCATGGTTTCTTGCACCGGGGCCCTAAAGGTTCTAGTTATGCTCTGCCTTGGACCAATAGTAAAGCACCATTGGTCCAAACTGTCCAGTAAAAACACTGCAGTGGAGGCTCTCCTCTCTCTGCAGTGTCATAGAAGGGGGCGTTTGTCTAAAAGATAAATGCTCCCTTCCAGCCCAGCCCTCCTAACTACAAGGAAAAAACAAGGGTTTATGAGTATTATGTTTACTCATAGTCCCATGTTTTTCTCACACAGTTAAGAGGGAGAATCTGCTGTTGCTGAAAATGTACTTTTTTAATTAAGCAAAATAATATATTATTATGCTATATGTAATAACATATTAATTTATTATTTATCTATTTACTGTGAAATTACTGGTTTGAAGTTATGACTTAAATTTTCAGTAATTTATCCATTAAGCCACCTGCTTGAGTACAGTTTTTGAAAATATAGTAAATTACCTAAAAAACAATATATAATAATTATTTGTATATTACTTACTTATGGTAATTAACCACTTGCCCCCCAGGCCAATTCTGACACTTATCTCCTACATGTAAAAATCATCATTTTTTTTGCTAGAAAATTACTCAAAAACCCCAAACATTATATATTTTTTTAGCAGACACCCTAGGGAATAAAATGGTGGACATTGAAACTTTTCTTGTCACAAGGTATTTGTGCAGCAATTTTTCAAATGGGTTTTTTTTAATAAAAAAAAAAACACTAAAGTTAGATTGTTTTGTATAATGTGAAAGATGATATTACGCTAAATAGATACCTAACATGTCATGCTGCGCACACTGCATTGTGGAATGGCGCCAAACTACAGTACCTAAAAATCTCCAAATTTTGACAGGTCACATGTTTCCAGCATCAACAAAAAGGGTGACTGAAAAACATCTTAAAGGGACAGCCATTGTAAATATTTTTAGGAAATGAGTAGAACTAGTAGAACTGCAATTACCTACATAATAAGAATCAAATACGTAACTTGTGAAAATGTAACCTTTGTGTATCTGATACTAGCTAGTGCCTCACCAGCCACTGACCACAACGCACACCCCTGTTATACAGCTATGTAAAATTTATCAGTTGCAGTACATTTGTAATCACAGATAATAGGCCCAAATAGCATATACCTAACCTTTATTTCATCTATAGGGATTGGGGGGGGGGGGTGTAAAATAAATGTGAGTAAAATAATGTGAGGTGCACTAAAATTAAAACCAATAAACCACCAAGATAATTGAAAGCCCCTAAACAACACCCCCTAAAACAAAATCAAGATCTACAAAGTTTTTCTTTCACATTTTTTACATTCATTATCTTTTTTTTTTTTTTTTTACAACTGATCTGCGGAATCAGATACTACAAACCATTGGGGAGAGGGGAATATTTACGGTACATAACTAATGCTGATTTGAACTAAAGGGGTCCCTTAGAGCTCTTGCGAGTTTACTTAAGCTGGTGATACATGGTTTGAAACTTAGCTAGTTCGGCAAATTTAGATCTGTGTATTGGCAGGCTGGTTAAACACAAGTCGATCTGATTGACTTGCGTATAACCAGCCTGTTGGGTTTTTATCAAATGGTCAGTCCTGCCAGCTATAGCAAGGCCAGCAATACTGATTATTGTATTATAATGGCGGGGAAGGCTACTGGCTTTCAGAATACAATAGTACAGTGGGAGCGATTCTCCCATCCACATCTATTGTGTAAATAGGAGAGGGGAAATCAAGGCATTTTCTTTCATTCAACCCACTGGTTAAACAAACAAAAAAACACGCAAAATGTATGGGCTGCCTTACACATATCAAGCGTACACTTCATCCTGAGCAGTGTAGTCCTCGAATGAAATAATCAAGGGGCACCCTGATTTTAGCAAGATGTTAGAGTGCACCCATAGGGACTAAGCCTCTGTGCAGGAGCTTCCTGTAATAAAGACCAGTCACTGCTTCTCTTTCTGCTTGTGCGGGGTAACTGGTCTTGTCTCCACCGCTCTCCTATCTTTTTCTGTGGGCAGCATGTAGTGGGTGTGGCCTGCGGGGCCCTCCCACCTGTCACTGCTGCTCTATCTCCTTGTGCAGGGAGACTGGTCTGGTCTCCACCCCCTCCTATAGTTCTCTGCAGTCCGCCTGTAGTAGGTGGGGCCTGCGGGGCCCTCCCACCTGTCACTGCTGCTCTATCTTTTTGTGCAGGGAGACTGGTCTGGTCTCCACCCCCTCCTATAGTTCTCTGCAGTCTGCCTGTAGTGGGTGGGGCCTGCGGGGCCCTCCCACCTGTCACTGCTGCTCTATCTTTTTGTGCAGGGTGACTGGTCTGGTCTTTGACTCCTCCTATATATTTCTGCAGTCTGCCTGTAGTGGGTGGGGCCTGCGGGGCCCTCCCACCTGTCACTGCTGCTCTATCTTTTTGTGCAGGGTGACTGGTCTGGTCTTTGACTCCTCCTATATATTTCTGCAGTCTGCCTGTAGTGGGTGGGGCCTGTTGGGTCCCTCCCACAGCTCTGATCTCTGCACAGGATATGTGTGATTGTAGTGAAGATGTCACTGACACATTTACAAGATAATAGCCTGGGTGGCAAAGTCATTTGTTGCATACATATGGGTTTTTATCCTTTGTGGCTATTGAGGAAAATATTTAAATTCAAATTTTTGTTGTGCCCAAAGATCAGCTTTAACACCACTTTTCTAAAATTTCCATGTTGCAGCACACTAGGGAGGGGGCTGTTTTCCCCCATTTAAACCCCCTTTCGTTCCTTGTGTCTCCTGTATAGCTTTTTCTGCCTTTTAACAGACTGCTCTCTGTCTTTCTCCAGTGGGATGTGATTATTATAAAAAGCAGCTTCAAAAGAGCATGTTGTATCTGCTTACAGAGATCTACTGTTACATTATCTTGACAATATTCTAAAGATGTACACAACCTCGAGCAAAGAAAATCAAGCCAGATGGTACAATAGAACATCGCCGGGCTCATTCTTTCCATTATCCTAAAGATACAAAGTAACATCACTTATCTGTGGGAATATTGTTATGCCGAACAAAAAAAGAGCCAAACTGCATCTCCCAGCCTGGCCAGATAATGCGGGCCTCTGCTTCTTTGCAAGGCGATCGCTATTCAACCCGCTGCAATCAGGCCATGTTTTCTCCAACATCACTTTCTGTCAAACGCATTTATCAATAGAAGATCTCTCTGCAAATCTTGATTGATACCAGCGACAGACATGTGGGCCTCTCCGCAGCTGGGTCTTCTCCAGCATAAAGCATTCCTCTGTACAAACATTATATTCACAGGATATATTTCTTCAAAGACCATGAAAAGGCTACCTAATATACTGTACATGATGTTATGTTACTTTATTAACGTTATCAGTGTTTTCCAGTTGCTTAACTCCTTCCCATTGAGCTCCAGGGCCGCATCTATACACCCATGGGGGGTGAAGGAAGGATTAAATCCCCACTGTAAAAGGCTGTCACAGTGGTCACATGATCTGGTACCACTGTTAGTGGGTACTTATGGCACTTTTCCACTGCAAGTACCGGCTCGGCTCTACTCGGCCCTGCTTGGCCCGGTTTGGTTTTCCACTGCATGGTACGGCGTTGGAACGGTTCGGTACGGTTTGGTATGGTTTGCTTTTCCACTAAAGTAGTACTAAAGTAAGTGGGTGGGATAACAACGATTCTCTGACCAATCAGTGGCTAGTAGTGACACACAGTCAAGGCTGCATGCAAAGGATTGTGGGATATGGTACCGGTACGGCTCTCTTGGAACCACACCCAAGGTGGTACTGTTTAAGCGAGCCGTACCGTTTGGTTCCATGTAGTGGAAAAGCGCTGTCGTACCGTACCGAACTGTTCCAATACCGTACCATGCGGTACCATGCAGTGGAAAAGCACAAAAGCGAGCCGAACCGTTCGGTTCCATGCAGTGGAAAAGCGCCATTAGAGCTTGGTCTTTGTGTTGGGGTGTCTGTGAGAATTGTGCAAAGCTACATAAATGCTGATCTCGCTTTGCATGTACAAAATATATATACTGTATACACAAACACACGCACGCACGCACGCACACACACTATATTACCAAAAGTATTGGGACGCCTGCCTTTTCACACACATGAACTTTAATGGCATCCCAGTCTTAGTCTGTAGGATTCAATATTGAGTTGGCCCACCCTTTACAGTTATAACAGCTTCAACGTCTCTGGGAAGGCTGTCCACAAGGTTTAGGAGTGTGTTCTATTGAGTTGAGGTCAGGACTCTGTGCAGGCCAGTCAAGTTCCTCCACCCCAAACTCACTCATCCATGTCTTTATGGACCTTGCTTTGTGCACTAGTGTGCAGTCATGTTGGAACAGGAAGGGGCCATCCCCAAACTGTTTCGACAAAGTTGGGAGCATGAAATTGTCCAAAATGTCTTTGGAACTAAAAGGCTAAGCCCAAACCCTGAAAAACAACCCCACACCATAATCGCCCCCCCTCCATCAAATGATTTTGACCAGTGCACAAAGCAAGGTCCATAAAGTTTGGGGTGGAGGAACTTGACTGGCCTGCCCAGAGTCCTGACCTCAACCTGATAGAACACCTTTGGGATGGATTAGAGAGACTGCAAGCCAAGCCTTTTCATTTAACATCACTGCCTGACCTTAAAAATGCGCTTCTGGAAGAATGGTCAAACATTCCCATAGACACACTCCTAAACCTTGTGGACAGCCTTCCCAGAAGAGTTGAAGCTGGTATAGCTGCAAAGGGTGGGCCAACTCAATATTGAACCCTACAAACTAAGACTGGGATGCCATTAAAGCTAATGTGTGTGTAAAGGCAGGCGCCCCAATACTTCTGACAATATAGAGTATGTGTTAAGTAGTCAACCAGGTTAAAGAAACCTTTCCTAAAGCATGTCGATCGGGTACAGTGTGTGCGGCAGCAGTAATTCACACAGACAGGTGCAAAAGAAAACTTATATTGTAGTAATGCAAAGACAGGTTACAACTACCTGTAGGGACACCTGCCCAACCAGATACACTCACAATTTCCAACGACATAAAAATGACAGGTGTCAGCCAGGTTGACAGCGCCTAATAAGAGAATAGAAGGTGCCTGGCCGTCTGGTGCCCAAACAGGATGATACCCAAGGAGTTATAACCCTACACTTTCCATCCGCATCAGAAACTTTTTCCTATCCCTAATACTGTCCCTAACAGGAGGGGTACCTGTGGTCCCCCATTATGTGGTCTGAACCAATAATGTCAGCACAGCCATGAACAACCCTCTTTTTCAAGTGCCTCCAGAGATTTTACATTGCTACTGCGTAGTGGGTAAGGCTCTTGTCCTCCTGCTGTTTCCTGAAGAAGAATCTTTGCCGCAGCTCTGGTGAACATAGCTTTTCTCCAAACAGGCCCTTCAAGTGGGACACAATTTGTTCCAGAGTAGCTCGCTCATGTTCTGGCAGCGCCATCACCACATGGCGGGCATCTGCCTCTAGCCCGGTAAAATCCATCTCTGCCTCCAGCTGAGCTAAAACTTGATGCAGGGGCACAGCACTCTCAAGTCTGTCCTCCCACTCTGCCAGAAGAATTTCAGTATAAGGGCTGAGGCTGACCCTAGCGGAGCCATGCAGGAGCCCAATCCTCCTTCTGCACCTGCTGCAAGGGACATATCCTGCCAATTACGCCAAGTGTAGGTGGGTGCATCATGTGCAGCGGTAGTAACTTGCACAGACAGGTGCAATAAAAAACTTGTATTGAAGTAATGCAACAACAGTTTACAATAACCCAGGGGGACGCCTGCCCAACCAGATATACTCACAGTTCCCGATTTCACAGTTTCCAATGTAAAGATGACAAGTATCAGGCGGGTTGACAGAGTCTGAATGCGGAGTACGGCCTAGCTGTCTGGTGCTCAAGGGGAACATGTCCAAGGAGTTACGACCCTATGCTCTCCCTCCTCCTCCTTCCTTATCAGAAACCTTTCCTTATCACTAGTACCATCCCTAACAGACAGGGTACCTGTCTCTACTCTACCAACTCGCATAAAGTGCACCTAGCCTGGGAGGCAGGGCCTTAAATAGGCTCAGCCTGATCTCAGATGTTTGCCGGAGTCACATGGGGCAGCAGCATCCAATTGGGTTCTTCCCCAGTGACCACAGGAAGCCATAGAGGAACTGCGTTCCTCTTGACTTTCTCTCCAGCTGTGGTGCAGCTGCAGAAGAGCGCCAACTGCAGTGCAGAAAGTAGACTGCACCTGCCTACAAGGAGACCATATAATAGTAGACTTTCAAACAACATTTTCAGAAGTATAAGCATTTGTACAATACAGTACATTCGCTGAGTTGACGAATGTCATTCGAGAGTACATAGAAAATTTGTTTGCTTTTAACATTCGATTTTGAAATGAGTGTAATTTCCCAAACAAAAACCACAATCACTGTAAAACCCAACTCCGGGCAAGAAAAGAAAGTTTTCTCATGCAGTGGGGCTGTTGCTCAATTTAGTTTAGGGGGTTGGAGAATGCAGACCTGATTCTTTGTTCCTTTCCGCACAAGACCCGTCCCTGCAGCACCTGCAAGATTGGGTGAGTATGGAGCTTCCTCCTCTCCCCTGTACAAAACAAGCATGTAACCCTAGGAGTGTGGCCAAAGCCCCCCTGCAGGGGAAAACTTTCTTTTTTTGCCCTGAGTTGGGCTTTAACTTAGTTAATTCAAGCAACATTTTCCATTCTGCTCCTTCGAATTTTCTCATCATCATGGTCCAAATTCATGCCACTGATGATTGGAAAATCAAACAAACATTCTTAAAACAAACATTTAGAACAAAATTCTACTAGTGTATGGCCTGCTTTACCACAAGATCTGCCATTGCAAACTAATTGATATGCAAATGCTTCACTTGGCTGTCATGCTAACTGTCAATGCATTCTCACTGACCACCAACAAGTATGCAGTTAAGGACTTTTTTCTTCATCTTGACTTTCCTGATTCTCATACTTGTATTTGTACGTCTATCTGTCCACCTAGTCCTGAGATTTACACAGCTCTGCTACACAGCACAGCCTTGTCCAGTACAAGACGCAATTCCTCTCTGCTATGGTTAAAGTAGAACTAAAGACATAACTGTTTATTTTCATTTTGGATAGGGTAAGGGAGGGTTACAATTGTCGGTTTTCTTCTTGGAATCTGTGTAGCGCTTTCCCTTCACTTCCTGTCCAATAGCAGAAACAGGAAGTGAGACGAGATCCCATTGGAAGACTTCTACTTTGTTCAAGTTCTGGTAGCAAAATTTGAGATTTTATTTAATGTTCCCCCTTTTTCGACACATTTGTGATGCCTTTATTTCTCAATGGCACCCCAAACGCAGTGCCATTTTGCCATGATTGGCGGATGGCAAATCACGGAAAAATTGCGCAAACAAAATCGCAGGGCGCGTGTCGCCCAAAAAAGTTCTGAAACTTTTTTGGGGCGATACGTGACCTGTGATTTTGTTTGCATGATTTTGCCGCTATTTGTTGTATGACAAGTCTGAAGGTGTCAGGTGCCAAGTCTTATGAGTAAAGCCCCGTACACACGCAACGATTATCGGCCGACCGGTCGTCCGTCTTTTGTCCAGAGTGGTGATTTGTTGGTTGGAATGTGCCTAGACTGCACACGAATTTTCTCGCCCGACAAAATTCTACTTCAGAAGTGATGTCATGTGTTGGTTTGCTTTCTTCTCTGAGCATGCTCAGTCTTGCTCATAAGATTTTTCCCTGTCGAAATCTGTACTGACTGCACGAAAATCGGCCGTTGTGTTGACGGCCAACAAAAATTTTATAGTCAGCACACCAGATTTTTTGCGGTCGAAAAGTCGGAATCGGTTGTCGGAAGCATCATATTAACAAGCCGAAAATCGGACGTTGGACGAAAATTCCCTGCCAATTTTCGACGCGTGTGTACGAGGGTTAAGGTGGATGGGGCAGAGATTCATAGCCACAATCGCGAACAAAAGTGACGGTTTGGTTCAGGTCCAAAATTCTTTGTGCACATTCCACTCGTTGCTGTTTTTGGAGAGGTGTCTGTAACCTGGGATACCAACATGCAGCCGCTTTGCTCATATGTAAGATGTTATATAATATGTTGTAAACTGACCCTCTACTAATTTTCACCTCCTTAGCTAAGAAATAATAGTTACACCTCTATCTTCAAGCACTAGCTGCTCAACTTTCACCACCACACTTGGCTCTGTGGCTGTTGACGGACAACCTTCCCTTCCCTTTGAATCATCCTCTATATTTGTTGTCGGTTTTCTTCTTGGCCTCTGTGCCCCTCATTGGGGAGCTTTCCCTTCACTTCCTGTCCCACCGCAGAAATAGGAAGTGAGAGGAAATTCCTGGTTGTCCCCATTGGAAGATTTCTCCTCTACTCATGTTCTGGAAGCAAAATTTGAGATTTTTTTTAACTTTCACTCGTTTTGACACGTTTGCAATGCCATTATTTCTCAATGGCACCCCAAACGCGGTGTGATTTTGCTACAATTGGTGCACAACAAATTGCAGCAAAATTGCGCAAACAAAATCCCAGGGCGCGTGTTGCCTAAAAGAAGTTCTGGAACTTCTTTTGGGCTATACGCGACCTGTGATTTTGTTGTATGGCCTTTGTTGTGTGACAATAGCAGTAAAATCCCACTGCGTTTGGGGTACCATTGAGAAATAATCCTAAATCCTAAACGTGTTGCCCTTTTTGCTGCAAATCTAAATCATGGCCAGGATCGCAGCGATTCTGCCCGCGATCCCCCTTATACAAAACTACAAAAATGCTTTTAGTTATACTTTAAAGTGTAACCCCAAAAACAAGAATGTATTATATTGCGGCACTGATGGGCATTGATAGGTGACACTGATGGGCACTGATGGGTACTGCTAGGTGGCTCTAATGGGGGGCACTGATGGGCACTAATGGGCACTGATGAGCGGCACTGATGGGCGGCACTGAAAGGCAGCACTAATTGGCATAAATGATGGGCACAGATTGGCCTCACCGATGGGCACAGACTGGTGTCACTGATGGGATGCATTGTAATCAGGGTACTTACAGTATCAGTGCCCTGATTACCTTTACATGTATCCCTTGTGAGGAGATGGGGGGGGGGAGGGCATGTCAGCTTAAATGTTCTAGGTAAGAGGCAAGTGCTATCTGTCAAGGCAGACATCTCCTAGCTAGCTGTCTCATCAGACGATTATGTAAGATGGGAGGAGCGCCTTGTCTGACCTCACTGCTAGTTACATGGATCAAAATTCATCATGTTAAGGCAGGACCGGATGAATTTTAATCCAAGTCGGGGCAAGGTGCTTGTACTAGATATGTGCAGAACTAAAAAAATTGTTTTGTTTAGTTTTTTTTTCCATAAATTCATTATTTTTAATTTGTTAAATTCATTTAATTTGTTTTCTTTATTCAAATTCAATATCGATTTGACTGAATTTGGAATATTTAAATATAATTTTAATTAAATTCCATTTGAATTCAGATATATTCTATTAAAAATTAGAATTTTGGAAGTTGGTTATATTCTTTCTATTACACTGTTTTTTTCTATTATATTCTATTTTAGTCTATTATTTTTGATTCTATTATTTTATTTTCTATTCTCTTCTTTTCTATTCTATTCTATTATTTTCTGTTCTATTTGAATTCAATTTTTTTTTTATTCAAAATTTGAATTTTGGAAGATGGTTATATTCATTCTATTCTATTCTTTTATTTTCTATTCTAATCTATTCTATTCAAATTTCGAAATATGGTTATATTTTTTCTATTTTATTCTATTTTTGTTATTCTATTCTATTTCATCCCAATTTCAATTAATTCCATTTGAAATTCGAATTTCAGAAGATGGTTATATTTTTTCTATTTTATTCTTTTCTATTCTATTTTATCATATTTTTTCTATTCTTTTATTTTTTAATCTATTTTATTCTGTTCCTTTATTTTCTATTCTATTTTGTTCTGTTTTACTCTATTATTTTCTATTCTATTCTTTTATTTTCTATTCTATTTCTTTATATCCTATTCTATTTAATCCTATTCAGAAATTCAAATGGAATTTGAAAACTATTCAAATTGGAATCAAAGTTACGCATTTGATTAGAATTCGATTCAAATTCGAATTTCGTCTGAAGATTTGTTTTGTTATTTGGGATTCTTTTAAATTCATTACTATTGTATTTCATAAATTTGAATACATCCAGATTTCCGAATAATTAAAATTTTGATTCAGAAGGAAACGAACCGCACAGTAGGTTGTTCAGCGGTTGATCAATCAATCAACTTCTCTACAACTGCCCAGTCAAATTTTCCCCACTCGATCAGTGCAGCAGGCTATAGCCTGCAACGCTGATCAGTGTATTCTGATGGTGATGACGTCTCCCTGTTGTCAGAATGCAATAGCTTATCAGGGAGGATTCCACCTTGAATGTGTAGATGGGGGAATTGGCTCAGTTTGTTTTGTTTTAACCTGCTGGTTTCTTTGGTTGAACAAAAAAAAGGACTTATGTATGGGGTTTAGACAACACCTAGGATGATGGGACATAACTGCATCCACTTGTCTTCGAGGAACCGAATACAAACTAAAATTGAAGTGAGACGTCTTCTTTGAATTCCATCTGAAACTTTCTTGTAGAATCTTAAAGAGAAAGTAAAGTCTGTTGTTTTTTATTTTTTATTCTTTCCTTAGCTGAAAAGTAAAGGCTTAATGTGCTAGTATGCCTTGCATACTAGCGCATTGTGCGACATTTACCTCCAAACAAAGTCCTCATTGTCCCCGCTGGAGGCCGCATCCATCTTTACCTGTCTTCCTTCTGGGTCTTTGGCTGTGCTTCTGGCCGGAGCCGCATGACGTCACTCCCGTTGATGCACCCAGGAGCCGCCGGTCACAGCACAGAGCTCTGAAAAAACGGCACAGGCCATTGTTCCTTCACAGCGCATGCGCCAATGACATCATGGGCGCAGTATGCAGTAAATATCTTCTAAACAATGCAAGTTTAGGAGATATTTACAGTACCTATACCTTATTATAGGCTTAGCTATAAGTACAAACATTACAGGGGGGTTACAACCTCTTTAACACACTTGCTGACCGCCCGCCGCAGGGTGGTTCGCGGGAGCGCTCCTGGGGGTGCGTGCCCGGCTGCCCGCCACTGGAGGCATGCTCGCGTCCCCATTAGCCAGCGGGGAAGCTGATTCACGGGGCCGGCAGCTGCGATTGCCGCCGGGCACCCGCGATTGCTACCTGTGGAGAGAGAACGGCGATCTGCTGTTGTAAACGCGGCAGACCGTTGTTCTCTCAGGAATCAGCACAGAGCTCCTGTGTTCCTCCTATTTAAGATCACAGGTCTCTGTGTTGATTCCACAAGCCCCTCCCACCTCACAGTTAGAAAACACCCCCTAGGCCAGTGATGGCGAACCTTGGCACCCCAGATGTTTTGGAACTACATTTTCCATCATGCTCGTGTACTCTGCAGTGTAGGTGAGCATCATGGGAATTGTAGTTCCAAAACATCTGGGGTGCCAAGGTTCGCCATCACTGCCCTAGGCATACACTTAACCCTTTGATTGCCCCTCAGTTAACCCATTCCCTGCCAGTCTCATCAGTACAGTAACAGTGCATATTTTTAGCACTGATTACTGTAGTAATATCACTGGTCCCCCCAAAAATGTCAAACATGTCAGTCAGGGGTCCAATCTGTCCGCCGCAATGTTGAAGTCCCACTAAAAATCACTGATTGCTGTTTTTACTAGTAAAAAAATAAATAAATAAAAATGACATAAATCTTTCCCCTGGTTTGTAGATGTGATAACTTTTGCGCAAACCAATCAAAAAACGCTTATTGTGATTTTTTTTTTTTTTTTTACCAAAAATATGTAACAAAATACAAATTGGCCTAAAATTATGAAAAAATTAGATTTTTTTTTTTTAATTGGGAATGTTATATAGCAGAAAGTGAAAAATATTGTTTTTTTTTTTTCCCAGAATTGTCGGACTTTTTACTTTATAATGCAAAAAATAAAAATAGCACAGGTGATCAAATACCACCAAAAGAAAGCACATACATTTTATTTGGGTACAGTGTCGCACGTCCGCGCAATTGTCCGTTAAAGTAACGCAGTGGCGAATTGCAAAATAGGGCCTGGTCATTAAGGGGGGAAAATCCTTCCGGTCCAGAAGTGGTTAATGTGTGTTTTGTCTGGAAAATATTAAAGAGTTTCTGCATATGATACTTTATAGATGTCATTTCTTCTGTTTATTGAGTTCCAGAGGAGGCAGTTCTACAAATAGCATTGTATTTATTACTCATATCTCACCATCTGCAATATGACTATGATATAACGCCTGTTTACTTTATCACACTAATCTGATGAATTCTAATTTTATCAAATGCCACGCTGCTTTTCAGTGGGGGATGTTCAAAATGGATGCAGAGTACAAAATAAATCCCAAATTGCATTAACATTCAACTTATACGCTATTAACAAAAAGTCACTGAAAATGGAAAGCTTTCTGTTATAACACTGAGACTCCTACATGAATTGATGCCGGTCATGTGACCTGTGCTAGGGCATACGTCATGTGATGGATGCTGATGTAAAAACCTTTGGGGGGCTATTGACCACTTCTGGACCGGAAGGATTTGCCCCCTTAATAACCAGGCTATTTTTTGCGATTCAGCACTGCGTTACTTTAACGGACAATTGCGCGGTCGTGTGACGCTGTACCCAAATAAAATAGATGTCCTTTTTTTTTTTCCCATAAACAGAGCTTTCTTTTGGTGGTATTCGATCACCTGTGCGATTTTTATTTTTTGCACTATAAAAGAAAAAAGAGCAACACTTCTGAAAAAAAATATATATATTTTTCACTTTCTGCTATATAACATTCCAAAAAAAAATTGAAAATCACAATTTTTTATCCTTGTAGGCCAGTTTGTATTCAGCTACATATTTTTGGTTAAAAAATAGCAATACGCTAGGGCAGTGATGGCGAATCTTGGCACCCCAGATGTTTTGGAACTACATTTCCCATGATGCTCCACTACACTGCAGAGTGCATGAGCATCATGGGAAAAGTAGTTCCAAAACATCTGGGGTGCCAAGGTTCACCATCACTGCGCTAGGGGAAAGATTTATGTCATTTTTATTTATTTATTTATTTATTTATTTATTTACTGGTAATGGCAGCGATCTGTGATTTTTAGCGGGACTGCGACATTGCGGCAGACAGATCGGACCCCTAACTGACATTTTTGACACTTTTGGGGGGACCAGTGACATTACTACAGTAATCAGTGCTATATATATGCACTGTTACTGTACTAATGACATTGGCAGGGAAGGGGTTAACACAGTGGAGATCAAAGGGTTAAGTGTGAGCATAGGAGGTGTTTTCTAACTGTGGGGGAAGGGGCATGTGAAATGACCACAGAGACATGTGATCCTATATCAGTGTTGGGGGTAACTAGTTACAAAGTAACTGATTACAGTAACTACATTACTTTTTTTGGTAACTAAGTAATGTAACTAGTTACAATGCTAATATTGGTAACTACACTACTTTACTAGACTATAGGAGGTAACTACACTACTTTACTAGGCTATAGGAGGTAACTACACTACTTTACTAGGCTATAGGAGGTAACTACACTACTTTACTAGGCTATAGGAGGTAACTACACTACTTTACTAGGCTATAGGAAGTAACTACACTACTTTACTAGGCTATAGGAGGTAACTACACTACTTTACTAGGCTATAGGAGGTAACTACACTACTTTACTAGGCTATAGGAGGTAACTACACTACTTTACTAGGCTATAGGAGGTAACTACACTACTTTACTAGACTATAGGAGGTAACTACACTACTTTACTAGACTATAGGAGGTAACTACACTACTTTACTAGGCTATAGGAGGTAACTACACTACTTTACTAGGCTATAGGAGGCAACTACACTGCTTTACTAGACTATAGGAGGTAACTACACTACTTTACTAGACTATAGGAGGTAACTACACTACTTTACTAGACTATAGGAGGTAACTACACTACTTTACTAGACTATAGGAGGTAACTACACTACTTTACTAGACTATAGGAGGTAACTACACTACTTTACTAGACTATAGGAGGTAACTACACTACTTTACTAGACTATAGGAGGTAACTACACTACTTTACTAGGCTATAGGAGGTAACTACACTACTTTACTAGGCTATAGGAGGCAACTACACTGCTTTACTAGACTATAGGAGGTAACTACACTACTTTACTAGACTATAGGAGGTAACTACACTACTTTACTAGACTATAGGAGGTAACTACACTAATTTACTAGACTATAGGAGGTAACTACACTACTTTACTAGGCTATAGGAGGTAACTACACTACTTTACTAGGCTATAGGAGGTAACTACACTACTTTACTAGGCTATAGGAGGCAACTACACTGCTTTACTAGACTATAGGAGGTAACTACACTACTTTACTAGACTATAGGAGGTAACTACACTACTTTACTAGACTATAGGAGGTAACTACACTACTTTACTAGACTATAGGAGGTAACTACAGTACTTTACTAGACTATAGGAGGTAACTACACTACTTTACTAGACTATAGGAGGTAACTACACTACTTTACTAGACTATAGGAGGTAACTACACTACTTTACTAGACTATAGGAGGTAACTACACTACTTTACTAGACTATAGGAGGTAACTACACTACTATACTAGGCTATAGGAGGTAACTACACTGCTTTACTAGACTATAGGAGGGAACTACACTACTTTACTAGACTATAGGAGGTAACTACACTACTTTACTAGGCTATAGGAGGTAACTACACTGCTTTACTAGACTATAGGAGGTAACTACACTACTTTACTAGACTATAGGAGGTAACTACAGTACTTTACTAGGCTATAGGAGGTAACTACAGTACTTTACTAGGCTATAGGAGGTAACTACACTACTTTACTAGACTATAGGAGGTAACTACACTACTTTACTAGACTATAGGAGGTAACTACACTACTTTACTAGGCTATAGGAGGTAACTACACTACTTTACTAGGCTATAGGAGGTAACTACACTACTTTACTAGGCTATAGGAGGTAACTACAGTACTTTACTAGACTATAGGAGGTAACTACACTACTTTACTAGACTATAGGAGGTAACTACACTACTTTACTAGGCTATAGGAGGTTACTACACTACTTTACTAGGCTATAGGAATGCGCTTTCCTGCGTTACCCAAGCCGTGCGATACAATCGTTATTTCGAAGAATAGAGAGGGATGAAGTTTATGACTTTTTGTTGCACTTTATGTTTTATTATGTTTGTTCTCATGTTTCCCAAAGCCTGTGTTTATACAATAAACTCTATGCAGAAAGAGTGCCGTGTATCTTCTTCTACACGGTCAATTAAGAAAGAGGAAAGTAAAGTAATAAGTAGTGAAGTTACTTTTCAAATGCAGTAACTAGTAAAGTAATCTCAGAAGTAACTAGTAACTAGTTACATTTTTTGAGTAACTACTCCAACACTGTCCTATATAGAAGGATCACAGGCGCTCTGTGATCATTTCATAGAGAAAAACAGTCAACTCTGTTTACAACAGTCGACCGTCCTTCTCTCTCAGTGGGGAGCGATCGTGGGTGCCCAGCGGCAATCACAGCCACCTGCCCAATGGATTGACATCCCCGGTGCCTAGTGGGGGAGGAAGCGCAGTAAAGCCTTTAACCAATTGCCCCTGGAAGACTTACCCCCCTTCACGACCAGGCCATTTTTTGCAATACGGCACTGCGGTGGATCGGCATCCCCGTTGCCTAGTGGGGGTGGGGGCGCGCCGCCACGCACTCGCCCCCCCTCCCCCCCAGCACCATGAGCACAACCATTGTAGGGTTACGTTGATTCGTGCAGGAGAGCCAGCCTGCAACAGTAAATGTGGGGTGGGCGGTTGGGAACTGGTTAAGGAGACTGGTAAAGCATTAAACCACTTGTCCCCTGGAATATTTACCCCCCCCCCCTTCATGGCCAGGTCATTTTTTGCAATACAGCACTGCATTACTTCAAAGTGATTGTAAAGATAATCTTGTAAAAGAGCCCATTGAGTTTAAAATAGAAATGAAAGGCAAAACATTTGTGTATAAATAAAATAAAAAAATGTATAAATACCTTTTTTTCCCTATTTTATAAGGGATCACATTCCCTCTTTTCTCAGCTACATAAGAGCTGGGGGGAGGAGAAGAAACAGCACACTGATCTTCCCAGTGAAAGGCTGTGCAGGGGAGGCGTGTCAGGACAAGTCTGGTCATTGGAGGACAGCAGGCTGAGTTCCCAGCACAGCTAGAGAACTGACTTTGGTGTGTTCTCCTGCTTAGTGTGGTCAGTTTTTATTAGGAAAGCAGAGGAACTGGCAGAAACAGCAGGGATTTCACAAAGGATGCAATACAAAAAGAACAGGATACTTTCTCATACAAGTACATGGTACAGCAGCCACATATCAGGAATATGAAATGTTGGGGTAATAAACACTTTAACTGACAATTGCGCGGTCATTCAACACTGTACCAAAATAAACCACAAAATAAAATCTGAAAATTTTGAAAAGAAAAAATGATATTTTTACTTTCTGCTATAAAATATATTCAATATAATTTAAAAAAAAAAATTTCTTCATAAATTTAGGCCAATATATATATTCTGCTACATGTTTTTGTTAAAAAAAAAAAAATCCCAATAAACGTATATTGATTTGTTTAGGCGAACATTATAGCGTCTTCAAACTATGGGATATATTTATGGAATTTTTTAGAATGCATTTTTATATTAGTAATGGTGGTGTTCAGCGACCTATAATGAGACTGCGATATTGCGGTGAAAATTGGACACTAACTGACATTAACTGACACTTTACGGGAACCAGTGACACTAACACAGTGATCATTGCTAAGAATCTGCACCGTCACTGCACTAATGACACTGGCTGGGAAGGGGTTAAACATCTACAGTGATCAAAGTGTTAACTGTGTGCCTAGCCAGTGTTTTTGTGTACTGTGTTAGGTGCTTTTACTGAGGGAAGAGATGGATTGTAGTCCCTTGTTTGCAGAGAAAGAAAATCTATTCCTTGCCCCCTGTCAGAACAGAGATTTTTCTCATTTACAGGTAGATCTCAGTTCTGTGTGTTCTACTGATGATTAGCGGGTGCCGGAGGACATCCAGTGCCCGGCAACCACAGATAAGCCTCCACTGTGAATAATCACAGCAGAAGCAGCCTGCCGGAGGCACGCAACCCAATCTCCCCCCCCCCCCCCCCGGAAGTGCAGAATCATATACTGTGCATATACGTGATTCTGCACAAGAGAGCCATCCTGTAGCAGTAAAATTACTTTAGGGAGGTCTCTAAGTGGTTAAAAAATACCTCCACATTCGTGGGGGAAAAAAAATAGCAAATTAAAAAAAATATACATTGTATACAATTGCTACACAAGTCATATTTTCACTGAATGTTATTATGCAAGACCTTTCATTTTCAATCTGCAGCGCAGTCATTTTCTGTAAAGTGCAACCTGGAGGTGTGCTATGCACAGATGGTATGGTATACAGGACACCCCCCAGATATGTCATTTCCTGCTTGTGTGATTGGCCCACTGATTTTTCCAGAAGTCTGCACTAAGAAACAAGTCAGATTTTCGGCATCCCGGGCAACATAAAAAAGCCATTTTTTGGGAGATACTCCCAAAGAGAAATCACGTCTAAAGAGATGCAGACCCTGCAGCTTTCCTCATTAGAACCCTGCAGGTGCAGCTGTTCTGCCACCCGGACTTCTATTCAGTACTTGTGTTTACATTACTTAAAATAACGTTGGGTTTTCTTGATTTACATAAGCTAGTTATATGCACTGTTCTTACTGTTCTTTTCACAAGATCTCCATCTTCTCCCTTGTAAAAACGGTGGTCTGCCTTGTATACATAGGCCTCTCACGGGATAGATCATGGGTTTCCGGCAGACATCAGCTCCCCCTCTGTCCAATCAGCATGCGATCCCTAGTGGCTATTGCAGGAAATTATGTACAGGTATGTGATTTCACCCAATAGAGCCAACCTGCCGCAGTACATATACGTTAGGCGACTGGCAAGTGGTTAAAGCTGAACACTGAATTTTTTTTTTTTTTACAATGCCCACACTGCACAGATTTATTGCTCTTTTTTGTCTAGGGGATTGGAGAATAGAGATGTACTTACCTAATCCTGCTATCCTACCAGCACAAGACCAGTCCCTGTAGCTCCTGCCCCCCCTGCGGTCTTGCAGTCTTGGGCGGTTGAATATTTCTGACGTCATCACGCTCATTGACAGGCTCTGGACATAATGACGTCAGGAACAGTCCACCGCTGGGCGTGAGGAAGCGCCGTGTTCCAGATCTAAGGGTCGGGTGAGTATACGCTCTGTGTTAATAAAAATAAGTAGATTCAGGGCTACTTCCAAAGTATGTGAATAAATAAATACTGTAAATAAAAATGATCAAAGTGCAATCAAACATATATGCAAACAGCAAGAAATAAATAAATGAGGTGAAAAAGTGAATCACCCTACTGGGTGTTGAACTCAGATCACCGGTGCTGCAAATGATAAAAATATTTCAACGTACATGTCAATAAGCGATGATAAAATATCCCTTTAGAAAAATCAAAACAATAATTCAATAATAATGAATGTCCATAAAAATGAATAACTGTCCATTAATAAAGTTATAGTAGAAAAATGTTTATTATGTTGAAATATTAATTAATTGATGGAAGAATGTGAAACAATCTGAATGTTAGTCCAAGTGCAGAATAAGACAAACTCTTGGTGTATTTTTGTCACACTCCCTTGCACCACCCAGAGAGCACCCAGAGTGACCTAGCAGCTCATCTCAGATACAGACCACAAAGCTCTAGGGCACACGTGTCAAACACAAGGCCCTGGGGCTGAATCAGGCCCTCCAGGCAATTTTATGTGGCCCTTGCACCTTTCCTGCAGCTGCAGCAACTCCTTTATTGTTGTCCTCACCTTGTCTCCGCAGTCAGCAGAAGAGAGAATGATGGAACTCCTCCACTAGATCCTGCACTTCTCCCTGCAGCCACAGGGAGGCTCGTATGTTCCCACCCCCCTTCCCCATCTCAGCAGTCCGCAATAGACAGGAAAATAGCACCCTCTCTTCTCCACTTCCCCTGGTCTTAGCATCTAGTAAATCTCCATAGTGTTTAATAAAGTGTATTAACTAGGGATGGGCGAATGGTTCAGTCCGAGCATGAGTTCAGTCCGAACATTTGCCTGTTCATCCGTTCGCCGAACAACCAAATTTGCAGGGTGTTCGCCCCAACGAATGCCCTGCAATACACTGAGTGCTACACAGTGCATTCTGCTCCCTGATTGGGCAAAGCTTTGCCCAATCAGGGCACAGTGTAAGCTGGTTGTTAAGGAGCGGGGCCTGGAAGCCGGCTGCAGTGTCCTTAACAACCGATGATCATAGCTCTCACCCACCCATGTTGAGGACATGTGGCCTGGTATGGTTCAGGAGGGGGGACGAGTGACCTGCCAGGCTCCATGTCCGAATAAGGTTCTGGTATGGATCTTGGGAGGACCCCACGCTGTTTTTTTTTTTGGGCGTTTTTTGTTTCTTTATTTTTTTAATAGCCGAGTGCTGGCAATTGTAACTGCGAGTCATTTTAAATGGGATTTGACTAGTTTTTTCTTTAGAAATTCAATTTTTGCTGTTGCATGTTTTATGCATGCTACAGATGCAGGCACATTACAGGGACCCCCCAGGCACTATATTTAAAGGAACTTTTCATTTTTATTGTTTGACTTTTAGCATAATTAAAATCACTGCAACTGAAAAAACTATAATTTTTTTTTTTCTTTTTATTGATACATGTCCCCCAGGGCAGTACCCAGAGCCCCATACTGCTTTGATGGGCAATTACTTGCATATAAGCCTTCAAAATAGACATTTTTGTTTTTTCTTGTTCGGCTCCCATAGACTTCAACTGTTCGGGAGTTCTGCTACGAACCATGCAGGGGGGTACTCAGCCCATCCCTAGTAGTAACTTACAATAAAAATATCCAGCATTCAGCATCGATAATGCGAGAACGTCCAATCTTGGCCGCGACCGGAAGTGACATAGCCGGCTCCTCCCAACACGTTGCGTCACAGATCACAGGACTTTCTCAAGGGCTCTGTGTTCACCCCTACTCAAAACGAGCAGTTTAAAGTGGTTCTAAAGCCTAAACTTTATTACCCTAATGCATTCCTTGCATTAAGGTAAAAAATGTTTAGGCATCGTTTTTGGCCCCCTACCCCTCTTTTACTTACCTGAGCCCTTAATTTCTCTAGCGCTGTACGCTTCTGCAGCTCTTCTCTCCCCTCACTTCCATGTCTCATTGGCTTTGCTGCAGCACCGGGAGCCACTGGCTCCAGCTGCTGTCAATCAAAGCAGGTGATGAGGGAGCGGGGGCGGGGCTGAGTCCTGCTGTCTGTGTCAATGGATGCAGCGGGGCTTAGGAGCGAGCACACTCTAGTGCCCCCATGGGAAGTGGCTTTCCATGAGGGCGATGAAGTCAGGAGTGTCGGCTGGGGAGCCGAGAAGAGGAGGTTTGGGCCACTCTGTGCTATTCTATTTTCTGGCTGTGCTGGGAACTCAGCCTGCTCTCCTCCAATGATCAGACTTGTCCTAACACCCCCTGCATGCAAGCCTTCACTGGAAAGATCAGTGTGCTGCTGTATCTTCTCCCCCAGCTCTTATGCAGCTAAGGACAGAGGCAATGTGATCACTTATAAAAATGGGAAAAAAGGTATTTATAATGTATTTTTTTTTTTATATTTTTTCTATCCACAGTATACATAAATATTTTATTTTTTGTTTCTATGTTAAACTGAATAGGTTGTAGTTAGGTGATTATTTACAATCGCTTTATCATTTCTGTTGGGTTCTTTATCTCTCACCCACTTTTGCACTTTTGGGTGTGGCAACCACCAACCATGTGACTTCAGGAGAAGCAATAGGGAGGGGGGGGGTGTCAGTGGTCGCCAAGATGAAAAGGGCAATGGTTAAAATAATGCTGCATAGGTCCTAGTTTTCTCTTAAAGTCTGTACATTTTGCTGCGATACATTACCCCAAGCATGTTTAAGTTTATTCTATAACTCGGCTACATTGAATGTCTGACATAAAGATAGCCACTAGAGGGCGCACCTACCTGTATATGAAATATGTTCATTCAAATGTGGAACAGCATCAAATCACATTGTGACTGTCACAGCAAAAATCACTTTCATCTCAACTTAACAATAAAATATGAAAATCAATGCCGGTCTTCCTCTAAATTCTGGGTGGCTTGAATGACTTGCTGGTCCTATTGGAGAACCTGGCCTGCCATCACCACAGCCAGGTGGTCTTGGTCCCTCTTAATTTGTGAGAAGGGATTGTACATGTGTGTGTGCAGAATACAAGGTGAGAGCATGGACCCGCCATCTACCCAGAGATACACACACAGGCCGTACACACCATTACTGCTGGTGATAAAAGCAGACTTGACAGCTGAAGAAAACCACTTAAGGCGTAATCTTCCCCAGGATCTCTTCCTCCGCCATCCCGCCACATTTATTATTTCTGATAAGTAACATTCTGCTATGAAAGGTCTCATAAATTATCTCTGGCCACACAGAAATGCTGTCTCTGAGCAAAGTATAAACTATATATGTGTGCGTCTATCCACCAATCCATCCACACTTCTGTCTGTCCATCTATCCATCTGCCTGTCTGCCTATCCGTCTATCCATCCATCCATCCATCAATCCATCTATCCATCCATCTGTCTGTCTATATCTATCTGTCTGTCTGTCCGTCTATCCATGATCCATCTATCATCCATCTGTCTGTCTATTTCTATCTGTCTATCTGTATGTCTGTCCGTCTATCAATCCATCCGTCTGTCTGTCTATATCTATCTGTCTGTCTGTCCGTCTATCCATGATCCATCTATCCATCTATCCATCCATCTGTCTGTCTATTTCTATCTGTCTATCTGTATGTCTGTCCGTCTATCAATCCATCCGTCTGTCTGTCTATATCTATATGTCTATCTATATCTATCTGTCTATCTGTCCGTCTATCCATCCATCTATACATCCGTCTGTCTATATCTATCTGTCTATCTGTCCGTCTATCTATCCATCTGTCTGTCTATATCTATCTGTCTGTCTGTCTTTCTATCCATCGATCTATCCATCTATCCATCCATCTGTCTGTCTATATGTATCTGTCTAGCTGTCTGTCTGTCTGTCCGTCTATCCATACATCTATCTATCCGTCTGTCTGTCTATATCTATCTGTTTATCTGTCTGTCTGTCCATCTATCCATCCATCTATCCATCTATCCATCCGTCTGTCGTTCTATATCTATCTATTCGTCTGTCTGTCTGACTGTCTATCCATCTGCCTGTCTGTCTATCCGTCTATCCATCCATTTAGTCATCAATCCATCTATCCATCCGTCTGTCTGTTTATATCTGTCTATCTGTCTGTCTGTCCGTCTATCCATCCATCTATCCATCCGTCTGTCGTTCTATATCTATCTATCCATCTGTCTATCCATCTGCCTGTCTGTCTATCCATCTATCCATCCATTTAACCATCAATCCATCTATCCATCCGTCTGTCTGTCTATATCTATCTGTCTGTCTGTCTGTCCGTCTATCCATCCATCTATCCATCTATCCATCTATCCATCCGTCTGTCTGTCTCTATCTATCTGTCTATCTGTCGGTCAGTCCGTCTATCCATCCATCTATCCGTTTGTCTGTCTGTCCATCAATCCATCTATCCGTCCATCTGTCCCTCTATCTATCTATCTATCTATCTATCTATCTATCTATCTATCTATCTATCTATCTATCTATCTATCTATCTATCTATCTATCTATCTATCTATCTATCTATCTATCTATCTCTATTATAATTGCTGTTTGTCTTATTAAATAAAACATTATGTGTTATAAACATCAATCACAATCACATGCTCTTTGTATAACCTTGAAGAACAAATTCACAAGGAAATTATAATAATAAAATTCATTAAAATAACACTGAATTAATCTTAAGACAGTGTAAAAGTAAATGACAATAACATTAATTTCTAATCAGTCGTCTACCCATGTGAACAATTTATATTCATGGCATTAATATGATAAACCCAGGAGAAGGCTGTATGTAGGAAATCATTGTGTCGTGTTCCTGTTTTCAGCAATTACAATCCAGACACAATTCTAAGAGCTTCTGTTGGTATTATCATCTATTATAACGCATTTACTGGGCTTTAAGAATGGCAGAGGACACAATAGAAAGATCTGTCATTCAGTCACACGGTGTTCAGTACAGAGGGCTATGTTCTGGTGGAGTGGAGTGGAGCCGTGTTCTGGAATATTCCACCTTTACAGGATGAGTTTGACTTTTTTAGCTGGCCGATGTCCAGGGCTTTTATTCAGCGGGAACGCAGGGGCAACGCAGTTCAGACACCTCCAACACTGAATGTATGTAATGGCGAGGGGTGCTGGGGTGTGCTGGAGGGTCTTTTGTTGCTGGCTTCTGGGGGACCTATTGGCATTGGGGGGAGCTCTACTGTTGTGTGGGGGGGGGGGGAGTCAATCATTACTGGTGCGGGATCTATTGTTGCTGGCTGCGGGAAGTTTCTATTGATGCTGGCTGCCTGGAGATCTATTGTTGCTGGTATGGCTCTATTGTTGCTGAGGTTTATGTATTGTTGTTGGGGCGGGGGGGGGGGGTATTTTGTTGCTGGGGGTCCATTGTTGCTGGAGTTGATCTATTGTTGCTGGAAGTATTTTATTCCTGGTAGGTCTTTTGTTGCTGAGAGGGGGGGCTATTGTTGCTGGGGGGGGGGTCTATTGTTGACTGCAGGGGATCTGTTTTACTGCTTTTTTTTAAATATAATTTACAAATTCCAAAACTCCATACAAATTACTTTGAACCACAAAATGATACTTGGTTCTGTATCCTTAAAAGGGGGCAGAACTGGAAGGCAGGTAGGGGGTGGAACCAAGGGGTGGTGCTTGGTGGTAGGTAGGGGGTGGGGGCGTACAAAGCCTTAGTCATAATCAAAGTTAGTTATGACTAAGGCCTTGTAGGCTGATACACGTAAAATGGTTTTATCTGCATTTGTACACTGTGGTTTTTCAATAAACATAATTATTTTTAAGAGCAGCAACTGGTTGTGCGGATCATCTTAATGGAGGGCTTCTTACAAACAAACAAATGTGGAACAAGCACCCGTGAGCTCTGTTGACTTTTTTGTGTATGGGTAGTAGCACTGTTTCTTTTGTGTGTCATCATCAGTCATGCCATGCATGGAAACCAATAGGCCTTGAGGAGCAGCAGACCAGAATATCGAGAGGTGGGTTAAAAAGAACCAAAATGCCCTCCAATAATGTTTTAAATCCTTTAGAGAAGAGGGATTGTTAGAGCACTAGGTTACATGAAGTAGTCGAGTCTATCAATGAAGTATGTCCTTCGATACTGAGTTTTTAACTAGTGTAGCACCCTCCTAGGTAGGTGCTAGAGAGTGAGTATAGTTGGCTTTGTCTGCCTATCAGAAGAGTGGCAGGTCAATTCTATATTTTTCTCTGCTTAACCACTTACCGCAAAGTGACGTAGGACTACGTTGGCAAACTTTGCGGTAGTATACCGGGATGATGCCTCTAGCTAGAGACACCATCCCGGTACCGTGGTTTAGAGCCGACGGTCGGCTTTCCGTTGGTAAGGACCAATGCGGCTCGGGAGCCGCTCGATCGTTACCCGGGTGAGCGGGAGGGGACGTCCCCCCCCTCCCGCCGCCTTCCGTGACTTTGCTCTGGGCTCCCGTCCCACCGGGAGACCCGAGCACCCAGCCGGAAACGGCTTCGATCGGGTCTCCAATGACGTAACCCGGAGGCGGCGTCCATGACGTCACTTCTAGGTTACTGTGCTGCAAAAGGCGGCAAATTTAAAAAACGTCTGTATGAAAAAACGCCGCTTTTGGCATTTTGCATACATGGAAGTGTAGTGGAGGGGTCTGGGGTCTTTTAGACCCTCGATCCCTTCATAAAGAGTACCTGTAACTGCATATTGGTGTTACAAGGGATGTTTACATTGCTTGTGACAGCAATAATAGTGATCAGATTTTTTTCTTTTTTTTAAAAAAACCTGTAATAAAGTTAAAAAAAAAATAAAATAAATAGGAAAAAAAAAAATTGTAGCCGCCCCCGTCACTGTTAGCTCGCGCACAAAAAAAACGTATACGGAAGTCGAGCCGCGAATTAAATCGCTGTTCAAACCACACATGTGAGGTATCGCCGCGATCGCCAGAGCGTGAGCAATAATTAAAAAAAAAGATCTACACTCTAATTCTAAACTGGTAACCGTTAAAAAAATGTAAAGAGTCGCCTATTGAGATCTCTATTGACCGTAGTTTGTCGCCATCCCACGGGGGGCGCAATTTTAAACCGTAACATGTTGGGTATCTATTTACTCAGCGTGACATCATCTTTCACAATATACAAAAAAAATGGGCTAACGTTACTGTTTAGTATTTTTTAAATGCAGTGAAATGTGATTTTTCAACATTTTTCAAAAAAAATCGCGTTTTAAAGACCGCTGCGCAAATACCGCGTATATATAATGTTTGGGGGTTCTAAGTAGTTTTCTAGGAAAAAATACTGGTTTTAACTTGTAAACAAAAAGTGTCCGAAATAGGCCTGGGGCTTAAGTGGTTAACAGGGAGCAGGATCTGTGAGTTGGATCTGCCCAATGTGCTCAGTGTGTGATTCATGTGGTCTGAGGGGGTGTCCTCACTGGTCCAAAGGGGAGGCACATTGGACAGTGGAGGAAACCTGGTTAATGAGTACACAGGCTTTAATACAGCCTCAGGGATTAGCATAGACTCTGTGCATTGTGGGGTGTAGTATAAAAGCCAGGAGCACATGTGCTCGGGGTCTTTGGCGGGAAGCAGAGTCCCAGAAGGAGGGTGGCAGCTGCCTCCTTCTCTGCAGTGTTTGGTGTATGGTCACAGGCAGTCGGCCTGGTGAGCCAGAAGTGTGGAGCTAAACCCAGAGGTCCAGGAGAGCTGACTAAGAGGAGTTGAAGCACTGGAGAACCTGAAAAGCAGTATCGTGAGTACAGGGGATCGTGTCTAAGGGCCTGACCATGAAGGGGGCCACTCCGGAGTAGAGTAGTCAGAGGATGGGTGTCAACTGGTGGAGAGAAAGGGGGTACAAGGTGAGAGCCCTGAAGATAAGTGCTAAAGAACGTTACTTCAGATTCATCCAGTGGAAGGATGAAGCTGCGGCCTTGCCATATTCTCAGATAGAAGTCCTCGGCATTGTGAATAGTCCAAGTGTTGGTGTATCCCACTCATCCCTTCTCCCATCCCAATATCAAATAAAACAACAAAAGCAACAACCCCTAGATTGTTCATTGACTGAGCCAGAAAGTAAAGTGTTAAGAATCTGCATGCAGTTGCTACCGGTAACCCAGGGGACCCGAAAAGGTGAGAAATCCAGCCACCCTCAAGGGGGCAGGGCTACACTAGTAACTCTTGAGTACATTGGAACCACTGGTAGGTCCAATAAACATTGCAATAAAAACACAGTAAAGAGAGTGCAAGTCAAATGTTATCTATCCCGAAGTAGTAGTGTTTGATGAAAAACCAGCATGCTTCAGGACTTCTGAAGGGCCCCCTTCATCAGGGCTGAATATAGCTGATATCTGGGCATGTTACTTTAGGGGCATGCTTGCTTGATCCAGTTGCTGATTTGGCAGCTAGTTGAATGGAAATCCCTTGTAGTACAGTCCACCAGGATCAAGCCCTGATTAGGGGGATCTCGCAGTACCCCAACATGTTGGATTTGTAAGACATACTGCAATTAATAAACTTCTATTTATTTAGTACATTTAGATGTCTGCCCGAATCTTCACATACACTCTACCAAGTATTCTACAGACAGTCCACTAGCTACACTGGGTATGGGGATACTCTATTTCCTCCAAGGATGCAGCAGATACTGAGAATAAATCTAAAAAAAAAGGAGCGAAATTCCCGTCACCAGAACTGATGTATCCCATTGCATGGTTTCTTCCCCACTCCCGTTCTGATGACCTCTGTAACATTTTGGATTTCCCATAGCTTTCTGTCTCGATGACAGTGGTAGGACAAATATAGAAGGGTGAATTTACCTAGTGGAGAAACCAACAGCAATAAAAAACTATTGCTAGAAAAAGCAAGTACACCATGTTCAAATGCAACATATACTGTATACTGTACACTCACCGGCCACTTTATTAGGTACACCTGTTTATTTGCTTGGTAACACAAATTGCTAATCAGCCAATCACATGGCAGCAACTCATGTGCATTTACGCATCCAGACGTGGTGAAGACGACTTGCTGAAGTTCAAACTGAGCATCAGAATGGGGAAGAAAGGGGATTTAAGTGGCTTTGATTGTGGCATGATTGTTGATGCTAGACGGGCTGGTCTGAGTATATCATTAACCACTTGCCGACCGCCGCCCGACTATATACGGCGGCGGTCAGCCCCTCCCAGGCAAAGTGACATACCGGTACGTCACTAGCCTGGGAGCGAATAGGGGGCGAGCGCGCGCCGCCAGAGGCGCGCTCCCGCCCCCGCTCGTACCCGAAGAAGCCGGCGCGTGTGACCGGCGGACCCGATGTCCGCCGGTCACTCGCGATCGTCAGGTAGAGAGGGAGAAAGGCAGACGGCTAATGTAAACAAAGCCGCCTGTCATTCTCCCCTGTGTAAAAGCACAGATCACTCGGTCCTGCTATGTAGGACCGTTGATCGGTGCTGTTACACATCAAGCCACATCCAATGACAGTAAGAATCACGCCCCTAGGGACACACTTAACCCCTCCCTCTCCAATAAAGTTAACCCCTTCCCTCCCAGTGTCATTTTTACAGTAACAGTGCATATGTATAGCACTGATTACTGCAGTAATGTCACTGGTACCCCCAAAAGTGTCACAAATGTCAGTCAAGGGTCCGATCTGTCCGCCGCAATGTCGCAGTACCGCAAAAAAAAAAAACGCAGATCGCCGTCATTACTTGTTAAAAAAAAAAACAACAAAAATTACAAAAAATTTTCCCTTAGTTAGTAAACGCAATAACTTTTGCACAAATCAATCAAAATACGCTTTTTGTGATTTTTTTTTACCAAACATATGTAGCAGAAAACAAATTGACCAACAATTTAAAAAAATTTAGATTTTTACATTTTTTGGGGGGAATTTCATATAAAAAAAATGTGAAAAATATTGTTATTTTTGCAAAATTGTCGCTCTTTTTTTGTTTAAAGCGCATGATCAAAAAATCGCACAGGTGATCAAATACCACCAAAAGAAAGCTCTGTTTGTGGGAAAAAAAAGACGTCAGATTCATTTGGGTACAGCATCGCACGACCGCGCAATTGTCCGTTAAATTCACTCAGTGCCGAATCGCAAAATACCCCCTGGTCAGGAAGGGGGTAAAATCTTCCGGGGCTTAAGAGGAAAATGCCTTGTTGATTGATTGATGTCAGAGGTCAAAGGAGAATGGGCAGACTGGTTTGAGATGACACAAAGGCAACAGTAACTCAAATAACCACTCGTTACAACCAAGGTATGCAGAATAACATCCATGAAAGCACAACACATGGAACCTAGAAGCAGATCAGAAGATCACACTGGGTGCCACTCCTATGAGCTGAGAAAAGGAAACTGAGGCTACAATTTGCACATGCTCACTAAATATGGACAATAGAAAATTGGAAAAATGTTACCTGGTCTGATAAATCTCGATTTCAGTTGCGACATTCAGATGGTAGGGTCAGAATTTAACATAAACAACATGAAGGCATGGATCTATCCTGCCTTCTATCAATGGTTCAGGCTAGTGGTGGTGGTGTAATGGTGTGAGAGATATATTCTTGGCACACTTTGGGCCCCTAAGTACCAATTGAACATCGTTTAAACGCCACGACGTACCTGCGTATTGTTGCTAACCATGCCCATCCCTTTATGACTGCAGTGTCCCCATCTTCTGATGGCTCCTTCCAGCAGGATAATGCACCATGTCACAAAGCTCCAATCATCTCACCACTGGTTTCTTGAACATGACAATGAGGTGACTGTACTCCAATGGCCTCCACACTCACCAGACCTTAATCCACTATTGAGATGTGGTGAAACAGGGGATTTGCTGCCAACAAATCTGCAGCAACTGTGTGATGCTATCTTGTCAATATGGACCAAAATCTCTGAGGAGGTGTTTCCAACACTTTGTTGAATCTATGCCATGAAGAATTAAGGCAGTTCTGAAGGCGAAAGGGGGTCCAACCTGATACTAACAAGGTGTACCTAATAAAGTGGCCAGGGAGTGTGTGTGTATATATATATATATATATATATATATATATATATATATACACAGTATCTCACAAAAGTGAGTACACCCCTCACTTTTTTGTAAATATTTTATTATATCTTTTCATGTGACAACACTGAAAATGACACTTTGCTACAATGTAAAGTAGTCAGTGTACAACTTGTATAACAGTGTAAATTTGCTGTCCCCTCAAAATAACTCAACACACAGGCATTAGTGTCTAAGCCGCTGGCAATAAAAGTGAGTACACCACTAAGTGAAAATGTCCAAATTGGGCCCAATTAGCCATTTTCCCTCCCCGGTGTCATGTGACTCGTTAGTGTTACAAGGTCTCAGGTGTGAATGGGGAGCAGGTGTGTTAGATTTGGTGTTATCGCTCTCATTCTCTCATACTGGTCACTGGAAGTTCAACATGGCACCTCATGGCAAAGAACTCTCTGAGGATCTGAAAAAAATAATTGCTGCTCTACATGAAGATGACCTAGGCTATAAGAAGATTGCCAAGACCCTGAAAATAAGCTGCAGCTTGGTGGCCAAGACCATACAACGGTTTAACAGGACAGGTTCCACTCAGAACAGGCCTTGCCATTGTTGACCACAGAAGTTGAGTGCACGTGCTCAGCATCATATCCAGAGGTTGTCTTTGGAAAATAGGAGTATGAGTTCTGCCAGCATTGCTGCAGAGGTTGAAGGGGTGGGGGGTCAGCCTTTCAGTGCTCAGACCATACGCTGCACACTGCATCAAAGACCTAGAACCTAGTTAGTTCAGATGGTGTTAAGCGCGTGTGGCGGCAACCAGGTGAGGAGAACGAATACAAGTGTGTGTTGCCTACAGTCAAGCATGGTGGTGGGAGTGTCATGGTGTGGAGCTGCATGAGTGCTGCCGGCACTGGGGAGCTACAGTTCATTGAGGGAACCATGAATGCCAACATGTATTGTGACATAGTGAAGCAGAGCATGATCCCCTCCCTTCAGAGACTGGGCCACAGGGCAGTATTCCAACATGATAATGACCCCAAACACACCTCCAAGACGACCACTCCTCAAACGGAAGGTGGAGGAGCGCAAGGTCTCTAACATCCACCAGCTTCGTGATGTCGTCATGGAGAAGTGGAAGAGGACTCCAGTGGCAACCTGTGAAGCTCTGGTGAACTCCATGCCCGAGAGGGTTAAGGCAGTGCTGGAAAATAATGGTGGCCACACAAAATATTGACACTCTGGGCCCAATTTGGGCATTTTCACTTAGGGGGATAATCACTTTTGTTGCCAGCGGTTTAGACATGAATTGCTGTGTGTTGAGTTATTTTGAGGGGACAGCAAATTTGCACTGTTATACAAGCTGTACACTCACTACTTTACATTGTAGCAAAGTGTCATTTCTTCAGTGTTGTCACATGAAAAGATATAATAAAATATTTACAAAAATGTGAGGGGTGTACTCACTTTTGTGAGATACTGTATATATATATATATAAACTGTATGTCCCATATAAAACATGGCCAACATTTTGGAGACACAAATATCCCCTTTTATCAAGTTGACAATACAGAACAACCGTGGTCACCTTGAAAAAGGGGACCTTTGTTTCTCCAAAATTATGGTGCTCCTTCCTCTGAGTATAAGTCTATGGGTTGGGTCTCAATGGCTTAAAAAACTCCCTTTGTGAGGAAAATTTTCTTAGTTTTTAAAACAGTAGGGGAAATAACAACCCTTGTCAGGTCTTCATTGGTCCAAATGGCTTTTCTTTAACACACTGGCTCCAATTGTCAAAAAGATGTAGTTGGTGCTCACCCAACGTTGATGCCGTCAACTGTCCGTAATTAGAAAAAACCAACATACCACGTTCATATGCAACATATCTCACAAAAATCCCATATAAAACACGGCCGCTGTTTTGTGTAGGACCTTTATTTCTCCAAAACATTGGTCATGTTTTTTATGGGACTTATAGTAAAATATGTTGCACTTGCACATGTTGTGCTGTTTTTTTTTCTAGTAATGAACAGTTGATAGCACCACCATTGACCACGCACTAACTACATCTTCTTGCCGATTGGAGACATTGTTGTATGGATTTGTGATTTGGAGCAATAAAGACCTGACGAGGCTTCTAATCTTCCCAACTATATTTAAAACTAAGATAGTTAGGTATATATAGAGTTTGCTTTTTCAGACCAAACCCATAGACATAAACAAAAAGAGAGGAGTAGTGGAGCACAGCCACTGTGCAGCACTACTAAAAAGAAAGCAAAGCCTTGATATGTGCTGACATAATTACTAACTATACACCGGTTTTATATTAATACCCAATGGGAAGATCAGCAATACTGAGAGCACACAGAGAAGAGCCTTCTCCATGCACTGTTATTCGGCTGTATTCGGGGGCCATGCAGTTATCCTTAATCACTTTGTAATTTCTACCTTCATGATATAAATGTAATGTGTTATAGCTGCTCGTAAATTGAAAACCACCGCTGACTTTAATCTAATTGAAGCCAGCAAGCAACCAATTAAAATTATACATTTTTTTTCTTTTATACTGTATCATGCCACTTTCCATTACAAGAAAAATGAAACCTTGGTTTGAGGTCACTAACCATTTAAAGTCAAGGATGAGGAAAATGGTTTCAATTGTTGGCCCTTAATCCAAGGCCACAGAGTAGAAAGGTCAGTGTTGATGCTGTAGAATGAAGAATAGAAAATATTAATGTTTCAGTAGGATCTACACAATTTAAAAAAAACAAACACTATCACAGTTAAAGGAAAAGGGAATAGACATACTTTAAAGCAGATTTTTCTCAACCTTTCCTCCCCAGAGAAACCCTTGAAATGATTTTTCAGGTCTCGGGAACCCATGCTAAGACCAGCTGTTGGTCAGTGGAAAATAATTCCCTTACTTTGGTGTCTAGTGGGATGAAACCCTCGTAACAGTACTGGCCAAAATGTAACTCTCTCTCTGGAGTCCATGCCTCTGTTAATACAAGAAATTACTTTGCTTTGGAAACCGCAGCTTGGCATTGCATGCTATTATAAAGCTTATGATCTACCAGAACACCCAGATCCTTCTCCACTATGGATTCCCACAGTTCTACTCCGCTATGGATTCCCACAGTTCTACTCCCCTAGTATGTATGATGCATGCATATTCTTAGCCCGCAAGTGCATAACTTTACATTTATCAACATTAAACCACATAGTTGCCAAATTAAACAGTGCATTGAGGTTGGATTGTACTGTATTTTCTGGCGTATAAGACTACTTTTGAACCTCAAAAAAATCCCCCAAAAATGAGGGGTCGACTTATACGCCAAGTATAATATCTCCAAGGTAACCTAAGTATAACTATTACCGGTAGATGTAATCTCTCAAGACGCTGGCTGTGTAGTAATCCTGTACCCGTATACCGTATGTACCGTAGCTTCGGCTACATACAGTATACCGCGCTGAGCCAATCACAGTGAGCGATGTATTCTATTATTGAATGCAAAGCCTGCTCGGATTGGTGGAGTAACGTCAGCCCGCCTCTCTGACTCTGCCAATCCGAGCAGGCTTTGCATTCAATAATAGAATACATCGCTCACTGTGATTGGCTCAGCGCGGTATACTGTATGTAGCCGAAGCTACGGTACATACGGTATACCAGTACATGATTCCCGCACAGCCAGCGTCTTGAGATTACATCTACTGGTAATACTTAGTGTACCTTGGAGATATTATGAGAGATTACATGTATTACAGTACTAGGATACCTTGGAGATCTATGAGAAATCTGATGTTTTCAATGGTGTTGCCTTGCTTCGGAAGGGGGGTAGTCTTATACGGTGTGAAAGTGAAAGTGGATAGTAATGTGCTTCAATAGTAAACCAACAATATTAATGTGTAAAACAATCAAATCTTGTAGGTGCAAAAATAGTGCACAAAATTGGAGGACTTCAGAATCATGTGTAAACAAATTACAGTTTATAATATAATAATATGTTCAGTGGTGAGTCCACATTTAGATGGTGACTGTGTTCAAATTCCAACGTAGTGAATGGCCTCTTACCATGTGTTAGACAAAACAGAGCCTCCAAATAAACTTGACAATGTGATAATAAAATAACGCCCAGTGATAAAGATGGACTCTTACCAGTGATGATGGAGGTAAAAACTTCAAGCAAAGTAGGTAGATGATCCCGTGTTAGCAGGACTGAAGAGGTGGAGCACTCTACTTGAGGATCCTCCAGATCACATCCACCCACAGCATCCAGAAAAAAACTTGGTGCGGCTCAAGATGAAATGGCCCAAAGATGCATTCCCAAAAGAAGAAAGGGACTAGTAGTGCATTATCCTTTAAAACCAAATTTAATAAAGGCAAATACACTTACAGCAATCCAAGTTAAAAAGATGCAACAAGCTGAAGAACGTCACGGCCGTCTGCAGAACGGTATCGTGACAAAATGACAACCTCCTTCCGACGCGTTTCCACACAAGGGGTCGTCTACTGGGACTGGAGCATAAAGGCGCGCTGTCAACCTCCATGTTTAAATAGCCGCATGTAATGTGCAAATCTGGTCCAGCTGCGGCATTCTGGAAGTCTGATGACATCACTTCCGGTTTCATGAACCGGATGTACTCATTCCACTTCCGGTTTAGCGATCCAGGATATCAACACTGACTTTAACCCAGGAAGGGAAATGTCAGCAAATTGTTGAAGAACACCCCTAGTGTCTGCAAGATGTTAAATATGCAAACCTCTAGGGTGCAAAAATGTTCAGCCACACTTCCCACATCAAAAATATCCCGGTGTAAAAAAGGGGAGCAAACTTCAATTATGAATATGCTTATTATCAAAAGAATTGCCAAATATATAAATTTAAGGGGCTGAACGTGGCTTCCTGTACCATGAATCGGACGTGCTCATACTCCTCCATGAACCGGAAGTGCTCACACTACTTCCTGTGCCATGAACAGGAAGCTCTCACACTACTTCCTGTGCCATGTACAGGAAGTGCTCATACTCCTCCATGAACCGGAAGTGCTCACACTACTTCTGGTTTAGCGATCAAAGCTGTCAGCAGGAAAAAAGACATGAGCAGGATATTAGGAAACCTCGAATGCCCGCAAGATATTGAAATAAAAAAGCATTTATGGCTGGAAATACCCAGTCACATCAGTCCCATTATAGCGATCTGGTGCAAAGGGGATATATATACCTATGTGGAACAAATGTCACACAAATCAAAAAATGATATGTAGATAGCCAGACCGGAAGTGGACATATTGTGTCAGGCATGTATACAATTAAAAAATATTAAACATATGTATAAATTATACATATAAAGTGTATCATATTAAAAATGTACATAAAAACATATTATATAAAATATATACAACATATATAAGGATATGCTAAAATATTAAAATATTTAAAATGAGAAAATTTGTAAATAGGAAAAGAGGAAGAAATAGTAAAGGAATTAGAGGAAAGAGGTCTGTTTACCCTCTAACACGGAATTCACTGATTATTAATGTGGGCATTTATATCCCATTCAACATTCATACCATGAGGCTGGTAGCATTTCAGTTTGTGGATCCAAAAGGTTTCTCTTCTTGAAATGCTACGCTTCATGCTTCTCCAATGGGGGGAATAGCTCTCAATGACAATAACCTCCAATTGGGAATAGTTTCTCCTATGGCATCTGTCATGGTGTAATGACACACTGTGCTTAGGGAAACCTGTTTTGATATTATTCAGGTGTTCCCCCTATTCTTATGCTGGATGTTCTTATCGTTCTGCCCACATATTGTAAGCCGCAACTACAGGTAAGGAGATAAACCACCCCTTTGGTATGGCATGTAATGCAGCTCTTTATATTATACTTCCGTTTCGTGACTGTTGAACTGAAGGTTTTGGTTCTGATGGTATTCGTTTCTCGACACACCATCTTTTAAAAGGAAAGAAACCCTTTAGGTCACCAAACATTTTTAGGACTACAGGTTTTTAGGATTTGGCGCTATCCAGTCCTTAAGATTCCTGGTCCTTTTGTAGATGATTTGGGGCTTATCCGGAAGGGTAGGGCCTAACATCTTATCCCCTTTTAATACGTCCCAATATTTGTGAAAGGTGTTATTAATCCACTTATATCCATTGGAAAAGGACGTGACAAAAGCATACTCAAACTTGGAAAAGATGCCTCTGTCTTGTTTCACTTTGGGAACAATTAGATCCCTTTGTTGTAGAGAACTTGTTGTTTGGATCTCTTCATCCAAAGATTTCTTATCAAAACCCTTTTCAAGAAATCTCTCCTTCAAAACCTCACGTTGTTTCCAAAATACATGTGTCAGTACAGTTGCGTCAAATGCGTCTGAATTGGCTCTTGGGAACAGAGGAAATCCACCTGGGATGATGACAACTGTCCATTGAGATGAAACCGTATCTGTTGGCTTGAAATAAGTGGCCGTACAAAAACTAGACCCTCTTCTCGAGATAGTCACATCAAGAAAATTAATGGACTCCTTGCTGAATTCGTATGTAAGTAGTATCCCCCAGTTATTACAGTTCAACCTTTCCATAAAATGGTGTAAAGAGTCCACATACCCTTTCCATACCATCAACACGTCATCTATGTATTTTCTCCATAGAAATACCTCCTTCTCCTTATTTGCAAAGATATTACGTTCTTCCCACAAGGCCATAAACAAGTTTGCGAGGCTAGGGGCGGATTTCTCGCCCATAGCTACTCCGTTTTTTTGCAAATAGAAGTTGCCACCATAATAAAAATAATTGTGTTCCCTTCGGAACCTAAGAAGCTCAAGGATGAAACACTTTTGTTGTAGGGGAAGGTCATGACTTTGGTCTAAAAAGATACTGACAGCTTCGTAACCCATATGGTGGGGTATGATAGTATAAAGGGAAGAGACGTCAGCCGTCACTAGTAACAGCTCACCTTCCACTTCCAACTGTGTCACATCTCGTATACATTGTCCTTTAAAAATGCAGGTGTGTCTTGAACTAGGGGTTGGAGGAACAAATCCACATACTTGCCGATTCTGGACTTAACGGAATCAATTCCGCTTACGATCGGTCTTCCAGGGGGCTTGACCAGGCTCTTATGAATTTTCGGCAAGTAGTAGATCGTAGGTATTCTGGGGGCCATCGGTATCAAATATTGTTTTTCTTTTTTATCCAGAATGCCTTCCTCATGTCCCATATTAGTTAGACGTTCAAGTTTCTTTTTGTAGGCGGACGTCTGATCTATTGGGAGAGTTTGGAATGTCTTTGTATCCGAAAGAAGATTTTCCATCTCTTGGAGGTAATCTTCTTTTTTGAGCAGAACTACACCTCCTCCTTTGTCGGCGGGTCGTATAATTAAATCCTTCCGCTGGCAAAGCGTCTTGACCCCACGCATAAGGTCTTGTTGAGGTTGAAAACGAAATTCCGCTTCTTCCAAGTCTTTAAGAACAAGATCTCTAAAGACAGTGATGTTACTACTCTTCACACCGGAAGGGTTGAACAAAGAAGCGTTTCTTAAATCTGAATGTGTGTAGGGTGAGACTTTATAAGAAGTATAATTTCTCTCATTTGCCTTCGACAGGAAATGTCTCTTGACGTTCAGTTTCCTTATAACTTTATGGACGTCTATAAACGTCTCAAATTTATTAATCACTCTTTTCGGTGCAAATTTCAAACCTTTGTCCAAAACGTGTTTCTCAGGTTCCGTCAACTCGACTCCACTCAGGTTAAAGATACCCTGACCTTTTACCTTTTTCTTTTTCCTGGAGTCGCCTCCTCTACACCCCCTTGTTTTTTTCTTTTGCCTTTGTTGTGTCCCTTCCCTAAAAAAACCCTCTGCTTGGAGCTGATTGGGGTTCTGGGGTGGTTTTCTTGTTGTGGTCTGCAGAGATGTATAGTAACTAAGTAGAACTACTTCACTACTGTTCTTAAGTACCGAAAGGCGGTATCTGTACTTTCCTAGAGTAGAATTTTTTTCTCCTACTTCCACTTTTACTTCACTACATTTTTTCGATGATTTCAATACTTCTACTCCGATATTTTTATTTTTGTGCTGCATAGTTACTCGTTACTATTATAAAAATGACCACTGCCAGAACAGTAGATGGCAGGTTTCATGAAGCTCAAAACATGTGTATTTTCAGCGCATACGAAAATAAATGCTACTGTATGTATAAATAAAAGCTGCATTTGAAATAATAAAAAACAATATGATGTTCAAACTTTTGACTTCTTTCTTTAATAACTACATAACACAGTACTTGTACTTTTACTTTCAGTACTTGAGTAGCAATTTTTTTTTTCAAAACTACTGGTACTTTTACTTTCAGTACTTGAGTAGCAAAATTTAAAAAAAAACTACTTGCAGTACTTAAGTACAAAAAATGTTGAATACTTTAGTACTTCTACTCAAGTCACTTTTTGATCGAGCACTTCCACTTCTACTCAAGTCACTTTTTGATCGAGCACTTCCACTTCTACTCAAGTCACTTTTTGATCGAACACTTGTACTTTTACTCAAGTATGGGTTTCGAGTACTTTATACAACTCTGGTGGTCTGTAATCATCATCCTCACTCTCCTCATCACTGTAATATAAAGATTTATATCTATTCTGACCAGTGATTTGTCTAACATCCACTTGACGAGAAGGGTCTGGGTAATTACCCTCGTAGTCTAATGAGACCCTTCTGGGAGACTTGTACATAGACAGATCTTGTTGTCTGCCAGAAGGTGGATGGGTTGAGGAATTTTCCCACCTCATATTCTTATCTTTGGTGTGTTGTCGATTAGACTCCTTTTTTCCAGGGGGATTCTTCCCCTTCTGATGTATCGTGGTGGAGGATTCTCCCTCAAGGGTTTGAACTTCTGTTGTGAACCCCTAGGTCCAGAGCTCAAAGGGCCCACTGGTTTAGGATATGATCCTCTGGGGTTCAAGGGCTGAGCTTGAGAAGTATCCATCCTTTCTCTACTGTCAGAAGTCTCCCCTGTGTGGGAATCTACAACTCCTTTACTTTGTTGTGGGGTGTCCACCGTATTTAATTGCCATTTAAACACATATGTGGACTTGTAATCTTCTAAGTCACGAAAATATTTTTTCCTCTTTTTCCTTTTTTGGTCTTCCTCTTCCATAGCTAAAATTTCTTTCCTCTTTTTCCTTTTTTTGGTCTTCCTCTTCCATAGCTAAAATTTCTTTAAGTTTCTGGGTGTACACCTTGTAAGCCTCCTCTTGAGTACAAGGTGACAACTTATCTTTAATTTCCAGGATTTCCTTATTCAGCCTTATGATCTTACGTCTTTTCTTATCGATAAGGAAATTCAATAGACCAAGGCCAGCACCATTGAAGAATTGGCACCATTCCAGAATATCAGGATCTCCCTGATCTGGACTGATGTTCCACCTGAGGCTCCTAGGTACCATTTTTTCCTCAATGTATTTTTCAAGGAATACTACGTCCCATGCAGCATGCAATTCCGCTACCATGATGTTTTTCAGGCGCATAAATATTCCTCTCATATCTGAAGTTTCAGATGATGTCCTAACAAAGACATCCTCAACCGCTAACTTGCGGGAGCTATGATATTCAAAGATATCCATCTAATAGAGGTGACTGTGTTCAAATTCCAACGTAGTGAATGGCCTCTTACCATGTGTTATACAAAACAAAGCCTCCAAATAAACTTGACAATGTGATAATAAAATAACGCCCAGTGATAAAGATGGACTCTTTATCCCGTGTTAGCAGGACTGAAGAGGTGGAGCACTCTCCTTAAATTTATATATTTGGCAATTCTTTTGATAATAAGCATATTCATAATTGAAGTTTGCCCCCCTTTTTTTACACCGGGATATTTTTGATGTGGGAAGTGTGGCTGAACATTTTTGCACCCTAGAGGTTTGCATATTTAACTTCTTGCAGACACTAGGGGTGTTCTTCAACAATTTGCTGACATTTCCCTTCCTGGGTTAAAGTCAGTGTTGATATCCTGGATCGCTAAACCGGAAGTGGAATGAGTACATCCGGTTCATGAAACCGGAAGTGATGTCATCAGACTTCCGGAATGCTGCAGCTGGACCAGATTTGCACATTACATGCGGCTATTTAAACATGGAGGTTGACATGCTCCAGTCCCAGTAGATGACCCCTTGTGTGGAAACGCGTCGGAAGGAGGTTGTCATTTTGTCACGATACCGTTCTGCAATTGGCAATATCAGCGCTCAGGAAAAAATATGAAAAAACAGCACCGTAAGTGTATTTAAACTAATAGGCAGCCAGCTTAACAGGTAGATTACACACCTAATAACAATATAGATAATAACAAGCAGCGCCCAAATTGATCATATAAACATATGACAGTCTTTAGTATAATGATGTATAATGATAGATCCCAAAGTTCTCAAATCATGCAGAAAGACAAGATCCAAAACATCCAAAGCGTCCAACACCCGCCGTGTGGAAAGGCGCCTCTAAAGACGTCATTTGTGACGATACGCGTCAGGCGGACGGGAAGTCGGGACAGTTAGCAGGCTGATGCCACGGCCGTTTCTCTGCATTATTCTGCATATATGCTTTTGTTTACATGTAAGTGCAATACTTCATTACATTTTTGTCTGTTTTAACATATTACATTATCAGCCTATTTATTACTCTGAGGTGGCAGTTTGCTATGAGAGAGGAACATTCAGGCGTCTCTCTGCATCTGCAAGATGCTCTGCATCTTGGCTATTTCTGACCACTCTGTGAAAGGAGGGTCAGAAAATCTGGTAAGCAGTTTGTCATTACCACAGGGTGTGTGCTTTCCTTTTCACCATTCCACACGGCGGGTGTTGGACGCTTTGGATGTTTTAGATCTTGTCTATCTGCATGATTTGAGAACTTTGGGATCTATCATTATACATCATTATACTAAAGACTGTCATATGTTTATATGATCAATTTGGGCACTGCTTTTTAGTAACGGACCTTAACCTCTTTGCCCCTAGGCTTAACTTTAAATTTCTAATTGAAGGCCCCAAGATCAAAAAAACAAAATGCCCCCTTGAGTGGTTTACTTAGAGATTGGTGGGACTTTGGAAAAAAAGATTACAAAAGATGCTTGTAGAATTGAAACAAGAATCTGGTGGGACTGTGACTTTCCCCGAGACCACCACAAATTCTTCTCTTCTTGATTCTAATATTAAAAAAAAATAAAAAAAAAAAAAACAATCCCAAAGTTGACTTTTATTGTCAAAATGGTCACTAAAGACATTGTGATGAGGACTGAATGTGCCCCATCCGATGCCAAGCTGTACCTGGGGGGTGGGAGCGCTGGCTTTTTTCTGATGATGCCGCCTTGATTTATCTTTGCCACATTGACCTATCGCGGACATATATCGATGATATTTTGATTTTCTGGAACTAACCTGTTGAACTGTTGCGTGAATATGTCCAATTTTTAAATAATAACAGCTTATTTTTTCCATGACAATGGACCTGTGGAGTTTGCCTTTTTTGGATCTTACCATCTATAAAGATACAGATTATAACATTTGTACCAAATTGTTTCACATCTCAAACCTACGACCAGCAATGCACTACTTCATTTAGAAAGTGCACATCCCCTTCATTTAAAAAGGGGGAAACCAATGGGCCAATTTGCTAGAATTTGGAGAAACTGCTCGGATCCAGCTATTTTTGGAAGTGAGGCTATTGCACTAAGGGAGCGATTTTCTAGGAGAGGTTATAGTAAAAAATCCTTCAAAAAAGCATATCACAGGGCAAAAAACAGTCAGAAAGACCTCCTCCTGTTTCAGGGGGAAAAAACTCCACTCTCCCCATAGGACTAGATTGGTTACCACTTTTAATAATCAATCTCAAGAAATTACGAACATTGTCAAAAAACATTGGCATATTCTAACAGACAATGAGGTATTGGAGGAATCGGTGGACCCCACTCTGAAAGTTATTTTTCGTAGAAATGTTTCAATATGAGACATGGTTGTTCCCAGACACTTTAGCGTAAATGGCAAAAAGGACCCCTGCCACAGTCTTCCTTTGGGCACTTTTCCTTGTGATAATTGTGATTTTTGTACCTTCATTGATAGGGTCCCTTTGGGTATTTTACCCAATGGACAACAATACTGTTTTAAACACTCTGTCAACTGCCAAACAGTTGGCATAGATTATTTACTGAAGTGCCCATGTAACTGTTTCTATGTGGGGAAAACTAAGCACTGATTTTGGGAGCCTATACACCACAATGTAAAGGACATCCAGGGTGGTGATTTGGTGAGCCCACTGGCGAGACATTTGGCTAAATTTCATCAATATAAAACCAAGGGACTATGTTTTTCAGCCCTAGAGAGAAATGGATTTAATTTAAACCTAGTTCACACTATTTTTAACGTAGCCAGCACCAAAGTTTTTTTGGCTATGCAATGTGGAATTGTTTGGCAGAGCATTAAAGTCACACGGACACTTCAAGATATGAGTGTTTTTATAATTGTGGCAGCGGTATTGTCTTTTTCTATAATGGGGACTCAATTTAGTCTGTGGCTGTATTTAGACTTTTTTTAATTTACTGTCAGCTACCTGATTTGATGGACTTAACTATAATCTGCATAGTAGTCTCAGTGGGAGCTTTTTGGGATGAGCTACAGTATATCTTTTAGGCATATACAGGTAGGTACCTTGTCTAGGCCTACTGATGACACCCTTCCGCCTCTATGGATTTATAGTACCTTCCACCTAATGATTTTTTTTTGTAGTATTTTGTGCCATTACTGATTCTCCTGCCTATGAATCCAGAATCAGTAATGGCACAAAATACTATAAAAAAAAATCATTAGCTGGAAGGTACTATAAATCTATAGAGGCAGAAGGGTGTCATCAGTAGGCCTAGACAAGGGCCCAACATCTTCCTTATCAACCAATGGCATTATTGGTCGTTAGAACACCTAACCTGTGGCTTTGTGTAACTAACAGGCAGTCTTAATCCACCCACTGACTTGTACACAGTTTTTGGGCAATTTCTAGGTATTTTGCCAAGGCACCTGAAGGCACCCCGGGATGCCTGGGCACCCTGGTTGAAAAAAGCTGGTCTAAGAGACATAGGGTTCCAATCATTGGAACATTTATTTCATACATGGATCAAAAGATTTCAGATCAGAGAATTTCAAGAGAACATTAGAACAATATCAAAAATATAAAATGAGAAAGGTAAGGAGACAGGAAGAATAGGAAGACGGAGTGAAGTTAGAGGGGGTTGGTGGGGAGGGGGTACAGGGATTTCTGGAGGTCTACCCATACGTGGGACACCAAAAATGTAAGAATAATTATGTGCATGAAGAAAATCAGGTCTAAGCTGCAGCAAGGAGGACTCAAAATTTGGGGGTGAGAAATATCACCAAAGGGAATTTTGCTTTGGTTTACCCCAACATAGGGGTGGAAAATTAGATGAGGGACTTTAAATGTGCCAGAAGCAAAAATGGAAATCAAGGGATTTCCCAGGGCAGAACCCAGCCCCCCCCCCCCCCCCCCCAATCTCTTTCCCGATAACCTAGTAAATGGCCATTACCCATCCCAGCATTCAAACTTCCGTAAAGTTGGCTTAATTCACCCTGAACCAAACCCAGAAAATATCTCCTCCACAGTCAATTTAATTAATACATCATTAAATTGTATTTTATCTGTGTATTTAATATTGTATTTGTTTTTTAAGCAAGCAGTGTATATCTCTGAATTCAACTTGGTTTAAGCCTCTAACAAAAAAACTGAAAAATTGACCAGATGTGCTTGAAAATGTCAGACATGGTCTTTTCAGAGACAAACTCTGAAATGTAAGCAGAAGTCATGCGTCAGCAAAGATCGTAATGCACTTGCACTTGAAAGATAGATGACTTTTTTTATTGCTCAGATCATATTATTTATTAAGTTGACTTAAGGTGATAGTCACTGGATGTTACAAGATGAACCCAGAGAATTCTCTCATAGTCTATATCTTCCTGTCTAATGATCATTAAAGCAGAACGAAACTCTCTCAATCAACATAACCTATTTTTAATCCTTATTCTGCTAGTATTAGTAAATAGATAGGAAGGTATATTTAATTTACTTAGAAAAATTGAGACCCAAAGCAGCCGTAGTGACATGCCTCCATCCCTAATAATGCATAAAAACAAAAATAGAAGGTCATGGGACTTTATATGAGGCAAGTCACTTTGCACAAATATAAGAATAAAAATAAAAGATACGTATAGTTTAAAATTTATTATGGAGTCTTTGAGCAATATTCCATGATCATAACACTCAGTGACAATTTCAATATATGATACAAATATCTACAAAGAAGCTGACATAAAAAAAATCATAATTAATAAAATAAATTCATATTGAGCTGATACATAAAATATATATACATAGGAATTAAAAATATATGATTTATAAAATTACATGATTACCGCGAGTTCTAGGATGTCCAGTTTTTCTGTCTGTTACATTTATATCAATCATGTAATTTTATTAATCACATATTTTCAATTCCTATGTATATATTTTTTATGTATCAGCTCAATATGAATTTATTTTATTAATTATGAATTTTTTTTTTTTTTTATGTCAGCTTCTTTTGTAACATATATTGAAATTGTCACTGTGTGTTATGATCATGGAATATTGCGCAATGACTCCATAATAAATTTTAAACTATACGTATCTTTTATTTGTATTCTTATATTTTGTGCAAAGTGACCTGCCCCATATGAAGTCCCATGACCTTCTATTATTGTTTTTATTTAATTTACTTTTTTTAAACCATTTATTATTAAATTTCTTCAGTTGCTTCCTGGTTTCTGGCCTAGGACAAAATTATATCATACATCCCAGGAGTCTTCATGGGCATTTTTTCTTCTTTGATTTCGAGGGAGGAGGGGCTTTCTCAGCTAAGCACACCCACCTGCCTGTGTGCCTGAGCTAAGAGCAGATGGATTCCAGGAAGTAAATGCCTTAAGAATCTATCTGTCCTTACTCAAGGTGGCCTTGGCTAGAAATGCTAGTGGGTGTTTTTCAAGGTGATTTCCCAACAAAATCAAGCATGGAGACATGGATGGATGGGTGAGTTTGCTTTTACAAAGTTAGTCTGGTTAAAAAGAAAGACACAAGTCCATCTAGTTCAACCAATAAATATTTGAATATTAAAAATAAATGAAATAAATGTCCTGTAGACCACCACAAGTCCCAGCAATCTAAAGAGATCAGAAGAACATCAGCAGATTTTTTATTTGATTGCTGTGGGTTGTTGCTCTTTGGACACTTAGGACTATTAAATAAAGTCCCTTGTATATAAACCGGATAAAAGCTCTCCTAGATGTCAATCCTTTATAATCTAATTACAGAAAGGAGAGATCTTTAAACCCAATTTGCGGTACCTTTTTCTGAAAGGTGTTAAATCATTCTCATTCATCATACTGAAACGGCATGATTCCCAGTCTGAGCTCTGCATAAATGCTCCTGGAGAGTCCTGTACTGTACGGGCGGAATACTAAACACGCACCGTGTCAGACTGAGAATTAGCTGTAATTCAATTATGCCAGACAAAGACATCTTAAGACAGGAGTGTATTCAATAAAGCAGCAACGAAGCATAGAGTGTAATAAGCCATAACGACCAATCAGATTTCAGTTTACCGGTATCAGATCAAAGAAGGATCTGGTTGGTTTCAGTGGGGTACTACACTTCTGTTTAGTAAGGGTTTAAAATGACCCTCCTGGTGCCCCTCCCCACACTGCAAGGGTTAGGTGCTCATTTGAACAGGGAGATGATGGTGATACAGGTGATATACCTACCTTACTCTCCTTGCAGTTAGCGCTTTTCTTTGTTCCCAATGGGTATATTTGAGGAAGCCTACGAGAGCAGGAATAAGATAAGTATCCTACCTCATATCAGTTCCCTTAAACCAGAGTTTCTCAACCAGGGTTTCATAGAATTCTAGGGTTCCTCCACATCCCCGTAGGGACTGCCAATGAACTTGGATCCCTTACTCCTGCAAAGCGAGGCACACCAAATTTTCACAACACCCAGAGTAAGAGAACAGCCCATACAGGTAATTTTATTTTGTTATTTATTGAGGGTTAATAACTTGGATAGGGATGGGAGGTTGTGGGATGCCCACTTGACTTCAGCAAAACTTTCAACAAAACTTCAGGGCCGTCTTCCTATATACAGTCTATATACAGTCTCCTTTAGTCTCATATTCAGTCTATATACAGCACTTGCTTGCTCCAGCAGAATCACTTTGGTTTATCTGAAAGGCTCCCAGTCAGAGTAGCAATGGCCCTTTACAGGCAGGAACTCGTAGACCCTTTTTGTGTAGCACAGTGTAGTGAAACAGCTGGTCACTCTTCCTCTGTGGCCACAGATCCCAGCACCATCTCTTCAGGCACTGTCAACCAATCTGGCTGAAGCTGCCCCTTTCACTAGCCCTCCAGGCTAACTCTCCACACCAGTCCTCCTTACTGACTCTTCATCAGCCCCCTTCGGTTGACTCCCAGGAGATCTTTCAGGGAAGGATGAAGACTTAAGCACACTGCTGTCTTTAGGGAGACTGGCTACATGTGGCAGTCTTCCCCATTGCTAGTCCCCAACAGTGTAGGCTACTCACTCTGTCCTCTCTCTTGTTCCCGTACCTCCAGGAAAAGCCTCCCCCTGTGTGCCTTAGCAGGATTTTTCCAGCATCCGAGCCCTGGGGTAAGGCAGGGCACCCCCCCCAGACTAGGGGGTAAACCTAGGGGCCACCGACAGCCTCCTTAACACTGTATCTCCATCTTCTATCCAACTGCCCCTGCTGGCATGGTCCATGTTTTTTTTATGGAGTGGTCTTAGCCCCCTACCAGCCTATCTATGCGAATTGGCTGAGGCTCCATAAATATTCAAGGCAGCACCTCCTAACCTCCACCTACTAATTCTAGAAGATTGTCCAAACTTCTAGACCAGGCAAAGGCACCAGAGAGCTGCCAGGATGAGTCAACCAGCCCCGAATTTAGTAAACCCTGACCCAGATTCCATAGCTCAGGCATAGCTCTGAGCTATACTACAGTTTATTCACTCTACTTCTAGCAAACACTAGAGGGTGCTTGTCAGGTCTGTCAGGAGACTCTAACCGTCCCTCTGGTTTCCTGACCGGTAGTCTTCTAATACCAGTATCAGGTGGAAGGGCGGTTGAGATCCTACAGCCAGAAATATGGGACCTCAGTAGAAAGTGCACACAGGCTATATGAAGAAACACCAAACAAGCACTCACGGTTAGTAGAGAGAGAAGTCAGCGAACCAAGATCAGTGAAAATCTAAAGGAGTAGTCAATGGGGCAAGGTCAGAAACAGAGTCGGCAACAGCAATCAACGAAACCCAAAGGAGTAGTCCAAGAGGCTAGGTCGGGAACAGGTAGAGTCAGCAGCAGCAATCAATGAAATCCAAGTTTACCACCAACACCCAGGGAACAAGACCTATACTAGGGCGAAGACAGGAAGGAGAAGTGAAGATTTATAGGCTCACTAGATTAGATGACAGCCAACAGCTGGACACAGGGTGGGGCCAGCATCCAATATCAAGGTTTATAAAAACAAGGGTGTTACGTAAAAGGAAGTTCCCCAGTGGTGTAGGCAATAGGGAACCATCCAAGGAACACCAAGTCCCAGGATCGGAATCCCAGACACGGCGTGACAGTACTGCAATGAGTTGTAGATATATTTGTTTTTAGCAGGGGTTCTCTGAGGCCAAAAAAAATTATTTCAAGGGTTCCTCTGTGTTGAAAAGATTGAGAAAGGCTGAGAAAACTCATCTCAATGCACTGACTGTCATTGGCCTAAGTTGCATATACAACATAGTCAAAGTGAACAACAGCCAGAAGATGTGTAGGATCCAGTTCTGACGTCATCCCGAGTTCACAGAAGTGTGAATGCTGCTTATCTGGCCAGTGAGTATTTGTTTGAAAGTGCTTTTTAATCATACTGCATGTACTGTAAGTGCAATATTACTTGTATTAATAAATGTGCCCATGAGGTTTTACGATTTCGTAGCATTTCTCTTTCATTCTCATGTCATATGTACTGGATATGGGTGATACTCAAAGCGGTAACCAGTTACAACCATCAGCCAGTAGAGGAGCCGGAGGGGTTATCATAAGGTGATCCAGGGCCAGGTGCCCTATTACAAGCTTGTTTGACTTCTCTTTAACCACTTTACCACCGGAGGATTTTCCTGCTTTACGTCCAGGCCACTTTTTGCAACTTGCCACTGCGCGACTTTAACTGACAATTACAAGGTCATGCAATGCTGTACCCAAACAAAATTTACGTCCTTTTTTTCCCACAAACAGTGCTTCCTTTTGGTGGTATTTGATCACCTCTGCGTTTTTCATTTTTTGCGATATTAATAAAAAAACAGCCAAAATGTTATGAAAAAATTGACATTTTCTACTCTGACAGTTAAAAAATATCCAATATATTAAATTTTTGTCATATATTTAGGCCAAAATGTATTTAGCTACATGTCTTTGACAAAAAAATTCTCAATGAGCGTATTTTTAACCGCTTTAAGACCGGAAGATTTTACCCCATTCCTGACCAGGCTATATTTTGCGATTCGGCACTGCGTTACTTTAACGGACAATTGCGCGGTAGTGCGACGCTGTACCCAAATTAAATTTATGTCCTTTTTTCCCCCTCAAATAGAGCTTTCTTTTGGTGGTATTTGATAACCTGTGCGATTTTTAATTTTTAAAAAAAAGAGCGACAATTTTGAAAAAAAAACAGTATTTTTTACATTCTGATATATAACAATCCCAAAAAAATTTAAAAATCAAAATTTAACATTTTAGGCCAATGTCTGTCACATAGGAGATCCGCCTGCTTTGTTTACACAAGCGGGCGGATTTCTTCACTGGATCCCCGACGATTGGGGAAGAGTCTTTGAACATGGAAGAAGAGAATCATTCTTTCTTACATTGGACTTTTTATATACATTTTTTTTTTACAAGTAATCTTTTGTATCTTTTACATCGGTTGATTCACTTAATGTATATCACATTACAGTATGACTCTTTTATGTAATTGTACAGTAACTGTGTATAGTATCTCATGGTAGAGTTGCTGCTTTTATTCAATTTGTTTATTGCACAACATTGGTTTAGTAGCGCAGCTTCTTTTTTGCAATTTATAGTCAAAATTAATGATTGTGTGGCCACCAAAAGTCTAACTCCAGCTCTGTAAAGGAGCATCTTTTAGTGGAATTCAGAATACTCAGCTTTCCCAGCATCCTGCTAAATGCTGACGTCACCCTCTCCAAGCCGCAGTGTGTACAAGCTGGAGTTGAAAGCTACATAGACATAATTATAGGCGTATGCCCAGGGACAGGGGGTGGGCAGGAGAGGGCGGTTGTCCTGGGCATTGTGGTATCATGTGAGGTGGAGAGGCACATCAAGGAGACTGGGGGGGGGGGGGGATTTGTGTTAAAAAAGGGAATTCAGGGGACAGCAGGAGGTAAGAATTTTGTTCTAGGAGGGCAAATTTGGGAAGGTGTGCTAGGAGTGGTGATTTAAGAGGATTTGTGTTGGGAGGGGGCATGGGGGGGAAGAGGATTTGTGCTAGGAGGGGGATTTCAGGGGTTTGTGCTATATAGACATATTTTTTTCGGGTGGGCGGATTTGTGCTAGTAGGGATGGTTGGAGGGTATTTGTGCTGGAAGGAGGGTATTTGGAGTAAAGTGATAAAGTAATAAATAAATTTGAGGGGTAGAGGATTTGTGCTAGGAGGGAGAACTATTTTTTTTTTTTGGGGGGGCGGGGGATTTGTGCTGGAAGCAAATGGGGAGAAAGAGGATTTGAGCTGGGGGGGGGGGGGGGCAAAGTTTTGTGCTGGGAAGAGGGGGTTTTTATGCTTAGGGGGTGAGCATGCAGATTAATGCTCTATTTTTTGGGAAGGAGGGATTTATGCTGACACATACCATCTCAGGAGGGGGCAACCAATTTGGCATGTTCATCTTGGGCTCTAGATGACCTTGTCACAGCACTGTGTATGCCTATAGACCATATAATACGCCTGTATTTACAGAGCTCTGGAGGCCAAATTGTCTCACTCTAGGCTACAGGAGCAAGTATCATGTTTAGAAAATTAAATCCATGCATGTGCAAGTGTAATCAGGAGCATTGGTGTTTACTTGAAGGCACACAGAATATTTTGTAATATAGTAATTTGGACAGAAATGTGCCACGGCTTGGGCTACTGGGCTCTGTGTGCTCTATGGCCATATTCCTATATTCATGCCCAAGTACATGTAAAAAAAATATGCTTCATTTGTCTCCTCTTTTTTTTTTTTTTTAATTTAAAGTGGAGTTCCGGCCTCAGGGGTGAAATTTACATAAAAATACCCCCGGGACAGTCAGGGATAGTACATTCCACAATGGATAGCCTCTGAACTGTCCCAGGTTGCACTTACCTTTTAGAAGAAATACTTACCTTGAAAATGTCTTCTCCAGAGCTGCCATCTCAGGTGTGGGCAGCTGAAGCCAGCGTGTCCTCTTCTGCGGCCTCTTCGGTGACGTCGGAGTCCCAGAATGCCCTGCACCGGCCCCGCTCGTCACTTCCGGGGCAGGCGCGTCATCCATGCCCAGAAGCTGTTTAGCAGGGAATGACGCGCCCGCACCGGAACTGACGATCGGGGCCGGTGCAGGCGCAGTGACTCCTGGGAGCGATGACGTTCAGCTCCCAGGAGTCATCGCTGACAGGAAGAGACGGCGCGAGCCGTGGCTGCAGAGGGAGGAAATGGAAGTAAGGTAAGTATATTTTCTTCTATAACAAGGTAAGTAAACAAAAAAAAAGTTCCATTTCTTTTTCAGGTTAATGTCCGCAAGCGGATGGCCCAAAGTCATTTTTGAGGCCGAAACTTGGCTTTAACTTTTTTAATTTTTACATGGGCAGTGAGGCTTCTAAAAGATAAGCAGACCTTGGATGTTCATAATTTAAACAAGTCTACATTGCAAAACGGTTCTTTAACCGGTTGCCGACCGACGCACGACTATATACTGCGGCGGTCAGCCCCGGCCAGGCAGAGTGACATATCGGTACGTCACTCGCCTGTCACTGACTTGCGAGCCTATTGCGGGCGGGCGTGCGCCCGCCGAGGCGCGCGCCCGCCGCGGCTCGTTCACAGACAAGTCAGTGCGTGTGACCAGCGGACTCGATGTCCGCCAGTCACACTACGATCGCTCCTGTGAAGGGAGAAAGACAGAGCGGCTTGTGTAAACAAGCTGCCTGTCAGTTCTCCCTGTGTAAAAGTGAAGATCTGTCCGTTCTACTATGTAGAACGGTTGATCTTTGCTTTTACACCAATAGGAATGTCCCTGCACAGTTAGAATCACGCCCCTAGGACACACTTAACCCCTCCCTGTCCAATAAAGTTAACCCCTTCCCTGCCAGTGTCATTTTTGCAGTAACAGTGCATATGTATAGCACTGATTACTGCAGTAATGTCACTGGTACCCCCAAAAGTGTCAAAAATGTCAGTCAAGGGTCCGATCTGTCCGCCGCAATGTCGCAGTACCGAAAAAAAATCGCAGATCGCCGCCATTACGCGTTAAAAAAAAAACACCAAAAATGACAAAAATCTTTCCCTTTGTTAGTAAACGCGATAACTTTTGCGCAAACCAATCAAAATACGCTTTTTGCAATTTTTTTTTTACCAAACATAGGTAGCATAAAACAAATTGGCCGAAAAATGTTAAAAAATTTTGATTTTTACAATTTTTTTGGGGGAATTTCATATAAAAAAATGTGAAAAATATTGTTTTCCTGACAGACTCCATGGCAGCATACGTTCGGGTAGGCCCCGCCTCCTCTCCTACCTCATAGGACCCCACTCCCATAAATCTTTGCTCCCTTTCAGCATCAGTGTTCTTTTTTCGTCCTCCTCATTCATACATGTGATGTTCCTACTAGATACGGTCCTATATACACGGAAGCAGGATTGGGTCTTGGAGCCTCCGCTAAGCCCTGGCTATTAGCAGGGTATGGAGGGGGCAATAGAAGAGACCCTTTGCAGGGAGCTCTGTGGTCTGGCCGAGAGAGCCCTGCTGCGGTGGGTGGCCCATCATTGCCCGAAGTTTCAGCTGGTGGTGCGTCTCTGGACCCGTCTCTGCTCCGGGCAGGGTGGTAAGCCCTGTTATGGGACCATTTTCTATCTTTATTATGTGTTTTTACTGACCGTGTACTATTTACTTTCCTTCCCCTGTCAGGCATTGTTTTGTTTCAGCCCATTTTGTAGGTGTGTTTTGTAGCTATCTTCTCTTTTGTTTGGTCGCCGGGAGTATTCCGTTTTACCTTATCCCTCCGGTATCGGCAGCGGCCGCCATCCTGGCCGTCTCTTCCGGGTTGCGCCGTCGTCTGCGCATGCGCAGTAGCTGCCGGCGGGTTAGGACGGCGCGCGTGCGCGGGATGACGCGTGACGTCACTCGCGCATGCGCAGTGCCGCTCACGGACCGCAGAGCGGTCTATTTAAACAGCAGAAGTGTCAGAAACTGGTGGGACGGTCGGTTCGGTTGTTATAGCCTCCCCCAGTTTCTGGCTTTGTCATTTTAGGTGAGTTATCATGCATATAATGATTTTTTATTCATGTTGTCTGCTAGGATTCTATAGCCTATAGCCTGCCTTTCTTTTACATGCTAGCTGATAGAGCCCTGTCTGTTGAAGAGTATGGATTCTTCTCCGCCCCCTAGTGGCCAGCCCGCTCATACAAGGTATGTGCTGGGCAATTTTTGGGGGTCGGGAAACTGCAGGTTCCTTTAGCTGATGTCTTTCCCTGTCCTGTGTGTCTGTCTCCAGCTCTTCTAGGTCTGACCAGCAGCCTCATGCACGCACTGAAGACAGACATTCTAAGTCGCACCACCGGCGCTCCTCGTCTAGGTCCAGACGCAGCTCTCCCCACGATAAGGGACGCAGTGGTCAGTCATCTTCCAAACATCATGGCCACTCAGAGCGTCCACATGGGAAGAAGTGCTGGGGGTGTAGTACCCTAATAACAGATGGATCCTCGTTGTGTAAACCCTGCTATGCCCAAGCTACGGGTGAACGGGAAAAGTCGGACCAACATATCGAGGAAGTTGTGCGTAGAGTCCTGAAAGACTCTCTGGCTGAGCTACACAGACCAAGTACTGCTGCAGGGCCATCCCGCTCTCCTGAAAGGGATTTTTTATTGCAGGATCCGTCTGATTCTCCTCAACCCATCCATCCTTCCATTCTTCCTTCGGACTCTGAATCTGATTCGGATGACTCCGGTACTGGGTTTGAGTTCAACCTTGTCTCTCCTTTGGTCAAGGCAGTGAGAGAGGCCCTTGAATGGGAAGATCCGGCTGTTTCCTCCCCGAAGCAGAAAAAATTCTTTAAACAGTTGTGCAAAGAGCGTTTGAACTTTCCCTTTTTAGGGGAACTGGGAGATATAATTTCCGAAGAGTGGAGCAAGGTGGAGAAGAAAAATTCCTTGACCACGAAAATGGCAAAGCTGTATCCATTCAAACAGGAGGAGGTAAAACACCTCGAGTCCCCTCCTTTGGTGGACGCAGCGGTGATGCGACTAGTTAAGCATGTCACTCTCCCATTGGAGGATACGGTATCTTTTAGAGATCCTTTGGATAGAAGGATTGACGCCGATCTCAAACGGGCGTATCTTTCAGCTGGTATGGCCTGCAAACCAGCATTGGCTCTGGCTACAATTTCGAAGGCCATGGAAGTTTGGATCAACGCCCTGGATGACACTCTTAGAGGTATCTCGGAGGAAACTCTTCAACGTTCTCCGATACAGGAGTTGAAGATGGCTGCGGGCTTCTTGGGGGAGGCGTCTATAGACACCATTCGCCTCTTGGCCCGAGTTATGCTGTCTTCAGTTACGGCTAAACGAGCTCTTTGGCTTCGTTCTTGGGTAGCCGACGCTGCATCAAAACAGGCGTGGTGCCGGATTCCCTTTGAGGGTTCTTCCCTCTTTGGGAATAAATTGGATGCAGCTATAACTCGGGCCACGGGTGGAAAATCTGGGTTCCTCCCTCAGGATAAACGCCCAGGCGCTCAGAAGCGCTCTTTCCCGAGAAGACAAACTACCAATCGTGCCAGGGAAGCACGCAGCTACAGACCAGGAAAGTCCTACGGAAGAGGCTGGAAGTCAAGGCAGTCCACATTCCAGAAAGGCTCTAAGGGCTCTTCGTCTGGTGACCGGGAGGCCACCAAATCCTTTTGAGGTTGGGCCCGTCCAGGCCGTCCCGGTAGGGGCCAGGTTGCTCCAATTTCGGGAGGTCTGGGCGGCCTCGATCCAGGATCCCTGGGTGATAAACATCGTGTCCCAGGGACATTCGTGGGCGTTCGACAAGGTTCCCAAACCCAGGTTTGTCGCAACATCACTTCCTCCTTCAGCAGAGAAAAAGGAGGTTCTTCTCGCCTATGTGGACACTCTACTGGCTCAGCGAGCTGTTGTGCCAGTTCCCGATGCAGAACGAGGTCTAGGAGTCTATTCACCTCTATTCCTCGTTCAGAAGAAAAACGGCACATGGCGCCCGGTAATAGACCTTACATATCTCAACAGGTCTATACATCAAGAGAGATTCAAAATGGAGTCCCTAGTCACAATACAACACTCAATTCTCCCAGGAGATTGGTTGGCATCGATCGATCTAAAAGACGCATACTTCCACGTTCCTGTGGCAAGAGAGTATCATCAGTTCCTCCGGTTTGCTGTAGGTCCTGCCCACATGCAATTTACGTGTCTTCCCTTCGGGCTCTCAACTTCGCCTCGCACGTTCTCCAAGACCTTGCTGGCAGTTGTAGCCTTCATCAGGACCAAAGGAGTCAGATTGCATCATTATCTGGACGATCTCCTCCTTCTGTCTCTAGACAGACGTCAGTTAATCTTGCATCTGGACCTAGTGATCTCTACACTTCAGGGATTCGGTTGGATTCTGAATCTAGAAAAGAGCCATCTGGTGCCTACACAGTCGCTGGTGTTTCTTGGGGCACTATTCAACACGGTGGAGTGCACCATTTCCCTGCCAGAAGAGAAAATTCCAGTAGTCCAGAGCAGGGTGGCTTGCGCTCTAGCTGCCTCTCGTCTCACTGCTCGCCAGTGTCTAAAGGTAGTAGGGACGCTTGTGGCTACCTCACCCATGGTGAAGTGGGCTATGTGGAAGCTGAGACCCTTCCAGAGGGGGTTTCTCCAACAGTGGACGACGGAGAATCTGTCTCAAGTTATTCACCTGACCCCGTTCATGAAGGGATGCCTTCCCTGGTGGTTACGCCGTACAAATCTGACCAACTGCCACTCAATCGCTCCGATTTCCTGGATAACGATAACCTCCGATGCCAGCAGTACCGGTTGGGGAGCCCACTGTCTGTCCGAAGTGGCACAAGGCAGATGGAACTTTCCCGGTCATGGAGTGGTGTCCAACATTCTAGAGCTTCGGGCTGCCTTCAAAGCCCTTCAGGCGTTTCACCATCTAACGCAAGGGGCTTCAGTCCTGCTAAGGATGGACAACACCACGGCAGTGGCTTATGTCAAGAGGCAAGGAGGAACACGCAGCATGTCTCTTCTCCAAGAAACAGTGCCGATCATGACATGGGCCCAACATCATCTGGCCAATCTTTCAGCGGTCTTTGTTCCGGGAGTGTTGAATGTGGAAGCAGACTTCCTATCCCGTTTCCAACTAGACAACAACGAGTGGTCCCTCCATCAGGAGGTGTTCGACTGGGTCCTGTCCCTGGGGATTTCGCCAGAGGTGGATCTGTTTGCGAGTCCACGCAACAAGAAACTTCGGAAGTACTACACGAGGTTCAGAGATCCTCGAGCCTTCGGAGTGGATGCCCTCACGGACAGATGGAACTTCCAGTCGGCTTATGCTTTTCCACCAGTACCAATAGTACTCCAATTCCTGCGGAGATTGAAGATGGAGGAAGTAGAGATTGTAGCAATAATCCCCTTCTGGCCCAACAGGCCATGGTTTCCCTTGCTGACCCTTCTCAGCTTCAGGGATCCAGTCCCTCTACCTCTCAGGCCGGACCTTCTATCTCAGGGTCCTACTCTGCACCCATGCCCTGCACGTCTGCACCTCAGGGCCTGGTTCTTGAGAGGGGGAGGTTGGAAGCTCTCGAATGTCCAGAAGAGGTGATTCCGACTCTCTTGAGTTCAAGAAGACCTAGCACCAACAGGGTATATGAGAGGATATGGGCCAGGTTCATGAGTCATCAGGCCCAGAGGTCAGGTCCAGTAGGTACGCCTACTATTCAGCAGATTCTAAGTTTTTTGCAATCTGGTCTGGATCTGCCCCTCTCAGTTAGTTCTCTCCGGGTGCAAGTCTCCGCCATTTCAGCCTTCACCGGAATTCAGTGGGCAAGCCATCATCTGATTCAGCAATTCTTTAAGGGCGCAGTCAGGCTCAGGCCTCAGAGAAAACCGAGATTCCCAAAATGGGATCTTCCATTAGTTTTGGACCTTTTTTCCTCAAAGGAAGTCGCCTCCATGTCAATCAAGGAGCTTACGATGAAGACAGCATTTTTGGTGGCCATTACCTCCGCTAAGAGGGTTTCTGAGATACACAATTTAGGTTACAAAGAGCCTTTTTTGACCTTCTTTCAAGACAGAGTAGTTCTAATCCCTATGCTGGGGTCAAATCCAAAAGTGACCTCTGTCTTCCATGAGAATGCTGAGATAGTTCTTCCCACCTTCAAAACTGATGAGGAATCTCCAGTCCATCCTCTAGACGTGGGCAACACTCTAAGTCAATATTTGGAGGCCACATCCTCCTTCCGCCAATCGGATTTCCTTTTTGTTCTTCTCCATGGCAAAAAGAAGGGTATGCGTGCATCTTCCAGAGCAGTGGCTGCGTGGATTGTCCAGGCTATCCAATGGGCGTATAGAGCAAAGGGCTTGGCTCCTCCAGAGGCGGTTACAGCTCACTCTACAAGAAGCGTCGCTACATCTTGGGCGGCTTCCAAACACGTCGCGCCCGACGTGATCTGCAAGGCAGCATCCTGGTCGTCTGTCAATACTTTCCTTTCCCATTATTGTATTGAGCCTGCTGCCTTATCTTCTGTTAATTTTGGCGTTCAAGTCTTGTCTGTTGACAATGCCAATTAAAGTTTTCTTTGTTCAGCATCTTCCCACCCGGGAGTGTATAGCGAGTTATTTCCCGAACGTATGCTGCCATGGAGTCTGTCAGGAAAATGGAAAATTGTTATCAAATACTTACCGTAATTTTCCTTTCCTGATGGACTCCATGGCAGCAGGAGTCCCCTCCCAATTCCTGAGTAGGCTAGTTACAGAACACTGATGCTGAAAGGGAGCAAAGATTTATGGGAGTGGGGTCCTATGAGGTAGGAGAGGAGGCGGGGCCTACCCGAACGTATGCTGCCATGCAGTCCATCAGGAAAGGAAAATTACGGTAAGTATTTGATAACAATTTTCCATTATTTTTGCAAAATTTACGCTCTTTTTTTGTTTATAGCGCGTGATCAAAAAATCGCACAGGTGATCAAATACCACCAAAAGAAAGCTCTGTTTGTGGGAAAAAAAGGACGTCAAATTCGTTTAGGTACAGCGTCGCGCGACCGCGCAATTGTCCATTAAAGTCACGCAGTAAAAAATCGCAAAAAAACCCCTGGTCCTTTAGCAGCCAAATCCTCCGGGGCTTAAGTGGTTAAAAGAAGAGCCAAAGTCTTCAAAGTAGCTTTATTTTCCAGGGGTTCAAGGAGCATGGACCTACGCCAGTATTACAGCCAAAGCCTTGGCTACCTGGCCTATACTGGGAGTTCTCTATACACAGCTCTCAGCCCATTGATTAAACAAACATCTGAACATGAATCGATTCACTGGATTGCTACACAATAGATACAATATTTACAATTCTGTAGACACACTTGGAAAACAAAAAGGAAATGTTGTTAAAGTGGTATTAATCCCAGAATAAAAATAAAAAATTATATAGCACAGTTTATTAACTATTTGACCTCTGGAAGATTTACCCCCCATTCTGACCAGGCCATTTTTTGCAATACAGCACTGCGTTAATTTAACTGACAATTGCATGATCATGCAACGATGTACCCAAATAAAATTAAAGTCCTTTTTTCCCACAAATAGAGCTTTCTTTTAGTGGTATTTGATCGCCTCTGCAATTTTTTTTTTTGCACTATAAAAAAAGACTGTCAATTTCGAAAAAAATAAATAAAATTTTTTGTACTTTCTGCTATAAAACCTACGCAATAAAAGAAAAAATAAAATGTAAAAAAAAAAATCGAATTTCTTCATTAATTTAGGCTAAAATGTATTCTGCTACATATTTTTGCTAAAAAAATTATTTGGTTTGTTTTGCACAAAAGTTATAGCTATAGTCCTATTGCATTAGCGTATGCGCCCCAAAGCTCAACACGTGCCTTTCTTTGCAGCCTCAGCTGCACTGGGCAGTGAATTAAAGAGGAAGGAAACCCTCCTCTGCAACTTGTACATATAGGTAAGCCTATGGAGATATTTAGCTTGCATGCAGCCAGTGACATCACTCGCGCATGTGCTCTGAAGGAACTGCCGCTCGTGCCGTTCCTTTAGAGCCCAGTGCCATGAAAGTCGGCTCCCCCGCGCATGCGCAGGAGTGACGTCACCGGGGCTCCAGCCAATCAGATGGCCGGATGCCGCAAACACGGAAGAAGAGCGACCGAACATGTCGCCCGTGAGGGAGGTGAGCGAGCGGCACTGCGGAGCTTCGTTCTAAGGTAAGTATTTCATAATGAGCTAGTATGCGATGCATGGTGTTTTTTTTTTTTAATTATGAGGTTTACAACCTCTTTAACCACTTGCCGACCACCGCACGACTATCTACGGCGGCGGTCAGCCCCTCACAGGCAAAGTGACGTAGGTCTACGTCGCTCGCCTGTGAGGGTTTAGGGAGCGAGCGCGCGCCGCCGGAGGCGCGCTCCCGCTCCCGCGTGGTCACGGACCCCCCCGCGCGTGTGACCGGCGGACCCGATCGCCGCCGGCCACTCTGCGATCGGCGGGGGAGAGGGAGAAAGTCAGGCAGCTTGTGTAAACAAGCTGCCTGTCATTCTCCTCTCTGTATGAGAGCTGATCACATGGATCTACTATGTAGATCCATTGATCACTCTGCATACAGTTGAAGCCACAGCCAATCACAGTTAGAATCACGCCCCTAGGGACACACACAGCCCCTCCCTCTCAAATAAAGTTAACCCCTTCACTACCAGTGTATTTTTACAGTAACAGTGCATATATATAGCACTGATTACTGTAGAAATGTCACTGGTAACCCCAAAAGTGTCAAAAATGTCAGTCAAGGGTCCGATCTTTCCGCCGCAATGTCGCAGTACCGCAAAAAAAATCGCAGATCGCCGCCATTACGCGTTAAAAAAAAAAACAACAAAAATGACAAAAATCTTTCCCTTTGTTAGTAAACGCAATAACTTTTGCGCAAACCAATCAAAATACGCTTTTTGCGATTTTTTGTACCAAACATAGGTAGCATAAAACAAATTGGCCGAAAATATTAAAAAATTTTGATTTTTACTTTTTTTTTGGGGGGAATTTCATATAAAAAAAAGGGAAAAATATTGCTATTTTTGCAAAATTTACGCTCTTTTTTTGTTTATAGCGCGTGATCAAAAAATCGCACAGGTGATCAAATACCGCCAAAAGAAAGCTCTGTTTGTGGGAAAAAAAGGACGCCAAATTCGTTTAGGTACAGCGTCGCACGACCGCGCAATTGTCCGTTAAAGTCACGCAGTGCCGAATCGCAAAATACCCTCTGGTCGTTTAGCAGCCAAATCCTCCGGGGCTTAAGTGGTTAATAGGAAGTGCTCTGTGCTGAGAGGCTTCCTGTTCATTTACAAACTGAAGCATAGTAAACACAATTTACTATGCTTTAGTTATGAATGAACACAGTGAGTGAGTGTGTTCACTGTGTTAATTTAGATAATAGGGCATTGGTAAATTACATATTTACTAGCCCCTTCCCCCCACTCTCCATCCAGAAATGGAGAGGAGAGGTGGGAAGCCAGCAGGCAGCACTGTGGGATGGGGGGGGGGACAACGTGGGCAGTAGTGGGATTCTGCACTGCACACCCCCTGCGCACGCTGATACTATAGTCTACAAACTATGGGATATTTTTATTATTTTTTTTTTTTTTTTTACTAGTAATGGTGGAAATTAGCAATTTATAGCAGGACTGCAATATTGTGGCGAACATTCTGACACTAACTGACACTTTTGATACTTTTTTGGAACCAGTGACACTAATATAGTGATCAGTGCTAAAAATATGCACTGTCACTGTACTAATGACAGTGGCTGGGAAGGGGTTAAACATCTAGGGTTAACGGTGTGCCTAGACAGTTTTTTACTATACTGTGTGAGGTGTTTTTACTGGGGGGAAGAGATGGAATTTATTCCCTGTTTTGCAGAGACACAAACCCCATCCCTTCCCTTCTGTCAGAAGAGTGATCTACCTTGCTTACATAGGCAGATCGCAATTCAGCCTCTCTGCTTGACAATCGGCGGGTTTCCGGAGGACATTGAGTACCATGCACCCGCTGATCGGCTTTCACCGTGTGTAATCACAGCAAAAGTCAGATGCCGGTGGCTTCCACTACCTGGAAGTGTTGGATCACGTATATGTACCCGTAAAACTGCTATAGGACGGACCTAAACTGGTTAAGCCTTAAAGCTAAAGTTAAGCTAAAAAAATATTTTTTAGTTACATACCTGTAATGAAGGATGTCCCCCCACACGCAGGCCACTGAATTCTGTAGAAATCATCACTGCAGGGCTGCCCTGTCCTCTTCCTGCTGCTGAGCTTCAGCATTGTGGGGGTTGACAGCTCTGGGTCTACTGTACAGGATCAGCTGCACTAAAAAGAATCCAGTGGGGACACACCCCCTCCTGCGCTGTCCTTCAATGAGAAAAGTTACTGTATTTCACTGATGATTGCACTGCTTGAAACATAATCTGTGAATGACGGTATTCCACCTTCAGTGTTGAACCACCTTCAGTAGATAAACCTCAACCAAGGGGCACTACAGCTATGCTCTTTTCTGAGCCCAAGCATTGTTAAAAATAATAAATACCCACAGAGGAGGGCTGGGCCAGTGGGCAGAGGGGCTATTGCCCCCTGGGCCGCTCTGATGTCCTGTAAAAAGGCTGCAGCGTTTCTGCCACAGACATGCCTAAAGGATTCCTGGTAAAGAGAAGTAAAAAGTCCCCACCACTGACCTACTGAGTGCGGGATGAAGACCAGGACAGAGCGCAGAATTCCCCCCCAGCATGGAAGGTGTAAACTGTGTCTGAGCAGAGGCCGGTTCCATGCCCCACTGGAGACTCTCGTCCACCGGCCAGCCCCAACCGAGCTGTCCCAGCTGTCCCAGCTCCCCCAACCGCCCCCTGCTGGCCAGGTTGGAAACCTGGATTCGGTCGGTGAGTAGAGAGTACCTGGAATGGGAGTCAGGAGGAGGTTAGGAAGAGGGAGAGTAGGAGGGGGGCCGAGTCGCTGCACCACGGGCCTCTGGTTTGTACTTGGGTCAAAAGTTGCCAGTCTGCCCCTGAATACCCAACATCCTTTTTAGATGTGCATGTTCCTCCCTGCTGGGAATAAGCTGTGCAATCTATTCCAGAAGCAGGTCTGATAAAATATAATCAAGCAACTGGTCAGCGGATTGCACAGCAAGAGTCTGTAGCACCCAGTAACCAGCAGGGTGGAGCATGCACGTCTTAAGGGATGTCAGAGATGTGTTCCTTCAAATGTTGAAAAATATTAAACATTTTAAACACTGGGGCTCAGAGCTGCATTCCACGCTGAAATGAATCTCTACCCACTATTGGACATTGAGATGCAAAGGTATGTACATGGTCTGCATCATGTGACTGCAGGATTAAAGAGGCATAAAAGATATTTTAGCTTTGTTAAATTTTCTGATTTATGGCCAGTTATTGTCAGGATCCTATATGCAAACCAGATGCAAATAGGGGCTTTCAATTGGCTAGATGTTGGCGTCAAGAGTACAGGTCCCTGCCCCCCCCCCCCTCTCTCCAATGACCCTCCTACTGAGGGTATACAGTGGGGAAAATAATTATTTGATCCCCTGCAGATTTTGTAAGTTTGCCCGCTTACAAAGAAATGAAGGGTCTATAATTGTCATCATAGGTGTATTTTAAATGATAGAGACAGAATACCAACCAAAATTTCAGAAAAAAAACACATAAAACAAATGCTAGAAATGACGTTGCAGTTCAGTGAGTAAAATAATTAATTGATCCTCAAGCAAAACATGACTTAGTACTTGGTGGAGAAACCCTTGTTGGGAAGCACAGAGGTAAGACATCTTTTGGAGTTAGTGACCAGGTTTGCACATATCTCTGGTCCACTTTTCTTTACAGATCTTCTCTAAATCCTTAACGTTTCTTGGCTGTCGCTTGGCAACTAGAAGTTTCGTTCATATATATTCTATAGGATTAAGATGGGGAGACCGGCGAGGCCACTCAATGACCTTAATGTGCTTCATCTTGAGCCACTCCTTTGTTGCTTTGGTGGTATATTTCGGGTTATTGTTATGCAGAAAGACCAATCCATAACTCATCTTCAGTGTTCTGGCTGAGGGGAGAAGGTTTTCATCCAAGATTTTACAATACATGACCCCATCCATTGGCCCCTCAATGCCGCAAATTTGGTCTGTACCTTTAGCAGAGAAACAGCCCCAAAGCATAATGTTTCCACCTCTTTGCTTGACTTTAAGGATAGTGTTCTTAGGGTCATAGTCAGCATTTTTCTTCCTCCAAACACAGGGAGTCCCCCTCCTCAAGAAGGCACATGTACAGTCATGCCAATGAACATCTAAATGATTCAGAGAAGGATTAGGAGAAGCTGCTGTAGTCAGATGAGACCAAAATTGAGCTCTTTGGCATTAACTCAACTAGCCGTGTTTGGAGGAAGAAAAAGGCTGACTATGACCCTAAGAACACCCTCCCTACAGTCAAGCACATGATGCTCTGGGGCTGTTTCTCTGCTAAACGTACAGGCTGACTTAACCGCATTGAGGGGCCAATGGACGGAGTCATGTATTGTAAAACCTTGGATGAGAACCTTTTTCCCTCAGCCAGAACACTGAAGATAGGTCGTGGATGGATCTTCTAGCATGACAATGGCTAAAACATACCGCCAAGGCAACAAAGGAGTGGCTAAAGAAGAAGCACATTAAGGTCATGGAGTGGCCTAGTTAGTCCCCAGACCTTAATCCTATTCCTATAGACAATTTATGGAGGGAGCTGAAATTTCGAGTTGCCAAGTGACAGCCAGGAAAACTTAAGGATTTAGAGAAGATCTTTTGATAAGAGTAGACCAAAATCGCTCCTGAGATGTGTGCAAACCTGGTCAACAACTCCAAGCATAATCTTACCTTGCGCTTGCCAACAAGGGTTTCTCCCCCAAGTACTAAGTCATGTTTTGCTTGAGGATTAAATACTTATTTTACTCACTGATCTGCAACATCATCTATAGCATTTATATCATGTGTTTTTTTTTTTTTTTTCCTGGATTTTTGGTTGATATTTGGTCTCTATCATTTAAAACACACCTATGATAAAGATTATAGACCCTTCATTTCTTTGTAAATGGGCAAAACTTACAAAATCTACAGGGGATCAAATAATTATTTTCCCCACTGTAATCCTCTGCCATCTTATGCCACACTCCTACCCACTAGGACAACTACCCTTAATTTCTGGCTGTTGACCTTTATATGCCCAAAGGAAGGAGTATCCACACATAAATAGTGTTGCTGGACTTCACTGGTAATATTTGGAAAATGGCACAAACGGTCAAATCACACCGACATACTATCCGGGGTCACCTGACAGTACATAGTCAATCACATTTAGTGGAGGATCCGCAGCAGTCACATGTGAAAGCATCTTGCAGACATTAAAGTAAGCCATCTTCCCCTAACTTTCTGTCTCCAACCGGGGTCACTAGTGCTCAGTTGGATAGGATCTCTGTGTCCAGAGGTACACCTCTCCCGGGAGCCTCACTCAGGGAACTCTTGGTCTGGCTTAAAAGGCCTTTTGAATCCTGCCCTAGCCCCCCACCTTCATGAGGGTCAATAAGTCTACAGCCATCTCTTCTGGGTGCAGGTCTTTCTCTCTCCACCCTCCAGTCCTGTTCAAGGCCCCCACTTGCTGGCTACATCTGAATAAATATGGGGTGCTTGTTTTGGCTACCATTCCCGAACTGCACTAGGGCTCCACCCAACCTGGCTTATGTGTGCGCACTGGCCCACCCATTACATCAACATAGTAGGGCTCTCACTAAAAGAGGCCTAGCACCTGATGACACCATAACCAGACACCATTCTGACAAAGAGCCACCTAGTGACAGATTAGCTAACTGCACCTGCCTACACAGTGAATGGGTTTACATAGGATAACATAGTCCAGAAAACCACAAAAATTGCACAGTAAGTTGATTCTTCAACCTGTAAAATATACCTTGACATATTCCTACAAACGTGAAATACATTAATCTCCAAAAAATTACAATGTAACAAGATCACAATCCCATTTGTGTTCCGGAATTGCGCTCCTCGCTGCCCGCTAGCTTCCATATTGTTCTGCAACACAATCTGCGTCACTGTTTTTCCTTTTGCTTAAAACCCGAGACGGAGTGAATATTTCATCTAAAGAATATTGACGTTCCCGTCTGTGTTTCAAGAAATGTTCTCCGGCTCAACGGAGAGCATACGTTTTCCTTTGCCTCAGCAGATGGGATGAGTTGAAAGCAAAATCTAAATTAAGACAGTTTATTTTATGATGAAAATTCCAGAATGCGTAAAAATAAATTTTGGTTCGCAGCGGCTCGGGTCTCCAGCGCTATACTAATTTCTGTATCGCTCTCTAACAATGATTTTATCTGAGGTTCGGCATCCAACGCCTTGCTGAAATGCCTCATTAGTTTTGTTATTAAATTTTAATGTGTAACCTTTCGAGACTGTAGCACTAGCTCACATCAAAGCCTTGTAGCTGGGCTACTTCATCCCGGCCTCTGCTGCCCAAACCAGGCAGCCAGTAACTATCTCATCACATAAATCAGAGGTAGCAAGAAGATTCATGCAGATTACATAGCCAGGGGGAGCGAACATGCGTTCCAGCCGAACTCCTGCTCTAGTTTATATTTGGTGACCCTGTTATAGTAATTAAAGATGAACTCCATACAGATATAATAGACACAAATGAATGCAGCTCTGTATTCATCAATACAACATTAAATGTATCTTTTTGTTCAATGCAAGCTGTTTAAGTACCTGAAATTGATTATATGAGCCCATTGCAGTCCAGTGGTGCTCCATCAGTCGGGGGGGGGGGGGGGGCAACGGGCGGCAGGCAACAGACGGGCCCTCCCATTTTTTGGTGTCAAAGGGAGTAACAGTGTGCTATCATTGGTGTCAATGCGAGGAATAGTGTCCTATCATTGGTGTCAATGGGAGGAATAGTGTGCTATCATTGGTGTCAATAGGAGGAATAGTGTACTATCATTGGTGTCAATGGGAGGAATAGTGTGCTATCATTGGTGTCAATGGGAGGAATAGTGTGCTATCATTGGTGTCAATGGGAGGAATAGTGCGCCACCATTGGTGTCAATGGGAGGAATAGTGCGCCACCATTGGTGTCAATGAGAGGAACAGTGTGCTATCATTGGTGTCAATGGGAGGAATAGTGTGCTATCATTGGTGTCAATGGGAGTAACAGTGTCCTATCATTGGTGTCAATGGGAGGAATAGTGTGCTATCATTGGTGTCAATAGGAGGAATAGTGTACTATCATTGGTGTCAATGGGAGGAATAGTGTGCTATCATTGGTGTCAATGGGAGGAATAGTGTGCTACCATTGGTGTCAATGGGAGGAATAGTGCGCCACCATTGGTGTCAATGGGAGGAACAGTGTGCTATCATTGGTGTCAATGGGAGGAATAGTGCCCCACCATTGGTGTCAGTGGCAGGACCTACACCTCACTGTTGCTAAGAGTGGGGGGAATAATGCTCCAAGGGCCAGATAAAAGCAAGCAAAGGGCTGCATTAGGCCCCAGGGCCGCAGTTTGGACACCATTGCTCTAGAGTGTAGTAAATGAGGCAAAGCTCTGCTGACTTCCATCATTCAATCGTGTAAGTAAAAATGCAGTATTTCTTTTTAAATTGTCCTTGTATGTGATTGTGTATTCTCTATAAAGTGAAGCTTTAGCTCATTTTTAAGTTCTGAAGCAACTGCCCTTGCAGAGCGCAACTGCAATTGCAAAATGCACAGGCTATTTGCCTTTGGTAAATCAAACCCAATGATTTTTCTGAGCCTTGTCTCTGCAAAATTCTAACACTGCCTGAGGGAACATGGGGAAGGTCTGGCTAGGACTGAACTAACTAGCACTAAAGGATGGGGTTGGGAGCAGGCAGAGGGAGAAATCCAAATCACATAGTAAACAAGTTGCAGTAACCCAAAAATGCCACCAGATGTCAGCACAAAACCAAACATTAATAACCTGATGCAGTTCAATAAAACACATCAACAGCTCATATAAGTGGGACAGAACACCCCCACCTCCCTAAATACTTATCTTAGTCAAATTTTGATCCAGCGCTGTGTCAGTCTGCAGCAGCACTTTCCTCCCTCTCTCTCCTCACAGGTTTAGAGACAGCAGCAGGAGCCAGCCGGTCCTGCTGCTGTCAATCAAATCCTGTGAAGCGGGGGTGGGGCCAAGCAGCACAGTGTGTCGATGGACGCACACAGCCCAGCTTGGAAGCGAGCCCGTTGGTCTGCCACCAAAAGTGGATTTGTATGGTGGTGCAGAAAAAGAGGAGGGGCCAAGAGTGCCAGCAGGGGACCTCAGCAGAGGAGGTTTGGGGCTGCTGTATAATGTTTATTATTTTAGACAAGATAAATTATTGTTTGCAACCTTCTTAACTTTTTAGTTGTTTCTGTGTCTTGTTTATACACTTATAATACTATTATTTAGGAGTGTGTCTATGGGAATGTTTGACCATTGAAGTCTGAGGTTGAGCATCCCACCCCCCACACACACCTGTACTCTATCAGAGTCCACCATCAGTAGATATAGGAGGAGTCCCCTGTAGTGCATTAGCACATCTATCCCAGCAAGGAGTGTTGTCTCCAAGGGTTGGAGAGGCTGGATTCACCCCTTTTCTATGGATAGTGTAGGACCCACTGATAATGGGGTACTTTGACGTAGTGGTGGGCTTGAGCACGATATGGCCATATGGTGGGACCAAATCCCCATTTTTATTTATGGATTGTCTCCATATTTAATAGTCATTTCTTTTGCATGGTTGCGCTATTCTTTTTTAATGTTTGACCATTCTCAGCTAAGTGCAGCATCAATGGGTCTATTAAAATGTATTCAATTGATTAAAAATTGGGTTTTAATTAAAAAGCCAAATGTGAACTCACAGAACTATATAATCAAAGAGCTGACTTACAAATGATGGAAGCCAATTGCCGTTTGCTTCCATTTCCAATGTGCCTTAATATGCTGAAAAATTAATCCATACCTTCTGTATTGTCACCTTCTGGTCTATTGCACTCAATTAGAAATCAAATAACATTTCCTTTTCTCCAATTCTTAACCGTATCGACTCCATTATGCTAATGGAGGGAATTTTTCATTAGTTACAGGACTCTTCCTTGCATCTCCAGGAAAAGAAGAGGAGGTGGTGAACAACTGCAGGAATGCCATCATCCCAATCATAGACCAAAAGGAAAAAAACCAAGGGTGGGACTATTTGTAGGCATAATCGGACACCAAAATAATTGACAAATATATAAAAAAAATCTGTGATCTTCTGTTATTAATTTCCGGTGGGTGGTGTGGGCTGGTGTTGTGTCCCCCCCCCCCCCCCCTTCCCTTCTTTTTCTTTTCACATGAGGTATATATATATTGAACAATTACTGTTAACATATATGTAATTATATGTATATTGGAATATTTGTATAAATTGATATTTGTTTAGTAATTGCAGGGCGAAACACGTCGATCCTGTTAACCCACTGATCCTGTATAACCTTCAGTGCATGTACCTGACTACATTAGTTAGACACAAAACAAACGATACAATTCCCTCTTTTTAGAAATAATGTATATTTTGGCATTGTGTCTGTTTAACCACTTGCCGACCGCTGCAAGACTATTTACTGCGGCAGTCAGCCCCGTACAGGCAAAGTGACGTAGTACTACGTCGCTCACCCGAGAGCCTCTAGGGGGTGAGGCGCGCACCTGCCCCCGCTCGTTCCCTGACATGTCTGCGCGTGTGACCGGCGGACCCGATGTCCGCCGGTCACTCACGATCTCCCGGTGCAGAGGGAGAATGGCAGGCGGCTAATGTAAACAAAGCCGCTTGTCATTCTCCCTGATCTAACTGCAGAGATCATACGATCCTGCTATGTAGGATCGTATGTCTCTGTGGTTACATCACTAGCCACGCCCCTTTACAGTTAGAAGCACGCCCCTAGGGACACACTTAAGCCCTTGATTACTAATAAAGTTAACCCCTTCCCTGCCAGTGTCATTTTTACAGTAACAGTGCATATGTATAGCACTGATTACTATAGTAAAGACACTGGTACCCCCAAAAGTGTCAAAAATGTCAGTCAAGGGTCCGATCTGTCAGCCGCAATGTCGCAGTGCCACAAAAAAAATCGCAGATCACCGCCATTACTCATTAAAAAAAAAACAATAAAAATGACAAAAATCTTTCCCTTAGTTAGTTAACGCAATAACTTTTGCGCAAACCAATCAAAATACGCTTATTGTGATTTTTTTTTACCAAACATATGTAGCACAAAACAAATTGGCCTAAAATGTTAAAAAAATTTGATTTTTACATTTTTTTGGGAATTTCATATAAAAAAAAAAAGTGAAAAATATTGTTATTTTTTCAAAATTGTCGCTCTTTTTTTGTTTATAGCGCAAAAAGTAAAAATCGCACAGGTGATCAAATACCACCAAAAGAAAGCTCTGTTTGTGGGGAAAAAAAAGGACGTCAATTTAATTTGGGTACAGCATCGCACGACCGCGCAATTGTCCATTAAAATCACGCAGTGTCAAATTGCAAAATAGGGCCTGGTCAGGAAGGGGGTAATATCTTCCGGGGCTGAAGTGGTTAAAACAAAAAAAAATATGTTGTACCAATAAAGGCTATCTTGTGAATTTTAGATGTGTATATTTATGCCTGACACACTAATTAACCCCCCATATTGTCTCCCGACCTTACCTCCCCCTTTAGGGGTTAAGGAGGGAGTCTCCCATTTTTTAGCTTCTTTTTGGGGGGCTGTGTCTAGGCATTTTGTTTCCTGCTATGTAATACAGACCACGTCCTCCCAATTTCCCCTTTTGATACTTCTTTTATTAATATTTAGTTCTTCGATTACCAATTATTTTGTCATCCCATGGTTACCTCTCTATGGCCTTATATATGCTGACAATTTCTGCCTTAACGTTGTAATAGTGCTTTTGTATTTGTGGGACACCTCATCAGACTTGGCTGTTTGATTATTTAGTTATGGATTCTTTTTCTCTGTATTTTTATAGCATCTTCAATTTCTGTCGATATTGTATTTTATGATATCTTCAAAAAAAGTTTGTAAACAAAATGTCCAAAAATTCCAATATTCACTTTTGGGTGGCTGTAGCTCCTCTGTTTGGAGTATAGGAAGATGCCTCCATACTTTACATTGAAAAAAAAAGTATTAAAAGACAGGGGGGCGCGGCCATCTAAGTGTATACTTTATTACCAGCCTAAATGAATAAAAATGTACTCACATGGTAAAATACAGTGAAATTTTCCACATTTTGTCATGTTACAACTAAAAACGTAAAAGTATTATTATTGGGATTTTATGTGATAGACCAACACAAAGTGGCACTAACTGTGAAGTGGAAGGAAAATGATAAATTGTTTTCAACATTTTATACAAATAAATATCTGAAAAGTGTGACATGTCTTTTTTTTAAAGCCCCCTTTACTCTGATACCCCTAAATAAAATATATTGGAACCAATTGCCTTCAGAAGTCACCTAATTAGCAAATAGAGTCCACCTGTGTGTAATTTAATCTCAGTATAAATACAGCTGTTCTGTGAAGCCCTCAGAGGTTTGTTAGAGAACCTTGGTGAACAAATAGTAACATGAAGACCAAGGAACACACCAGACAGGTCAGAGATAAAGTTGTGGAGACGTTTAAAGCAGGGTTAGGTTATAAAAATATATCCTAAGCTTTGAACATCTCACGGAGCGCTGTTTAATCTATCATCAGAAAATGGAAAGAGTATGGCACAACTGCAAACCTACCAAGACATGGCCGTCCACCTAAACTGACAGGCCGAGCAAGGAGAAACTTATTTAGAGAAGCAGCCAAGAGGCCCATGGTAACTCTGGAGGAGCTACAGAGATCCACAGCTCAGGTGGGAGAATCTGTCCACAGATGGCCTTTATGGAAGAGTGGCAAGAAGAAAGCCATTGTTGAAAGAAAGCCATAAGAAGTCTTGTTTGCAGTTTGCGAGAAGCCATGTGGAGGACACAGCAAACATGTGGAAGAAGGTGCTCTGGTCCGGTGAGACCAAAATTGAACTTTCTTTTAGTATATCACGGGACACAGAGCCATAAATCATAACATATGGGTTATATAGCCACCTAAAGGTGAAGGACACTGGCAACCAATCAGAATTGATGACCCTGTATATAACCCCCACCCACACAGGAAGTACCTCAGTTTTTTCACCAGTGTCTTAAAAGGTGAAGGTCGTTGTGGAGAGGTGCTCCACATGTTTGTGATGTTTCAAAGAAGAAGAAAGAAGATTATGCTAACATACCCCAAACAAAGATCACTGGATCTAAGGGGCTAATCCATCTAAAACAGTCAATGGACTAAAAAGATGATACCCGAGCCTCAGGAAACAGATACAAGGTTTTGCCTGTAACGCTGTCCTTTTTAGGCGCTGGACCCTGGGATCAGGACCCTTGGAATACCAAACCCCAAAGGCGCTCCATGCAGGGAGCTCTACAGTTCCAAGGCCGTGGCCCCTCTTACATAGGGGACCCAGTCCTTGAAGGTCTCCAAGACAATGCTTGATGGGTGAAGATTGGATTCTTGCTTATAGCAGATTCCTGCGGCAGGACTGGTGAGTCCATTTTAAATATTAACACAGCAAACCAACCTTAAAAGGATAAAATTGCAAAATTGTAAATATTTTATGCACTGATCCCTTTAATAAGATTACAGAGACTTGTGCCAAGTGTAATTCTGCTTATATTTATATTCATTGCAGGCAGATTTTTTGAGCTGTCAACAGATGTTTTGGGGGGATTGGTCCTTACATCCCAAGATTTTTCAATTGATCTGCTTACGCTGGGGGGTCCCAGATGTAGATCTGTTGGCATCCAGGTTCAACAATAAGTTGGAGAGATTTGTGTCCAGGACCAGTGATCCACTCGCAGTTGGAGTGAATGCTTTGGTGACTCCTTGGGAGGAGTATTCCCTGATCTATGCCAGTGCTGTATTTTGGCCTAGGCCAACAAGGCCCAGGCCTAGGGCGGCACTTTGTGGGGGGGTGGCACCCGCATGAAAAAAAAAAACCCGACCCATCCTCTAAATCCCGGCTCTGCTGTGTCTGCCTTCCTCCTGCACACATACAGTCCCCGGCGCAGCTTGCAGTGGCACTTGGTATCGATATACCGGCGGACTGACCATTCAGGCCAGTAGGGGGCCCCATCATGACGAGCAGCTGAGGTGCGATAGTGATAGATCCTCCTCTGGTCAGTGTACGTCCAGGAGCTGTCCCTAACCCGCACTGATAGCTCAGGCTCGGTGAGTAGGACAATGGGAAGTATTGGCTCTCCTTCTGCTGAGTGCTGACAGCCAGAGAAAGTCCTGACCAATCGCAGCCACCTATATTCGACCAACTGGGACATGAGCAGATCATAGAGGAGCTCAGGGGGAGAGGAGTGAGCGGCACACACATTATACAAGTGATGCAGGACTTACAGGTGAGGTTCTATGATTCTGTATGACTCCTGCTACAGCAGAAACTTTCCTCTCCAACTTTACTTCCCCTCTCTCCATGTGCTGCAACTCTCTATATCTTCCCGGTAAGATGAGACAATCACACCCCCCCCCCCCCCCTTCACCTTCTCCTGATTGTTTGCTCTCCCCTCACATCCTGCACCTCATGTCTCAGATCTGACCATTGCCATCACGGACTGTCTGCCTGACACCCTTTCCATCCCAGATTACTTGTTATCTCTTCTAACGTCGGGGCACATATATGTGATGTCAGACATTGCATGTGATTCGGAGCGCACTGCTCTGCAAATCACATGCAATGTTTGTGCGTTGCGAATTCAGCCATACAGATTGTATGGCTGAATTTGCACCGCATTCCGACCAAAGTCGCACAGGACACTTTTTTGGTCCTCACCAGAATCGGATCGCATGGGTGTTCACACCTATGAGATCCGATTCATGTCTGAAATGACAGTTATATGCGAACTGATCTGGGGGTGTCGTTAACTTTGTATTGACCCCCCCCAGCGATTCGCATATGTGTGAACCATCACTTTATGACTGCAGATAATGAACTGAGCTGCTGACAGTTGGAAGATATTAAAAGTCATCTTGGATGAAAAGGGTGTCAGGCAGTCAGTGTGTGTGTGGACCTCTAGAGAGGAATGTCCAGATCTGAGACCACACTTGTAAAGAAGACCTTAGGAGCTCATTCACACAGCTAGATGGGGCAGTACAAGCAGGCAGTTGAGCTGAAGTTTTATCACCCCCAACCACCCTTCCAGAAAAAGGTGATACAGCCACTCAGTGCCATTCAATGGCAAAAATTAAATGGTATCTCACCATGAATGGCGTGCACCAAAACTAACCTGCAAGTGCCTGCAATGAACATGGCTGGGGGTCTGCATTTTCACAGTAAAAACAGGCGGTAAGTAAATTACATTTTGCCCCCTCACTGCTTGTCAAACACCACAATAGCCACCCATCCAAATTAGCCCTTTATTTAGCTCCCCTTTCTCTCTCTGAGTTCCCCCAGAGCCCCTTAGTTTCATGCAATCCAACAGAGCCGAGTTTCCCTCCTTCATCCCACTGACATACAGTAGATGCCAAATGAGTCCTCCTCAGATTGACAAGTGACGCAGTCTGATAATGATCATTGAAGGACCGTGAAATGCTTCCTTAGGCCCTATCACACAAGGGGGACTCCACTTAGCAAAGTGGGGAATCTGTCCATTGATTCCCCACTGATCAGAGCAGACAGATGACAGGTCCGTGTTCAATCAGTTTATGCAGAGTGGCCACGGATCGAACCAACACTGCTCTATGGGCAGACGGGCGTAAATGGACTCCGCTGTCTGTTTACACCCAACTACCCTCCGATCCACCAGAGGTGGAGCCTAAAGAAGGGGTGTGGTTTACAGATGACAGGGTGGGTCTGAAACAAGAAGGGGTGTGGCATTGACAGGAAGGGGTGGGTTGTAGTTAAATTAGGGGGTGCACGAGTTTAGTCAGGCCTAGGGCAGCACAAAACCTAAATACACCACTGATCTATGCCTTTCCTCCGGTACAGCTGATATCACGTTTTTTTGCGCAGGTTTCAGCTACAGGGGAAACCGGTAATTCTGGTAGCTCCGGCTTGGCCGAGGAGGATTTGGTACGCACAAATCTAGAGGCTGGCAGTGACAAGGCCTTGGGTTCTTCCACTGCATCCAGACTTGCTCTCTCAAGGTCCAATATTCCACCCTGCTATGCAGTCTCTAAATGTGATGGCTTGGCTATTGAAGCCTTAATCTTGGAGGAGCAGGGTGTATCTGACCCCCGCAGTTCATACACTGATAAACACCAGGAAGCCAGTCTCTAGAAATATTTATTACAGGGTTTGGAAATCCTACATTGCCTGGTGTGAAGTCATGAAATGGCATCCCCGCACATATATTATCAGGAGAGTTCTATCCTTCCTGCAAGCAGGGGTAGATATGAAATTAGCCCTGAGCATGATTAAGGGGCAGATTTCAGCTTTATCGTTTTTTTCCCAGGAACCGATCACTTTCCATTTAGTGGTTCAAACCTTCGTCAGGATAATATTGCATTTGCTTCCATTAGTGAAGCCACCGTTGTCTCCTTGGGACTGCAAAAACAGCCTTTTGAACCTCTGGGGCAGGTTTCCCTGGTTCTTTTGACCAGAAAGCTGGTCTTTTTGATTGCGATAACTTTGGCTAGAAGGGTATCGGAACTAGTAGCTCTTTCTTATAAAGAGCCCATTCTTGATATTTTATCAAGATAGGATGATTTTATGTCCACACCCAGATTTTTTTGCCCAAGGTAGTGTCCGCCTTTCATTTAAATCAGGACATTACACTACCTTCTTTTTTTTCTAGATCCTCACTAGGAAGAGGAAAGGTTATTGCATTCAATTGATGTAATGTGTGCACTTAAGTTTTATTTACAGGAAACAGCTCAGATTCATAAGACCTAGAGCTTGTTTGTGCTGCCAGAAGGCCCAGAAAGGGGTTGGCAGCGTCTAAATCTACGATTTCTTGTTGGATTCACCAGGTTATTATCCAGGCATATGGTTTAGTAGTAAAGGTTTTACCTTTTCCTGTAAAGGCACATTCTACCAGAGCAGTGGGTGCCTCTTTGGCAAATTGCTATCAAGCCTCTATGGCTCAGATTTGCAAGGCCTGCAACCTGGTCGTCAGTGCATACGTTCACTCGTTTCTATAAAGTCGATGTTGGGACCCAAGAGGAGTCTACTTTTGGCCGTAGAGTGCTGCAGGCGTCGGGGTAATCCTTCTTTTAGGGTCAGATGGCGGTATTTTTTGGTGTCCCCCTCCCCTCAGATGCATTGCTCTGGGACGTCCTAGATGTTATGATTTATGGCTCTGTGTCCCATGAAGTACGAAAAGAAAAATGGATTTTTAATTCATACTTACCTGTAAAATCCATTTCTTGAAGTACATCACGGGACACAGAGGTCCCTTCCCTCTTCTATGGGGTCTTTTATTGCTTGCTACAAAACTGAGGTACTTCCTGTGTGGGAGGGGTTATATAGGGGGTCATCAATTCTGGTTGGTTGCCAGTGTCCTTCACCTATAGGTGGCTATATAACCCATATGTTATGATTCATGGCTGTGTCCCGTGATGTACTTCAAGAAATGGATTTTACAGGTATGAATTAAAAATATTTTTTTTTGGCCTAAAAGCAAAACACTATGTATGGTGGAAAACTAACACTGCACATCACCCTGAACACACCATCCCCATCATGAAACATGGTGGTGGCAGCATCGTGTTGTGGAGATGCTTTTCTTCAGCAGGGACAGGGAAGCTGGTCAGAGTTGATGGGAAGATGGATGGAGCCAAATGCAAGGCAATCTTAAAAACCAATTAGATCCTGCAAAAGACACTAGTGCGGAGGTTCACTTTCCAGCAGGACAAAAACACTAAACATACAGCCAGAGCTACAATGGAATGGTTTAGATCAAAGCATATTCATGTGTTAGAATGGCCCAATCAAAGTCCAGATCTAAATCCAATTGAGAATCTGTGGCAAGATTTGAAAATTGCTGTTCACAGACGCTCTCCATCCAATCTGACAGAGCTTGAGATATTTTGCAAAGAAGAATAGGCAAAAATGTCTCTAGATGTGCAAAGCTGGTAGAGACATCCCCAAAAAGACTTGCAGCTGTAATTGCATGGAAAGGTGGCTCTACAAATTATTGACTCAGGGGGGTGAATACAAATGCACGCCACACTTTTCACATATTTATTTGCAAAAAATGTTGAAAACAATTTATCATTTTCCTTCCACTTCACAATTATGTGCCACTTTGTGTCAGTCTATCACATAAAATCCCAATAAAATACATTTAAATTTTTGGTTGTAACATGACAAAATGTGGAAAATTTCAAGGGGTGTGAATACTTTTTCAAGGCACTGTAGGATAAAAGGCATGTCTGGAAAACCTGTGAGCATCTGTAGAATTCGCTAGGGAAGCGGGCAGGTATTGCAGAGTAGCTCCTGGAAGCGGCTGTGGAACTTATGCTGTGTTCATCATGGGAGCGTGGTCGGATATTGCAGAGCTGTCACAGGAGTGGATACACCATTGGGAACCAGCGTGGAACACAATAAGCGGCTCGGAACCAGAAACTGGAACTAGAAGCATGGTGACGTCAGAGTGTGTCAGTGGAGTGACGTCTATGACGAGGGCATTGCTATGCGTTTCGGGAAATCAGACCGCCCCTTTCACAAACCTGAATTGACAAAGTATTACGTGGGTATATATAGGGGAGGGGACTGGACAGAAATAAATTAATATTCATAGGCCGCAATGTTCATTAACAGTAATGGACATTGCAGCCTAAAATATTAATTTGTTTTTGCCCAGTCCCCTCCCCTATATATACCCATGTAATACTATGTCACAGGTGTAACGATCTGTACACTTGTAAACACCATACACAACTCCAGAAGCTGTAATGTGTGCGAAAACTGGCAGTCGTTGCTCAGTGTGGTCATTTGACAAAGTGACAAAGTTGGCTACAAGAGTAATTTTCCTAGCACAGCCCTCCCCCTCCCTCCATGACATAGCCCCCTCCTCTTCTGAGAGAGTCTAATTACTGTCTATGCTGGCCCAGCTCCTCCACCTCTCCCAGTACCTCCCTACATAACATTTTATGTAGCTGCCAGGGGAGGATCAAAGAGGAAATACTATAGAGTATCACTTGAGTGACATCTGTGTAAAAAGAGGTTTTGTCAGACAGGCTCTGGCAGAAGATGAGTTAAACTCACAGGCTAATCCTGGCTCCACCCTTCTCATCAAGGAAGAGCACTATTTAAGCTGGATCAGCACACAGGTTCAGTGCTGCTTTGTCTTCAGCCTTGTTGACTTGAACCTGCTACCTGTATCCTGTTTACCAGTACCAGACCCGGCTTGTCCTGACTATCCTCTGCTCTCCGCCTGCACCGACCTCGGCTTGTCCCTTGACCTCCGCTCCAGTCTGTTCCTTCTGGCTCCTGTATGACCGTTTGGCTTCTGACCCGGCTTGTCTCACTACGCTCCTGCTACCAGCACCAGTTGCCTGCATACCTGCTCTGGACCTACCCGGCTATCCCTGTCTGTGGACATCAGCCTGCTTCCAGCTACATCAGGCACTCGTGCTACTCTATACTCGGCACCTCCTGTCTGCACTATCAGGGGTCCCGAGTCAGAGGCGTAAGAGAGGCCTTCCTCACCGTTCAGGCTCACCTCCAGGTACGTGATAGTACAAAGTAGCCAATGTCAGAGCCTGAACGAGGAACCTCTCCAATGGACGAATTATGCCATCACCTGGCAGCACTTACACAGTCTGTCAAGGACCTGCAAGAGGGTTATAACCGACTTGAGGGACGTGTCCAGTCATTAACCTTGTCATCTCCTGCAGCTCCTGCATCTCCTGCTCCTGGAGGATCTTCTGCCTCACCGGCTGTAATGTTTTTGCCACCTGAACCCCGGGTACCAACCCCGGAAAGGTTTTCAGGCGATCGCAGCAAATTTAGATCCTTCCATAATGCCTGTGAGCTATACTTTGCCCTACAGCCCCGTACCTTCTCCCTGGAGGCTACCAAAGTAGGCTATGTTATTTCTCTTCTGCAAGGAGAACCCCAGTCCTGGGCCCACCGTCTACTTGAACATAAGGATCCTTGCCTATCAAATCTGAACTTATTCTTCGGAGCTATGGCTGAGTTGTATGAGGACCCTCAGAAGACCAATACTGCCGAAGCGGCCCTTCATACCCTTCAGCAAGGCCGCAGAACGGCAGAAGATTATGCGTCAGACTTCAGACGCTGGAGTGCTGACACCGATTGGAATGACGCCGCCCTTCGCTATCAATTCCGATTGGGACTTTCCAATCCTCTAAAGGACGAATTGGCCCGTGTGGGGGTGCCAGGTTCTCTGGAAGCTCTAATTAATCTGGCTATCCAAATCGATCGGCGCCTAAGAGAACGCCGTTCAGAAAGGGCTGGTGAGCAACTTCGACCTATGTGGATGATGCCGCGAGTCTACCGCCCTTCAGGGCCTACACCCTCAGTCTCTGCCCCACCTACTGCTGACACTCCAGAGCCGATGCAGCTCAGCATGCTTCGGCCTTCTCTCTCTCCAGAAGAACGCCAACGCCGTCGGTTGAACGATCTATGCCTGTACTGCGGAGAGAGTGGACACTATGTGAGATCCTGCCCCGCCAAGAGCCGTAAGTGCTTAACTCTCTCTTCTATCAACCAGGAATCGAGTTCCCATAACTCCTCTCACCTGACTGTCCTTGTCTCCTTACAGCTTCCAGAAGGGGCTATCCGGGTACCCGCCATTATTGACTCTGGAGCCTGTAGCTGCTTCATCGACCAAGAGTTTGCTAACCAACTCAAGGTCCCTTTAAAGCTGAGATCTAATGGAATGGCAATCCATTTGGCAGATGGGTCACGTATAAAATCTGGGCCTGTCACTCAAGAGACTCTTCCCTTACCTGCCACCATATCTGGCAACCACAAGGAACTTCTACGCCTGGATGTTATCACTTCCCCCTTATTTCCTATCATTTTGGGAATGCCATGGCTACAGGCGAACAACCCCTGTATCAACTGGAAAACAGGAGAAATTGAGTTCCTATCCCCTTACTGTCGACAGCTTTGCTTCTTCCAACAACCTCTTCAACCACCTTCACTGCTATGCATGGAGTCTGATGATGAAGTTCGTTCCTCTGTTCCTGTGATCTATCATGACTTTCTAGACGTCTTCAGTAAAAAAGGAGCAGAGACTCTTCCTCCCCACAGACCATACGACTGTCCAATCGAGCTCCTCCCTGGAGCCGAAATACCTTTTGGACGAATTTTTCCCCTCACAGAGCTTGAACTCACAGCTTTAAAGGAGTACATCGATGACAGCCTAAGGAAAGGTTTTATTCGCCCTTCCACGTCCCCGGCAGGAGCAGGGATTTTCTTTGTGGAGAAGAAAGACCACTCTCTCCGACCCTTTGTGGATTATCGGGACTTAAATAAGATCACAATCAAAAACCGTTACCCCTTACCCCTGGTACCAGAACTATTCCAGAGACTTCGTTCTGCTACCGTGTTTACCAAGTTGGATCTACGTGGAGCATATAATCTGGTGCGAATCCGGGAAGGTGACGAGTGGAAGACTGCATTTCGCACTCGTTTTGGGCACTTCGAGTACCTTGTAATGCCCTTCGGACTCTGTAATGCCCCGGCCACCTTCCAGCATTTCATAAATGACATTTTTCGAGACTTTCTGGACTTATTTGTCATTGTATATCTTGATGATATCCTGATCTTTTCTGTTGGAGGATCATCATGGGCATGTAAGGAGTGTTTTGGCCCGACTTAGGCAACATGGCTTATATGCAAAACCCGAAAAATGTGAGTTTAGCCGACAGGACATTCAATTCTTGGGTCTGGTTCTTTCCACAGAGGGCATCAAGATGGATCCGCAAAAAGTGTCTGCCATTTTAGACTGGCCAGCCCCCACAGACAAGAAAGGGGTACAGCGGTTTGTCGGTTTTGCAAACTTTTATCGGAAATTCATCAAGAACTTTTCTGCAATTATTTCTCCTATCACCCAGTTGACCAGACAGGGTATTCGGTTTCAGTGGACTCCTGAGGCACAAGCCGCTTTTGAAACCCTGAAGACCCTGTTTACCTCCGCACCTGTGCTCCGACATCCTGACCCCGCTCTACCTTATGTCCTGGAGGTAGACGCTTCCGAGTCAGCGGTTGGAGCAGTATTATCCCAACGCCAAGGAGCCAAGGCCCTCTTGCATCCTGTTGCCTTTTTCTCACGTAAACTGTCTCCTGCAGAGAGGAATTACGACGTGGGTGATCGTGAACTCTTGGCAATTAAAGCAGCTCTAGAAGAATGGAGGTACCTTCTAGAAGGAGCAGCTCATCCAATCCTGGTATACACAGACCATAAAAATCTGGAATACCTGCGAGCTGCGAAACGTTTAAGACCACGTCAGGCCAGGTGGGCTCTTTTTTTTTCAAGATTTTCTTTCCACGTTACCTATAGGCCGGGATCAAAGAACACTAAACCTGATGCGCTCTCCCGCATGTTCTGTGAGGCGGAAGAATCTGTGATTCCAGATACGATCCTGTCTTCGGGGAACTTCCTGTTGCTACAAGAAGACTTACTATCCCAAATCAAACAGGCGTCTAGAGGAATGCCACCTCTTCCCGGAGTTACTCTACAAATTAAGGATGGACTTCTTTGGCACAACAATAAAATCTTTATTCCCGAAAGATTCCGGGTCAATATTCTGGGCCTCTGCCACGATCACACACTCGCTGGTCACTTTGGTATCCACAAGACTACTGAACTGCTCCAGCGTACCTTCTGGTGGCCTAGCCTGGAGAAGGACTGTAGGAAATATGTTGAGACCTGTGTCACCTGCATTCGGAACAAGACAACCAGAACTAAGTCTTGGGGTCTACTCAGACCTTTGCCAATTCCAGACAGGGCCTGGAAAATGATATCCATGGATTTCATTGTGGAACTGCCCCCATCCGAGGGTCACACTACCATCTTTGTAGTCGTAGATCGACTATCCAAGATGGCACATTTCCTGCCAATGAAGGGTACACCATCAGCCGCAGATACTGCCAAAATGTTCATCAAGGAGATTGTAAGATTGCATGGAGTTCCTACTAACATAGTGTCTGATCGTGGGGTCCAATTTACCTCCAAGTTTTGGAAATCCCTTTGTGAAAAATTGAGAATTCAACTATCCTTTTCTTCAGCTTACCACCCACAGACCAATGGCCAGACAGAAAGGACTAATCAGACCTTGGAGCAGTATTTACGCTGTTTTTCCTCTTATTCACAGGATGATTGGGTAACGCTGTTACCACTGGCCGAGTTTGCCTACAATAATTCCGAACATTCTGCTATTAAGCAAACCCCGTTCTTTGCCAATTATGGCTACCATCCTTCCTTCCTGGTCACCACAGTTCCCGAAGGGCCTGTTCCTGCTGTCCAGGACACGGTTAATTTTTTTACTTCCAATAACAGATTACTACAGGAAACTATGGCCAAAGCTCAAGAATGTAACAAGAGGTTCTATGACAGAAAGAGAAGAGGAGAACTGATCTTGGAACCTGGTGACAAGGTATGGCTGGCCACAACCAACCTAAAACTAACCTGCCCATCAAGAAAACTTGGGCCCAAGTTCATAGGCCCCTTTCCAGTTAAAAGGAAAATTAATGATGTGACCTATGAATTACTGTTACCTGAGTCTTTTAAAATCCACCCTGTCTTCCACGTATCATTGCTGAAATCTACATTTCCAGACCCTTTCCCTGGACGGATCAATGGGCCTCCTGAACCCATGCTAATCGATGGAGAAGAGGAATTCGAAGTAGAATCCATTATTGATTGCAGGAAAAGAGGCAACCTAGTCCAATACTTAATTAAATGGAAAGGTTATGGACCTGAAGATAATTCCTGGGAGCCAGTAACCAATATTCATGCAAAGGACCTAATCCAAGCATTCAAACGTAATCACCCTGAGAAACTAGCCCGTTTGGGCATCCGGAGGCTGCCCATTGGGAGGGGGCAATGTAAGAAGAGGTTTTGTCAGACAGGCTCTGGCAGAAGATGAGTTAAACTCACAGGCTAATCCTGGCTCCACCCTTCTCATCAAGGAAGAGCACTATTTAAGCTGGATCAGCACACAGGTTCAGTGCTGCTTTGTCTTCAGCCTTGTTGACTTGAACCTGCTACCTGTATCCTGTTTACCAGTACCAGACCCGACTTGTCCTGACTATCCTCTGCTCTCCGCCTGCACCGACCTCGGCTTGTCCCTTGACCTCCGCTCCAGTCTGTTCCTTCTGGCTCCTGTATGACCGTTTGGCTTCTGACCCGGCTTGTCTCACTACGCTCCTGCTACCAGCACCAGTTGCCTGCATACCTGCTCTGGACCTACCCGGCTATCCCTGTCTGTGGACATCAGCCTGCTTCCAGCTACATCAGGCACTCGTGCTACTCTATACTCGGCACCTCCTGTCTGCACTATCAGGGGTCCCGAGTCAGAGGCGTAAGAGAGGCCTTCCTCACCGTTCAGGCTCACCTCCAGGTACGTGATAATCTGTGAGTCTGCAGGGGTTGCAGATATCATCAATATCATTGATAAAGGTCCAGAAAGGCTGATAAAGCTTCTATCTTTTTCAGGAGTCCTCAGCTTTTCCTAGTATGGATATGCAGGTGCAACCTCTCGTGACTGATGACATAACAAGGTCCCAATCTTTCCAATGCGTTTCATCCAGTTGACTTCTTCAGGAGCGGTGAACCAAAACGGCAGACATACTGTACATTAGGGATCGACCGATTATCGGCAAGGCTGATATATCGAGGGCCGATATTGACTTTTGCCAATGTATCTGTATCGGCCCCCGAACTGGCCGATATTGCCAATATTCCAAATATTGCTCATGTAAGGGTAAAATGATGTCAAATAGCATAATTCCGTTTACAAATGTTATTGAATATGCCACTCACATATGTACAAATTAAAGATATAAGCAATTCCACACTAGCAGATCTGCTGGCAGATCGGTATCTCTCACCCACTTGCCGTAAGTGATACCCGGGTGATACCGCTCAGTCCGGCATACGATGACGCTCTCGGAGGTCACGTGGTCACGCCGGGCATGACCACGCACGTGACCCCTGAGATTGTATGTCGGACGGAGCGGTATCACCCGGGTGTCACTTATGGCAAATGGGTGAGAGACGGATCGGTATCAGGTGGGTGGGAGATGCTGCGGGTGAGAGACAGAGCAGTATTGAGTGGATGCCGAATGGAGCGGTATCACCCGGGTATCACTTACAGCAAGTGGGTGAGAGATACCGCTCTGCCAGCCGATCTGCTAATGTGGAATTGCTGATACCTTTGTAGATATATGAGTGGCATATTCAATAACATTTCTAAACGGAATTATGCTATGTGACATCATTTTACCCTTACATGAGCATCACCACCTAATGGTTGGAGGAGGAGAAGACTAGTCTCAGACCCTGACATAGGATGTACAAAATATCGGTCCGTATCCGCTGATACCGATATGTGATGGCCAAAATATCGTTATCGGTATCGGCAACGAAAAGCCGATATCGGTCTATCCCTACTGTACATGTATTTCCTACACATATAAACCTCAGCCGGCTCCTCCATTCTGTACTGGGATCGTGCACATTCGTATCACAATGGTTAGCAAAATATGCAATAATATAAAGGCATTGTTACATTTGTACACATATTTTGTCACTCTTCCTCTACTGCCCTTGGTTAGGCATACTGTACATGTTAATGCCGTATCTATTATACAGTTCACTTGGCGGTGTGAACTGCAGCATTACAGCTCATAAAATCAGCGGCAGTTTATGAATAGGCGTGCCGTACAATAGAAACATCAGAGATGATTCCTCGCTTTACTGTTAACTCAGCATCAGCAATGCCGCCTATACAAATGAACAATTCGCTTTTATGTTTATGTAACATTTTGCAACCTTTACGCTTCCTTCTCTCTTCGCTTCCTTACGGCACGCAGGAATTTATTTTATGGGCATAAAAAAAGAAAATGGTTTAACAGATTAAAGCAACGTACAGGTAACAATGCTGGGCCCTGCTTCCCACACAGGGGAAAAAAGGCACAACTAAAAGATTTGTCAACTTCGCTCCTTCATCCTTTGCATTAAAGACACAAACTATGTGACATGGGTTCAAATGGCCATAGCAGAACTTTTATTAACAAACAAATAAATAATATCAATTAACCACTTGCCGACCGCCCCACGCAAATTTACTGCGACAGGGCATGTACATGTACGTGATTATGTGCACGCGGTCTCAGCGCCGCACGCGTGCTGCAGGAGCCGCACTCCCGCTGTGATTAGACACAGCGGGAGCCAGACTTCGGGAGGAGCGGGCTCCATCGCCGCCGGCCTCCCGCGATGTTCGGGGAAACTGACAGGAGAGGGGCCTGCCTATGTAAACAAAGCAGGAGGCTCTCCTGTCAGACAGGCACAATGAGATTGTGTGTCTCAGCTAAGCTCAGTGATCTCTGCGCACCTTTCACAGAGCCCTCCCCCCCCCACAGTTATTAAGCACAATTAGGCTTACATTTAACCCCTTGATAACCCCAGTATTAACCCCTTCCCTGCCAGTGTCATTTATACAGTAACGGTGCATATTATTTAGCACTGATCACTATATTGATGTCACTGGTCCCAAGAAATTGTCACTTACATTTGTTTCGTTTCACTTCGATTTGGTATTTTCATAAAATCATTTAACCACTTGCGGACTGTTTACTACACACATATATATATATATATATATATATATATATATATATATACGGCGGCAGGGTGGCTCGAACAGGCAAAACAACATATGGATACATTGCTCACCTGGTGGCAGCTAGGAGGCGAGCGCCCCCGATCGTCAGCGGGGAAGCCGATGCGTGTGTCAGGCAGCTCATATTGCCGCCTGACACCCGCAATCGCTCCCCGCTGAGAGAGAAGGACGGTATAAACACAGCCGACCGTTCTTCTCCCTGGAATGATCACAGAGCCCCTGTGATCCTTCTATATAGGATCACAGGTCTCTATGATCATTTCAGAAGCCACGCCCCCCCCCCCCCCCACAGTTAGAATTACTCCCCTAGGCTCACATTTAACCCCTTGATCCCCCACAATGTTAACCCCTTCCCTGTCAGTGTCATTTTTTACAGTAGCAGTGCATATTTTTAGCACTGATTACTGTAGTAATGTCACTGGTCCCCCCAAAAGTGTCAAAAATGTCAGTTAGGGGTCTGATCTGTCTTCCGCAATGTCACAGTCCCGCAAATAATCGCAGATCTTCGCCATTACTAGTAAAAAAAACAAAACAAAAATGACATAAATCTTTCCCGTAGTTAGTAGACGCGATAACTTTTGCGCAAACCAATCAAAATACACTTATTGCTTTTTTTTTTTTATACCAAAAATATGTAGCAGAAAACAAATTGGCCTAAAATGTTAAAAAATCTTGATTTTTAATTTTTTTTTTGAGAATGTCAAAAATGTGAATGTGAAAAATATTGTTTTTTTTTTTTTCAAAATTGCTGCACTTTTTTTGGTAACGCAAAAAAAAAAAAAAATCGCACAGGTGATCAAATACCACCAAAAGAACGCTCTATTTGTGGGGGAAAAAGGACGTCAATTTTTTTTTGGGTACAGTGTCGCATGACCGCGCAATTGTCCGTTAAAGTAACGCAGTGCCGAATCGCAAAATAGGGCCTGGTCATTAAGGGGGCAAATCCTTCCGATCTTAAAGTGGTTAAGAGAGATCACTACTTGAGGGGGGGGGGGGGGGGGCCTTTACATTTGTACAATTTATCCCTCAACAAATTGGCCTAAAATGTTAAAAAAAAAATATTTTTCATTTTTTTTTTGTGAGAATATAGCAGAATGTAAAAAATATTTTATTTATTTTTTTCCAAAATTGTTGCTCTTTTTTTGTTTATACCGCAAAAAATAAAAATCGCACAGGTAATCAAATACCACCAAAAGAACGCTCTACTTGTGGGGGAAAAAGGACGTCAATTTTTTTTTGGGTACAGTGTCACACTACCGTGCAATTGTCCGTGGTTAAAGTGGTTAAGAGAGATCACTGCTTGGGGGGGCTTTACATTTGCACAATTTATCCCTCAACAAATTGGCCTAAAATGTTAAAAAATTTTGATTTTTAATTTTCTTTTTTGAGAATGTCATATAGCAGAATGTGAAAAATATTGTTGTTTTTTTTTTTTTTCGCACAGGTGACCAAATACCACCAAAAGAACGCTCTATTGGTGGGAGAGATCACTACTTGAGGGGGGGGGGGGCTTTACATTTGCACAATTTATCCTATAGACTCAGTTTGCATTGTTTGTGATCAGATTAATATCAATTAATTATTATTATTATGGTCAACACTGCACATCAAAAAATAAAAACACATAAGAACAATATTGTGTAATTACCACTCTAGCTTCCAGAACTATTGGAGAAAGTTGGTAAACTACTGTGCAAAATTTAGTAATGCACACAAAACCAAAGGAAACCACTAATGAGGAGCCATTGTCCAAAATGTTATCATTATCTTTGCAACTAGAAGTAATCACACATTTAATTAGTCTCCATGGACCAACCACTGATAACACAGAGCTGAGTTAACAAGGCTCAGTTTAAAATTAATTAGGTAGATACACTTTGTAGATGGAAAGTAAAGAGTGGCTGAGAGTGAAAAACAGGAGGCCGCTCAATCAGTTTATAACTAGCAAGGGAGGGGCACAACACAAGGGTTATTCACTAAGCACATAAAATAGTATTCTCCAGTGCCAGTGTTGCCAGCCAGCAAAGGTCCTACTAAAAACGTGCTTCGTGTGATTAAAATCAAGTTCTCATGCGAACACGTTTGCATAGTATCTCGAAGTTGCACGCTCAATCGGGATATAATCTATGTTCAGAACATGTGATGGACACCTCTCCAAATATTGGGTTTAATGGTTTCCAATTTTTGGTACTGTTAAACTAGTTGTAACGGCTGAAGGTTTTTTTTTACCTTGCATAGTTACATAGTTAGGTTGAAAAAAGACATCAGTCCATCCAGTTCAAACCATAATGTGTGTGTGTGTTTGCTGTTAACCGTACATTGTAACAGAACTGAAGAGAAAAAGGGGATTAAAGAAGGTGTGTGTGTGTAGAAACCAACCGGCCCTTAGTTTGCTAGTTTGCTAGTTTGCTATATACAGGGATGGAGACGCTGAGCAGTGCTCGCCGGTGTCTCATGTAAAGTCCCAAAACTGCCCAAATTTTCCATGTTGCCAGGGATGGAGACACTTGCTTTACAGGCTGGTGTTTCATCCAAAGTCCCAATTTGCCTTTACCATCTATATTACTGGGATGGGGGTGTGTGTCTCCCACCCCCTTTTTTTTTTGGTCATTTTTTAGTTTGCACCCTATGGCTTTCACATGGCCATTCGTTTTTCAATACCAGTCATGGCTGGGGAGCAGGTTGGGGGAGGAATGGGCCATCTCCAAGCTCAGCTGTTTCCCATCCATCCATTAGCAATCATGTACTCCCATGTTGGAGACACTCAGTTTGAGAAGTGTTAGGTAGTGTTAGGACTGCAGGATACACAGGGTGCCTTGGAGTGGCCTGCAGCTTATACATGCATTTGCAAATGTGTGTTAACTAAACCCCTGTTTTTAACCTTTTATGTTAGACAGGTTTATTTGGTTTGTTAGCAGACTGGTGAGTAAGTATAGCAAACTAAGGGCCCGTTGGTTTCTACACACACACCTTCTTTAATCCCCTTTTTCTCTTCAGTTCTGTTATATACAGGGATGGAGACGCTGTATATAACAGAACTGTCCCAAAACTGTCCAAATTTTTCATTCAACCGTACATTGTATACCCTTCTATGTTGTGGTCTTTACGGTGACCGTCTAATAGTTTTTTGAAACTATCGATGCTCCCTGCTGATGCCACTGCTTGTGGAAGAGAATTCCACATCCTTACTGCTCTGACAGTAAAGAACCCCTTACGTAGTTTAAGGTTAAACCACTTTTCTTCTAGTTTTAGTGAGTTACCTTCATGCATTCTAAAAACAACCTTCTGTGTGCTGCTCCCCTCACAGCTCCCCCTAATACTCTCGATCCAGCGATGTGCACAAGAGCCTCAGCTGTCTTGGGATTCCTCCTCCTCATTGGCTCCCCCTGCTGTCAATCACAGCCAGTGAGCCAAAGAGTGGAGGGTGGGGCTGAATACAGCTCTATGTATCTTATAGACGCATAGAGCAGGGCTCAGGAGAGAGCATGTACCAGTGCCCCCATAGCAAGGCCCAAGAAGATCAGGGTTGCTCTGTACAAAACCATTGCATAAAGCAGGTAAGTATAACATGTTTGTTTGTTTTTTTATTTTAAATAGCCAAACCTTTAATACCACGTTAATGCTGGAGCATTCAAAGAGGTTTTAGACAATTGTGTATTTCCAACCTTGCGGCAACGATTGAGGGAAGGATAATTTCCATTCCAGCATGCCCTGTGTGCAAAGCCAGCTCCATAAAAACATGGTTTGATGTGTTTGATGTGAAAGAATTCCAATGGCCTGTCTTGACCTCAACCCCACTGAAAACCTTTGGGTTGAACTTGAACACCGATTGCAAGCCTGATCTTCTCTTCCAACATCAGTACCTAACCTCCCAAATGCTCTCATTGCTGAATGGGCAATGGTTCCCACAAGGAAAAATTTTATGAAAAGCCTTCCCATTCTCAGAAGAGCGGAGGATGGTCTACAGCCATCACAGTTTATAGCAAAGAGTGCTGAAAATAGTGCCGTGTTGCACTGTTAACATTTTAGTGGCTTAGTGGTTTCATTTTATGTTAAATTGGGATGGCCATGTGAATGATCTTAACTGGCTCAATATGTTGTGGGGATGCTTGCAGGACACTTGGGCCTGGTTGGGTTTGTATCAGGGGCGTAACTACAGGGGTTGCCGGGGTTGCAATTGCAATCTGGCCCTGTTAGGAACGCTTCCTGAGCACACTGATGTGTGTCATGATGTGCTGTCTGCAACCTAAAGGGTTAATCCAGAGCAGACTAATTGCAATAATTGGCAAACAGGCTGCCTTATTTAAACAGCTCAACAGCACTGCACATTGCTGTGTTGTCTTCAGCTTCCTGTGTTCTGAACCTGCTTCCTGTTGATTTCCTGTCTGATACCTGTTGACCCTTGGCTCGTCCCTGACTTCGCTTGTTTGCTGCCTGTCCTGATCCCGGCTCGTTTTGACTACTCTTCTGGATTCTCCTTGTCGGCTCATCCACCTTCGGACCTTGACCGGTTACCCCCTGGTGGGGCGACCCTGGGGACCGCGACCTGGTATCCACCTGCAGCCAAATCCATCCTCACCTTCAGAGGCCCTGGTGAAGACCGGTGGATGCTTAGACCCCGCACCTCAGGTTAGCCTGTGCTACTCACCTCGGGTTTCCAACGAAGCTCCGCCCACCGGCAACGGTAAGCCTTCTCTGCACGACAGGCTTCCACCTGCCTCATAACAGTACAACACAGCCATGTCGGAGCCTGCAAGAGAGGCCTCACCGTTGGAGGAAATTTGCCAGCACCTCGCAGCCCTGTCACAAGCCGTGAAGACCCTCCAGGATGGTTACACACAGCTAGAGGGACGATTACAATCCGCCACTCTCCCGGGGAACCCTCCAGTGTTATCAGCTCCGTCCACCTCTGCAGCGTCCACAGGATCTGCTCCTAGTCCCACGGTAGTGATGTTGCCACCGGAACCCCGTGTTCCGAACCCCGAAAAATTCTCCGGAGACCGGGGTAAATTCCGAGCCTTCCGTAATGCCTGCCAATTGTACTTCTCCTTGCAGCCCCGGACCTTTTCCCTGGAGGTCACCAAGGTGGGGTTTGTTGTTTCTTTGCTCTTAGGCGAGCCTCAATCCTGGGCCCATCGGCTTCTAGAGGAGAGCAGTCCCCATCTGGACTCATTATCATCATTTTTTACGGCCATGGCTCAACTTTATGATGATCCGCAGCGGTCCTCCACCGCAGAAGCTGCACTTCACGTTCTCCAGCAGGGTCGCAGGCCCGTCGAGGACTACGTCACCGACTTCCGCTGCCTGAGTTCCGATACCTCCTGGAACGAGGCGGCACTGCGCTACCAGTTCCGCCTGGACTTATCTGAAGGACTGAAGGATGAACTAGCCCGAGTGGGTATACCTGACACCATGGAAGATCTGATTTCCCAGGTCATTCGGATCGACCGCCGGCTACGGGAGCGCCGGGCAGAGCGGCCTCCACAACAGTTTCGGCCAACCTGGATGCTGCCACGGGTGACTACTCCTGCACGTTTTTCCCCGACTGGACCAGTCCCTGTCTGTCCTGCTCCTACTGGTGCCACTCCAGATATGCCTGAGCCCATGCAACTCGGAGTCATGCGACCAGCCCTGTCTCCAGAAGAGAGGTGTCGTCGGCAAATGGGTAACCTCTGTCTCTATTGTGGAGAAGCCGGCCATTATGTGCATTCCTGCCCTGCAAATCTCTGCAAGTTTCGTTCTGTTCCTCCACCCAGTTGTGTGGCATCTGTTACCAATACCTCTCACCTAGCTTTCCCTGTGTCATTGCAGCTCTCGGAAGGTCCCGTCCCGGTTACAGCGATCATTGATTCAGGAGCCTGCAGCTGCTTTATTGATCGCACCTTCGCTGCTCAACACGGCATACCTCTCCAGCCGAAGACCCAAGGCCTCACCATCTTTCTGGCTGACGGATCCCACATTAAATCCGGACCTGTGACCCAGGAAACCCCTCCTCTTCCCATGGTCTCCTCGTCTGGCCACAAGGAGATGATAAGTCTGGACATTATTGCATCTCCCTTATTTCCCGTTATCCTGGGGTTGCCGTGGTTGCAGGCCCACAACCCGCAGATCGATTGGACCACAGGAGCCATCCAATTCCCATCATCATATTGCAGAAACTCCTGCCTACCCATGCCGCTCCAAGCTTCCAAAGCCCTACTCTGTCTCGAGTCTGAGCCTGAACTACGCTCCGTCGTGCCCCAGGCCTACCACGACTTTCTGGACGTGTTCAGTAAACGGGGCGCCGAGACCTTGCCCCCGCATCGTCCGTATGACTGTCCCATCGAATTACTGCCTGGGGCTGCGATTCCGTTCGGCCGGATCTATCCCTTATCTGAACGGGAACTTGACGTGCTGAAGGATTATGTGGACGAAAACCTAAAGAAAGGGTTCATCCGCCCATCCACTTCTCCGGCGGGAGCAGGTATTTTCTTCGTGGAAAAAAAAGATCACTCTCTCCGACCTTGTATTGACTACAGGGATCTAAACAAGATCACTATTAAGAACCGCTACCCCCTTCCTCTGGTTCCCGAGCTTTTTCAGAGACTCAGGTCCGCTGCCCTGTTCACAAAATTGGACCTTCGTGGGGCCTATAACCTAGTCCGCATCCGAGAGGGGGACGAGTGGAAGACGGCTTTCCGCACCCGGTTCGGACATTTTGAGTATCTAGTGATGCCGTTCGGCCTCTGTAATGCTCCAGCTACGTTCCAACATTTTGTGAACGACATCTTCAGGGATTGGTTGGACATCTTTGTCATTGTATACCTGGATGACATTTTGATCTTTTCCGCATCCCTGGAACAACACCGCGAGCATGTCCGAAATGTTCTCAGCCGCCTCCGCCAGCATGGTCTATATGCCAAGGCTGAAAAATGCGACTTCGAGCAAAGCAGCATTTCATTTTTGGGGCTAATAATTTCCACGGAAGGAATAAAGATGGACCCCCAGAAAGTTTCTGCTATTCTGGATTGGCCTCCGCCATCTGATAAGAAAGGAGTGCAGCGCTTTGTCGGCTTTGCCAATTTTTATAGGAGGTTCATAAGGGGATTCTCCAACATCATCTCCCCTATCACCCAGCTCACCAAGAAAGATGTCCGTTATTCTTGGACTCCTGAGGCCCAGTCCACTTTCATGATTTTAAAGAAGCTCTTTACATCTGCTCCTATCCTGAGCCATCCAGATCCCACCTTACCCTACCTCCTTGAGGTAGATGCCTCAGAAGTCGCTATTGGGGCAGTCATCTCCCAAAGACAGGGGGTCAAGGACCTGATGCACCCAATAGCTTTCTTTTCCCGAAAACTCTCCACGGCGGAGAGGAATTATGATGTGGGAGACCGGGAACTTTTGGCTATTAAAGCCGCCCTGGAAGAATGGCGATATCTGCTTGAGGGTGCGGCACACCCTATTCTCATTTTCACGGACCATAAAAACCTTGAGTACCTGAGATCTGCCAAACGTCTGCGACCCCGTCAGGCACGATGGGCACTGTTCTTCTCTAGGTTTTCGTTCCACATCACCTACCGACCTGGATCCAAAAATGTCAAACCAGACGCCCTGTCTCGGATGTTTGACAACCCTAAAGAGGTCCCAGTACCTGACACCATTCTGTCTGAAAAGAACTTTCTGCTTCTTCTCACAGGTCTGAGGTCCCGTCTCGAACAAGCCTCGGCTAAAATTTCTGACCCACCGGGAACTCTCCTGTCACGCAGGGATGGCTTGTTATGGGCCGGGGAAAAGATTTTTGTTCCAGAGGACGTCCGAGTGGCAGTTCTGGGTGCCTGTCATGATCATCTTCTAGCCGGTCATTTTGGCATCCAAAGAACTCTTGACCTTCTGCAGCGCACCTTTTGGTGGCCCGAGATGGAAAAGAACTGCAGACACTATGTCCTTTCCTGCACCACTTGCTCCCGGAGTAAGACCGCAAGAAGCAAGGCTTGGGGGCTTCTCAGACCACTCCCAATTCCTGACAGGCCCTGGCAGACAATCGCCATGGACTTCATCGTGGAACTGCCTCTTTCAGCAGGGTGCTCTGCCATCTTTGTGGTCGTAGACCGGCTTTCCAAGATGGCCCACTTTTTACCCCTCAAGGGTACTCCCACCGCGAAAGAGACCGCAGACATCTTTCTCAAGGAGGTAGTAAGACTACATGGTGTACCTACCAGTATCATCTCTGACAGAGGGGTGCAATTCACGTCCCGTTTCTGGAAGGCATTATGTGGGCTCCTGAAGATCGACCTGGCTATGTCCTCATCCTACCATCCACAAACCAACGGTCAAACCGAGAGGACAAACCAGACCCTGGAGCAATACCTCCGTTGCTTCACTACCTTTGTCCAGGATGACTGGGTAACCTTATTGCCATTTGCGGAATTCGCATATAATAATTCCAAACATTCCGTCACCGGGCAATCCCCCTTCTTTGCCAATTACGGGTTCCATCCCTCCTTCCTGCCTGACATCTCCTCTGAATCTGGAGTTCCCGCAGTCCAGGACATTTTCAACTTTGTCACCAGCAATAACAAACTTCTGCGGGAAACGTTGACCAAGGCTCAGGCAGCGTCCAAGAAAACCTTTGACGAGAAAAAGAGGGGAGAGTTAATCCTCCAGCCCGGTGATCGGGTTTTGCTGTCCACAGCTAACCTCCGCTTGGCCTGCCCGTCCAAGAAGTTGGCTCCCAAATTTATCGGTCCATTTTCAGTTAAAAGGAGACTCAATGCCGTTGCTTACGAACTATCCTTACCTGATACCCTGCGGATCCATCCTGTATTCCATGTCACCCTCTTAAAGCCCGTGGTTCCTGATGCCTTCCCTGGCAGAAATTCTGGACCTCCCGAACCTGTGATTATTGATGGAGATGTGGAGTATGAAGTGGAGGCCATACTTGACTGTCGGAAGAGAGGTAACCAGCTTCAGTACCTGATCAAGTGGAAAGGCTATGGGCCGGAAGAAAATTCCTGGGAACCGGAGCGGAACATCCATGCTGCAGATTTAATCCAGGCGTTTTTTCTTGCCCATCCTCAGAAAAGCAGTTTGTTGGGCACCCGGAGGTTGCCCTTAAGGGGGGGGCAATGTTAGGAACGCTTCCTGAGCACACTGATGTGTGTCATGATGTGCTGTCTGCAACCTAAAGGGTTAATCCAGAGCAGACTAATTGCAATAATTGGCAAACAGGCTGCCTTATTTAAACAGCTCAACAGCACTGCACATTGCTGTGTTGTCTTCAGCTTCCTGTGTTCTGAACCTGCTTCCTGTTGATTTCCTGTCTGATACCTGTTGACCCTTGGCTCGTCCCTGACTTCGCTTGTTTGCTGCCTGTCCTGATCCCGGCTCGTTTTGACTACTCTTCTGGATTCTCCTTGTCGGCTCATCCACCTTCGGACCTTGACCGGTTACCCCCTGGTGGGGCGACCCTGGGGACCGCGACCTGGTATCCACCTGCAGCCAAATCCATCCTCACCTTCAGAGGCCCTGGTGAAGACCGGTGGATGCTTAGACCCCGCACCTCAGGTTAGCCTGTGCTACTCACCTCGGGTTTCCAACCAAGCTCCGCCCACCGGCAACGGTAAGCCTTCTCTGCACGACAGGCTTCCACCTGCCTCATAACAGGCCCCATGCTCCAGGGATCCTGTGCGGCTCCCCTGTACACCTGGATAGGCGGGTGGCAGAGGCAGCATGTAGAGAAATCACTGTCCTCCTTTTTCCTCTTGTAGCTGCATTTGCCCAGGACAAGAGCTGGCTAATAAAGAGGTCCCCAACCTCTGGACTGGTACCAGTCTATGGCCATTTGGTAACCGGGCTGCACATCGGGAGGTAAGTGGCAACCGCACTCTAGGCAGAACTAGCACTATCAGTGGTCGCCGCTGACCTCCTGCCATGCAGCCATGCCTGTGTCTCCTCTCCTGGCTCTCCTGCCCTGGAAACGATGTCATCCTATCAGCGGAGCAGGGGGTGAGAGGAGCTGGAGATCTGCATAGAGAGTGGAAGTCTTTTCATATTACCAAGAGGGTAATTATATTAACAAGCATAACTGCAAGGGGCACTGTGATGGGGGGGCTGTGATTGCTAGGGGCACTGTAACGTAAAGGGGCACTGTGATATAAAGGGGATTGCACTGTGCCTATCAAGTACCTGATCAAAGGCCAAGGTGCTGAGAAGGCTTCCCTTGTGGCTAAGTGCAAGGAACCCCTGAAGGTGGTCGCCAGCTGCAACAGGCTCCGGTGATGGGATGATTGCTGTAGTAGTAGACAAGCAGAGTGTACTGCAAGGCCAGCTTCCTTGGGAGTATCCGGAGAAGGATGAGACAGGAGCGTGGTCAAGGTCAGGCCAAGTAGTCAAGCACAGGTTATCAGGCAGTAGAGGAATCCGAAGGAGCAAGCCAGGGGTCATACACATGAACAGCAGACTGGAGAAGTGTAGGTAAACAAGCCGGTGGTCGGAGCCAGGAGAAGAGACAAGACAGGTAAGGCAAGCCGGGTCGGTAATGGGTAATCCAAAGAAACGAAGAACAGGAACACAGGAACTCACAGGGAAGCTGAAGACCATCCAGCAACTAATGGCTGGAGCAGGCTGGTTTAAATAGGCCACTGGGCGCCAACAATCATTACATATTGCGTGTGCTCTGGTGCACGCGCATGCGCATTGGCGCATGAATCACAGAGAATGTCCATTCGCGCATACGCCGTAGTGTTGGCAAATTTGTATGCGCCATTGCGCTATTCTACAGAGTATTGGCAACAAATCCAGTTTGTCTATGGAAAGTTCTCTGACAGTGCCCCTTTACAGTGCAGTCCCTTTCATATCAAAGTGCCCCTTTACATTACAGTGCAGAGGACTGACTCTGTGAATATCCCATCAGCATCCGTCCCTGCAAACACCCGCCCCTCAAAAAATGTGCTGCTCGGCCTAAAATGCCCGGGTCTATTTTTTGTCTCTGTCCATGCCTGACGAAGACCATGGGTATTACAAATTCTAGTCTTTTTTTAGGTGCAGCTTCCAGAGTTCAGTCCCTCCTTGGGTTGATATTTTGGGGGGAGTTACTGTCCTCTGGTTGGTGGTGGTGGAGCACAATAAAGTTTGAGATCTGTTTTACTACACTGGTTGGTGATTTGCAGGGCTTTTTTTTTCAGAGAATAGATGCAGGAACTCCCCCTTTTCCCCGCCCCCTACCCACCTCCGAGCACCGTTTCTTGGTTCCACCTCCTACCCACCTCCCTTTACTGCCCTTTTAGACAATACCAAGTATTATTTTGCGGTGCTAAGTAATTTGTAAGGAATTTGGTAATGATAACAAGAAAAGAATTAAAATTGATCCCCTACACCCGGCAACAATAGATCCCCCTAACACCAATGGACCACCCACAACAACCCCCCCCCCCCAAGCAACAATAGACTCCCAGCAGCAACAACAGATCTCCCCACAACCAGCATCAATAGGCTCTCCAGCAGCCAGCAACAATAGGCCCCTCCCTCAACAGTTGATCTCTCCCAGAAACCACTGACCCCACAGCAACATAAGACCCAGCAACAGCAACAAACGGTCCCCCACCAGCAACAATAGACCTCCTCAGCAACAGCATCAATAGACCCTGCAGCACACCCTAGCCCCTCTTGCTATTCTATACAGTCAGTCCTGGAGGTGCCGAAACTGCGTTCCCCCGCGTTCCCGCTGAAAAAAAGCCCTGGTGATTTGTATTACAAGAAAAAGAATGCTGTATAAGACTTGTTAGTTTTAAGACAGTTTGGGATTATTATTATATAATTCACTTAGCACAGGCTTTTCAGATAAGAGCAAGCTTTGCTGGAGGTTATGCGATTTCTCGCTGTGATGCAGTAAAACTTGAGAGATTTAGACAACACAGCTGAAGACCTGTCATGGGTTTACTGTACACAGCAAAAAGAGAAAAAGCCATACAATCCATTCATTTATAACTAGCTAGGGAGGTGCACAGTGGGGGATAATTTACTGATTAAACAATACATAATAAAAAAAATACACCACAACACTGAGCTGCAATATCTAGGATGGAGAAAAGGAACATCATATTGACAGGCCAGTCAGGGTAAAGACCGGAGAGGGTCCTCATAAAGCAGAGAGGACGAGTATATCTCTGCTCTTGGTAAAACGTGCCCATACAATGCCAGTGGCAGTTCATAAGACCCGTGGGGTGCTAAAATTCCTACACTTAAAATGTTACTAAACCCAGGAGCGTGCATTCACTGTATAACTGTATATCTGGTTTCCCACAGTACAGAGAACATAGAAAGGCAATCGTTTTAGTAAATATAAACTGCTAGCTATGTTTCTCATCAGCAGTATATAGCAGTCTTGTGACTTCTATCAGTGTCTGGTTAAAGCTTGTAGGAGGAGTTTTCATTCTCCTCTGGCTGTCCTATAAGGCTGCATGACCCCTGATCCTCTGTCTGGACACTTCTTATTGGCCCTGTGCAGGGCCGGCGCAACCACCAGGCGGACCAAGCGGCCGCTTGGGTCGGGCAGGTCCGCAGCCGGGGATGGGGCGGACAAATGAACCTTTTTTTTTTTTTTTAATACTTTATTATCCGGACTTAAGTCTGCTTCCTTCTGTCTCAGCGGGGGGCAGAATTGATAGGATCCGGAGGATCGGAGTGGCTGTGTCTTACACTTACAGCGCTGCATGATTTCAAAAAGCCGCACACTGGTCACTCTGCATTAATGGGGGCACACACACTGGTCACTCTGCATTAATGGGGGCACGCACACTGGTCACTCTGCATTCATGGGGGCACACACTGGTCAATCTGCATTATTGGGGGCACACACACTGGTCACTCTGCATTAATGGGGGCACACACACTGGTCACTCTGCATTAATGGGGGCACGCACACTGGTCACTCTGCATTAATGGGGGCACGCACACTGGTCAATCTGCATTAATGGGGGCATGCACACTGGTCAATCTGCATTAATGGGGGCACACACATGGTCGCTCTGCATTAATGGGGGCACGTACATGGTCGCTCTGCATTATTGGGGGCACACACACTGGTCAATCTGCATTAATGGGGGCACGCACATGGTCGCTCTGCATTAATGGGGGCACGCACATGGTCGCTCTGCATTAATGGGGGCACGCACACTGGTCAATCTGCATTAATGGGGGCACGCACATGGTCGCTCTGCATTAATGGGGGCACGCACATTGGTCGCTCTGCATTAATGGGGGCGCGCACAATGGTCGCTCTGAATTAATGGGGGCACGCACACTGGTCAATCTGCATTAATGGGGGCACGCACACTGGTCAATCTGCATTAATGGGGGCAAGCACACTGGTCAATCTGCATTAATAGGGGCACGCACATGGTCGCTCTGCATTAATGGGGACACGCTCTGCATTAATAGGGGCACGCACATGGTCGCTCTGCATTAATGGGGCACGCACACTGGTCGCTCTGCATTAATGGGGGCACGCACATGGTCACTCTGCATTAATGGGGGCACGCACAATGGTCGCTCTGCATTGGATGGGGGCAAGTTTTGGGGAATGCCTTTTTTTGTTGTTGGCGTTCTGTATTTGGAATTTGACGGTCACTTTTCCGGACCTCAGACTGAATGGAAAATTTGTAAGTGGACCTTTCAAATTTACATTTGAGTACCCCTGTTATACACTGATGGATGATGCCGGGTCCGGGCCTGTACGGCACTTCAGTGACGACGTCCTCCTCCGCGCAGGAGGACGTCTGACGTCACTGAAGGGGCGGCCCTCCGCTGCTGGCGCCACAGAGGCTGCAGCAGTAGTACAGTACCCAGTCTCGCGCCGCGGCGTCGGAAGATTAGAGAACATCGCACAGGCACAGGTGAGGGTGGGGAAGAAGAATGGATGATGGAAGAAGGAGCAAGGGGGGTTAATGGAGACGGGGTTGGGTGGATAATTAATAAAGCAGGAGGGCATAAGGGAACTGGAAGAAGGAGTGGGGGGGGGAGGAATGGTGGAAGCAGAGCAGGGCCCAGGGGGGATGGATGATGGAAGAAGGAGCAAGGGGGGTTAATGGAGACGGGGTCGGGTGGATAATTAATAAAGCAGGAGGGCATAATGGAACTGGAAGAAGGAGTGGGGGGGGGGAGGAATGGCGGAAGCAGAGCAGGGCCCAGGGGGATGGATGATGGAAGAAGGAGCAAGGGGGGTTAATGGAGACGGGGTGGATAATGAAAACAGGAGGGCATAATGGAAGAAGGAGTGGGGGAAGCATGGGGGATGGATAGCGGAAGCAGAGCAGGGCCCAGGCGGGGTGATGGATGATGGAAGAAGGAGCAAGGGGGGTTAATGGAGACGGGGTGGATAATGAAAGCAGGAGGGCATAATGGAAGAAGGAGTGGGGGGGGCGGGGGGTGGATAATGGAAGCAAGGGGGTAATGGAAACGGGGGTGGATAATGAAAGCAGAGGGGATGGATAATGGAAGCAAGGGGATGGATAATGGAAGCAGGGGGGATGGATAATAGAAGCAGGGGGATGGATAATAGAAGCAGGGGGGATGGATAATGGAAGCGGGGGATGGATAATAGAAGCAGGGGGATGGATAATGGAAACAACAGGGATGGATAATGGAAGCAGGGGGGATGGATAATAGAAGCAGGGGGATGGATAATGGAAGCAGGGGGATGGATAATGGAAGCAGGGGGGATGGACAATGGAAGCAGGGGGGATGGATAATGGAAGCAGGGGGGATGGATAATGGAAGCAGGGGGGATGGATAATAGAAGCAGGGGGATGGATAATAGAAGCAGGGGGATGGATAATGGAAGCAGGGGGGATGGATAATAGAAGCAGGGGGGATGGATAATGGAAGCAGGGGGGATGGATAATAGAAGCAGGGGGGATGGATAATGGAAGCAGGGGGGATGGATAATAGAAGCAGGGGGATGGATAATAGAAGCAGGGGGGATGGATAATGGAAGCAGGGGGGATGGATAATAGAAGCAGGGGGGATGGATAATGGAAGAAGGAGCAATGGGGGTTAATGGAGACGGGGTGGATAATGAAAGCAGGAGGGCATAATGGAAGAAGGAGTGGGGGAAGCACAGGGGATGGATAGCGGAAGCAGAGCAGGGCCCAGAAGGAAGAAGGAGTGGGGGGGGGGGGTTAATGGAAGCAGTGGAGGATAATGGAAGAAGGAGCAGGGGGGGATGGATGATGGAAGCAGGGGGGATAATGGAAGAAGGAACAGGGGGGATGGATAATGGAAGCAGGGGGGTAAAAAGCACGAAAGGTTAGATTTTTATAGTGCTCACTTTGAATGTTTACATTATCTAGCACTTTAGTTGAATTGCATTCAGTTAACTCTCTGGAAACTTATGTTCTTGGCATGGCTTGGCTGCCGACTAGTATGGCCGCGTAGTACTTTATCTGTACGTTATCAGTGTGTGTTATCTTTGGTGTTGAATAGGACTGCAGGTCCTAAAAACCTCATGTTCTCAAAAAACTCATGTTCTGATATTATAGTTTGAAAATATGTTTATATGCACTTATTGCTCTTCTTTTAACCAATAATGGTAATGTTTTGCCTTGAATAGGCCGTTTTAGTGTTGTACTGTTTGTGTGCAGTACTATTTCCTGCACTTCTACAAGTCTGTTTGCACTATTTCCTGCATTTTTGCTCATTGGTAAATGGTCATGTTAATTTAATGGTAATATTTTGCCTTGAATAGGCCGTTTTAGTGTTGTACTGTTTGTGTGCACTACTATTTCCTGCACTTTTATTAGTCTGTTTGCACTATTTCCTGCACTTATTGGTAAAAAATTTGTTTTATAGCTGTATAACTTATTTTGTTAAACCGTTTTGTTTGTTAAACAAAAGCACAAATTAGTGTGTTTTTTTTATATAAAAAAATTATTGAAAGAAACATTTTTGCAAGGCAGGTGGGTGGTCGTTTTGGGGGGGGGGGGGGGGCGCCAAAATGGAGCTTCGCTTGTGTAGGCAGAAATCCTTGCACCGGCCCTGTGCTGAATACAATCGCTATGTAATAAATAAATATATTAATTAATATATTAATATATTAATAAAGTGACCAGATCTTCTCCAAACAAAGATATAATATTAAATCAAAAAGTGAACCGTGATAATATAAAGTCCCAATACACAGTGAAAATAAAGTTACACAGTAATAACTGAAATCTTCATCTGTGAGTGTGATCAAAGGTGCTGCATGCTTCACTCCAAGTGATCCCAGTGCCAAGTGTAAGGTTAGCAGCTCACCTCAGAGACAGACTCCTGAGAGTCAAACACGTTTTGGGTAAATCACAGTCGCCTGGTAAACTCTCCCCGCTGACGAAGTCTATGACGCAACGCGTACGGGGGAGGAGCCTGCACGTCATCACGCTGATTCCCAGAGGTTGCAGGAAGTGTTGTATTGCCCAGAAAGTCCGCACTGCTTAATTGCCTGACAATGTAAGTGCGATTTCATCTTTTGTGTTAATAAATAGCCTTTAGAAAGACAGAGAGCACTAGATCTCCTTTTATTTTTTACACCGGATGCCTTATACCGGAGAGAATATCTGGAGGCGGTGATAGGAGAGTTTACATTCAGGTCAGGCGGAAAAGTCACCCGGCACCGGGCGGGAAACACGTGAGCCACGTGCGGCTACGTCACGGGCTTAGCCCTATATAAAGAGCTGCGCGGCTTCATTCTCCTCGGTGTCTCGGAGCGGCTTGGTGAGCTCAGAGCTTTAATACTAAGAGCTATAATACAGAGCTCACCAGCTGCGGAAGAGACATGAAGACCCTCCTGAGAAGAATGCTGGAGAAGGCAGCGGCCGAAGGCAGAGAAGAGTGGCTAAAGAGGTGCCTCCAGATGTCCGGGAAGAAGAACAGGAGCCGACGCCGGAGGTCCAACCACCGCTGGAGGTCCAGCCGCCGCTGAGGGTCCAGCCGCCGGCGAGGGTCCTGCCGCCAGCGAAGGTCCAGCCACCGCTGAGGGTCCAGTCACCGCCGGAGGTCCGGTTGCCACGTCAAGCTATCGCCTGTCGGGTCCAGTCACCGCCGGAGGTCCGGTCGCCGCGTCAAGCCATCGCCGGTCGGGGGGAAGAGGATGCCACAGGTGTGGGGCCAACACGCGGAACCGCTGCACGGAGGGCCCAGCGGAGTCGGCCGATGGAGCGTGGCAGGATGAGGATGGCGGTGAGACCCGAAGCAGAGGTTCGGGTGGAAGCGGACCGTCGTCTCCCGGAGGAGGAAGATCAAGATGCGGCAGGACCCAGGCAAAGTTGCGGAGCGCCAGGGACAAGACGGGCTGGAAGGAGGCTTCGGAAGCGCCGGCAGGGAGGCTGGTTTTGAGGGCGTTGTTCATTATTTGGACGATTTTCTCTTCATTGGTCCTCCTGGGCTCTCAGTTTGCGCAAATCTTTTGAAAATATTTTTATCCCTCGCTTCTTTCTTTGGTAACTACACAGATTATAGAATTTTTAGGTGTCACCATTGATTCTGGGATTTTTCAGTGTAGGCTTCCAATGATTAAGATTGACAGGTTGCAATCATCTATTGCTTTCTTTTTGCGCAGAAAAAAGATTCTCTTGAAGGAGCTGCAGTCTTTTCTAGGCCTGCTAGCTTTTGCAACAAGAATCATGCCTATGGGTAGGATTTTTTCTAAGAGATTGGCTATTGTCATGTCCGGATTTAAATCCCCATATTCGCATATCCGTTTAACTACAGATCTGAAAGATGATTTGCTGGTTTGGTCTGTCTTCTTGGAAGACTACAATGGGAAAACCTTCTTTCAGGAAGATTTTACATCCTTCACTGAATTAAATTTACACACGGATGCAGCGGGGTCGCTAGGCTTTGCAGCCATTTTTCAAGGTCATTGGTGCTGCGGGACGTGGCCTCAGGCTTGGATAGACAAGAAAGCAACCAAAAATATTGTTTTCTTGGAATTGTTTCCTGTGGTGGTGGCATTGGAGCTTTGGGGTGAGCAGTTTGCAAATAGAAGAATTATTATACATACAGATAAAAAAGGGGTAATATTTGCAGTGAATTGCCTCTCCTCTAAGTCCCTTTTTGTTACTAAATTGGTACGCCACCTGGTGCTGGTATGCTTGACTTTGAACATCTGAGTCAAGGCGAAATTTGTTCCAGGAAAACAAAACACCATTGCTGACGCATTATCTAGCTTCCAGATGGAACTTTTTGGGTTTTTTTTTAACGCGTAATGGCGGCGATCTGTGATTTTTTTTGCGGTACTGCGACATTGCGGTGGACAGATCGGACCCTTGACTGACATTTTTGACACTTTTGGGGTTACCAGTGACATTACTACAGTAATCAGTGCTATACATATGCACTGTTACTGTAAAATTACACTGGCAGTGAAGGGGTTAAATTTATTGGAGAGGGAGGGGTTATGTGTGTCCCTAGGGGCATGATTCTAACTGTGATTGGCTGTGGCTTGAGGTGTAGGAACAGTGATCAACGGTCCTACATAGTAGAACCGTATGATCACTATTCCTACACAGGGGAGAATGACAGGCGGCTTGATTACATCAGCCGCCTGCCTTTCTCCCTCTGCACCAACGATCGCCGAGTGACCGGCGGACATCGGGTCTGCCGGTCACACGCGCGGGGGGGTCCGTGACCACGCGGGAGCGCGCCTCCGGGGATTTGCGCTCGCTCCCTAGACCCTCACAGGCTAGCGACGTAGTACTACGTCGCTCTGCCTGTTAGGGGCTGACTGCCGACGTAAATAGTCGTGCGGCAGTCGGCAAGTGGTTAAATAATAAACAATGCAGTCTACAGTCCCATGAAAAAAATTGATTTTTAGATTTTTTTTTTTTTTTGGGAATGTTATATAGCAGAACGTGAAAAATATATATAATTTTTTTTTTTCAAAAATGTCGCTCATTTTTTGTTTATAGCGCAAAAAATAAAAATCGCACAGGTGATCAAATCCCACCAAAAGAAAGCTCTATTAGTGGATGAAAAAAGGACATCAATTTTATTTGGGTACAGCGTCGCATGACTGCGCAATTATCCGTTAAAGTAACGCAGTGCCAAATCGCAAAAAAATGGCCTGGTCATTAAGGGGGCAAATCCTTCCAGTCCAGAAGTGGTTAATGAGCGTTAACAATGCTCCTCCAGTGCGCCCAATTGTGTGGCATATTTTTTCCACAATAAAAACGCACCACAAATGCCTATTACTGTGCTGCAACCGCACCGCCACCACGCTGACATAGACTTGAATGGAAGGAGCTGAAATGCCTAAACTCCTTTCAAACTTGACATGAAATTCAGATAGGACATTTCAAATCCTTCATGAATGCTTTACTAATCCATGACATTAGTGAACACACAAATGTCTGTGCACATTGACCATTATGTATGATCCCATTAAACTGGCCAGGGGGCCGTGAATGAAAACAACCTGGAGTTGTGCAATCAATCCACCACTGAGTATTGCAGATCCTATCTTACAGAAACAGATTGCAGTAAATGATCATTTGTATGTAAACGATCGGAGGAAGGAATGATTCATCAGCCTATCAAATCGATCTTTTCTATGTTCTATCTCTTTTTTGAGTGAAGGATGATTTGAAACAATTGCATCTATGATTGATTATTTCTCATTCCGCGAATGTTCAGTAAAAGGCTTTCTCTTCTTATCTATTCATTTGTACTCATCCAACAATCCCTCCTACAGAATCATCCCAGATGGTCTTTGCAAAGTGTGAAAACATTTTGAGTTACTTTGGGTTTGTATAAGTTACATGCCGACGCCTTTCTCGGTTACATAATTCGAGATCAGAAAGAATAGAACTATCCTTTCAAATTTTACAGCTTTCAAATCCTAATGAAGCATTGCTACCTCCTGCGGTTCCTATAAACTTCAGACTTCTGCAATAAACCGGCTCATTAACATGAAGGGGACGCGGGAAACTCTCAGGTCTGTGATCCAAAACACATTCACCGTGGAATCTATTTCTGTGCTGCCGATGAACTGAAAATGGAGGTCCCAAATTGGGAATGCAGAAAGACGACAAAATGTACAAAAGAAAAAAAAAAAAGGAAAGGAAAGGAATTACACCCAACGCCTCATGTAGTTCAATAATAATAAGAAAAAGTTTTTATCTGGCTTTATTACCATGACAAGGGGTACACATACTGTAACTATTTCATTAAAATATTTGTTTTATTCTATAATAAAATAAATGAATTATACAAAAGTAGAAAAGACAATTCTGCTCCCTATTGCTGCTTCCCTGGGATGAGGATACACTGTTATGAACTGGACAGTGCTGATGGGCACTGACAGGCATCACTGATGGGCACTGAAGGGCAGCACTGATGGGCACTAAAAGGCAGCACTAATGGGCACTGATGGGGCAGCACTGAAGGGCACTGATGGGGGGGCACTGATGAGCAGGCACTAATATGCAGCACTGATGAGCACTGATGGGCGGCACTGATGGGCACTGAGAGGTGGCACTGATGGGGCTGCACTGATTGTCAGTGCAGATGTCCCCGCTGAAGAATGCTGGAAAAAAAAAGGTTCCTGCAGCATTTTCGTGCGAATGGGATGCAAGTTCAGCCATACAAACTGTATGGCTGAATTTGCATCACACAGACATCGCATGTGATCTGCACAACAATGCGCTGTGAATCACATGCGATGTCTGTGTTCGCAATAGTGTGAACCCAGGCTGAATCAGCACTACTGTTTTCCATCTGAAGCTCTGCTATCCAATTAGGAAAGTCGCACTAAGGTACCTGTTTATGCTGTTCCTGTCCACCGCTGTGGGCTGATTCTGTGCATTGATCCAGGCAACTACATAAAAGATTATACAGCGGATTGGGGCAATTGATCTCATTTTTTTCTCTCTACCCTCCTACAATGGTGTCCTCTGGCTCCCCTAAGGGGCCCTACTGCTGCACCTCTGCCCTGTCTCCATCTGACTGTTGCTCTCCCTGCTGGGCCATGTGGATCGTCAGTATTGGTAAAGTTTTTGAAAAGCTTTTGGAATGTGGCATACAATGTATAAATATGAGGTCATTTATATGCATGAACTATACAATGTACTTTATATTATAAATGTACCCCATCTGAAAGCCCATTCGTAAAATTCCACCTTCCTCTTTGATTATCCTAATCAATGTATTAGCACTATCGTATGCTATACAGATGCTTTGAATTAGGAAGGTGTTTTGGGGTTCACTATACTAAATGCTTTATATGAGATCATCCATTTAATGATTTTATGGGTGTATTCCCTGGTTTTAATATTTTGGAATACATTTTTGATGTGATTTATGTAAAGCTGTGTATGTGCATTTTTTTCCTGAGGATGAGAGAGCACCTTAAAAGTCCCATACACTTTTTTACTTCTTTGTCATGCAACTGCTAAATCCACCAACGCCACTCAGTCTAGGAGACTGCACCTGGAAAGGGGGTGTCCCGATGAAGAAACTCACAAATTGTAGATCTGGAACTGGCTTGCAGCCTTCAGAGGTCATCGGTCTTTTGTCCAGAGTGGTGTCTGTTGGTTGGAATGTGCTCTAGACTGCACACGAATTTTCCCGTACGATAGAATTCTACTTCAGAAGTGATGTCATGTGTTGGATTGCTTTGTATGTCTTCTTTCGTCTCTGAGCATTCCTAGTCTTGCTCATAAGATTTTTCCCCGTCGAAATCTGTACTAATGAGATGAAAATCGGACGTGTGTTGACGGAGGACAAAAATTTTAATGCCTGCACATCAGGATTTTGTCAGCGGAAAAGTCGGAGTCGGCTGTCGAAAGCACCATACTAACAATCCGAAAATCGGCAGATCGGTCGTCGGACGAAATTTCCCTTCCGAATTTCTTATCGTGTGTACGGGGCTTTACTTGTCCAAGAACAGGGGGGGCTAGATATCTATACCTCCTTTTTTTGGAAAGGGACCAGTAAGCAGACTGTCCTCTGAAGCCCTCAATTCTGTAGATAGATTCCCTTGAGAAACAGAAATTTGAGCTTCCCTGAAGAACGACTGTGGGGGTCTTCTCAAAAACTTTAGATGATATCCTCTTTGGACGTTTGACTGGGCAACTATGTGGAAAATGTTTTTTAATGCTGAAAAATGTAAAGTTATGGGGGGCTAAAACATGCATGCCAACTGTAAGCTCAACCATAACCCCCCCCCCCCCCCCCAAGCTGTTCTCCTGATATACATTCTAGAAGGAGAACAGCTGGGGGAGTTTATGGTTGAGAACGTTCTGGGGGTTCTGGTAGATCATGCACGCAATGCCAAGCTGCAGTTTCTAAAGCCAGCAACATAATTTCTTGCGTTAAAAAGAGGTATAAACTCCAAAGAAGAGACATAATTTTGTAAGACCTGGAATATACAGTTCAGTTTTGGGCACCGGTTCATAGAAATAATATTGGAGATTTAGAGAAAGCGCAGAGAAAGGCAAGCAAACTGATAGGCATGGAGGAGCTCAGCTATGAGGAGAGATTAGAGTATGATCCAGCCAGTAAGTCTGTTATTTTTTAAAAGAACAAGCTCTCCAGCAGAATGTATCAGTTACAGAGATGAGATAAACGTTTAACACTAGCAGGGATGCGTACATCGATCAGCTTTTATTTATTTATGTTTTTTTTTCCTTTATCCCTAAAGTGCTGTACCTACTTATAATGCATAGGGTGGAGACTGTCATCAATTTGCTGGTGTATTTAAATTTGCTAGTGATGTACATCTAACACTCCCCTTCCTCCAGACTGACAAAAATGCTGTCCAAAGATACCTCCTGTGCTCCTTCATCCAGAGAGAGGGCACTCTAATACAGGAGGGGTGCGTGGAGGGAAAAGGCATAAGAAAAGGAAATGAATGCAGCCAACACATCTAATGGTTGGTAACCTGCAATATATTACATTTCTGGTTTTGGGTTTAATACTGCTTTAAAGGGGGGCTTGATCACATTGTATAAATACATAAGTGGTCCATATAGCACTTTAAGCACTTCAATACCGGACACTTTCACCCCCTTCCTGCCCAGGCCAATTTTGCTGTTGCATTTTGAATGACAATTGCGCAGTCGTACAACACTGTACCCAAAATATTTTTTTTTTTTTAGCATTTTCTTCACACAACTAGAGCTTTCTTTTAGTGGTATTTAATCACTGCTGAGTTTTGTATTTTTTGCTAAAAAACGAAAAAAAACATTTTGAAAAAAAAAAATGTTTTTCTTCTTCTGTCAGAAAATTTTGTAAATAAGTAATCTTTCTCCTTCACTGATGTGCGCTGATGAGGCTGCACTGATGGGCACCAATATGCAGCACTGATGGGCACTGATAGGGTGCACTGGTGGGCACTGATGAGGTGGCACTGATGGGGTAGCACTGATGAGGAGGCACTACTATGCGGCACTGATGGGCACTGATAGGTGGCACTGATGGGCACTGAGAGGTGGCACTGATGAGCACTGATAGGCAATGATAGATGCAACTGATGGGTACTGATGGGTGGGAAAGATATAAGAGACTAGAGACTTTATTGCCACATTACAACTGACACAAATTTTATAAAAATTGTACATTTTATTCAAAACATATTTAAAAATTGGATAACAAATCCATATAGCATTGTCTTAAAAATTATATGCAACATCATTACTCTAAATGATTGATAACCAACATGTGAGCACCACTACACCAACCAATATTGTAAACAGTGTAAAGAAAAAAACCTTATGTTCTATTTCTAGAATATAATAGGGTATAGGAAATTAGGAATGATAGGTAATTTCCAACGGCGGCGGTGGATTCACTGTAATGTTTCAATTCTCTACATGTTTTGCGCTTCCGAGCTTCTTCTGGAGAGTATCAGAATACAATTTTATCCCAATGTCGATAATAATCCAAATGTTGCAAGATACACAAGAAAAACAAATCAGCTGAGCGGGTGGATAACACAATTGTCAATCCCAAACAGGTGGAGGTGGAGGGATATCTAAGATAAGAGGATCTTCTAACCAGGATCCTAGTTTAGTAGCAAAAAGCAGAAGATTCAATATGCTTCAAACAAAGAGTAATCATGGTAAAAAAAATCGAGGATGGAAACATATCCCTCCATGGTTAAGCCTGTTTTCAGAATGTTAGTCAGACTGTAGTGTAGCTGTGGATCTAGCAGCTTGATGATGCAGGTAGATCTATGATGTAAGCAGTTACAGTTTAAGGATTAGTATCGGTCCTCACATAGGGGTGATCTCGGTCCTCACATTGGGGTAGTGTCATCCCTGGGTGGGTGGTAGCCAGGATGAGTGGGACTGATGGGCACTGATAGGAACTGATTTGCAGCACTAATGGGCAGGCACTGATGAGCACTAAAAGGCAGCACTGATTGGCATAACTGATGGGCATAGATTGGCCTCACTTATGGGCACAGACTGGTGTCACTGATGAGCACAGAATGGCATCACTAATAGGCACTGTTGGGACTGCATTGTAATCAGGGTACTTATGATCAGTGCCCTGATTACCTTTACAAGTATTCCCTGTGCGGAGATGCCTCTTATCAGCTCGCCTCACCTCACCCTCTGCCAGTGTAAGAGAGAAAAAAGCTCATAAATGGCACTTCCTTGATTACATGTGATCAGCTGTGATTGGACACAGGCAATCACATGGGTAAAGACCTCTCTGCCGAGATCGGGGTCGCGCCGTGTCCCAGGAACAGGGCTAAACTGGGCACCGTCATATGATGTCAGAACAAGAGCCGCACCGCTCCCCTGTCATTTGGCAGCGGGTGGCAAGTGGTTAAGGTCATTACAAAGGACAAGGGGACACCTCCAAATACGGAAAGGCTTCTTAACATTAAGAGCTGTGAAAATGTAGTGTAGACTTCCTCAGAAACTAGTTCTGGCCAGCTCAGTTGATTGTTTAACCTCTTGCCGACCGCCGCCAGCGGTCAGCCCCTCCTGGGCAAAGTGACGTATATATACGTCACTCGCCCGTGAGCCAATAGGGGGCGAGCGCGTGCCGCTGGAGGCGCGCTTCCGCCCCTGCTCGTTCTCGGACACTCCAGCGTGAGTGACCGGCGGCTCGGATGTCCGCTGGTCACTCGCAATCGTCCGCTGCAGAGGGAGAAAGGCAGGCGGCTGATGTAAACAAAGCCGCCTGTCATTCTCCCCTGTGTAACTGCAGAGATCATACGATCCTGCTATTTAGGATCGTATGTCTCTGTGGTTACATGAAAAGCCACACCCTTTTACAGTAAGAAGCACGCCCCTAGGACACATTCAACCCCTGCCTCTCCAATAAAGTTAACCCCTTCCCTGCCAGTGTCATTTTTACAGTAACAGTGCATATGTATAGCACTGATTACTGTAGTAATATCATTGGTACCCCCAAAAGTGTCAAAAATGTCAGTCAAGGGTCCGATCTGTCCGCCGCAATGTCGCAGTCCCGCAAGAAAAAAATCGCAGATCGCCGCCATTACTCATTAAAAAAAAACACCAAAAATGACAGAAATCTTTCCCTTAGTTAGTAAACGCAATAACTTTTGTGCAAACCAATCAAAATATGCTTATTGCGATTTTATTTACCAAACATATGTAGCATAAAACAAATTTGCCAAAAATGTTAAAAAATTTTGATTTTTAAGTTTTTTTGGGGGGGAATTTCATATAAAAAAAATGTGAAAAATATTGTTATTTTTTGCAAAATTGTCGCTCTTTCTTTGTTTATAGCGCATTATCAAAAAATCGCACAGGTGATCAAATACCACCAAAAGAAAGCTCTGTTTGTGGGAAAAAAAGGACGTCAACTTCATTTGGATACAGTGTCGCACAACCGCGCAATTGTCCGTTAAAATCATGCAGTTCCGAATCGCAAAATAGGCCCTGGTCAGGAAGGGGGTAAAATCTTCTGAGGCTTAAGTGGTTAAAAAAAGGAGCTGGATGCATTTCTAAATGCACAAAATATACCTGGGTACTAACATTTAGAGGTAATAACATTAGAGAATATACATGGAATATCCGATTGCCTTCTGTTGGAATCAGGAAGGAAGTTTGTTCCCCCACTGGAACAAATTGAACAATGTTTGATAGTGCTTTTTTGGGGTTTTTTTTGCATCCCTCTTGATCAACTGTGGTTATAGTATTGTGCTGCTCATGGAGGTTTTCTATTTATTTTTCTATTAGCTTAACTAGATGGACTTTTTTCAAACTGTGTAACTATGTAATGATATCCATTATCCACCTGACTGTGATGGCCTGCACCTAGAGCCTCGTACACACGCGTCGAAAATTGGCAGGGAATTTTCGTCCAACCTCCGATCTGGCGATTTTCGGCTTGTTAGTATGATGCTTCCGACAACCGACTCTGACTTTTCGGCCGAAAAAAATCTGGTGTGCAGGCTATAAAATTTTTGTCCGCCATCAAAACACGGCCGATTTTCGAGCAGTCAGTACAGATTTCAACAGGGAAAAATCTAATGAGCAAGACTGGGCATGCTCAGAGAAGAAAAAACACAAAGAAAGCAAACCAACACATGACATCACTTCTGAAGTAGAATTTTGCTGGGCGAGAAAATTTGTGTGCAGTCTAGGCACATTCCAACCAACAGACACCACTCTGGACAAAAGACGGACGATCGGTCGGCCGATAATCGTTGCGTGTGTACGGGGCTTAAGTCTCTCAAGCTTATCTTCCTCCCACCGGAGCAATACTTTCAGAAGCTTTTATTGATTGCCTTGGCCCCTTACCTGATCTTGAACTTACCAGACTTGTTAAAAGGTTGTAAGACTGTGAATTCTTCCAGTAATGTATGAAATACTTCCTATCTGGTCAGTATAATCTACGTCCTTGAATTTTTCTTTTGATCTTTCAATACAACAAATAGGCTGTCCCTGGCCTCTTCAGGTCCTAGTATACCAAACCAGAATTGTCCCCTAAATTTGCAAAATGGCTTCTTCTAATGTATTTTTTTTTTTTTGAACTGTGGCTTCCTTGAAAATAAAATTAGACACGGGCCTTGTTTGGAGGAACTGTCACCAGTGTTTTAGTAATAAAGCCCTTCAAGCCGTAATTGAGTGACCCATTAAGCACGCTGTCATTTCAATCTGATCTACTGCCAGTTTTGCAACAAAGTCTGACACCCATCTCAAAAGCTGGAAAGCTGGCAAATTTCATATTTCTATCTTCTTTGCGTCAACTCTGTGTCCCCTGTTAACACATTTAGTGCCCTGACCCTAGCAACAGAGGTAAGAGATTCTGCCAGCCTACAAATGTACAAACTGGCGGGAGTCTCAATCGTCCAGGGGGCCACTTACAACTGAGCAGCAGATACACAATGGATAAAAGACCCCTGGATGCCGACAGTGTATGCCACGAGGAGCGAAGTGCGGCCTGGCCAGTTCAACCCAAAGGGATGGCTTCCTGAAGAAGCAGGCCCTGCTCTCTCCCTACTCCACTGTTGCTTCCACTGTCCCTGACAGATGGAATTTCTAGTCCACTTGCAAAAAGCAAAAAAAAAAAAAAGTAAATAAATAAAATCAATGAAAAAAAATATTTTTTAAAGCACCCAATCCTTCCGTGTTTGTTCACCAAAGAAAACGCATACATACATACATATAAGTTGCGCCTGCAAATGTAAACGGTGTTCAAATCACACATGTGAGGTATCACCAGGATTGTTAGAGCTAGAGCAATAATTCTGGTACAAGATCTTCTCTGTAAAGGCCCGTACACACGTACCGATCGTCGGCATACAAACGTCGGTGGACGAAGGATCTGCCGATTGTACGCGTGTTAGTATGGTGCCTCCGACAGATGTCTGCGCACAATCCGCGGACAAAAGTCTTTTGTGCAAACATGAAAATATTTGTATGCCGACACCAGAACGGACGATTGTTCGCCTGTCAGTACACAATTCGGCCGACAGACCGCAGATTTGCAAGACTGGGCATGCTCAGAAAATAGAAAACACAGGGAAAGTTAACCATTACATGACATCACTTCTGCAGTCGGCGGACAAAATTCTTGTGCTGTCCTTGTGCTGTCTTTGCACTTTTCAGCAGACACCGACATCCCGGGGAGAAAAGAGGAACATTTGTAAGCCGACCATCGGTACGTGTGTACGGGGCTTAACTCTAAACTGGTAACCATTAACATTTATTTAAAGCATCACCTATGACGATTTTTAAGTACCGTAGTTTGTCGCCATTCCACGAGCGTGCACAATTTTAAAGCGTGACATGTTAGTTATCTATTTACTTGGCGTGACATCATCTTTCACATAAAACAAAAAAAATTAGGCTAACGTTACTGTTTGTTTTTTTTTTAAATTGATTAAAATACATTTTTTCACCAAAAAATTGCGCTTGAAAGATTGCTGCGTAAAAACAGTGTGACATTAAATATTGCAATGGCTGCCATTTTATTCTCTAGGGCAGTGGTGGCGAACCTTGGCACTCCAGATGTTTTGGAACCACATTTCCCATAATGCTCAACTATACTGCAGAGTGCATGAGCATCATGGCAATTGTAGTTCCAAAACATCTGGGGTGCCAAGGTTCGCCATCACTGCTCTAGGGTCACTGCTAAAAAAAATTATATATATATATATATATATATATATATATATATATATATATATATATATATAATGTTTGGGGGTTCTAAGTAAATTTTCCACCAAAAAATACTGATTTTAACTTGTAAACAACAAATGTCAGCAATAGGCCTGGTCTTGAAGTGGTTAATAGAATTTTGGAATAAAATAAAGTTGTTTTTTTATCTTTAATATATGCTTTTTTGTTGGCACCCTAAAAATCTCATTTCATTTACAAACAAATTTGGCTTGCTTTTGAGGGATGTGGTGCCTCTGATTTCCACTCTGGCTCAGATATATTTTTCTAATTCCTCATATGAACAAATCCAAAATGTTTTTCATAATATTGGAAACCCAGCAACTATACAGGGAAGCTGGCCAGGTCAGGTCTCTAGTCACGCAGAGTGAGACAGGTCTGGATTTTAGGGTTGACATGGTCATGCAATACATGAGCACTTTCAGAACTTTAAAGACTTGAAGTCTTTGTTTTCTGTACGGCACTTAAAGCGGAGTTCCACCCTCAAAATGTACTTTTCACCATCCGCTTGCTTTTTTTTACCTGAAAAACAATTGGATGATTACATTTTTTTAAATTCACTTACCTTGTTTTTAAAGAAAATATACTTACCTACCTTCCTCTTCCTCCCTCTGGGGCCGTGGCCCGTGCCGTCACTTGCTGCTTGCATTGACTCCCGGAAGATAAACGTCATCGATCCCAGGAGTCAATGCACCTGCACCGACCCCGATCGTCACTTCCGGTGCAGGCGCTTTATTCCCTGCTGAGCAGCATCTGAGTATGCCCAGAAGCTGTGCAGGGATGACGGACCTGCACCGGAAGCGATGAGCAGGGCCGGTGTAGGGCATTCTGGGACGTCACCGAAGAGGACACCAAGAGGGACGCTCTGGCTTCAGCTGCCCATACCTGAGATGGCAGCGCTGGACAAGACATTTTCAAGGTAAGTATTTCTTCTAAAAGGTAAGTGAAACCTGGGACAGTTCAGAGGCTATCGTTGCTTAAATGCACTAGCCCTGACTGTCTCGGGGGTATTTTTATCTAAAAATTTATTAAAGCGGAGTTCCACCCAAAAGTGGAATTTCCGCTTTAAGCGCTCCTCACCCCCTTACAAACCACATTTGGCATGCCATTTTTTTTTGTGGGTGTCAGGAAGGGCATTCCCATAGACAGAATGGCTCTTCTAGACAGCTTGCTGTGCATAGGCTACGCCCATTGCACAAGTGCGTGCACCTGTTGCTTGTATGGTCATCAAGGGGGCTATTTAAACTGAGCCTGTGCTGTGCTTCAGTGCTGTCTTGTCTACAGCGTTTCTGTGTAAACCTGCTACCTGTAAACCTGCATCTGATTACTGTTATCGACCCGGCTTGCCTTGACTTCTCCTGAACTCTGCCTGCATTGACCCCAGCTTGTCTTTGACCACGCTTCTGCCTGTACATCTGCACCTGATCCGTCTGCCAGTGTATGACCCGGTTTGCCTGACCCTGTTTCTGCCTACTATCCTGCTGGACTGCCTGCTGCTAGTCTCTGCCTACTTTTCACTGGTGTCCATCCGGCATTCCTGCTCCGCTGCAACCCGCTGACGAACTTGGCCTTCTCCTGTCTCCTGCTCAGTGGTGTCCATCCGGCATTCCTGCTCTGCTGCAACCTACTGACAGACCCAGCCTGCTCCTGTCTCCTGTTCAGTGGTGTCCATACGGCACTCCTGCTCCGCTGCAGTCCACCGACAGTCTTCCCCTGCTTGATCCTGACAGTTCGTCCGGCTAAGCTATTATCAAGACCAATAGGCACTCGTGCCCCTCTGCACTCCTGTGCTACCTGTCTGCTCTATCAGGGGCCCCGAGTCAGAGGTGTAAGAGAGGCTTTCCTCACCGTATCAGGCTCTTCTACCAGGTACGTGACAGTACAAGACAGCCATGTCTGAGCCTGAACGAGGAACCTCTCCCATGGATGAACTATGCCAACATCTGGCAGATCTCACACAAGCCGTCAAAAGCCTGCAGGAGGGTTACACACGACTTGAGGAACGTGTCCAGACTTTGTCATCACCCTCTGCTTCTCCTGGTACTGCTTCTTCATCAACCACTCACGCTGAGGTACCCGCAGCATCCGCTGTTGTGATGCTACCATCTGAACCAAGAGTTCCTACCCCTGAAAGATTTGCAGGAGACCGCAGCAAATTCAGGTCCTTCTGTAATGCCTGTGAACTTTATTTCACACTACAACCTTGCACCTTTTCACTTGAATCCACTAAGGTGGGATTTGTCATCTCCTTGCTGCTAGGTGAACCCCAGTCATGGGCCCATCGCTTACTGGAACAAAATAACTCTGTGCTGTCGACCCTATCTACATTCCTGGATGCTATGGCACAGCTCTATGAGGATCCACAGCGAACCACTACTGCAGAGGCAGCCCTCCATGCGCTCCAACAAGGCCGCAGAGCGGCCGAGGACTATGTAACGGACTTTAGGCGCTGGAGTGCTGATACCAACTGGAACGATGCTGCCCTCCTTTATCAGTTCCGTTTAGGGCTCTCAGAACCCTTGAAAGACGAGTTGGCCCGTGTTGGAGTTCCAAACTCTCTGGAGGCTCTAATGCACTTAGCCATCCAAATCGATCGCCGGCTGAGGGAGCGCAGGTCTGAGAAATCTACCATCCTGTCTCGCCCTGTATGGATGTTACCACGAATAGTCAGCACACCGGACCCAGCTCCTCCAGTCCCAATGGCACCCACCTCTGATGCTACTGAACCCATGCAATTTGGTCTGCTTCCAGTGGCGGCCTGTGCATAGGGGGCGCCAGGGCGCCGCCCCCCCCCCCTAAAAAAAGAAAAGAAAAAAAAAATTAAAAAAAAAAAAAAAATTAAAAAAAATCGATAAAGTTTTCAAAAAAAAAAAAATTGTGTTCGCCGGCCTATGTGGAGGCTGTGGGGGGGTGGGGTTTACGACCCAGAAGAGGCGCCGATTGGCTGCCTTCTGGGGCGTAACCTGGGCGCAGGGTACAGCGCTAGGAAACCCCCACTTTCGGAATGTCCTGGCTGTGATTGGTCCAGTCTCCAGCCTGGACCAATCATCATCCAGGACATCCGATGCTGACCCGTGACCCCGCTGACGTCGCGTACGTCAGTCACGAGTCAGTGCGGTGGACGGATGGGCACAGCAGAGCGGAGCGGACTCAGAGTCAGCGGAGACTCGGAGAGCAGACCGGACACCGGAATCGGCTTCAGAGAGACGGACGACCCGACCAGGCAGTCACCTCACCAGGCCGCAGTCGCGCAGCGTCTCCAGAGGAGTGGAGGTCATCTGGACTGGAAGAGAAGACTCGATCACCACCGGTAAGTGAGCTGTGGCGCTCTGCAATCATTGGGGGACAATGCTGTGGCACTCTGCAATCATTGGGGGACAATGCTGGCACTCTGCAATCATTGGGGGACAAAGCTGTGGCGCTCTGCAATCATTGGGGTACAATGCTGGCACTCTGCAATCATTGGGGGACAATGCTGTGGCGCTCTGCAATCATTGGGGGACAATGCTGTGGCACTCTGCAATCATTGGGGGACAATGCTGTGGCACTCTGCAATCATTGGGGGACAATGCTGTGGCGCTCTGCAATCATTGGGGTACAATGCTGGCACTCTGCAATCATTGGGGGACAATGCTGGCACTCTGCAATCATTGGGGGACAATGCTGTGGCACTCTGCAATCATTGGGGGACAAAGCTGTGGCACTCTGCAATCATTGGGGGACAAAGCTGTGGCACTCTGCAATCATTGGGGTACAATGCTGTGGCACTCTGCAATCATTGGGGGACAATGCTGTGGCGCTCTGCAATCATTGGGGTACAATGCTGTGGCACTCTGCAATCATTGGGGGACAATGCTGTGGCACTCTGCAATCATTGGGGGACAATGCTGGCACTCTGCAATCATTGGGGGACAATGCTGTGGCACTCTGCAATCATTGGGGGACAATGCTGTGGCGCTCTGCAATCATTGGGGTACAATGCTGTGGCACTCTGCAATAATTGGGGGACAATGCTGTGGCACTCTGCAATCATTGGGGGACAATGCTGTGGCACTCTGCAATCATTGGGGGACAATGCTGTGGCACTCTGCAATCATTGGGGTACAATGCTGTGGCACTCTGCAATAATTGGGGGACAATGCTGTGGCACTCTGCAATAATTGGGGGACAATGCTGTGGCACTCTGCAATCATTGGGGGACAATGCTGGCACTCTGCAATCATTGGGGGACAATGCTGTGGCACTCTGCAATCATTGGGGTACAATGCTGTGGCGCTCTGCAATAATTGGGGGACAATGCTGGCACTCTGCAATCATTGGGGGACAATGTTGTGGCGCTCTGCAATCATTGGGGGACAATGCTGTGGCGCTCTGCAATCATTGGGGGACAATGCTGTGGCGCTCTGCAATCATTGGGGGACAATGCTGGCACTCTGCAATCATTGGGGGACAAAGCTGTGGCGCTCTGCAATCATTGGGGTACAATGCTGTGGCGCTCTGCAATAATTGGGGGACAATGCTGTGGCGCTCTGCAATCATTGGGGACAATGCTGTGGCGCTTTGCAATAACTGGGGGACAATGCTGTGGGCACTTTGCAATCATTGGGGGACAATGCTGTGGGCGCTCTGCAATAATTGGGGGACAATGTTGTGGCGCTCTGCAATCATTGGGGGACAATGCTGTGGCGCTCTGCAATCATTGGGGGACAATGCTGTGGCACTCTGCAATCATTGGGGGACAATGCTGTGGCGCTCTGCAACCATTGGGGGACAATGCTGTGGCGCTCTGCAATCATTGGGGGACAATGCTGTGGCACTCTGCAGTGATTGGGGTACAATACTGTGGCGCTCTGCAGTGATTGGGGACAATGCTGTGGCGCTCTGCAGTGATTGGGAACAATGCTGTGGCGCTCTGCATTGAAAGGGGCTCGCACGCTTAACTCTGCATTGATGGGGGCACGGAACAGTTGCATTGAAGGGGGCACCCACGCTGAACTCTGCATTGTGGGGGCACAGAACAGTGTTTATTGCATTGAAGGGGGCACAGCACAGTGTTTATTGCATTGAAGGGGGCACAGCACATTGTTCATTGCATTGAAGGGGGCACAGCACAGTTGCATTGAAGGGGGCACAGCACAGTTGCATTGAAGGGGGCACAGCACAGTTGCATTGAAGGGGGCATGCACGCTGAATTCTGCATTGTGGGGGCACAGCACAGTGTTCATTGCATTGAAGGGGGCACAGCACAGTGTTTATTGCATTGAAGGGGGCACAGCACAGTGTTTATTGCATTGAAGGGGGCACAGCACAGTGTTTATTGCATTGAAGGGGGCATGCACGCTGAACTCTGCATTGTGGGGGCACAGCGCAGTGTTTATTGCATTGAAGGGGGCACAGCACAGTGTTCATTGCATTGAAGGGGGCACAGCACAGTTGCATTGAAGGGGGCACAGCACAGTGTTCATTGCATTGAAGGGGGCACAGCACAGTTGCATTGAAGGGGGCATGCACGCTGAACTCTGCATTGTTGGGGCACAGCACAGTGTTCATTGCATTGAAGGGGGCACAGAACAGTGTTTATTGCATTGAAGGGGGCACAGCACAGTGTTTATTGCATTGAAGGGGGCACAGCACAGTTGCATTGAAGGGGGCACACACGCTGAACTCTGCATTGTGGGGGCACAGCACAGTGTTTATTGCATTGAAGGGGGCACAGCACATTGTTCATTGCATTGAAGGGGGCACAGCACAGTGTTCATTGCATTGAAGGGGGCACAGCACAGTTGCATTGAAGGGGGCACAGCACATTGTTCATTGCATTGAAGGGGGCACAGCACAGTTGCATTGAAGGGGGCATGCACGCTAACTCTGCATTGTGGGGGCACAGCACAGTGTTCATTGCATTGAAGGGGGCACAGCACAGTGTTTATTGCATTGAAGGGGGCACAGCACAGTGTTTATTGCATTGAAGGGGGCACAGCACATTGTTCATTGCATTGAAGGGGGCACAGCACAGTTGCATTGAAGTGGGCATGCACGCTGAACTCTGCATTGTGGGGGCACAGCACAGTGTTTATTGCATTGAAGGGGGCACAGCACAGTGTTTATTGCATTGAAGGGGGCATAGCACAGTGTTTATTGCATTGTGGGGGCACAGCACAGTGTTCATTGCATTGAAGGGGGCACAGCACAGTGTTTATTGCATTGAAGGGGGCACAGCACAGTGTTTATTGCATTGAAGGGGGCACAGCACAGTGTTTATTGCATTGAAGGGGGCACAGCACAGTGTTAATTGCATTGAAGGGGGCATATCACAGTGTTTATTGCATTGAAGGGGGCACAGCACAGTGTTTATTGCATTGAAGGGGGCATGCACGCTGAACTCTGCATTGTTGGGGCACAGCACAGTGTTCATTGCATTGAAGGGGGGCACAGCACAGTGTTCATTGCATTGAAGGGGGCACAGAACAGTGTTTATTGCATTGAAGGGGGCACAGAACAGTGTTTATTGCATTGAAGGGGGCACAGCACAGTGTTTATTGCATTGAAGGGGGCATAGCACAGTGTTTATTGCATTGTGGGGGCACAGCACAGTGTTCATTGCATTGAAGGGGGCACAGCACAGTGTTTATTGCATTGAAGGGGGCACAGCACAGTGTTTATTGCATTGAAGGGGGCACAGAACAGTGTTTATTGCATTGAAGGGGGGCACAGCACAGTGTTTATTGCATTGAAGGGGGCACAGCACATTGTTCATTGCATTGAAGGGGGCACAGCACAGTTGCATTGAAGGGGGCATGCACGCTAACTCTGCATTGTGGGGGCACAGCACAGTGTTCATTGCATTGAAGGGGGCACAGCACAGTGTTTATTGCATTGAAGGGGGCACAGCACAGTGTTTATTGCACTGAAGGGGGCACAGCACAGTGTTTATTGCATTGAAGGGGGCACAGCACAGTGTTCATTGCATTGAAGGGGGCACAGCACAGTGTTTATTGCATTGAAGGGGGCACAGCACAGTGTTTATTGCATTGAAGGGGGCACAGCACAGTGTTTATTGCATTGAAGGGGGCACAGCACAGTGTTAATTGCATTGAAGGGGGCATATCACAGTGTTTATTGCATTGAAGGGGGCACAGCACAGTGTTTATTGCATTGAAGGGGGCATGCACGCTGAACTCTGCATTGTTGGGGCACAGCACAGTGTTCATTGCATTGAAGGGGGGCACAGCACAGTGTTCATTGCATTGAAGGGGGCACAGAACAGTGTTTATTGCATTGAAGGGGGCACAGAACAGTGTTTATTGCATTGAAGGGGGCACAGCACAGTGTTTATTGCATTGAAGGGGGCATAGCACAGTGTTTATTGCATTGTGGGGGCACAGCACAGTGTTCATTGCATTGAAGGGGGCACAGCACAGTGTTTATTGCATTGAAGGGGGCACAGCACAGTGTTTATTGCATTGAAGGGGGCACAGAACAGTGTTTATTGCATTGAAGGGGGGCACAGCACAGTGTTTATTGCATTGAAGGGGGCACAGCACATTGTTCATTGCATTGAAGGGGGCACAGCACAGTTGCATTGAAGGGGGCATGCACGCTAACTCTGCATTGTGGGGGCACAGCACAGTGTTCATTGCATTGAAGGGGGCACAGCACAGTGTTTATTGCATTGAAGGGGGCACAGCACAGTGTTTATTGCACTGAAGGGGGCACAGCACAGTGTTTATTGCATTGAAGGGGGCACAGCACATTGTTCATTACATTGAAGGGGGCACAGCACATTGTTCATTGCATTGAAGGGGGCACAGCACAGTTGTATTGAAGGGGGCATGCACGCTGAACTCTGCATTGGGGGGGCACAGCACAGTGTTTATTGCATTGAAGGGGGCACAGCACAGTGTTTATTGCACTGAGGGGGGCACAGCACAGTGTTTATTGCATTGAAGGGGGCACAGCACATTGTTCATTACATTGAAGGGGGCACAGCACATTGTTCATTGCATTGAAGGGGGCACAGCACAGTTGTATTGAAGGGGGCATGCACGCTGAACTCTGCATTGGGGGGGCACAGCACAGTGTTTATTGCATTGAAGGGGGCATAGCACAGTGTTCATTGCATTGAAGGGGGCACAGCACAATGTTCATTGCATTGAAGGGGGCACAGCACAATGTTCATTGCATTGAAGGGGGCACAGCACAATGTTCATTGCATTGAAGGGGGCACGCACGCTGAACTCTGCATTGAAGGGGGCATGTACACTGGTCTCTGCATTGAAAGGGGGCATATACCATCTCCTGTACCATGACCCGTGACATGCCTATACCATATCTGTGCCATGCCTATACCATCTCCTGTACCATCACTTGTGCCATGCCTGTACCATCACCTATGCCATGCCTATACCATCACCTGTGCCATGCCTATACCATGACTTCAAAGTCACGCAATTTTTTACTGCGTTTTTTGACGCAAAGCAATACCTATTACATTTTTCTTTTTGCGCCCCCCCCAAAAATTTTGAGCACCAGCCGCCACTGTCTGCTTCGACCCTCACTTTCACCTGAAGAACGTCAGCGTCATCGCCAGAATAATTTATGCCTCTACTGTGGGAGACCCGGTCATTATGTGAGGTCCTGTCCTGCCAAGCTCCGTAAATGTCTGTCCATTTCTTCTATTAACCAGCCACTCCTGTCAAGAGACTTTACTCACCTAGCTCTTCCCATTTTGTTACAGCTTCCAGGAAGAGCTATCCAGGTATCAGCCATAATTGATTCGGGGGCCTGCAGTTGCTTTATTGATCTGTCATTTGCAGCTCAGCATCAGATACCATTGCTGCCCAAGACTCAGAGACTTTCAGTCCACCTGGCTGATGGAACTTTCATCAAATCTGGGCTTGTCACCCAAGAGACTGTTCCCTTACCCACGACTACAACCACTAACCACAAGGAACTGTTGCGCTTGGACGCTATTGCTTCGCCCTTGTTTCCCATCATACTGGGTATGCCATGGCTACAGGCACACAATCCTTGCATTAACTGGGCCACGGGAGAAATCAAGTTTGAATCAGCCTACTGTCAACAGCACTGTCTGCAGGAACCTCCCCCTCTGTCTTTGTTATGTACGGACTCCGATTCTGACATATGTTCATCTGTACCTGCAGCATACCGAGACTTCCTGGATGTTTTCAGCAAAAAGGGAGCAGAGACTCTTCCTTCCCATAGACCTTATGACTGTCCGATTGAGCTACTTCCTGGAGCTGAAGTGCCCTTTGGGCGTATTTTCCCCCTAACTGAACTTGAGCTTGTGGCTCTAAAGGACTACATTGATGACAGTCTGAGGAAGGGTTTCATCCGCCCCTCTACATCTCCTGCTGGGGCTGGCATCTTTTTTGTTGAGAAGAAGGATCATTCCCTTCGGCCCTGTGTTGACTACCGTGAACTTAATAAGATCGCGGTCAAGAACCGTTATCCTTTACCATTGGTTCCTGAACTTTTTCAAAGACTTAGAGCAGCAACCATTTTCACAAAATTGGATCTGCGTGGGGCATACAACTTGGTCCGCATACGGGAAGGTGACGAGTGGAAGACTGCTTTCCGCACCCGATTTGGGCATTTTGAATACCTGGTTATGCCCTTCGGTCTGTGCAATGCTCCCGCTACATTCCAACACTTTATCAATGACATTTTTCGTGACTATTTGGATCTTTTTGTCATTGTATACTTAGATGACATTCTGATCTTTTCTGCCTCTCTAGGGATTCATCGGGGTCACGTCAGGAGTGTACTTTCCCGACTCAGACAGCATGGTCTGTATGCCAAACCTGAGAAATGCGAGTTTGAACATCAAAGTATCCAATTCCTGGGCTTAATAATCTCCACGGAGGGTATAAGGATGGATCCCCAGAAGGTCTCCGCCATCTTAGATTGGCCAGCTCCTACAGACAAGAAAGGGATCCAGCGCTTTGTAGGGTTCGCAAATTTTTATCGGAAATTTATCAAAGGATTTTCAGCCATCATCTCCCCCATCACACAACTGACCAGGCACAACAACCGGTTCTGCTGGACACCTGAGGCACAGTCTGCCTTCCAAAGCCTGAAAAGACTATTTACTTCTGCACCTATATTAACCACTTAAGCCCCGGAAGATTTTACCCCCATTCCGACCAGGGGGTATTTTGCGATTCGGCACTGCGTGACTTTAACGGACAATTGCGCGGTCGTGCGACGCTGTACCTAAACGAATTTGGCATCCTTTTTTTCCCACAAACAGAGCTTTCTTTTGGTGGTATTTGATCACCTGTGCGATTTTTTGATCACGCGCTATAAACAAAAAAAGAGCGTCAATTTTGCAAAAATAGCAATATTTTTCACATTTTTTTATATGAAATTCCCCAAAAAAAAATTTAAAAATCAAAATTTTTTTACTTTTTCGGCCAATTTGTTTTATGCTACCTATGTTTGGTAAAAAAAATCGCAAAAAGCGTATTTTGATTGGTTTGCGCAAAAGTTATCGCGTTTACTAACAAAGGGAAAGATTTCTGTCATTTTTGTTTTTTTTTTTTTTAACGTGTAATGGCGGCGATCTGCGATTTTTTTTGCGGTACTGCGACATTGGGGCGGACAGATCGGACCCTTGACTGACATTTTTGACACTTTTGGGGTTACCAGTGACATTTCTACAGTAATCAGTGCTATATATATGCACTGTTACTGTAAAAATACACTGGTAGTGAAGGGGTTAACTTTATTTGGGAGGGAGGGGCTGTGTGTATCCCTAGGGGCGTGCTTTCTACTGTGATTGGCTGGGGCTTGAGCTGTATGGACACTGATCAACGGATCTACATACTACATCCGAGTGATCAGTATCCTAACAGCAAGGAGAATGACAGGCAGCTTGTTTACACAAGCTGCCTGACATTCTCCCTCTCCCCCGCCGATCGCCGAGTGACCGGCGGACATCGGGTCCGCCGGTCACACGCGCGGGGGGGTCCGTGACCACGCGGGAGCGGGAGCGCGCCTCCGGGGGCGCGCGCTCGCTCCCTAGACCCTCACAAGCTAGTGACGTAGCCCTACGTCACTTTGCCTGTGAGGGGCTGACTGCCGACGTAGATTGGCGTTAGGCAGTCGGCAAGTGGTTAAGACACCCTGACCCAGCCCTGCCATATGTCCTGGAAGTAGATGCCTCAGAAACAGCAGTAGGAGCAGTATTGTCACAAAGGCAAGGAGCCAAAGCTTTATTGCATCCGGTTGCCTTCTTTTCCCGTAAACTTTCGTCGGCAGAAAAGAATTATGATGTGGCAGACCGTGAACTTTTAGCGATTAAAGCTGCACTTCAGGAATGGAGGTATCTCCTGGAAGGGGCAGCCCACCCAATATTAATTTTCACTGACCACAAGAACCTGGAATATCTGAAAACTGCAAAACGCTTGAAACCACGCCAGGCCAGATGGGCACTGTTCTTCTCGAGGTTCGCCTTTCACATTACTTACAGGCCTGGGTCAAAAAATATCAAACCAGATGCGCTTTCCCGCATGTTTGGCGATTCTGTAGAACCTTCTTCTCCTGACACTATTCTGTCTTCTGGAAACTTTCTGCTCCTACAGGGGGATCTGCTGTCTCAAATCAAGCAGGCTTCTACTGGAGTTTTATCACCTCCTGGAATAACTTTACAAGTGAAAGATGGACTGTTATGGTTCAAAAACAAAATCTTTGTACCAGAGAATGTGCGTGTTGCTGTCCTGGGTCTGTGTCATGACCATGCGCTAGCGGGACATTTTGGTATCTGCAAAACGACTAAGCTGACACAACGTACCTTCTGGTGGCCTACTCTGGTAAAGGACTGTAGGAGGTATGTTGAGGCCTGCTCCACCTGTATTCGGAATAAAAGCAACAAGACCAAAGCATGGGGTCTGCTTAAACCACTGCCGGTTCCTGACAGACCCTGGGAGAAGATATCAATGGACTTCATTGTGGAGCTCCCTCCATCAGAGGGTTATACTGCCATCTTTGTGGTTGTAGATCGGTTGACAAAAATGGCCCACTTTGTACCCATGAAAGGTACACCGTCAGCCCCGGAGACAGCACGAATATTTATTAAAGAAATAGTAAGACTCCATGGGATTCCTGGTAATATTGTGTCCGATCGCGGGGTCCAATTCACCTCCAGATTTTGGAGGGCACTGTGTTCATCCTTAAAGATTGAGTTGTCTTTTTCCTCGGCTTATCACCCACAAACTAATGGTCAGACTGAAAGAACCAATCAGACCTTGGAGCAGTATTTACGTTGTTTTTCTTCCTTCTCTCAAGATGACTGGGTGTCATTATTGCCATTAGCTGAATTTGCTTATAACAACTCAAATCATTCGGCTACTAAGCAATCTCCATTTTTTGCCAACTTTGGATTTCATCCGTCCTTTGTGCTTAACGCAATCCCTGAGTGACCAGTTCCTGCTGTTCAAGATACAGTGGCTTTCTTCAGTTCTAATAATAAGTTGTTGCAGGAAGCAATGGCCAAAGCACAGGAAGATAATAAAAGAAACTTTGATAAAAAGAGACGGGGAGAGTTAATCTTGGAACCTGGTGATGAGGTATGGCTATCTACTACAAACTTAAAGTTGGCCTGCCCTTCAAGGAAACTTGGACCTAAATATGTGGGGCCATTTCCTGTGAAAAGGAGAATCAATGATGTTACTTATGAGCTAATTTTGCCAGATTCCTTCAAGGTTCACCCCGTTTTTCATGTAACATTATTAAAGCCCGCTATTTCAGATCCTTTTCCTAACCGAAATACTGGTCCACCTGAGCCAGTAGTAGTTGATGGGGAAGAGGAATATGAAGTTGAGTCAATTCTGGACTGTAGGAAAAGAAGGAATCAAATTCAGTACCTGATTAAATGGAAGGGGTATGGCCCTGAAGATAACTCATGGGAGCCTGAAAATAATATCCATGCCAAGAGACTTATCCAAGCATTTCATCGTGCCCACCCAGAGAAGATATTCTAGTTGGGCATCCGGAGGCTGCCCATTGTGTGGGGGCAATGTCAGGAAGGGCATTCCCATAGACAGAATGGCTCTTCTAGACAGCTTGCTGTGCATAGGCTACGCCCATTGCACAAGTGCGTGCACCTGTTGCTTGTATGGTCATCAAGGGGGCTATTTAAACTGAGCCTGTGCTGTGCTTCAGTGCTGTCTTGTCTACAGCGTTTCTGTGTAAACCTGCTACCTGTAAACCTGCATCTGATTACTGTTATCGACCCGGCTTGCCTTGACTTCTCCTGAACTCTGCCTGCATTGACCCCAGCTTGTCTTTGACCACGCTTCTGCCTGTACATCTGCACCTGATCCGTCTGCCAGTGTATGACCCGGTTTGCCTGACCCTGTTTCTGCCTACTATCCTGCTGGACTGCCTGCTGCTAGTCTCTGCCTACTTTTCACTGGTGTCCATCCGGCATTCCTGCTCCGCTGCAACCCGCTGACGAACTTGGCCTTCTCCTGTCTCCTGCTCGGTGGTGTCCATCCGGCATTCCTGCTCTGCTGCAACCTACTGACAGACCCAGCCTGCTCCTGTCTCCTGTTCAGTGGTGTCCATACGGCACTCCTGCTCCGCTGCGGTCCACCGACAGTCTTCCCCTGCTTGATCCTGACAGTTCGTCCGGCTAAGCTACTATCAAGACCAATAACAATCAAAAAGGACAGATCCTGCACATGCTGATATGCAACAAGTACAAAGAGGAGTACTTCACCAGCCCATGGCGCTGTCCATGTGTTCACCTCCTTTGTTTGTATGTTTTTTTTGGCTGAAATGTCCTGGTTGCTGCTGCTCCTCTCTCACTCCACTGGGGGGGGGGGGGCGGATCAAAACAATTCAAATCTGTAAAGAAAAGCGCACGCAACCTCGGGCAATAACGCTTTAATAAAGGACAATAAAACAGTACATTGGAATTGCACTCACACTTTTCCTTTAAGACAATCGCTTTACAGCATTCCAACAGGAGCTACTCGCTCCTCCCGTCCCTCCAGATGGTGACTCTGCGGTCTCCTCATCCGCGGCTGCCACCGCTGTATCCCCGCTCTCCTTCACTTCCTGTGTTGCCTGGTCACCGGATGCCGGTTCTAGTGCGCCTGCACACTAAACCAACGTTTTAGGGCGTTAGCAGGAAGCAAGGTGGGACCTGAGGAAGGAGGCTCAGCCTCCGAAACGCGTTGTCCATAGTAACAGCAGAGGCAGTGCACCCGTGTCTTGAATCCCCCACCTCGCAGCTCCGTACAACTTGTGGCTCCGGCTTTGGCTGAGGCTCTCCTGAGGCGCTGTAGATCACGTTGGTTTAGTGTGCAGGCGCACTAGAACCGGCATCCGGTGACCAGGCAACACAGGAAGTGAAGGAGAGCGGGGATACAGCGGTGGCAGCCGCGGATGAGGAGACCGCAGAGTCACCATCTGGAGGGACGGGAGGAGCGAGTAGCTCCTGTTGGAATGCTGTAAAGCGATTGTCTTAAAGGAAAAGTGTGAGTGCAATTCCAATGTACTGTTTTATTGTCCTTTATTAAAGCGTTATTGCCCGAGGTTGCGTGCGCTTTTCTTTACAGATTTGAATTATCAAGACCAATAGGCACTCGTGCCCCTCTGCACTCCTGTGCTACCTGTCTGCTCTATCAGGGGCCCCGAGTCAGAGGTGTAAGAGAGGCTTTCCTCACCGTATCAGGCTCTTCTACCAGGTACGTGACAGTGGGAGGAGTGAAGTTTTGACAGGTACCCACTCCCACTTCCGCTCGGGCCACCTAGACGACTCCAGCGGAAGTTCTCCTCTTCACCTCCCTCCCTGCAATCTTCTGGGACACGTCACAGATCCCAAAAGATTGCCCGGCCACTGAGGAGGCGAAGCGCAACTCGCTCATGCACAGTGCGCACCCGGCTGCAAAGCCGCAAGCTGTCAAAACCGGAATGCCCACATTTGTGATGCCGGTGTTCTGCAGAAAACTCACACTTCCCGAGAACTCCAACCACTTCACTTCCGTTGACTCTACACCAGAAATAATTGGAGATTTCGACCACTTGTTGTCTTCACAGAACAGGCGGCAGCGTATACATTCCAGTACACACTATAATGAGTGGAAACTTTTAGTCCGCTCGCTAGTTGTCGCCGACTAAAAATGTGCACTCATTATAGCGTGTACCGGAGTATATAGGCTGCCTGTGTTCTGTGAAAGCACCAAGTGGTTTAAATCTCCAATTATTCCTGGTGTACACTCACCAGAAGGGAAGTGGTTGGAGTTCTCGGCAAGCTGCAGTTTTCAGCAGAACACCGGCGCCTGGGAGAGGCGAGAGTGAGGAGCGAGGCTTCGGGCGGCCGCATCGCTGGATCGTGGGACAGGTGAGTGGGTGTTTATTCAAAGTCAGCAGCCACACTTTTCGTAGCTGTTGACTTTTAATAAACTTTAAAACGAGGGGAACGCTTCGAGAATTAAACCGTAATTCTCATGTTCCAGCCTCCCGAAAAAAAAAAAGAACAAATAAAGTCAACAAGACTTTCAGCTAGCTTGTGATTTTTTTTTTTTTCTGCTTCTTCATTTTTTGTTAAATTTAGACAATCTAACCTACTGAACCTGCCATTTTGCGCAATTAAATTCCCTTTCATTATACCGCTGTTGAAAGAGCGGCTGGATAAAACTCGCCCCTAACTTTATGACCTTGTTATATGATAGATAATGGGCATTGTGGGAAAAGCACGCGAGCGACGAAAAACATGATGCCCATTAGTATTTCAGGCTGGCTGAGAGGTTAAGAGCGTTAACTGTGTAATAATTCTGCCTGGTGATTTGATGGCATTTTAAAATGTTTTCGTGACCTTGGAAAAGTTAGCGCATTTCAAGGGTTTTTTTTTTCACTACTTCTCATTTGTCTGCTCCTCACTTGAACTTTTTCAACTTGAAAAGAGGCTGGTTTTTGCAGGATTTAAGCAAACTTGTGTTTTGTCAATTATTTTAATGCCTCATCCCTCACTTTGCTACGAAGAAAAGGTGCAACTAGAAAAGGGGAAAGGGGGGGGGGGGCATTTACAGGATTTGTTGCTTTGAACTGGATGTAAAAAACACAGATTTGTTTTAAGGGTCTTATTCTTTTACCAAACCTTAAACCCCAACTCCGGGCAAAAAAACGTTTTCCCCATACAGTGGGGCTGTGCCCGCACTGCACTGGTCAATTGCACATTTTCGCCTTTTGCAGTGGTCTAAAGACTTTCTAAACAAAGGACCGGTATACTGTCCTTCAGACTGAGGGCCCGACTGAGGCCAGTGGGAGTAGAAAATGTCCTGGTGTCAGTGGGAGTAAGCAATGCCCCATCCTTGGTGTCAGTGGAAGGAACAGTGCCCAATTTTGGTGTCCATGATAGTAATAGTGCCCCATCATTTGTGTCATTAGGAAGAATTTTGCCCCTTCATTGATGTCAGTGGGAGGACATGTGCTCAATTGTTGTTGTCAATGGAAGGAATAGTGCCCCATCGTTGGAGTAATTGGGAGGAATTGTGCTCCATTGCTGGTGTCATTGGGAGGAATTGTTCCCCTTAACTGGTGTTTGTGGGAGGACATATGCCAATTGTTGGTGTAAATTGGAGGACACATGCCCCCCCCCCCCGGACCACACCAGCCCATACACCCCAGCATTGCCACCTGCAAGAGACCATACACAGGCAATTAAAGTTTCCAAGAAGCAGATCCTGCAGACAGACACCAAGGCAGGACTGGTGCATTCATGGCAGGCAGATCACAGTGCAGATCTCCCTGTGCATCACACACAACCCATGCCATTGGTGCTCTTTTCTGCACTTACCTAATTTACAGCAGCGGCTTCTCCTCAGTCCTCAGTCCCCCGCGTCTCCTCGAGTCCTCGAGTCCTCCCTCCTCCTCCTCCATGGCTAATGGCATGGGTTCGCTTTTTTGGCCAATCGGAAAACGGATCTCGGACCCGCTTTCTGATTGGCCAGGAGGAGGATCCGTGTGACAATAGCAAATATTAATTCGCTATTGTCACACAAATGGGTGGGCACTGCGCCCCGAGCCCACCCTTTTCTGAAGCCTATTAGAGCCTCTGGCTCTAATCACGTGCTTCAGAAAAAAAAAACCCCTATTGAACTCCATGCATCCGGCGCCTTCATGTAGATTAGGGGGCCGGACGCATGGATGGGGGGGTGGCGCCCCTGCGCCCCCAACGCACCGGCCGCCACTGCCGTGGACCATCAAACTATAAATGGTTAGTCAGCGCTCAAACACTTTCCATAATGCACAATCCTCTTGGCAGACCGGCTGGGAAAGAACTGGGTCATGTGACAGCTGTATATCGAGCAGGAAATGGTTTAAATCGCATCATGGGCCCCTGGGCAAAGTCATGCATTGGGACCCCTACCAGCTTGCTCAAATTTCCACATCTACTCTCAAACAATAAAGTAATAGTTGAAAGAATTAAACATATATTCATTAGTACTTTCAATAAAATCGATTTTAAACAAAAAGAAAACATGCCATAAATCAAAGATTAATCAACACAAAGGGCACAGTACAGGGTGAAAGCAAAAGGGCACAATACAGGGGGGATCAGGAGGTCACAGTACAGGTTCTGGGATGCTTCCAGGTAAACACAGCCATCCTGGGACAGTTTAGTAAAAAGCAGGACTGTCCCAGCAAATCCGGGACAGCTGGCAAGTTTGGACATTTTTGGACATTTTTTTCTTCACTCTATATGGCTCATATTTATATAGCTTGTGTTCCCCTACTATTAATCACTGACTATTTGCTTATGTATTAAACATTATACATTCCTTGTACTGTATATGAATTGTGTTGTTTCAATAATATTTCTGTGCAGTATTTTATTTATTTTATTATTTCTTATTATTGCCTTTTTGGATTTAGTGCTGCTTTATGACCTTTCCTATATTGCATTAAGGCAGTCCATTCATTTTTTATATTTTTGTTTTTTGGAAGGAATTAGAAAGAGATAAACATGTACATCAGGGTTTATTTTATTTTTTTGCTGACCCCACTTAGTGGAATTCTGTCTCACTCCCTGTTACTGTAATGGTTTACACATATAAGAAAATTTGAAAGAAATCTGCGCTATGATGCCAATAAAGCTGCAAGCAAAAAATGAGCTGATGTGCAAATCCCATAGAGTATGATCAGGGTCAAATACTTGCTGCGCCAAATATAACAAACATACAAATCATTTAAACTTAATGTGAACTGAAAATGAACTCAAAAGGGCAAGAAATGAGTAAATCGAGTGATACAAAAATTCTCTATATTAAAAGTCCATCAAATCACTACCAAAACAGTTATTCCTTCACCATCAGTTCCTGAATGGAGATAATTGTATGGACTGTCACTGACAACTATCAGAATGGACACTCACCAGACTCACTGCTACAACAGATGTAGCCCATACAGCATATTCAAATAAGATAACTGTGGATTCTAGCATCAACTCCAGCATGGTTTCTGCACCCAGGGGGTCTCTGTGCTAAAACATCGATGCCGCACCAAGCTGTCATAAAAGAAGCTCACGCATGGAGCAGGTTAGGAGTTCTCATAATTTATTGAATAAAACATCATGCAGTAAAATCCATGTTTAAAAATAAATATACAGCTGTCCACTTACTAAGATGGCCGCTGCAGACCCAGAGTGTGCAGCAGTGTGACATCAGCATGTAAGCTCCACCCGACACGTTTCGTCCAATGGGATGTCTTCAGGACAAGTTTACAATTGCAGTTGGGGGGTCAGTAAAAACATGCTGTGTTTTGCCTCCATCCAACCGCCCAGTGCCTAAAGTGGTTGTAAACCCTCATACATACCCAGTAAAGTGAACAGTTTCAGATGATACACAGAAATGAAACAAATCCTCCTACATAAGTTTTACTTGTATATCTGCTGTCTTCAGCTTTCTACACTCTTTGAAAAGTGCAGATCGTGTTTTAAGCCTTTCTTCCTCTTTCAGCAGTACATAGGGGTGGGTGGGGAGAACGGGCTTACAGTGTGTGAGAAACACCCCCCCACCTCCACATAGGCAGAGGGACGAAGGAACATGCAGAGCTGTAAACTGAATAGACAAGCTCCCTGCTAATTTCCCTCTAAGCTCCCTCCCTGACATAAATTTTAAGCTGCTGTTATCTCATGTGGCAGAGAGCTTGTCAGAAGAGACTCATGCTGATAACAGAGGAAGGAAGCACCAGAGAGAAACGGCACTTAGAGCTTTGGAGAGAGATAAGTAAACACTACAGATTATATGTGCTTAGTTCAACTTGAACATGAATGAGGTTTACAACTACTTTATGCTGCAAAGTGTCCACATGGCCCATGTCCTGTTCCGTGGGCAGTATCAATTGAATGAGCCCACACTGAAACCGGGTGCAATGCACAAATTTGCAGAACAGTGCCGAGGCATTCACAAGTTGAAAACAGAAGAGGAGGCAATATATCATCGTCTGTCAAGGGCTCCCGAACATGGATTGCTTTTCAGAGGTGTGGCAATCTTACCGCAAATATAATCATAGTCTTACTCTCATAAAAGAAATTGAGGGTGTGCAATTATCACCAATATGGGAAGGCAACAGCAAAATCTGACAAAGTTTCATCGCTGTCTCTGTCTTGATGTCTCTTGTATAGGTGTCACAGGGAACAGGATGTAGGGGAAAATTTCCCCAATGAGGTCACAGCTGAAACAAATATGACAGAAATTTAAGGCCTCAGTGAATGAGCATCTTGTGTATGTGGCTGAGGCTGCATGCAGGCAGCCCATGTTTCTCTATGGGGACACAACGGCTGTATGGACAAAGTCACTCATCTTAATTTAACAGACAGGTGGGGGGGTGACCCCAAATGTAGACAGTGTGTGTTTGGGGCTGGTCACCCATTCCAGGATGCTCATTCAATCTGTACCCACTGCATGTAGGAATGTTCATTGGGATGACGCCCATTGTTATGAAACGCGTAGGATGGAGCTATTGCTGATGTCATCACTCCCGTTCAGCAGAGAGGTGCTCAGTTTAGTTGATCTATTTTTGTAAGCACCCTTCCATTTAAAAAAATAAATAAAATTGATATGCTACACCATGGCAGCCATGTGTGCTTTCTCTTATATTGATTGCTGTATTGTTGAATTTGCCTCAGAATCTGGTTACAGAAGCCTCTGACATGCATTCCCCGGTGACTTAGATAAGGCTTAAGTGCTGTTGAACCTCCTAGTATAGGGGTCGATACATCTGGTAAGCAGTAAGTGTGCTTGTCTTCCTGGTGGAGGAGCTCTTAAGTATGTTCAAGCATTTTTGGGATCTGAAGTTATTTGGTAACCCTTATGGTTTTGTATGGACATGTATTTATGAACACTGGGCTTTACTTATTACAGTTTGGATTTCACATTTATTACTTTTTTTTAAATGTTCACATTAATGAAGCATTTATGAGATTTTATCTATTTGTATGTGTACAGTATCTCGCAGAAGTGAGTACACCGCTCACATTTTTGTGAATATTTTATTATATCTTTTCATGTGACAACACTGAAGAAATTACACTTTGCTACAATGTAAAGTAGTGAGTGTACAGCTTGTATAACAATGTAAATTTGCTGTCCCCTCAAAATAACTCAACACACAGCCATTAATGTCTTAACCACTGGCAACAAAAACAAGTACACCCCCTCATTAAAAATGTACAAATTGGGCCCAATTAGCCATTTTCCCTCACCAGTGTCATGTGACTCGTTAGTGTTAAAAGGTCTCAGGTGTGAATGGGGAGCAGGTGTGTTAAATTTAGTGTCATCGCTCTCACTCTCTCATACTGGTCACTGGAAGTTCAACATGGCACCTCATTGCAAAAAACTCTCTGAGGATCTGAACAAAATAATTATTGCTCTACATAAAGATGGCCTAGGCTATAAGAAGATTGCCAAGACCCTGAAACTGAGCTGCAGCCACGGTGACCAGGACCATACAGTGGTTTAACAGGACAGGTTCCACTCAGAACAGGCCTCGCCATGGTCGACCAAAGAAGTTGAGTGCACGTTCTCAGCGTCATCTGCAGAGGTTGTCTTTGGGAAATAGATGTATGGGTGCTGCCAGCATTGCTGCAGAGGTTGAAGGGGTGGGGGGTCAGCCTGTCAGTGCTCAGACCATACGCTGCATCCTGCATCAATTTGGTCTGCATGGCTGTCGTCCCAGAAGGAAGCCTCTTCCAAAGATGATGCACAAGAAAGCCCGCAAGCAGTTTGCGACGAGCAGACTAAGGACATGGATTACTGGAATCACGTCCTGTGGTCTGATGAGACCAAGATAAACTTATTTGGTTCAGATGGAGTCAAACGTGTGTGTTGGCAACCAGGTGAGGAGTACAAAGTAAAGTGTGTCTTGCCTACAGTCAAGCATGGTGGTGGGGGTGTCATGGTATGGGGCTGTATGAGTGCTGCTGGCACTGCGGAGCTACAGTTCATTGGGGGAACCATGAATGCCAACATTTACTGTGACATACTGAAGCAGAGCATGATCCCCTCCCTTCGTAGACTGGGCCGCAGGGCAGTATTCCAACATGATAATGACCCCAAACACACCTCCAAGATGTCCACTGCCTTGCTAAAGAAGCTAAGGATACAGGTGATGGACTGCCCAAGCATGTCTCCAGACCTAAACCCTATTGGGCATCTGTGGGGCATCCTCAAATGGAAGGTGGAGGAGCGCAAGGTCTTCTAACATCCACTAGCTCCTCATGGAGGAATGGAAGAGGACTCCAGTGGCAACCTGTGAAGCTCTGGTGAACTTCATGCCCAAGAGGGTTAAGGCAGTGCTGGAAAATAATGGTGGCCACACAACATATTGAAACTTTGGGCCCAGTTTGGACATTTTGACTAAGGGCTGCACTCACTTTTATTGCCAGCGGTTTAGACATTAATGGCTCTGTGTTGAGTTATTTTGAGGGGACAGCAAATTTACACTGTTATACAAGCTGTACACTCACTACTTTATATTGTAGCAAAGTGTAATTTCTTCAGTGTTGTCACATGAAAAGATAGAATAAAATATATAGAAAATATGTGAGGAAATATGTGAGGGTGTAATCACTTTTGTGAGATACTGTATATGTTTTCCACGTTCTGTTAAGATGTGATCGCAATTCCTGTAGGAACATAGCCACTCACAGATGGACTATGGGCTATGAGATTTGTATTGTGCATAGAGCAGTGCAGCTAAAATACACTGCTTGTTCCAAACAAATAAAATTGAGGGGGTGGTGGGAGAAAGGAGAAGTTCTGGAGCTAACTGAGGACGTTACAAGGAGGCGGAAAACTGCAGTAAGGCTCCATTCACACCCATGCATGTTGCTTTTGAGTGTTTCTGCAGTGCTTTTGCTGTGCTTATTGTGTTTTTTTACTGAGATTTTGCAGGTAATCTGGGACTGAAACATTGCGGCGGACAGATCGGACCCCTGACTGACATTTTTGACACTTTTGGGGGGACCGTTGACATTACTACAGTAATCAGTGATAAAAATATGCACTGTTACTGTAATAATGACACTGGCAGGGAAGGGGTTAACCTAGTGGGTGATGAAGGGGTTAAATGTGAGCGTAGGGGGTGTTTACTAACTGTGGGGGGATGGGCTTTTGAAATGACCATAGAGACCTTTGTTCCTATATAGAAGGATCACAGGGGCTCTATGATCATTTCAGAGAGAAGAACGATCAGCTGTGTTTACAACAGCTGACCGTCCTTCTCTCTCAGCGGGGAGCGATCACAGGTGGCCGGCGGCAATCAGGGACGCCGGGCCCCGTGCATCGGCATCCCCACTGCCTAGTGGGGCCGGGAGCGTGCCCCCCAGCACCATGCACGCAACCAACGTAATAGTACCTCGGTTCACGCAGCCGGGCCAGCCTGCCGCAGTAAAACTGCGGCGGGCGGTCGGATAGTGGTTAAAGGCAGCCTTTAGTAGGTGGAGTCTACTGGGTCTCCCCCATCTGTCACTGCTGCTCTCTCTCCTTGTGCAGGGTGAATTCTCTTGTCTCCGCCCCCTCTTGTAATTTTCTGCAGGCAGCCTGTAGTGGGTGGAGCATTTTGGGTCCCTCCCACTAGTCACTGCTGGCCTAGCTCCTTGTGCAGGGTGACTGATCTTGTCTTCACCCCCTCTTGTACTGTCAGCCAGTAGTGGGTGGAGTCTGTTGGGCCCCTCCCACAGCTTTGCTATGCACCGTGATGATGTCACTGGTTCTGTTATATGGTAATATCTGGTTTTGTAAAGGAACTTGGTGCACACAAGCACCCTTATATTCTTTATGGCTGTTGGGGAAAATATTTCAGCGTTAACCTCTTGCAGACCCCCCTTACGTTCATTTACTGGTACGTGATCTGACACTTCAGTGTCTGGGGCGCGCATGCATGTGCCGCTGGTAGAGTTGCCACCTCATCCCTTTAAACCAGGAGACATATTAATTACACAGGTTCTGAGGCTGATATAATGCAGATAAGGCGCTAAGTGAGTTCAAACCACCTTAATCAGCCACGGAACCTGTGTAATTAATGTGTGTCCTGGTTTAAAGAGATGAGGTGGCAACCCTAGCTGCCGGCGACCCGCTCTTGCTGTGATTGGACACAGCAGGAGCCAATCAGCGGGACCCGTCGATCGTTCGGGACACAGGCAGAACGCCAGTCTGCCTATGTAAACAAGGCAGATTGTCCCTCTGTCAGAGGGGAAGGTACTGATCCTGTGTTTCTGCTAAGCCTTCCCCAAGTCAAAGCACCTCCCCCACAATTAGTAAGCACAACTTAGGCATGCATTTAATACTAGATGTTAACCCAGTCCCTGCCAGTGTTATTAGTACAGTGACAGTGCATATTTTTTAGCACTGATCACTGTATTAGTGTCACTGGTTCCCAAAAAGTGTCAAAAGTATCAGTTAGGTGTCCGATTTGTCCGCCGCCATATTGCAGTCCTGCTATAAGTCGCTGATCACCTCCATTTCTAGTAAATAAATAAATCCCGATAAGTAAATAAATATAAATGTCCCATAGTTTGTAGACACAATAACTTTTGCGCAAACCAATTAATATACGCTTATTGATATTTTTTTTACCCGAAAATATGTAGCAAAATACATATTGGCCTAAATTTATGAAGAAATTCGATTTTTTACATTTTTTTATTGGACATGTATGCAAAAATTGAGGCATGGTCCTAGATATAGTGGTGCCACATCCAAACACCACATGTGAAATGGAGTTACAGGTCTAGCAGAACCTTGCAGCAAGAAGGATATATACACACATTGGTTAGTTTTAGTTGGAACAATTCTACCACCATCATTACTCTACTGCCTCCATCCAACAGACTATTGGGTACCCTCTGTCCTATATAACTCCAATGGGATCCGCTGAAGAAGCTGCATAGTGGAATGCGTAGCGATCCACTAGTAGATTCGTACATTTGGAACCCTTTCGACCCGGGCATAAGAGGTCAGCCACTTTGATGGTCTTCTGACACAGACCCTGCTGTATGTCGGACTACCTACAGGTTCTTTTGGCTCAGGAGCATGTTGCTCAGCACTGTTGTGCTCACTTATCTATTCCTCTGGATCAACTGCGGGTATAGGATTGTGTATATGGGATTGTAGGGTTGGGTTTTCATTACTGTTTTTTTTTTTATTGATTGAGCCATATGGACTCAACCTGACTAACTATGTAACTATGTAACTATGATGGTTTTTATGTATTTAAAATTTTTACTGTAATAAAATGTATGTATTTACACAATTAAGGATTGTACTTTTCTTTATGAGATTAATTAGCGGATGTCTTAAAAGTCCTATTACTTCTGGGGGTTATCCTTTCCTCCTTTTTTTTTGCTTTTTTATTGGACGTGTTTTATAGCAGAAAGTAAAAAATATACCGTATATACACGAGTATAAGCCGACCCGAATTTAAGCCGAGGCACCTAATTTTACCACAAAAAACTGGGAAAACTTATTGACTCAAGTATAAGCCTAGGGTGGGAAATGCAGCAGCTACTGGACCAGACTGGACCGCCATGAGACCCAACACAGGGGCTGCGGGCATGGTGCAGGGGCTGCGGACATGGTACAGGAGATGCAGGGCTATGGGCATGGTACAGGCGCATGGTACAGGAAATGGTACAGGCATGGCACAGTAGATGGTACAGGCATGGCACAGTAGATGGTACAGGCATGGCACAGGAGATGGTGCAGGCAGGGCACAGATGGTACAGGCATGGCATATATATGGCACAGATGGTACAGGCAGGACACAGATGGTACAGGCATGGCACAGATATGGCACAGATGGTACAGGCATGGCATAGATGGTACAGGCATGGCGTATATATGGCACAGGTTGTACAGGCATGCCACAGATATGGCACAGGTGGTACAGGCATGGCACATATGGTACAGGCATGGCACAGATATGGCACAGATTGTACAGGCATGCCACAGATATGGCACAGATGGTAGTGGCATGGCACAGATGGTACAGGCATGGTACAGGAGATGCAGTGCTGCAGACATGGTACAGGAGACTCTGTGGAGGAGTCTCACTTACCTTTCCACCTTACATTTAAAAATGGCGCTGCCAACACGTCACTGCGCATGCGCCGTCTGCCCCGGAATAGCCAAACTTGTACAGGCTTTCTGGAGCGGTGGCGCATGCGCACTGAGAAAAGGTAAGTGAGACCGTGACTTGAGTATAAGCCGAGGGGGGGCTTTTTTTAGCTTAAAAAAACATGCTGCAAAAGTTGGCTTATACTCGAGTATATACAGTATATATTTTTTTAAATCGTCTTTTTTTTTGTTTTCAGTGCAAAAAAATAAAAACCGCGGAGGTGATCAAATATCATCACAAGAAATGGCCTGGTCATAAAGGGGGGTAAACCTTCCGGAGCTGAAGTGGTTAAGGTTAGCAGACCAGCTTATTGCAGCTAATGGAGGCCACAGAATTTATAAGATCGCTATGATACCGCATCAGACCGGAAAATGAATGACGCTAAAGATGATTGCCGTCGCCCAGCTGAGCTTTTGAGCTGAAAGGTATCAGTTATTTTATTTTTTTTTCTCCCTGTTTTCGATACCCCACTGAGGTTTGCTCACCTGATTTAGAATTCACAAGTCAGAATTCAATTAAGTTGCAAATCCTTTTCTCCCCGCATGCAAAATTAAAGAGCTAATTTCTTATGTTATTTATCTGATAAACGATGATCAAAGTTAATACCATGGAATTAATAAAAAAGCTTTTCAGCTTATCATTAGGATTTGTAAGTAACTTAGCCTCCGCAGAATCCCGGTACCTCTCCAGCCAAGCAGAGCTCTCCTCGCAGGGAAGTGAGAAAATTACCTTTTCTTAAGTACTGACGCACACTGGCCCGGGGCAAGGGAAAATAGATGATTAATGGATCACACCTCGCTGGGACCGATTCATGCCTGTGTATTAACACAATGCTTACCCTTTAGGTTTCCCAGAAAGTTTGCCAAATCATCAAGTGGTAAACCTATTACCGAACTCAAAGTGATTCATTCCATTATGCTGGGACTGCGGTAAGCTTAAAGCTGAACTTCGGGCACAAAAACTTTCATTTAAATATATTTCTCAATATCCACAAATATATAAATCCAGTTTGTGTTCATGAAAAGTCTTTGCAAACCAAGATATTACATCGTGTAGCACCCTCTAGTGCAGTGGTTTTCAACCTCAGTCCTCAAGTACCCCCAATGGGCCATGTTTTGGGAACTTCCCTTGAATAAAATAGCTATTATCAATACCATGCCATTGATATTGATTTAAAGCAGCTGTGTAAAGTGTATTACTGCCCCTAGAGGGCTGCTGAGAATTACACCTTGCGGGTCCCCTGGGTTACCATTAGCAACTGATAGCAAGCAAAACGGCATTTAAAGTCCTTGGCTCAAACAATAATCAGTCCAGGGGATGTTGGTTTTTTGTATTTTTTTTGGAACTGGGATGGGAGAAGGGATGAGTGGGATACTCCAGCTATGAACTATGCACAATCTTGAGAACAAATAACCGCAGAGTGCGGCAAGGCCACTGCTTCACCTTGCCACTGGAGTGAAGATAGTTTAGAAAGTTTGTGTTTTAGTCATCCTCTTTACTTCTACTGCCTGTGTGTACTGACACCCGTCCACTGACTCTATCCACTGGAGTGGCCCCCTTCCTGGGCAGACCCCTTGGCAAAAAAATCAAAAAAATCTCGGGTGCTACTCTCCAACACTGAATGCCATAATAGCAGGCACGGCTGAGTGCCCAACAAATGTGAGTTACCCCTTTATGCTCAATAAAGGCTCATTATTTACATTCAGAGAGCACTAGATCTTTGCTTTATCTTTATTTTATGTCCTGGCGACCCCCGGAGGTGAAGGTTGGAGAGGTTACCTGTGATAGTCTGTTTATCCCCTGATATGCTCATGCTGGCCCGTTTGGGTCTGGTATCAAGGTGAGAGGCCAATCTTACTGGTGGAGGGAGTTCACACACTGGTGGTTCCTGCTTGATTCACAAGGGATTGAGGCTGTCCTGTCATCACCTGGATATACTAATCATTACTTTGGAGCACTTTATATGAACATTTATGTTTCATCAGAGCACATATGATGGACACCATATTTTGTTGATAACACTTGTTGATTCATGTAATCACTAATTATTTTTGTGCACTTCTGGCGCAGCACGTTTTTTGATTTTTATGTTTTTGTTGTGAGGTGTGGACACAATTTGTGTATGCAGCCGGATTTATATATTGATTTATTCTAGCACATTTTATACACATTTGAATTTCACTTAGTCTTGCGCTGATAGTTTTTTCACTAGACCCCTTGGCAAGCTTCCCTGTACTCACGGACACTGCTTTTCCAGAGTTGCTCTGCGGTCTATTCCACCAGTCAGCTTTCCTGGACCTCTGGATTCAGCTCCACACTCCTGGTCCACAAGGCCGACTTTCTGTGACCATCATCCACACCAAACAGGAGGCGAGACAGCCGTCCCCCTCCTCCCGAGACCTGGCTTCCCGCCCACAGACACCCTGTCACGTGTGCCCGTGGCTTTTAAACATATCCGAGGATGCACCACTTTAAACATATTCGAGGATGCACCAGTGGGTTGGTTACTTTTGTAACCAACCCACTGGGATAGTTACAAAAGCCTGTGTGTCACTGGCTGGGTTTCCTCCACTGTCCAACAGGCTCCCCTATTGGATACAGTGGGGACACTCCCTCAGGCCAGATGAATCACACATGGACAGATGCAACAGGCTTAACTAACAATCAGGCTCCCCTGATAAGCAGATGGAGACACTAGTTTTTTACCTACCTAGCACCTACCTAGGAGGGTGCTATAAAAGGAAAACCTAAAAACATGGCACGTTGGGGGTACTTGTGCAGGGGAGGACTGGGTCAGGGGACAAGGGGGCCACTCTGATGCCCCTTAAAAAGGCTGCACCGCTTCTGCCACAGACATGTCTAAAGGATTCCTGGTGAAGAGAAGTAAAAAGTCCCTGCCGATGACCTACTAAGTGCGGGTTTAAGACAAAGACAGAGTGTAGCCCCCCCCCACGCCAGCATGAATGGTGTAAACTGTGTCTGAGCCAGTTCCATGCCCCACTGGAGACTCTCTTCCCAACTGAGCTGTCCCAGTTCCCCCCAACCACCCCCTGCTGGCCAGGTCGGGAACCCAAATTCAGCCGGTGAGTAGAGAGTACCTGGAGTGGAGCTTCAGCCTGGAATGGGGGTCAGGAGGAGGCTGGGAAGAGGGAGAGTAAGGGGGGGGGCGAGTCCCTGCACCATGGGCCTCTGGTTTGTACTTGCCTATTGGGCTGAAAGTTGCCAGTCAGCCCCTGTACTTGTGGACTGAGGTTGAGAACCACTGCTCTAGTGTGTGCTACTACTAGTGAGGATAGGCAAAATCATAGTCTGGCCTAGGGATAACCTGAGTCACTGAATCTGGGTCAGGGTTCTTAGAAGCCATGGCTGGATGACTCATCCTGGCAGCTCCCCCTGTTTTTAGAATGTTGGAGAACATTCTAGAAGATAGTGGGTGGAGGCTAGGAGGGGTTTCCCTGAATAGTTATGGGCCCTCAGCCACTCCTCATGAGTAGGCCTGGTAGAGGACTGAGAAGACCATAAATAGGAATGGGGCATGCCGGCAGAGGAGTTGGGTGGAAGATGGAGAAGCAGTGCTGAGGAGAGGCTGTCAGTGGCCCCTGTGGGACCCCTGCTGGGGAGGAGTTGTTCCTCAGGCTGAAGCTCGGAAGTCTGGCCTGGAAAGATCCCACCACAGGAGGTTGGAGGGATTCAAGCTGGAGTGGCAGCAGGAAACAGCAAGGAGAAACAGTGAGTAGATCAGCCCTCTGCAGGGACAGACAATGGGAGAGACTGCCAGCTGTAGCAGTGCTCTCTTAACCACTTTAGAACCGCTCACAGTAATACTACTGCGGCAGAGTGGCTCGTTATCGCCTGACGACGTAGTATTAACGTCGTCAGACACTCCCCCTTCTGGGCGGCGCTTGCGTGCCGCCGGAGGCTCGCTCCCGCTGTTTTCATTCACAGCGGGAGTCGGGCCAGGGGAGGAGCAGCGGCGATCGCCGCTGCTCTTACCCGATCGTCGGGGATCGAGTCTGGAGATCCGCCCGCTGTGTGTAAACACAGAGGGCGGATCTCCATAGTGACAGGGAGTGACAGATCGGACTGTTCAGCATAGCTGGACATCCGATCTGTCCATGACTCACACAGTCACCTCCCCCCCTACACGTCAGTAAGCACCAGGCATACATTAACCCCTCCCTCTCCAATAAAATTAACCCCTTCCCTGCCAGTGTCATTTTTACAGTAACAGTGCATATATATAGCACTGATTACTGCAGTAATGTCACTGGTACCCCCAAAAGTGTCAAAAATGTCAGTCAAGGGTCCGATCTGTCCGCCGCAATGTCGCAGTCCCGCAAAAAAAATCGCAGATCGCCGCCATTACGCGTTAAAAAAAAAACACCAAAAATGACAGAAATCTTTCCCTTTGTTAGTAAACGCAATAACTTTTGCGCAAACCAATCAAAATACGCTTATTGCGATTTTTTTTACCAAACATATGTAGCATAAAACAAATTGGCCAAAATTTTTTAAAAAAATTGGTTTTTACATCTTTTTTGGGGGGAATTTCATATAAAAAAATGTTAAAAATATTGTTATTTTTTCAAAATAAACGCTCTTTATTTGTTTATAGCGCAAAAAGTAAAAATCGCACAGGTGATCAAATACCACCAAAAGAAAGCTCTGTTTGTGGGAAAAAAAGGACGTAAATTTCGTTTGGGCACCGCATCGCACGACCGCGCAATTGTCAGTTGAAGTCGCACATCGCCGAATCGCAAAAAGTGGCCTGGACGGAAGACAGCAAAATCCTCCGGTGGTAAAGTGGTTAAAGACCGCAGTGTGCCAAGTCTTCATCCAAACTTACCTTGGGGAATCTCCATGTGTGTGCCAGTCAGGAGGACTAGGGTAAGCAAGCAGCCAGGTGGGCTGGTGGCAGCCAGGCAGGCTAGCATTTCTGGGCTCGGTGTCTACAGAAAGCAGCAGGTGATGAGAGGTGCTGTTCACTCCACATGCGCTACTTTCCCAAAAAAGGATGGGGAGTTCCTAGCCTGTAATGGGCTGTTGCTGAATTAACAAAGTGACTGTTATATCTACCCAGAGTGACCAGCAGGTGCTGTACATAGTAAACCAGGACTGTGCCGGAGGAAGGAAGAAGATCTTTGTAAATAGGGAGAAATGTGTCCCTTGTTTTGGAGCAAAGGCCCATTACAGGCAAAGACTCACAGCCCCTATACTTGTAAAACAGATGGGGTGACACAGCTCACACTTTTCCAGCACTTCCTCACTGTGATCTCTGATCCCAGCACCACCCTTTCAGGCACTACCAACCCACCTGGCTGCAGCTGCCCCTTTCACCAGCCCTCCAGGCTAGCTTCTCCTCAAAGTCCTCCAGACTGACACTCACCAGCTCACCCGGCTGACTCTCAGGAGATTTCCTGGACGTGCTGACCTGCTCCCACTGTCCTCTCCTAGCTCCCTTTTTGCTGAGGATAGGTCGAGGACCTCATAAATATGCATGACAGCCCCTCCTAGCTTCCACCCATTACATCTGGAACATTCTCCAATGTTCCAGAAAACAGGGGGAAGCACCAAAAGAGCTGTCAGGATAAGCCATCCAACCTCCCTGAGTCACTGATCCCTGACCCAGATTCACAACTCAGGCCTGGCTCTCAGCCAAGCCAATTTACTTACACTAAAAACTAATCTATTTAGATAAGAAGAAGGGAGGCGGCTATTACATAGAATTTGCAGAAAGAAAAAGGCACCCTCATCCCAATAGAATTTGAAAAAAAATCTTTCATATAGATTGACCACAAAGCAGTGAGGCAGAGGAACCCGCCAGTAGGGGGTGAGGGACGCTGACTCACCCAACCAAAACCGCGGGAGCAGAAAGCCAACACTGCATGAGTGTGAAACAATGAAAGGAAAGAATTGGGCCATGGGGGATTTTTATGGTGCCGTAAGACTAAATATACACACAATTCATAGAAAAAATGATATAAAATTGAACAGCTTTATTAATACAGACAAACAGACTATTAAAATCTTGTCAAAGATCAGGAGAAAATTCATAACATTTTCACAGTAAAACCATGATAATATTGCTTAATAAATGGGACATGGACTGATAAACAATAAATTGTTGTCGTTAGTAAAGTAAGATGTTTCTACTACAGAGTAGCAGGATGGTCCATGTCCAATTGAGCATTTGACATGTTTTGCGGTGATTAAACAGCTTCTTCTGTCCGCCGCAATGTCACAGTCCCACTAAAAATCGCAGATCTCCGCCATTACTAGTAAAAAAAAAAATAAAACAATAAAAATGACATAAATCTTTCCCGTAGTTAGTAAACGTCAATAACTTTTGTGCAAACCGATCAAAATACGCTTATTGCGATTTTTTTTTTTACCAGAAATATGTAGCAGAAAACAAATTGGCCTAAAAGTTAAAAAAGTTTGATTTTTACATTTTTTTTGAGAATTCCATATAAAAAAAATGTGAAGAATATTGTAATTTTTTCAAAATTGTCGCTTTGTTTTGTTTATAGCTCAAAAAATAAAAATCGCACAGGTGATCAAATACCACCAAAAGAAAACTCTATTTGTGTGAAAAAAAGGGCATCAATTTCGTTTGGGTACACGACCGAAAAATTGTCCATTTAAGTCACGCAGTGCCGAATCGCAAAATAGGGCCTGGTCATTGAGTAGCCAAATCTTCTGGGGCTAAAGTGGTTAATGCTGATACCGATATTTTGATCAATGGATATCGGTCAGCCGATATTTTCGGACACGTAAAAAAAATTTTTTTTTTCTTCAGGTGCTCCTTGTGCAGGGATCTGGGGGTCTAAAAGACCCCAAACCCCTCCTCGGCACTGAAAAGCATTCATAATGCCAAGTTTAACTGTTTTGAATGCTGCCAGTTTTTTTTAATTCGGCGCCGAGTACCCGGAAGTGATGTCATGACATCACTTCCAGGTTTTTTACATGGAGACCGGCACAACGCGCACTTGCGGTTGGGATACCGGATTTCACGGGGACACATCTTCATGCTACACCGGGTCTTCTCTTCGGTGGCGGCGGTGGAGGTAGGATGCCTGGGTCTCCCGGTGGGACGGGAGACCCGGATGAGCTATGGAAGGCGGCGGGAGGGGTGAGACGTCTCCTCCCGCTCCTTGTAATGACAGCCGAGCGGCTTCTAAACCGCATTGTTGTCATTTCCAGTCAGCCGACCGTCAGCTATGGGCTCTGGTCCCGGGGTGATGCCTCTAGCTGCAGTCATCACCCCGGTACATGCTCTTTCCATAAATATCGGCAATATCGGTAACCTCAGGGGCCAATTCCGATATATCGGAGAAAGTGCATATCGGCCCCCGATATATCGGTGTTGCCGATAATCGGTTGATTTCTAATTAATACCTATTGCAAACGCATCAAAATACATGCTATTTACATTTTGGTGTTCTGCCATTGACTCCTATGGGCATCCAAATGCACTAAAACACAGAAACAGATACAGTCAGCAACAATGCAAAGCTCGTACTTAAAAACAGCGATCTAATGTAGAACATTCAGAATCCGCGCTTGCAGATTTTATAAAGCATCTGTCTATATTTCTCTTTGGAATGTGATGTAGCTTGTCTTCTTCCATTTAAAAGGTTCAATATTTCTCTGTGACAGCCAGCAGCTGAAAAGGTTACAGAGAGGACCCGTCATGTAGAGAAATTAAGGTTAAAGAATGACTAGCAGACAGTTTGATTTTTCCTCTTTATAAATCCTTATTAAGATCTTACCTGGAATGGTGAGCCTGTCATAAACAATAACTGCAAATGAGGAGGAATTTGCATGGATTTAGTGAGGGAAAAGTGCAGGTTAGCAATCTACACTAACTCAATAGAATGATTCAACGCTTGAGTCCAATAATAATTATTATTTTTTTTTTTTTTTTAACTATGGTGTAAAATTCAGGGGATAAAACGTTGGTGAGGCACATACATTTAAGGGTGTATTGATAACAAACTGACATAGCAATTCATCCAGTGAAACTGCATGTTCTGTACATATAAGGCAAACAAAACAAATGCTATTAAGCTATTTCCTGTGCCAGCTGAACATTTTCCATTGTTTTTAAATACCAAATTTGTCCACTAGATGGCCCTAAGTATCATTAGAATTTCCAATGATACTTAGCACCATCTAGTGGCCAAATGTAGCATTTTCTATTTTACATTTGTTTTTGGCTCAATTTGCTCAGAACAAATGGTTACATTTCAGTGGGTAAATTGCTGTCATTTTTTTAAGAATATAAATACACCCCTTAACCCCAAATCCCTTATTGACCAGATCATTTTTTGCTATTAAGCACTGTGCTACTTTAACAGGCAATTGCTTGGGCATACAACACTGTACACAAATTACATTTTTATAATTTTTTTCACACAAAAAGACCTTTTTTTTTTAATTAGCACTAGGTTTTTTTATTTTTATTATATGACAGCTTCCGGACTGCCCACCGCAGATTTACTGTGGCAGGCTGGCCCTCCTGGGCAAAACGACATAGATCTACGTCGGTCGCACGCCTGCAGCTAGGGGGCGAGCGCGCGCCGCCGGCAGTGCGTTCGCACCCCCACTCGGCAGCGGGATTCTGATGCACGGGGCAGGCGGCTCCGATTGCTGCCTGGCACACGAGATCGCTCCCCACTGAGAGAAAAGAACGGTCAGCTGTTGTAAACACAGCTGACCGTTCTTCTCTCTGGAATGATCACAGAGCCCATGTGATCCTTCTATATAGGATCACAGGTCTCTGTGGTCATTTCACAAGCCCAACCCCCATGCAGTTAGAAACACGCCCCTAGGTACACATTTAACCCCTTGATTACCCACAGTGTTAATCCCTTCCCTGCCAGTGTCATTATTACAGTAACAGTGCATATTTTTAGCACTGATTACTGTAGTAATGTCACTGGTGCCCCCAAAAGTGTCAAAAATGTCAGTTAGGGGTCCGATCTGTCCGACACAATGTTGCAGTCCCGCTAAAAATCAAAGATCGCCACCATTACTAGTAAAAAAAAAAAACAATAAAAATGACATAAATCTTTCCCGTAGTTAGTAGACACGATAACTTTTTTCGCAAACCAATCAAAATACGCTTACCAAAAATATGTAGCAGAAAACAAATTGGCCTAAAATGTTAAAAAATTAGGATTTTTACTTTTTTTTTTTTTTTAGGGGAATGTTATATAGTTATATAGTAGAAAGTGAAAATTTGTTTTATTTTTTCAGAATTGTCGCTCCATTTTTGTTTATAGCGCAAAAAATAAAAATCGCAGAGGTGATCAAATACCACCAAAAAAAAAAAAAGCTCTATTTGTGGGAAAAAAGGGACATAAATTTTATTTGGGTACAGCATCGCACGGACGCGCAATTGTCCGTTAAACTAACACAGTGGCAAATCGCAAAATATGGCCTGGTCATTAAGGGGGAAAATCTTCCAGTCCAGAAGTGGTTAAACAAAAAAGACCAAACATGTTTACATTTTTAAACCCCCCAATATTTTCTACTTTCTGTTATAAAACCAATCCAACAAATCAAATTTCCTCATAAATGTAGGCCAAAATGTATTCTGTAACATGTTGCTAGTGCTGGCAGTGATGGGGGCTGATCCTGCTAGCACTGCATTTTTGGGGACACTAAATTATTGGGGACACTAGAAAATTTCTGATTGTGACGCCCTGCCCTTACACGCACATGAACTTTGATGGCATCCCAGTCTTAGTCCATATAGCGTTCAATATTGAGTTGGCCCACCCTTTGTAGCTATAATAGCTTCAACTGTTCTGGGAAGCCTGTCCACAAGGTTTCAGAGTGTGTCAATGGGAGGGCACTGATGTTGGACAAGAAGGTCTGGCTCGCAGTCTCCGCTCTAATTCATCAAAGGTGTTCTATTGGGTTGAGGTCAGGACTCCAAAATGTCTTGGTATGCTTACGTCTTAAGGCCCTGTTCACACCTGAGTGTTTTTCAGCTCATGAAACGCTCATCTCTGAAGTCTCAAAAAAAAGCCCAACAAGCCCAACAAGCAAAACACACAGGAGGAAGAAGAGCAGCATGGATGTAGAGGCTAACATACGGCAGTCTTCAAGGGATGGTTTTCATTTCCAAGAAACCCCAGGAGTTATACTGGGAAGAGGTAGTTCCTGACAATGTAATCCTTAGTGACCCAGAGGACTCAGAGTGGTTGATTTACTAACCTGGAGCATGCAAAATTTGGTGCAGCTCTGCCTTCCAGGTTTTATTATCAAAGTTCATTTGGACAAGCTGGAGTTAGATGCTGATTGGCTACCATGCACAGCTGCACCAGATTCTAAGTGCACCATTTTTAATAAATCTCCCCCAGAATCTCATGCCTCCTCAAACTTACGCTGCATGAGCTCCCTGATTCTGCAAAGCATGCAAATGGACCCGAGGAGTTGTGGTTTGAAAGAGAGGGATCCTTACTGGTTGGCAACCTTTCTTGATCCACATTACAAGGGTAAATTTGTATAACTCATCCTGCCTTCGCAGAGAGAGCAGAGGATGAAACATCTTGAGGATGCCTTGAAGAAAAATTTGTGTAACACCTTTCCAGATTACCATTTCCGTGACAATGTGTTTCTGAGGCTTAATTCGTCAAAGGAAGAGAATTGGAGAAGGTTGCTGGCTGACCGATGCCTTTAGACAATTCTTTTGTCCTCATCGCCCAGGGCTGTTAGGTTTAAGCAACCATTGGCAGCATCTGCATCATATGGTGCAGGGTTATCTTGGAGCAAGAGCAGACTTTCAGACCTTTCCAACTGAGCATCCACTGGGTTACTGGGTCTTGAGGATGGACCACTGGCCAGAACTTGCTCAATATGCAATCAAGCTACTGGCCTGTACTGCTTCCAGCGAGCCTTTCGAACGAACATTCAGTGCTGCTTGAGGTTTTGTGACAGATAAAAGAGTGTGTCTGTCCACAGACTTCGTTGACTGGCTGACATTTATCAAAATGAATCAGTCCTGGATCAACAGCGGCTATCAAGCCCCTGATGCTGTTGAAACTTACAGGCACATTAAGGGGACCCCCCCCCCAGGCACAATATTTAAAGGAATTTTTCATTTTTATTGTTTCACTTTAAGCATCATTAAAATCACTGCTCCAATTTTTCCATTGATACAAGGGCAGTACCCAGGACCCCATACACTTTCTCATGGCAATAACTTGCAAATAAGCCTTTAAAATGAGGAAGTTTGATTTTTCATGTTCATGTCCCATAGACTTTCACAGAGTCTGACACTGAAGGGCATTCCCTGTTCGAGATGTTCTGGTGCGAACCGAACAGGGGGGTGTTCGGCCGATCCCTGCTTCTTATTTGTATATCGGATGCTTGAAGTCACAAATTACCCCGGGGATTATTCTTATTCTTATCCTCATTCCTAACCGTATTCCTATCCTCTTTACTTTTATTTTCACTCTTTTCCCTTTTCTTATCTTTTATCCTCTTGTCTTTCTTTATGCCTTACTCTCCCATTTCCTTATTTTCCCCTTCTTTCATTTCTCCCTCATGGTTCAGGTAGCAACATTCGTACTTATGCTTTCTACATATGTAATTATATGATTTTGAGCTCTAATATGCTCCATATATTATACAGATATTTCATTGTATTTTCCATGTTTATGTTATACATTACTTTTGAAGGTTCATAATGTCTTTATTAAATTTGATTTGTCTCCTTTACCATACTGGATTTTGATCCTCCCCAATTATTTTTAAAGTATAACTATAGGCAAAACTTTTTTCATTTTAGATAGGGCAAGGGAGGGTTGTAACCCCTTTTAGATTTTTTTTTTCCCCATCTGTGTCCCATTTGGAAGATTTATCCTCACTTCCTGCCCCATAGCCAAACAGGAAGTGAGTGGGAATCCCCGCAATTTAAGGGAATTCCTTGGGGACTCCAATGTCAACAAAACGAGTGTGTCCATTGGAAGATTCCCCCTCTATTACTTTTTTGGTGACAACCCAAAATTTGGGATTTTCTGTTACTTTCACTTTCGAAATTAATGGTAAGCAGGAAAAATAGAGAGGGTGACTCTCTTAAACGGGGGCACAGACAGCAATAAAAACCTGACACATGTTCTAATGCCTCTGTACTCTATAACTATAAAAAAAAGTTTTGCCTTTAGATATACTTTAAGAACTAATTTTCTTAACCACTATGTCTACTATCATGATATACATTATATTATTCTGTATACTGAAACTATTTCCATTACCGTACTTTATGATGTTATTTCTTCCTTGTTGCATCTGAATCTACTTGTATAACTTGTTGAAATGTAATAAAACTAATTTGACAAGAAAAAAGAAAAAAAGTAAAACCCACTAATTTATTCTCTAGGGCCTCTGTCCTATAATGTTTGTGGGTTCAAAGTAATTTTCTAGCAAAAAAATACTGATTGTTACATGTAAACAAAAAGTGCCAGAAAAGACCCACTCTTAAAGTGGTTATCACAAGTCCTAAAAATATTGTATGTAGCACCCTCCTAGGTAGGTGCTAGGTAAAACATATAATGGCGCTTTTCCACTGCATGGAACCGAACGGTTTCGGCTCGCTTTTGCGCTTTTCCACTGCATGGTACGGTGTTGGAACGGTTCGGTACGGTACGGTACGGCGGCACTTTTCCACTACATGGAACCGAATGGTACGGCTCGCTTAAACAGTACCACCTCGGTTGTGGTTCCAAGAGGGCCGTACCGGTACCATATCCCACAATCCTTTGCATGCAGCCTTGACTGTTTGTCACTACTAGCCAATAATTGGTCAGAGAATCGTTGTTCTCCCACCCACTTACTACTTTAGTGGAAAAGCAAACTGTACCAAACCGTACCGAACCGTTCCAACACCGTACCATGCAGTACCATGCAGTGGAAAACCAAACCGAGCCAAGCAGGGCCGAGTGGAGCCGAGCCGGTACTTGCAGTGGAAAAGTGCCATATGTGACCCTGGTCTGCTTATCAGGAGGGTCTGATCTGTCAGTTAGCCTGTCACATGTTTTCAGGTGTGTTCTGTTGAGTCTGGGTAGTCTCCCCACTGTATCCATTGAGGGATCTTGTTGGACAGTGGAGGAAACCTAGCCAACAGCACATCAGGGTTTATGAATGTCCCAAAGTGGGCATTGTTGCAAAGCATTCTGGGATTGGGAATAAATCTGGAGGGAGCATGTGACAGGGTGGTCTTTGGGCGGTAAGCCAGGTCCCAGAAGGAGGATGACGGCTGTCTCTAATCCTGTTGCTGAGGAAGGTGGTCCAGGCAGTTGGCCTAGGGACCAGGGGATGAGCTGTACTGTAGAGGATCCAGTGTGTGCTGACCAAGTGGAGCTGTGGGGCAGGATTCTTCTGAAAAACAGTATCATGAGTACCTAAGCACTTGCCCAGGGGTCTACCTAAGAGAGGGGACCACTCCAGAAAGATCAAGGGGATCCAAGAGCCAGCTAACCCAGAGTGTTACTGTAAAAGGGGGTGCCAAGTTGTAAAGCCCTGAAGATTAGGGAGTAAAGGGGACGCCAGGAAGGGCCCTGAAGTTGCTCAGCAGTACAGTCTACATTTAAGGACGGTTGCCTCAGGAAAGGAGTGCCTTAGGAAACTAAAGGATTCTTTCACAGTCAAAGGCAAAGTAAATTAAGTGGCCTAGCCGTGACTAGCTCAACTCAGCGTTACTCAGCGTTAACCAGCATTCAGAGATGTATAGTAACTAAGTAGAACTACTTCACTACTGTACTTAAGAACCGAAAGGCGGTATCTGTACTTTCCTAGAGTAGAATTTTTTTCTCCTACTTCCACTTTTACTTCACTAAATTTTTTCAATGATTTCAATACTTCTACTCCCATATTTTTTTTTTTGTGCTGCATAGTTACTCGTTACAATTATAAAAATTACCACTGCCAGAACAGTAGATGGCAGGTTTCATGAAGCTCAAAACATGTGTATTATCAGCGCATACGAAAATAAATGCAACTGTATGTATAAATAAAAGCTGCATTTGAAATAATAAAAAACAATATGATGTTCAAACTTTTGACTTCTTTCTTTAATAACTACATAACACAGTACTTGTACTTTTACTTTCAGTACTTGAGTAGCAATTTTTTTTCAAACCCACTGGTACTTTTACTTTCAGTACTTGAGTAGCAACATTTTTAAAAAAAACTACTTGCAATACTTAAGTACAAAAAATGTTGAATACTTTAGTACTTCTACTCAAGTCACTTTTTGATTGAGCACTTGTACTTTTACTCAAGTATGGGTTTCAAGTACTTTATACAACTCTGCCAGCATTTAACTAGTGTTAATCCGCATTCATCAGATCGTCCCTGCTTATTGTGCATAGTTTAGTTCTGTTGGAGTATCCCACTCATGCCTTCTCCTGTCCCAGTTCCTAATAAAACCTAAAAATCCAAAGAAACTGGACTGGTCCTTGTCTGAGGTAAAACCATTTGGAAATATGTCAGAATGTTCTGCTGTTGCTAATGGTAACCCAGGGGAACCCACACACAGCAGTTCCCATGGGAGTAGTGCTTCATGTACATAGAAGTGGGTCAGAACAGAGGGGGAGGTAGGAACCAGAAAAGGAAAAATAAAAGCAGATTAGGCTTCAGCTTTAACTTCTCTATCCAGTGACAACTGCCATTTAGTTGCCTGACAACTGTCATTTGTACAGGAGATACTGGTAATTCTCCCCAATGGAGACACGGGCATTGATGAAACCCGATAGAGTTTTTAACGGTTTCCTGCTCTATCTAAGTCTAGAGAACCAGGTTTGGTTGGTGTTTTAATTTAACAGTCCGAACAACTCCACTCTGCATTGTGAAGAACAATTGTCTGAGCAGAAAGCAGTCCATACATCTCTTATTATGTTTGTCACACACAATTTATCTCCCTGTACAACGTTACACGATGCAGTTACTGGATATCTCACTAAAGCAAATTATATACTCGTGGTGTGTGAGCTCTTCAAAAGAGGGGGAAACGAGTGTTTAGTGGACCAAGTAATTAAAAGCTGAAACAAAAGATTGTTCGTCAATGTGGCTACTCCACCGCCTGACGCGGAAGGGCATACAATGTACATAAAATGATGGATTAAATACAACTTTTGGTTTATCGGTTTGGAAATGTCTCATTTCTGGCGCCAGGGATTTGGTTTGGGTTTCTTACAAACAGTTTATGGAATATTACTTTTTTTGTTCTGAAACTTTCATTGAATACATTGAGTACTGTTTTTTGTTAAAGTGACGTCATTTTTTTTTTAAATCACAGCTGTACCGGTAGAGAAGTAAATTCACCACTCTGAAGTCTCTGCAGAAACTGACACTTCTGGGAGTGTCGCTCTCCTCTGCCCCCTGCAGCCCTCAGGCCTCATTTACACTTGTATTGTCCTCTGAAAAATGATTACAAAAAAATATAAGGAGGTCATGGGACTTTGAGTGAGGTCAACCACTTTGACAAAATAAATATAAAAAGTATATATATTAACCAATTAATTAGAGAAGTAGAACAGTACAGCGATAATATAAAAAACAATTTCTGAATGAAATAAAAGTATATATGTATTTAAGAACTGACATATAACAATTCATAATAGGTACAGTAACTACATAATGCAATTACATGATAATACATAAATAAGAAATAAATACATGATTGGTATAGACATGATAAATAAAACCACTTGGCAGTCTGACGCGTTTCGCAGGACCTTGTCCGCTTCTTCAAATATAATGCAAAGAGATCTAAAAATCGAAACAAATGTAAACATGTATAAAAATAATGAATAGTTCCAAAAAAAGAAAAAAGAAATTTAAATAATTACCAGCATCTAAAAAGAGGGGTGAAGGGGCGGCAGACACAAGCCTCACCCGGGGCTGTGGCAAAAAGACCCATCCGAGTCGAGGGGACATCCGGAGGGCAGGTCTTAGTGCAGAGTGTAATCCATAGAAAAAATACTAAAAATACTGTTCTACTTCTCTAATCAGTTGGTTAATATATGTACTTTATATATTTATTTTGTAAAAGTGGTTGGCCTCGAAGTCCCATGACCTCCTTTATATTTTTTTGTATACATATTTAGGGATGGAGGCCCCCCCACTGTTGTTGCTCCGGGTCACTAAAACTGTTCCTATGAAAAATGATACCTGCTGGGTTCTGGGACACTTATTGTGTATCCATCACTATTGCACTGAATTTCATTAAAGCGGAGTTCCAGGCAAAAAGACAACTCTGTCTTACCCTTTCCAGGACTGCCTACCGCATATATACTGCGGAAGGGCGGCCCGGCTGCACGAAATCCCATACATGTACATGATTCCATGCACGAGGTCTGGGGCATGCGCACGAGCCTGAAGCGACCCGCTCACACTGTGATTGGACACAGCAGGAGCCGAACAGTGGGTCCACCCCTGGCCACCTGCGATCGTTCTCTAGAGTGGCAGACCGTTGTTCTGTGAGGGAGAAAAATGGAGATCTTGTGCTTCTGCTAAGCAGGAATACGGACCTCTGTCTTCCTCCAGTCACAGCACCCCTCCCCCACACAGTTACAAAGCACTCCCTAGGAGCACACTTAACCCTTTGATCGCCGCTGATGTTAACCCCTTCCCTGCCAGTGTCATTTATACGGTGACAGTGCTTTTTTTTTTTAGCACTGATCACTGTATTGGTGTCACTGTTCCCCCAAAAAGTGTCACCTAGTGTCAGATTTGTCTGCCGCAATATCCCAGTTCCACTAAAAATTGCTGATCGCCGTCATTACTGGTAAAAACAATTAAAAAAATTAAAAGTCCATAAATCTATCCCATAGATTGTAGACGCTATAACTTTTGCGCAAACCAATCAATATACACCGTTTGGGATTTTTCTTTACCAAAAATATGTAGGCGAATATACAATGGACTAAATTGATGAAGAAATTCGATTTTTTACAGTTTTTTTTTTTTGGCTATGTTTTATAGACGAAAGCAAAAAATATTTTTTTTTCTTTTTTTTTTTTTAAAGCTGTCTTTTTATGTTTATAGTGCAAAAAATAAAAACTGCAAAGTTGATCAAATACCACCAAAAGAAAGCTCCAATTGTGGAAAAAAAGGACATAAATTTTATTTGGGTACAGCGTCGCACATCTGTGCAATTGTCATTTAAAGCAACGCAGTGCAGTTTTAAAAAAATGGCCTAGTCAGGATGGAAGGGGGTAAACCCTTCCAGGGCTGAAGTGGTTAAACAATAGTACAACGCCCCCCCCCCTAATTTTTGTATATATATATATATATATATATATATATATATATATATATATATATATATACAGAATATATATATATATATACAGAATATATATATATATATATACAGAATATATATATATATATATATATATATATATATATATATATGGATATAAACAAAAATTGGGTTACCTTTTCTGTGCTCCTTTTCTTCTGGACTTCCGGCGAGGTACGACATTTCGGGGATCGCATTGTGCCCTCCCCCCACTGCCTTCTGGGACCTGTGTGTGTCCCAGAGGATGGGAGGACCGTTCAGAAAATGTTACGTGACTCATGAATGCCTAAATGCTTCACAGAGGGTTTCCCTTACTAGCAATGCCAGCGCCCACGGCCGGAGCCAATGGATGAATTGGCTTGGGGTGCTGACATCGTAGGCTCCCTGGACAGGTAGCTGCTGACTTTTCATTTTATTTTCCCTAGGCTGGAACTCCGCATTAACGTAGAAGTCCAGTCAAATACTAACTAAGCTTAAACCTGTTCGGATCCACATTCTAAGACTAATCTATCTACCCTGTAAAGGAAAGATGTGTATTCTTACCTATACTGAAGGCACTCCGGTCCAGTCACATGATTTCCCCAGAGGAGAACTTGCCGGAAACAACTGCAATGCCTATGTGATGATGTCACCCATAGGCTTACTATGGGGCATCTGTTGTTGGCTGTCCCTTCTCTACATTGAAGTCAGTGCTGGGAGTTGATCATGTGACCAAATCGGAAATTTTCCTTATAATAGGTAAGTATAGACATCTTTCCTTTGCAGGGTAGTTGGGCTTAGAATGGGGTAGGAGTACGTTTCAGGCTTCATGTACACACAGCCTACTTTGACCGTTTTCAAAACGTTCCTATCCTGAACGCAATTCTGCTGCTGCCAGGAGAGCGAGGTTGAGGGAGGGTAAAGCTCTCCTAACCACAGTAGCTTCCAAACTCTTGTAAAAGTCCCTGTGTACGTGGACACATAGGCTTTTATGGCGTTGACTTTAGGAGCTTTGGCAAAAAACTGCCAAACATTCCTAAACTCAAGTTTAGGAGTTGTAGTTTACATGAAGCCTAAGCTTATTTAGAATTTGACTGGACTTCTACTTTAAGTATGAATAAATATCTTTGTGCTGACACCTAGTGACAATCCAGTGTAACTACAATTTGTAGTTTAATGTCTGTAAAATGGTATATTCTAGTTTACCTGTATGTTGAGGCTAATTGAAATACTCCTTAGATAGACTCCCTTTTTTCTTCTTAAAGTGGAACTTTAGGTAGTACATGAAAATGGGTGAACAGGCAGGTTTTTGATGCAGAAGAGACATGCTCCGCTCTTCTGCATTAAAATGAACTACCCACCTGTCTGCCTCTGTACAATGAGCCCTGCACTCAAAGATGTCACTGGCTGGCTTGGAGCTCCAGAACATCGCATCGCTGGAGCGCAGGTAAGTATAGTTCCATTGCCTTAGTTAGTTACCAGCCTTCATAGGGAATTCTAATCTTAGAAAATTATTGACTCTTTACATTTTAAATGATCAGTAAACATCCCATGCACTGCATTTTACCAAGTAGAATTACGTTGGATTAAACTGCTGTGTCTTATTGAAGAGTTATGTTGCCTGCAGAGGGTGCATATTTATCAGGTGACCATACTGGCTGGATGGGTCCTAAGGTTTTATGTCAATGCATAAAGCTGTGCATGAAACAGAACATAGCAGATTGCTTTTTAGAGAGCCGTTGACAAGCGGCTCAGAAATTACATTTTGATTCCTGGACACTAGTTTTAGACTGCATTTACATCTTTACCTTGTATAAACACGCTTTTTTTATATGTTTTTTTTTTTTTTTTCAATTGAATAGGCGGCCCTACACATGATAAATGCTTTTGTTGCGCATTTTGACACAGACAAACATACACATCTTCTGTCTGCACTTGGGGTGCCATTAACAATAAATGGCACTGCAAGTGAAACATGTGCGAAAATGTGCACATTCTCAGAACACCTAAATGTGAATGGAGCTTTAACAATTAGGATTCTGAGGAAGTGCTACCACTGTTCAGGCCAGTCAAGTTCCTCCACCCTAAACCCGCTCTTCCATGTCTTTATGGACCTTGCTTTGTGCACTGGTCCAAATCATTTGGTGGAGGGGGGATTATGGTGTCGGGTTTTTTTTTTTTTTGTTCAGGGATTCGGCTTGGCCCCTTAGATCCAGTGAAGAGAACGCTTAAGGCGTCAGCATACCAAGACATTTTGGACAACAATTTCATACTCCCAACTTTGTAGGAAGAGTTTGGGGATGGCCCCCTTCTGTTCCAGCGTGACTGCGCACCAGTGCACAAAGCAAGGTCCCAAAGTCAATTAAATGATTTTGACCAGTGTACAATGCAAGGGTTATCAAGACATGTACCAGCGAGTTTAAGGTGGAGGAACTTGACTGGCCTCCAACTCTTCTGGAAAGGCTGTCCACAAGGTTTAGGAATGTGTCTATTGGAATGTTTGACCATTCTTCCAGAAGCACATTTGTGAGGTCATAAGGCTCATAAATGCGCCTCTGGAAGAATGGTCAAACATTCCCATAGACACACTCTTAATCCTTCTGGACAGCCTTCCCAGAAGAGTTGAAGCTATTCTGCATAGCTGCAAAGGGTGGGCCAACTTAATATTGAACCCTATGGACTAAGACTGGGATGCCATTTAGGTTCATGTGTGTACCACAACTTTTGGTAATATAGTGTATGTGGAGCCAAAAATTACTATTGCTTTAATTTGCCGCAATGTGAAGCATTACGCAGGGGCGTAACTACAGGGGTTGCAATTGCAACCGGGCCCCATGCTCCAGGGGGCCTTTGCGGCTCCCCTGTACACCTGGATAGGATGGGCGGCGGGGGCAGAATGTAGAGAAATCACTGTCCTCCTTTTTTCCTCCTGTAGCTGCAGGAGGAAAATGGAGGAGATTGGTTCCTCTGTATGCGACCCCCGCCACTCCTCCTATCCAGTTCACTTGTGTTCTGCTGTCTCTGGGCCCTTGTGTGTTCCCCTGCCCCCCCCCTCCCCCACTGTGCTCCCTTCCCTCTCCTGCCGGCTGCAGCAGGGGATGTGTCACAATAGATAACCAGGAACGGGTCAGTAAATATGTAATTTACCAGCTCCTTCCTTTCCTGAATGGAGTCATAGTCAGTGACATTGTAAAAAAATAAAATAAAATTATAAAAAATAATACACTTAAAATACCATAAAAACTACTGACGCCAGTGAGTGAACTTCCAGGATCGCAAAGGTCACACTTGCGACTGGCCCTGGCATTCCACCACCGTGGGGAGGCCCCAAGATGGCAGGAAGGGGGCCCACTGCAAAACCTGTGAAAGGGTCCCGCTGCGGGAGAGTAAAAAAGAGCCCCAGGATCTGTGGGAAGAGCCCCAGATGTGAAGGGAAGGGCCCTGGCCAGGGGTCCAGGGCCCTTCATGGTTTCTTGCACCGGGGCCCTGAAGGTTCTAATTACGCCTCTGGCATTACGGCTTTGGTAATGCTTACAAACCTGCCGCCATGCTATTTTGTAAGTAGGCCATCCGTGGACGGTAAAAATTCAGATCAGATGGATATTTTTATCCCGTGTGAACTCACCCATGTGAACTCAGATGTAGGTGCAGAAGGCAAAAGCCAGAATGGAAATTGGCGCCACTTACGACCAAGGCTCTGTCCCCTGAATTTCAATGCAGCATATTCACATTTGATGAAAGTGTACCTTTGAGCTCAACTAAAATATATGTATCACCTTGTTTTACTCTGCTGTAAGTATAATATATATTGTCAGTATAAGTCATCTTCTTTATTAATAATGCAACAGGATATGACTCATGCTCTAAAAATGCCTTTTTTTAGAGCCAGAATAAAGAACCACATCATTATTTGAAATTTTTTTCCCCTTTTTACTGCTTGTTCTCTTGTCAAATTTAATAAATAATCCAGCGCTTTAAACCTGATTATATCTTTCAGGAGCCTGGTGTCATATAAGTCTTGGCAGGTTCTTGGTAGTACGGATGAATGAGAAGATGATTAACAAGCAGCTTAGACTTTACAAAGACTGAAGGAGATAAAACAGGAGCCGTTCTCTTGGGTGTTAGGATGTCAGCTTCATATATCGCGCTCCGGGTGAGAAATAGATTTTGGGTTTTGAGCGGAAGGAATCCTATGGGGCATTCTGATTGCTGCACTTGTTAAAGCCCCCCTCCCAATCCCCCCCCCCCCCCCGACGGATCCAGCGCCTCCGGCATGTCCTGTATATTAAGCAGAGGTTAAAGACCCCCTCCTGCTGTCGTTTGTAAGGATATTAGGATTTAACAAGGAGTTCAGTGATTTTTATGTAAGTACATGACGGTTGGTCGAAGGTTGAAAGAGGTCAAGAAACCCCATATCTATTTTGACTTTTATATTTTTGCTTAGTGAATCTTGTTGGGGGCACATTCAGCCCCCCCCAACTTGTGCCAAAGGCCCCAGTAGTGATATTTGTAGCAGATGCTCCTAAAGGAGAATAGTTTCAAAAGGCAATTTGAGAGGCAGTAGCTTCTTTACTCGTAGGAGGTATATAGTTATATGGTTACATAGTTAGTCAGGTTGAAAAAAGACACAAGTCCATCTGGCTCAACCAATAAAAAACAAAAAACAGTAAGGAAAACCCAACCTTGCAATCCCATATACACAATCCTCTACCCACAGTTGATCCAGAGGAAGGCGCAAAAAAACCCCAAGCAAAGCATGGTCCAATTTACTACAGCAGAGGAAAAAAATTCCTTGCTGAGGCAATCAGATATTCTCTGGGTCAACTTTACCTATAAATATTAGTACCCATTTATATTATGTACACCTAGGAAAGCATCCAGGCCTTTTTTAAAGTAATCTAGTGAGCTGGCCAGAACCACCTCTGGAGGGAGTCTATTCCACATTTTCACAGCTCTTATGGTGAAGAAACCTTTCCATATTTGGAGACGAAATCTGTTTTCCTCCAGACGTAAAGAGTGCCCCCTTGTCCTCTGTGTTGACCTTAAAGAGAATAACTGAACACCAAGTTCACTATATGGACCCCTTATGTATTTATACATGTTGATCATATCCCCCTTAATCTCCTCTTCTCAAGAGAGAATAAATTCAGTTCCTCTAATCTTTCATCATAGCTGAGCTCCTCCACGCCTCTTATCCGTTTGGTTGCCCTTCTCTGCATTTTCTCCAGTTCCCAGATATCCTTCTTGAGAACTGGTGCCCAAAACTGAACTGAATATTCCAGATGAGGTCTTACTGGTGATCTGTACAGGGGCAAAAGTATCTCTCTCTCTCTCTCTCTCTCTCTCTCTTGAGTCTATGCCTCTGTTAATACAAGAAATTACTTTGCTTGCTTTGGAAACCGCAGCTTGGCATTGCATGCTATTATTAAGCTTAGGATCTACCAGAACACCCAGATCCTTCTCAGCTATTCCCCCAGTTCTATTCCCCCCTAGAATGTATGATGCATGCATGATGATATGTTGTATGAGGTATGATATGTTGGGTAGTAGCATTTTTAGTAAATCCATGCCAGTCAGAACTGTGTTTTAGGGCTTTTTTGTCAAAACCCAAAAAAAGTCCAACATAAAGCAGTTGACCACACACAGGTTTTCACCAACAAAACTGGAAACGTGAAAAAAAAAATACCAAGCCACCTGGTTTCCTCTCTTCAGCAGCGCTTATGCTTAGGGCTTAGACCTTGGTCTTTGGGCTTTTGATTGGTCCCTCAGGTTGTCTTACTTACTTACTTTCTTGGCTCTCTCAGCCCTTTTAGTTGCAGATTCCTGCTGACTAGGCCCATAACCTGGCCTCTCAATAGGTGATCTCCTGACACCCTGGGCTCTCTCAGCCCTCTGAGACCTCTAGTATCCCTCAGTCCTCTGGACTTCCTTAGTCATCTTGACTCTCTCAGTCCTCCAGATTGACACACAGCCTTTATAATGATGATATGTGTCATTATAGAGGCTGTGTGCACCTGCACACACACACCATATACTCTGCTGGTCTTCAGCAAGACCTTGGCACTGGGTTGGAGACTTCTTCCCTTCCAGACTTCTGGACTTGCTTAGTCGTCTCGACCCTCTCAGTTTTCCAGACTCCTCTGGACAAGGAACTTCCTGTCATTAGCATGGGGGTGCCCTAAACTTTGACCAAGCCTTTCATTATAAAGGCTGTGTGCACCTGCACATACACCCTGCTGGTCTTCAGCAAGACCTGGACACTGGATTGGAGACTTCTTCCCTCTCAGACTTCTGGACTTGCTTAGTCATCTCAACCCTCCCGGTTCTTCAAACTCCTCTGGACAAGGAACCTCCTGTCTCCAGGATGGGATACTGTCTCCTGAGCAGAGTGCACCTGCCTCCTAATGGGGACTCTGAACTATGCCCAAGCCTGTCATTATAAAAGCAGTGTGCACCTGCACACACACTCTGCTGGTCTTCAGCAAGACCTGGACACTAGGCTTGAGACTTCTTCCTTCTCAAAGCTCTTCGAAGTGTCCTAACTCCAGAACCCAATCTGGGAATTCCAAAATCCAGCACCAGAATGTCTACAATATTGATGGTCCTGTCCTCGCACTTCTGTAGTTTCTAAGGTTGAACAAAGTTCTCAGTGTTTATGTCTCAGCACACCCTCTCATTGTGCCTTATTGTTCCCCTTGGTTTGTTCATGGGCCGACTTCCCTGTCTCCACAACCTATAGGATAAATAACACACGTGTTGGATATCTTTGATTTAGGGAACATCATTTTTTCTTGGGTGCTCTCACCATGACTAGCTACCAGAGATGTATAGTAACTAAGTAGAACTACTTCACTACTGTACTTAAGTACCGAAAGGCGGTATCTGTACTTTCCTAGAATATAATTTTTTTCTCCTACTTCCACTTGTACTTCACTACATTTTTTCAATGATTTCAATACTTCTACTCCGATATTTTTTTTTGTGCTGCATAGTTACTCGTTACAATTATAAAAATCACCACTGCCAGAACAGTAGATGGCAGGTTTCATGAAGCTCAAAACATGTATTATCAGCGCATATGAAAATAAAAGCTACTGTATGTATAAATAAAAGCTGCATTTGAAATAATAAAAAACAATATGATGTTCAAACTTTTGACTTCTTTCTTTGATAACTACATAACACAGTACTGGTACTTTTACTTTCAGTACTTGAGTAGCAACATTTTTAGAAAAACTACTCGCAATACTTAAAGCGGAGTTCCGGGCACAAAAACGAGATTTTTTTTTTGTGCCCCTCCGCTAGGTATGCCTCACCTGAAAAGGAATTGGGTAGTTATTTTTTTTGTTTACTTACCTTGCAATTGAAGATCGAAGATACTCACCTCAGAGTACTTCCTCCCTCGGAGCCGCGGCTCACCCCGTCACTTCCTGCCTCGCTATGATTCCTGGGAGCTAAACGTCACAGCTCTCAGGAATCAATGCGACGGCACCGGCCCCGCTCGTCATTTTCGGGCGACGCCGCATTCCCCTGCTAAACAGCTTCTGGGCATGCCCAGAAGCTGTGAAGGAATGCAGCGTCGCGCCGGAAGTGACGAGAGGGGCCGGTGCGGCGCATTCTGGGACAAGAAGACGCGGAAGAAGACACAGAAGAGGACCGCGCCGGGTTCAGCTGCCCACAACAGAGATGGAAACGCTGTGGAAGAAATTTTATAAGTAAGTATTTCTTCTAAAAGGTAAGTGCGAACCGGGACAGATCAGAGGCTAGCCATTGTGGAATGTGCTAGCCTTGACTGTCCCGGGGGTATGTTCATTAAAAAATGACATCTGTGCCCGGAACTCCGCTTTAAGTACAAAAAATGTTGAATACTTTAGTACTTCTACTCAAGTCACTTTTTGATCGAACACTTCCACTTCTACTCAAGTCACTTTTTGATCGAGCACTTGTACTTTTACTCAAGTATGGGTTTCGAGTACTTTATACAACTCTGCTATCTACACCCTGTCAGCAACATAAAACTCCTGATGAAGTGAACTTTGTTTCCCAAATTACGTTGAGATAATGATGTTCTTTATCTTCCGCTGGTAATTTACAATATTCACCATTGCATAATTTGTATGAAGAAACATGTGATTATGTATTAAGAAAAACAGAAACATTATGATCTGCTCTGGTGCACTTTCTGTTTTTAAATCATCTTTTACCTTGGTATTTCTATTAAAGCAATTGGCTCACAGGCTTCTTTTTTTTTTTTTTGGTTGTGTATCACAGCCCCTACCTTACACCTCCCCGCCACTGATTGCTGAACTCTCAGCCAAACCAGGAGCTGTGATAAACACTTAATTTGCAGAGGTGCCTTTTGAGCCACAAAACACATTGTATGGTATTTAAACCCTCTATAATAAAGCAGCGGCTGTCTTACAAATCACCTCTTGAGACTGCTCTCCTTTGGGCACCTTTATTGTGAATATCCTCAGAACACTTTTGACCAGAGTTGTATAAAGTACTCGAAACCCATACTTGAGTAAAAGTACAAGTGCTCGATCAAAAAGTGACTTGAGTAGAAGTGGAAGTGCTCGATCAAAAAGTGACTTGAGTAGAAGTACTAAAGTATTCAACATTTTTTGTACTTAAGTATTGCAAGTAGTTTTTTTTTTTAAATTTTGCTACTCAAGTACTGAAAGTAAAAGTACCAGTAGTTTTTAAAAAAAATTTGCTACTCAAGTACTGAAAGTAAGAGTACAAGTATTGTGTTATGTAGTTATTAAAGAAAGAAGTCAAAAGTTTATTAAAGTTAAAGTTATTAAAGTTATTAAAGAAAGAAGTCAAAAGTCAAAAGTACACATGACATTATACACAATTTTTTGAGCTTCATGAAACCTGCCATCTACTGTTCTGGCAGTGGTAATTTTTATAATAGTAACGAGTAACTATGCAGCACAAAGAAAAAATATTGGAGTAGAAGTATTGAAATCATTGAAAAAATGTAGTGAAGTAAAAGTGGAAGTAGGAGAAAAAAATTCTACTCCAGGAAAGTACAGATATCGCATTTCGGTACTTAAGTACAGTAGTGAAGTAGTTCTACTTAGTTACTATACATCTCTGCTTTTGACACGTTACCTATTACACCTTACAAGGCAGTTTAGTACTGTGATCCTTTTTTTTTTGTTTGCATTAATAGTTCTACTTTCAGCACAAGCTTTCGGGCCTTCCCCCTTCTTCTGAGGTCCAGGCAGTACTGCTTAGACCTTAGAGGAAAACAAAGTATAGAACAAAATATAGGTATATAGTTACATAGTTAGTCAGGTTGAAAAAAGACAGAAGTCCATCTAGCTCAACCAATAAAAAAAGAAAACACAACCATACAATCCCAAATACAAAATCCTATACCCGCAGTTGATCCAGAGGAAGGTTAATAACCCCAGCAAAGCATGACCCAATTTGCTCCAGCAGGGGAAAAAAATCCTTCCTGATCCCCCGAGAGGCAATCTGATATTCCCTGGATCAACTTTACCTATAAATATTAGTATCGTTATATTAAGTACACCCAGGAAAGATTCCAGGCCTTTTTTAAAGCAATTTACTGAGCTGGCCAGAACCACCTCTGGAGGGAGTCTATTCCACATTTTCACAGCTCTTACTGTGAAGAAACCTTTTCGTATTTGAAGATGAATTCTGTTTTCCTCTAGATGTAAAGAGTGCCCCCTTGTCCTCTGTGATGACCTTAATGTGAATACCTCAACACCAAGTTCACTATATGGACCCCTTATGTATTTATACATGGTGATCATATCCCCCCTTAATCTCCTCTTCTCATTGGACTTTTCTGGTACCATTCTAAACTGGCAATATAAAAAAAATGTAAACTTATTTACAATATGGTTAAAATTTTTATAACAAAATATTGTATACCAACATAGTTACATTGTTCAGAAGGAATGACCCACAGCATATAATAGAAGCCTTTAAAGACCCGTACTTTTAGATTCTCAAGTTGACATACACGGATCAGCCACTGTAAAGGGAATATCTTGTTACAATGCCCTCTGAAAATTGGTGGGATATATTAAGCAGCAAGTAAACATGTTGTCCATGAAGTTGATTTGGTGAAAGCAGAAAAAAATATGGGCGTCGCAGTTTGTTGTGTATGGGGCTGTGAAACCCATGGTAAACCCATGCCCACAGTCAAAAGCTTCTACAATGGTCACATGGACATCAGAACTGGACTACGGAGCAATGGAAGAAGGTGGCCTGGTCTGATGAATCACGTTTTCTTTTACATCATGTGAATGGCCGGGTGTGTGTGCGTCACTTACCTGGGGAAGAGATGGCACCAGGATGCGGTATAAGAAGGCAAGTCGGCAGAGGCAGTGTGATGCTTTGGGCAATGTTATGCTGGGAAACCTTGGGTCCTGCCATTCATGTGGATGTTACTTTGGTGTCCATGCCTCAAAGGGTCAGGGCTGTTTTAGCAAAAGGGGCCATACTCAATATTAGGTGGGTGATCATAATGTTATGGCTATTAAAAAAGAATAGCGCACACATGCAAAAGAAATGACTATCAAATATGGAGACAATCCATAAATAAAAATGGGGATTTAGTCCCACCATATGGGCATATTGTGCTCAAGCCCACCACTGCGTCAAAGTACCCCATTATCAGTGGGTCCTACACTATCCATAAAAAAAGGGGTGAATCCAGCCTCTCTAACCCTTGGAGACAACACTCCTTGCTGGGAAGGATGTGTTTTTTAATATACATGTTGCTTGGTCCATAGCTGCACTGGCTTTAGATATACATGTTCAGGGTTTGCGCCCCCAATTTTTTGCTTGTTTATAATGTTATGGCTGATCGGGGCTAGATCATTTAGTTAAGCTGTCACATGTTCCCAGGTGTGGTCTGTTGAGTCTGGGGAGTCTCCCCACTGTATCCAATGAGGGCTCTTGTTGGACAGTGGAGGAAACCTGGCCAATAGCACACCAGGGCTTATAGCTGTCTCAGTGGGCGGAGTTTGCCGTAAAGCACCCTGGGATTGGGTATAAGCCTGAGGGGAGCACGTGACAGCGGGTCTTTGGCGGGAAGCAGAGTCCCGGGAGGAGGCTGACAGCTGTCTCTCCCCCTGTCAGAGCAAGTGAGGGTGTTCTGGGCAGTTTGCCTGGAGGACCGGAGGCTGAGCTGCAGGAAGGATCCAGAGTGCTGTGGACCAAGTGGAGCTGCTGGGCAGAAGTTTCCAGGAAAAACAGTGTTGTGAGTACTCTAAACTGCCCAGGGGTCTGCCTGAGAGAGGGGGCCACTCCAGAAGGTCAAAGGGATCCAGGAGCCAGCTAACCAGTAGGGGTGGCTTAGAAAGGGGGTGCCAGTATCTAAGACCTGAAGATTAGAGAGAGAAAGGGGGCTCCGGTGCGGGCCCTGAAGTGTTCAGCAGTGCAGCAGTGTAGTCAAGTAGCTACCTCAGCAAGGAGTGCTTAGGGGAGCTTAAAAGAGGACTTCTTTCGTCAGAAAGCAGTCCCAAGTCAGTTCAGCGTTAACAGGCATCCGGCCAGCGTTAACCAGCGTCAAGTCAGCGTTTGATGGGCATTCAGCCAGCGTCAAGCTAGCGCCAAACAGCGATATTCAAGTGTTTCCGCCTAGTTTAGTTCAAGGAGTATCCCACTCATCCCTTCTCCCATCCAAGTTACCAAATAAATACAAAAACCCAAAGATACTGGACTGGTCATTGTCTCAGTGCTCACACTTGGAGAACATGCTTAATTGCGCTGTTGTTGCTAGCGGTAACCCAGGGGGACCCACATCCAGCAAAACTGCTGGGAATTGTGCTACAGTTAGCATCAGGATCCTCAATATCGCAGTCCTGCTATAAGTCGCTGATCGCTGCCGTTACTGGTAGAGATTTTTTTTCAAAAGATTCCATAAATATCTCCCAAAGTTTTTTTGTTACCAAACCATGTAGCAGAATACATATTGGCCTAAATTGGTGAAGAAATTTTTTTTTTATTATTCCATGTATAAAAATTATAGTTTTTTTTAAAATTGTCATTGAAATTTGAATCTGTCATCTAAATGTACTAGTAATTTCTAAAACGCATGCTTTGAAGAATGTAATTCCTGCATATGATCGCTTTTAATATACGTATTGCTGTTTATTTTAGATATGATATTACTGTATATACTTACTTTGAAGTACATTTGTTGGATTCTGATGAAGCGCCTACAGTGAAACGCGTTGATCCAGCAGTGAATCTTTCTATGCACCTCCATTTTTGGAGATTGTATAATGATTGTGATTGTCCCTATTTTTCTAACTGATCTGTTATATTTTCTATGTTCAAATAAATCTTGATATTTTTATATATTTTTTGCTGCATATAGTGTTTTTTAGGCACAATCAAATCCCCCTTTACCCAGATATGCCTGGTCTTGCTCCCACCATTCCCAACCCCTTTTCCCACTGCCTCCCTTGCATATCTGGATTTGCTATTATCTCCCATAGTTTGTAGATGCTATACGTTAGTGCAAACCAATTAATATATGCCTAGTGGGATTTTTTTTTTTTTTTTTTACCAAAACCATGTAACAGAATACATATTGGCCTAAATTGATGAAGAATTTTTTTTTTTTTTTTTTATTCCATGTGTTTTATAACAGAAAGTAAAAAATATTGTTTTTTTGTTTTTTTTTAAATTGTCATTGAAATTTGAATCTGTCATATAAATGTACTAGTAATTTCTGAAACGCATGCTTTGAAGAATGTAATTCCTGCATATGATCTCTTTTAATATACGTGTTGCTGTTTATTTTAGATATGATATTACTGTATATACTTACTTTGACGTACATTCGTTGGATCCTGATGAAGCGCCTACAGCGAAACCCGTTGATCCAGCAGTGAATCTTTCTACACACCTCCATTTTTGGAGATATGTATCTAAATTTGTATAATGATTGTGATTGTCCCTATTTTTCTAACTGATCTGTTATATTTTCTATGTTCAAATAAATCTTGATATTTTTTATATATTTTTTGCTGCATATAGTGTTTTTTAGGCACAATCAAATCCCCCTTTACCCAGATATGCCTGGTCTTGCTCCCACCATTCAAAGCCCCTTTTCCCACTGCCTCCCTTGCATATCTGGATTTGCTATTATCTCCCATAGTTTGTCGATGCTATAACGTTGTGCAAACCAATTAATATACGCCTAGTGGGATTTTTTTTTTTTTTTTACCAAAACCATGTAACAGAATACATATTGGCCTATATTAATAAATATTTTTTTTTTTTTTTATTATTCCATGTGTTTTATAGCAGAAAGTAAAAAAATATTGTTTTTTTGTTTTTTTTAAATTGTCATTTAAAAAATTCATATATATATATATATATATATATATATATATATATATATATATATATATATATATATATATATATATATAAACACAGTGCTGAATTTTATTTGGGTACATTGTCACATGACAGTGCAATTTTCAGTTAAAGTAACAAAAAATGGCCTGGTCATGAAGGGCGGTAAATCTCTAGGAGGTTAAGTGGTTAAAAAATATAATCAGCGGAAATAAGCTACACTTTACAATCTCCCTTTATAACACTCGGCTGTGCTGTCCATGGTGCTGATACTCGCTGTGTGCAAAGAAGCTTCAATTCAGGTCATTTCATGAAGGCGAATGTGCAGACCATTATTCAATGATATGTTCGTGATAAGATGGAATTCAAATGACTTATTGTTCTGGCTCATTGCTTTTTGCTCTGCTTTACTGAATAAGCCCTCAGCTGATATACAATATGGAGCTGTTACCAATGACAGTCATATTTTTTAAACCACATTAATGACCAAAATGTAAATTCCTATATTCATTTCCACATTTTATTTCGATTATTTCTAGCCTACTCCTATTACTGTGAATGATCTTGAAGTTTTAAAACCATATATAATCAGCGCAATATTAACCACTTCTGGACCGGAAGGTTTTACCCCCACTTAATGACCAGGCCTTTTTTTGCTATTCAGCACTGTGTTACTTTAACTGACAATTGCATGGTCGTGCGACGCTGTACCCAAATAAAATTTTAGAGCTTTAAATTGCTCTAATTATTTTGGTGGTATTTGATCACCTGTGCAATTTTATTTTATTTTTTTTGTGCTATAAACAAAAAAAGAGCGACAATTCTGAAAAAAAAACAATATTTTTCACATTCTGTTGTATTCCCCCCAAAAAATTAAAAATCTAAATGTTTTATCCTTTTAGGCCAATTTGTATTTTGCTACATGTTTTTGGTAAAAAAAAATCCCAATAAGCGTATTTTGATTGCTTTGCGCAAAAAGTTATCGTGTCTACAAACTAGGGGAAAGATTTATGTCATTTTTATTTATTTATTTATTTTTTTACTAGTAATGGCGGCGATCAGCGACTTTTGTTGATGGCGACAAGGGCCTCTTCCCGACAACCCTGGGATGTGGTTGTGGGGGTCTGCGGGTTTGGGGCTTATCGGAATCTTTATCAAGGGGCCCACAGATCCTGACCCCCCCCCTCCCCATGTGAATGGGTATTGGGTATCTTTCTTCCTGTTGTGACTCTGAGACAGGAAGTGAAAGGGTATCTCCACACGGGACATAGACATAACTTGGTTTTTACCATTCCCTACAAACACTATATTATCCAAAGTATTGGGACGCCAGCCTGTACACACACATGAGCTTTAACTACTTCCGGACTGGGAGGATTTGCCCCCTTAATGATCAGGCCATTTTTTGCGATTCGGCACTGGTTAATTTAACGGACAATTGCGCAGTTGTGCGATGCTGTATTTGAATAAAATTTATGCCCTTTTTTCCCCCCACAAATAGAGCTTTCTTTTGGTGGTATTTGATCACCTCTGTGATTTTTTTATTTTTTGCGCTATAAACAAAAAAACAGCGACAATTCTGAAAAAAAAACCAAAAACAAAAAAACAATATTTTTTGTACATTCTGCTATATAACATTCCCCCAAAAAAATGTAAAATCAAAATTTTTTAACATTTCAGGCCAATTTGTATTCTACTACGTATTTTTGGTAAAAATTGCAATAAGCGTATTTTGATTGGTTTGCGCAAAAGTTATCGCTTCTACTAACTATGGGAAAGATTTATTTAATTTTTATTGTTTTTTTTTTTGTACTAGTAATGGCGGCGATCTGCGATTTTTACCGGGACTGCGACATTACGACGGACAGTTCGGACCCCTAATTGACATTTTTTACACTTTTTAGGGGACCAGTGACATTACTACAGTAATCAGTGCGAAAAATATGCACTGTTACTGTACTAATGAGACTGGCAGGGAAGGGGTTAACACAGTGGGTGATCAAGGGGTTAAATGTAAGCCTAGGGGCGTGTTTATAACTGTATGGGGGTTGGGCTTTTGAAATGATCATAGAGACCTGTGATCCTATATAGAAGGATCACAGGCACTCTGTGATCATTTCAGAGAGAAGAACGATCAGCTGTGTTTACAACAGCTGACCGTTCTTCTCTCTCAGCGGGGAGCGATCGCGGGTGGCCGGCGGCAATCTGAGGACCTTGACTGGACCTTGAGTTCTGGCCTCAACCTGATAGAACACCTTTGGGATGAATTAGAACGGAGGCTGCGAGCCAGGCCTTTTCATCCAACATCAGTGCCTGTCCTCACAAATGCACTTCTGGAAGAATGGTCAAACATTCCCATAGACACACTCCTAAACCTTGTGGACAGCTTTCCCAGAAGAGTTGAAGCTGTTATAGCTGCAAAGGTTGGGCCAACTCAATATTGAACCCTACGGAGTAAGACTGGGATGCCATTAAAGTTCATGTGTGTGTACAGGGAGGCTTCCAATACTTTTGGTAATATAGTGTATATACTTCATCATAAATATACAGATATTTATATTTAGAATATACAGTATACAGAAAGGTATATAGGTACAGGTGTGATCCAGGGAGAGGATCCTGCACCCCAGTGTATGGAGAGGATCCTGCACCCCAGTGTATGGAGAGGATCCTGCACCCCAGTGTATGAAGGGGATCCTGCACCCCAGTGTATGGAGGGGATCCTGCACCCCAGTGTATGGAGGGGATCCTGCACCCCAGTGTATGAAGGGGATCCTGCACCCCAGTGTATGAAGGGGATCCTGCACCCCAGTGTATGGAGAGGATCCTGCACCCCAGTGTATGGAGGGGATCCTGCACCCCAGTGTATGGAGGGGATCCTGCACCCCAGTGTATGGAGAGGATCCTGCACCCCAGTGTATGAAGGGGATCCTGCACCCCAGTGTATGGAGGGGATCCTGCACCCCAGTGTATGGAGAGGATCCTGCACCCCAGTGTATGGAGAGGATCCTGCACCCCAGTGTATGGAGAGGATCCTGCACCCCAGTGTATGGAGGGGGTCCTGCACCCCAGTGTATGGAGAGGATCCTGCACCCCAGTGTATGAAGGGGATCCTGCACCCCAGTGTATGGAGAGGATCCTGCACCCCAGTGTATGAAGGGGATCCTGCACCCCAGTGTATGGAGGGGATCCTGCACCCCAGTGTATGAAGGGGATCCTGCACCCCAGTGTATGGAGGGGATCCTGCACCCCAGTACTGAACCTAAGCTGTAGCTGTTCTTTGGATCTTCTCTGCAACACCCAGATACAAGGCTCCTGTTTGTCCATATGTTTGAAAAAGGACTGTCTAGCCAATATTTAAAATTTTCATTACCCAACTCTCATTTTCCTTTGCAGGGTTGGATCTGACAGGCTGCAAAAACACCTGTGTTGTTCTATTCCCCAATTTTCTCAGCCTTCAGTCAGCAAATAATAAAAAAAAAATGTCATATGTGAAGTCTATGCCGGAATACTCTGAAATCTGCTGGAATTTACTTTTTTATTACCCAATTGCTAGCTTATGAAATGTAAAATGCTACTCGTGCCTTTAGCCATGCTGATATAAGAACTGCAGCCTTTACAGCACAACTCATCCTTTTCTCCATGCTGGTAATGTAATTCTCCAGTAATCCCCAATCATCACACCACTACCAATCTGAATGATGGGTCATCCAACCACTCGCAATCTTTTCAGGTCATCCCAGCCGCTCTTCTTCTTGTCTTCTGGAGACGCTGTCACCATGAATTGTGTGTTCATTTATGGGCGCGGTTTTACATTTTGATGACTTGCCCAGTGATGCCTTCTTCCAGAAGTGGGTACAGGTCTACTTGCAGCATACAGATGCCCCTTGATCACTGCGCCCTACTAGGAGAAGGTTCTTTACGGGGACAGTGCACATTGCCATAGGCCACCACTGGATGGAGGGGCTGTAACAGATATGTAACAAAGGAGAAAGTTTGGGACTTTATATGAGGCAACACCTAGTCAAAGCTGAGGTGCCTCCATCCCTAGTCATGAATGACAAATGGGGGAAGGGGGTAAAATTAAAAATACATAGGACAGTCGGCGTTCATATAGCATATGGTAGAGACAGGTAACATGTGCATGATTCCATGCCACAGTAGTAATTTTAAAAAAAGCGCCGAAGGCCTAGCAACCTTAACACTAAGGAAAACATAAGGAAGGGGGACAAGTGGGACTTTATATGAAGTGCATATTGGTTGGGGTGTATAACATGGCTAAAGTAAACACATGGGTGTACAACCAAGTAGCAGAAAGAACAACATTTTAATGATAAATGTCACCATCCATACAAATGACCATAAAGACATAGGTATATGTATAAAAAAGAGATGAATACAAAGGTAACACAATGGAATAGCGTATAAATACACAGTAATCAAGAGCTGATTGATCCTGAATAGTGTTGAGCGAACACGGACTGTATTATTCGTGTTCGTACCGAATAATTGGATTTTTTTTACCCGAACACGGACACGGACACTTTACTGTATGTTCGGGTAAAAATCCGTGTTCGGTCGTTTTATTTCCGGGTTTTGCATGCTTTGGCGCTCTTTTCATGGCGGGCTTTCAACAGCCAATCAACAATCGTTTAACTGGTGTGCCTTAAGCCATCCCAGCCATGCCTGCAAATGTCTTAGTAGCTGTGATTGGCCGTCTGAAGCATGTGACCAAGTCTTTATAAGTTCGAGGCAGCCGCCGCAGCAGCGTCATTCTGCTGCTTAGCTAAGGGACAGAGCACACATCAATGTGCTGGCTGCTGATTAGGGAAAGATAGGCAGGAAAAAACCATTTGTGTCCGGATAGAATTGAGGGACAGGTCGGAGTGTTTAGGCAGGGCGAGTTGTAGGCATTTTAGGGATAGAGTCTGCTGAATTATAGGGTCAGTGTCTTCTACAAACTACAATCGATATTGCTGTGTGGGGGGTGGGGTGAATCTGCACTCAATCCTGATCTACGATCTCTTCTCAATCCTGTTAGGGACAGAGTCTGCTGAATTTTAGGGAAACTGTGTTCTACAAACTACAATCGATATTGCTGTGTGGTGTGGGATTGGAGATAGGCAGGTGTCAGTGATCCACATCCATTTTTCTGTGTGTGAGCTGCAGTGAACACAATCTTTTTGGGCTGCAGTGAACACAATCTTTTTGGGCTGCAGTGAACACAATCTTTTTGGGCTGCAGTGAACACAATCTTTTTGGGGTGCAGTGAACAAAATCTTTTTGGGGTGCAGTGAACACAATCCTTTTTGGTGTGCAGTGAACACAATCTTTGTGGGGTGCAGTGAACAAAATCCTTTGTGGGGTGCAGTGAACACAATCTTTTTGGGGTGCAGTGAACAAAATCCTTTTTGGGGTGCAGTGAACAACATCCTTTTTGGGGTGCAGTGAACACAATCTTTTTGGGGTGCAGTGAACAAAATCCTTTGTGGGGTGCAGTGAACACAATCTTTTTGGGGTGCAGTGAACACAATCTTTTTGGGGTGGAGTGAACAACATCCTTTTTGGGGTGCAGTGAACAAAATCCTTTTTGGGGTGCAGTGAACAAAATCATTTTTGGGGTGCAGTGAACACAATCTTTTTGGGGTGCAGTGAACACAATCTTTGTGGGGTGCAGTGAACACAATCTTTTTGGGGTGGAGTGAACACAATCTTTTTGGGCTGCAGTGAACACAATCTTTTTGGGCTGCAGTGAACACAATCTTTTTGGGCTGCAGTGAACACAATCTTTTTGGGGTGCAGTGAACAAAATCTTTTTGGGGTGCAGTGAACACAATCCTTTTTGGTGTGCAGTGAACACAATCTTTGTGGGGTGCAGTGAACAAAATCCTTTGTGGGGTGCAGTGAACACAATCTTTTTGGGGTGCAGTGAACAAAATCCTTTTTGGGGTGCAGTGAACAACATCCTTTTTGGGGTGCAGTGAACACAATCTTTTTGGGGTGCAGTGAACAAAATCCTTTGTGGGGTGCAGTGAACACAATCTTTTTGGGGTGCAGTGAACACAATCTTTTTGGGGTGGAGTGAACAACATCCTTTTTGGGGTGCAGTGAACAAAATCCTTTTTGGGGTGCAGTGAACAAAATCATTTTTGGGGTGCAGTGAACACAATCTTTTTGGGGTGCAGTGAACACAATCTTTGTGGGGTGCAGTGAACACAATCTTTTTGGGGTGGAGTGAACAACATCCTTTTTGGGGTGCAGTGAACAACATCCTTTTTGGGGTGCAGTGAACACAATCTTTTTGGGGTGCAGTGAACACAATCTTTGTGGGGTACAGTGAACAGAATCTTTGTGGGGTGCAGTGAACACAATCTTTGGGGGGTACAGTGAACACAATCTTTTTGGGGTGCAGTGAACACAATCTTTGTGGGGTGCAGTGAACACAATCTTTTTGGGGTGGAGTGAAAAAAATCATTTTTGGGGTGCAGTGAACAACATCCTTTTTGGGGTGCAGTGATCAAAATCCTTTTTGGGGTGCAGTGAACACAATCTTTTTGGGGTGCAGTGAACAAAATCCTTTGTGGGGTGCAGTGAACAGAATCTTTGTGGGGTGCAGTGAACACAATCTTTGGGGGGGTACAGTGAACACAATCTTTTTGGGGTGCAGTGAACACAATCTTTGTGGGGTACAGTGAACAGAATCTTTGTGGGGTGCAGTGAACACAATCTTTGGGGGGTACAGTGAACACAATCTTTTTGGGGTGCAGTGAACACAATCTTTGGGGGGTACAGTGAACACAATCTTTTTGGGGTGCAGTGAACACAATCTTTGTGGGGTGCAGTGAACACAATCTTTGGGGGGGTACAGTGAACACAATCTTTTTGGGGTGCAGTGAACACAATCTTTGTGGGGTACAGTGAACAGAATCTTTGTGGGGTGCAGTGAACACAATCTTTGGGGGGTACAGTGAACACAATCTTTTTGGGGTGCAGTGAACACAATCTTTGGGGGGTACAGTGAACACAATCTTTTTGGGGTGCAGTGAACACAATCTTTGTGGGGTGCAGTGAACACAATCTTTGGGGGGGTACAGTGAACACAATCTTTTTGGGGTGCAGTGAACAACATCCTTTTAGGGTGCAGTGAACACAATCTTTGTGGGGTGCAGTGAACAACATCCTTTTAGGGTGCAGTGAACACAATCTTTGTGGGGTACAGTGAACAGAATCTTTGTGGGGTGCAGTGAACACAATCTTTGGGGGGTACAGTGAACACAATCTTTGTGAGTTGCAGTGAACACAATCTTTGTGGGGTGCAGTGAACACAATCATTGTGGGGTGCAGTGAACTCAATCTTTGTGGGGTACAGTGAACACAATCTCATACTTCTGAAGATTTGAGGGTGCTGCCTGTTCCATACTCCCCCTACTCCTCATCTAGCCTTTTAGGGGTACAAACAATAGTAATTGGGGCCTAGTGTGGTTGTGTACGTGTGATATACATACACTTTTTTTGGATCATATTTTCTATTCCGCTATTTAATCAAAAACCTTTGGGGATCAGTTAAATTGGGGGATAGTCTGTGTTGGTACGTGTGAGAGAGATCCACCTTTCCAAGTTGTTGGGGTTCATCTCATACTTCTGAAGGTTTGAGGGTGCTGCCTGTTCCATACTCCCCCTACTCCTAGCCTTTTAGGGGTACAAACAATAGTAATTGGGGCCTAGTGTGGTTGTGTACGTGTGATATACATACACTTTTTTTGGATCATATTTTCTATTCCGCTATTTAATCAAAAACCTTTGGGGATCAGTTAAATTGGGGGATAGTCTGTGTTGGTACGTGTGAGAGAGATCCACCTTTCCAAGTTGTTGGGGTTCATCTCATACTTCTGAAGGTTTGAGGGTGCTGCCTGTTCCATACCCCCCCTACTCCTCATCTAGCCTTTTAGGGGTACAAACAATAGTAATTGGGGCCTAGTGTGGTTGTGTACGTGTGATATACATACACTTTTTTTGGATCATATTTTCTATTCCGCTATTTAATCAAAAACCTTTGGGGATCAGTTAAATTGGGGGATAGTCTGTGTTGGTACGTGTGAGAGAGATCCACCTTTCCAAGTTGTTGGGGTTCATCTCATACTTCTGAAGGTTTGAGGGTGCTGCCTGTTCCATACTCCCCCTACTCCTCATCTAGCCTTTTAGGGGTACAAACAATAGTAATTGGGGCCCAGTGTGGTTGTGTACGTGTGATATACATACACTTTTTTTGGATCATATTTTCTATTCCGCTATTTAATCAAAAACCTTTGGGGATCAGTTAAATTGGGGGATAGTCTGTGTTGGTACGTGTGAGAGAGATCCACCTTTCCAAGTTGTTGGGGTTCATCTCATACTTCTGAAGGTTTGAGGGTGCTGCCTGTTCCATACTCCCCCTACTCCTCATCTAGCCTTTTAGGGGTACAAACAATAGTAATTGGGGCCCAGTGTGGTTGTGTACGTGTGATATACATACACTTTTTTTGGATCATATTTTCTATTCCGCTATTTAATCAAAAACCTTTGGGGATCAGTTAAATTGGGGGATAGTCTGTGTTGGTACGTGTGAGAGAGATCCACCTTTCCAAGTTGTTGGGGTTCATCTCATACTTCTGAAGGTTTGAGGGTGCTGCCTGTTCCATACTCCCCCTACTCCTAGCCTTTTAGGGGTACAAACAATAGTAATTGGGGCCTAGTGTGGTTGTGTACGTGTGATATACATACACTTTTTTTGGATCATATTTTCTATTCCGCTATTTAATCAAAAACCTTTGGGGAACAGTTAAATTGGGGGATAGTCTGTGTTGGTACGTGTGAGAGAGATCCACCTTTCCAAGTTTTTGGGGTTCATCTCATACTTCTGAAGATTTGAGGGTGCTGCCTGTTCCATACCCCCCCTACTCCTCATCTAGCCTTTTAGGGGTACAAACAATAGTAATTGGGGCCTAGTGTGGTTGTGTACGTGTGATATACATACACTTTTTTTGGATCATATTTTCTATTCCGCTATTTAATCAAAAACCTTTGGGGATCAGTTAAATTGGGGGATTGTCTGTGTTGGTACGTGTGAGAGAGATCCACCTTTCCAAGTTGTTGGGGTTCATCTCATACTTCTGAAGGTTTGAGGGTGCTGCCTGTTCCATACCCCCCCTACTCCTCATCTAGCCTTTTAGGGGTACAAACAATAGTAATTGGGGCCTAGTGTGGTTGTGTACGTGTGATATACATACACTTTTTTTGGATCATATTTTCTATTCCGCTATTTAATCAAAAACCTTTGGGGATCAGTTAAATTGGGGGATAGTCTGTGTTGGTACGTGTGAGAGAGATCCACCTTTCCAAGTTGTTGGGGTTCATCTCATACTTCTGAAGGTTTGAGGGTGCTGCCTGTTCCATACTCCCCCTACTCCTCATCTAGCCTTTTAGGGGTACAAACAATAGTAATTGGGGCCTAGTGTGGTTGTGTACGTGTGATATACATACACTTTTTTTGGATCATATTTTCTATTCCGCTATTTAATCAAAAACCTTTGGGGATCAGTTAAATTGGGGGATAGTCTGTGTTGGTACGTGTGAGAGAGATCCACCTTTCCAAGTTGTTGGGGTTCATCTCATACTTCTGAAGGTTTGAGGGTGCTGCCTGTTCCATACTCCCCCTACTCCTAGCCTTTTAGGGGTACAAACAATAGTAATTGGGGCCCAGTGTGGTTGTGTACGTGTGATATACATACACTTTTTTTGGATCATATTTTCTATTCCGCTATTTAATCAAAAACCTTTGGGGATCAGTTAAATTGGGGGATAGTCTGTGTTGGTACGTGTGAGAGAGATCCACCTTTCCAAGTTGTTGGGGTTCATCTCATACTTCTGAAGGTTTGAGGGTGCTGCCTGTTCCATACCCCCCCTACTCCTCATCTAGCCTTTTAGGGGTACAAACAATAGTAATTGGGGCCTAGTGTGGTTGTGTACGTGTGATATACATACACTTTTTTTGGATCATATTTTCTATTCCGCTATTTAATCAAAAACCTTTGGGGATCAGTTAAATTGGGGGATAGTCTGTGTTGGTACGTGTGAGAGAGATCCACCTTTCCAAGTTGTTGGGGTTCATCTCATACTTCTGAAGGTTTGAGGGTGCTGCCTGTTCCATACTCCCCCTACTCCTCATCTAGCCTTTTAGGGGTACAAACAATAGTAATTGGGGCCCAGTGTGGTTGTGTACGTGTGATATACATACACTTTTTTTGGATCATATTTTCTATTCCGCTATTTAATCAAAAACCTTTGGGGATCAGTTAAATTGGGGGATAGTCTGTGTTGGTACGTGTGAGAGAGATCCACCTTTCCAAGTTTTTGGGGTTCATCTCATACTTCTGAAGGTTTGAGGGTGCTGCCTGTTCCATACCCCCCCTACTCCTCATCTAGCCTTTTAGGGGTACAAACAATAGTAATTGGGGCCTAGTGTGGTTGTGTACGTGTGATATACATACACTTTTTTTGGATCATATTTTCTATTCCGCTATTTAATCAAAAACCTTTGGGGATCAGTTAAATTGGGGGATAGTCTGTGTTGGTACGTGTGAGAGAGATCCACCTTTCCAAGTTGTTGGGGTTCATCTCATACTTCTGAAGGTTTGAGGGTGCTGCCTGTTCCATACCCCCCCTACTCCTCATCTAGCCTTTTAGGGGTACAAACAATAGTAATTGGGGCCTAGTGTGGTTGTGTACGTGTGATATACATACACTTTTTTTGGATCATATTTTCTATTCCGCTATTTAATCAAAAACCTTTGGGGATCAGTTAAATTGGGGGATAGTCTGTGTTGGTACGTGTGAGAGAGATCCACCTTTCCAAGTTGTTGGGGTTCATCTCATACTTCTGAAGGTTTGAGGGTGCTGCCTGTTCCATACCCCCCTACTCCTCATCTAGCCTTTTAGGGGTACAAACAATAGTAATTGGGGCCTAGTGTGGTTGTGTACGTGTGATATACATACACTTTTTTTGGATCATATTTTCTATTCCGCTATTTAATCAAAAACCTTTGGGGATCAGTTAAATTGGGGGATAGTCTGTGTTGGTACGTGTGAGAGAGATCCACCTTTCCAAGTTGTTGGGGTTCATCTCATACTTCTGAAGGTTTGAGGGTGCTGCCTGTTCCATACTCCCCCTACTCCTCATCTAGCCTTTTAGGGGTACAAACAATAGTAATTGGGGCCCAGTGTGGTTGTGTACGTGTGATATACATACACTTTTTTTGGATCATATTTTCTATTCCGCTATTTAATCAAAAACCTTTGGGGATCAGTTAAATTGGGGGATAGTCTGTGTTGGTACGTGTGAGAGAGATCCACCTTTCCAAGTTGTTGGGGTTCATCTCATACTTCTGAAGGTTTGAGGGTGCTGCCTGTTCCATACCCCCCCTACTCCTCATCTAGCCTTTTAGGGGTACAAACAATAGTAATTGGGGCCTAGTGTGGTTGTGTACGTGTGATATACATACACTTTTTTTGGATCATATTTTCTATTCCGCTATTTAATCAAAAACCTTTGGGGATCAGTTAAATTGGGGGATAGTCTGTGTTGGTACGTGTGAGAGAGATCCACCTTTCCAAGTTGTTGGGGTTCATCTCATACTTCTGAAGGTTTGAGGGTGCTGCCTGTTCCATACTCCCCCTACTCCTCATCTAGCCTTTTAGGGGTACAAACAATAGTAATTGGGGCCCAGTGTGGTTGTGTACGTGTGATATACATACACTTTTTTTGGATCATATTTTCTATTCCGCTATTTAATCAAAAACCTTTGGGGATCAGTTAAATTGGGGGATAGTCTGTGTTGGTACGTGTGAGAGAGATCCACCTTTCCAAGTTGTTGGGGTTCATCTCATACTTCTGAAGGTTTGAGGGTGCTGCCTGTTCCATACTCCCCCTACTCCTAGCCTTTTAGGGGTACAAACAATAGTAATTGGGGCCTAGTGTGGTTGTGTACGTGTGATATACATACACTTTTTTTGGATCATATTTTCTATTCCGCTATTTAATCAAAAACCTTTGGGGATCAGTTAAATTGGGGGATAGTCTGTGTTGGTACGTGTGAGAGAGATCCACCTTTCCAAGTTGTTGGGGTTCATCTCATACTTCTGAAGGTTTGAGGGTGCTGTCTGTTCCATACTCCCCCTACTCCTCATCTAGCCTTTTAGGGGTACAAACAATAGTAATTGGGGCCTAGTGTGGTTGTGTACGTGTGATATACATACACTTTTTTTGGATCATATTTTCTATTCCGCTATTTAATCAAAAACCTTTGGGGATCAGTTAAATTGGGGGATAGTCTGTGTTGGTACGTGTGAGAGAGATCCACCTTTCCAAGTTGTTGGGGTTCATCTCATACTTCTGAAGGTTTGAGGGTGCTGCCTGTTCCATACCCCCCCTACTCCTCATCTAGCCTTTTAGGGGTACAAACAATAGTAATTGGGGCCTAGTGTGGTTGTGTACGTGTGATATACATACACTTTTTTTGGATCATATTTTCTATTCCGCTATTTAATCAAAAACCTTTGGGGATCAGTTAAATTGGGGGATAGTCTGTGTTGGTACGTGTGAGAGAGATCCACCTTTCCAAGTTGTTGGGGTTCATCTCATACTTCTGAAGGTTTGAGGGTGCTGCCTGTTCCATACCCCCCCTACTCCTCATCTAGCCTTTTAGGGGTACAAACAATAGTAATTGGGGCCTAGTGTGGTTGTGTACGTGTGATATACATACACTTTTTTTGGATCATATTTTCTATTCCGCTATTTAATCAAAAACCTTTGGGGATCAGTTAAATTGGGGGATAGTCTGTGTTGGTACGTGTGAGAGAGATCCACCTTTCCAAGTTGTTGGGGTTCATCTCATACTTCTGAAGGTTTGAGGGTGCTGCCTGTTCCATACTCCCCCTACTCCTCATCTAGCCTTTTAGGGGTACAAACAATAGTAATTGGGGCCTAGTGTGGTTGTGTACGTGTGATATACATACACTTTTTTTGGATCATATTTTCTATTCCGCTATTTAATCAAAAACCTTTGGGGATCAGTTAAATTGGGGGATAGTCTGTGTTGGTACGTGTGAGAGAGATCCACCTTTCCAAGTTGTTGGGGTTCATCTCATACTTCTGAAGGTTTGAGGGTGCTGCCTGTTCCATACTCCCCCTACTCCTCATCTAGCCTTTTAGGGGTACAAACAATAGTAATTGGGGCCTAGTGTGGTTGTGTACGTGTGATATACATACACTTTTTTTGGATCATATTTTCTATTCCGCTATTTAATCAAAAACCTTTGGGGATCAGTTAAATTGGGGGATAGTCTGTGTTGGTACGTGTGAGAGAGATCCACCTTTCCAAGTTGTTGGGGTTCATCTCATACTTCTGAAGGTTTGAGGGTGCTGCCTGTTCCATACCCCCCCTACTCCTCATCTAGCCTTTTAGGGGTACAAACAATAGTAATTGGGGCCTAGTGTGGTTGTGTACGTGTGATATACATACACTTTTTTTGGATCATATTTTCTATTCCGCTATTTAATCAAAAACCTTTGGGGATCAGTTAAATTGGGGGATAGTCTGTGTTGGTACGTGTGAGAGAGATCCACCTTTCCAAGTTGTTGGGGTTCATCTCATACTTCTGAAGGTTTGAGGGTGCTGCCTGTTCCATACTCCCCCTACTCCTCATCTAGCCTTTTAGGGGTACAAACAATAGTAATTGGGGCCTAGTGTGGTTGTGTACGTGTGATATACATACACTTTTTTTGGATCATATTTTCTATTCCGCTATTTAATCAAAAACCTTTGGGGATCAGTTAAATTGGGGGATAGTCTGTGTTGGTACGTGTGAGAGAGATCCACCTTTCCAAGTTGTTGGGGTTCATCTCATACTTCTGAAGGTTTGAGGGTGCTGCCTGTTCCATACCCCCCCTACTCCTCATCTAGCCTTTTAGGGGTACAAACAATAGTAATTGGGGCCTAGTGTGGTTGTGTACGTGTGATATACATACACTTTTTTTGGATCATATTTTCTATTCCGCTATTTAATCAAAAACCTTTGGGGATCAGTTAAATTGGGGGATAGTCTGTGTTGGTACGTGTGAGAGAGATCCACCTTTCCAAGTTGTTGGGGTTCATCTCATACTTCTGAAGGTTTGAGGGTGCTGCCTGTTCCATACTCCTCCTCCTACTGCTCAACCATCCTTTTAGGGGTACAAACAATAGTAGTTGGGGCCTAGTGTGGTGGTGTACGTGCGAGATACATACACTTTCTTTTTGATCATATTTTCTATTCCGCTATTCAATTAAAACCTTTGGGGATCAATTCAATTGCGAGATAGTCTGTGTCGGTACGTGTGAGATCCACCTTTCCAAGTTGTTGGGGTTCATCTCATACTTCTGAAGATTTGAGGGTGCTGCCTGTTCCATACTCCTGCTCCTACTGCTCAACCATCCTTTTAGGGGTACAAACAATAGTAATTGGGGCCTAGTGTGGTTGTGTACGTGCGAGATACATACACTTTTTTTGATCATATTTCCTATTCCGCTATTCAATAAAAACCTTTGAGGATCAATTGAATTGCGGGATAGTCTGTGTCGGTACGTGTGAGATCCACCTTTCCAAGTTTTTGGGGTTCATCTCATACTTCTGAAGATTTGAGGGTGCTGCCTGTTCCATACTCCTCCTCCTACTCCTCATCCATCCTTTTAGGGGTACAAACAATAGTAATTGGGGCCTAGTGTGGTTGTGTACGTGCGAGATACATACACTTTTTTTGATCATATTTCCTATTCCGCTATTCAATAAAAACCTTTGAGGATCAATTGAATTGCGGGATAGTCTGTGTCGGTACGTGTGAGATCCACCTTTCCAAGTTTTTGGGGTTCATCTCATACTTCTGAAGATTTGAGGGTGCTGCCTGTTCCATACTCCTCCTCCTACTCCTCATCCATCCTTTTAGGGGTACAAACAATAGTAATTGGGGCCTAGTGTGGTTGTGTACGTGCGAGATACATACACTTTTTTTGATCATATTTCCTATTCCGCTATTCAATAAAAACCTTTGAGGATCAATTGAATTGCGGGATAGTCTGTGTCGGTACGTGTGAGATCCACCTTTCCAAGTTTTTGGGGTTCATCTCATACTTCTGAAGATTTGAGGGTGCTGTCTGTTCCATACTCCTCCTACTCCTCATCCATCCTTTTAGGGGTAGAAACAATAGTAATTGGGGCCTAGTGTGGTTTTGTACGTGCGAGATACATACACTTTTTTGGATCATATTTCCTATTCCGCTATTCAATAAAAACCTTTCTAGGGCAAGATCTTAAATTACAGAAATATGAGGAGACCGTCAAATAAGGGCCGTGGCCTGGGTCGTGGTGCTGCTGGTAGAGCTCCTGTTGCAAGGAGAGGACGTGGTCGATCTGTGCCAGCTACACGCACAAGTGAAACACCTTCCTCAAGTGTGAGTAGGCGACAGAACCTGCATCAGTATTTGGTAGGGCATCAAACGCCCCTAGAAGTGATGAGGCCAGAACAAGTTGAGGCGATAGTAGATTGGTTTGCTGCTGACAGTGCCTCCAGTTCCTTCACATTGTCTCCCACCCAGTCTACTGCAGAAAGGTCAGAGTTGGCACCTGCAGCCAATGTCCAACCGTCTTTCACCTCACCCCCTTGCAAATCAGGCCAGCAGTCTGAGCCCCAAGCCATACAGCAGTCTCTTATTCTTTTTGAGGACTCTGTCAGCAGGGTTTCCCAGGGCCATCCACCTAGCCCTGCCCCAGAAGTGGAAGAGATTGAGTGCAGCGATGCCCAACCACTTATTTCTCAAGATGAGTACATGCAAGGATCATCGCAGCACGTCTCCGATGATGACGAAACGCAGGTGCCAACTGCTGCGGCGTTCAGCATTGTGGAGACCGACAAGGAGGGCAGGGGTGAAGACTGGGTGGAAGATGATGTGGAGGACGATGAGGTCCTCGACCCCACATGGAATGAACGTCATGCAGGTGACCTGAGTAGTTTGGAGGAAGAGGCGGTGGTCGCACAGAGCCACCAGCACAGCAGAAGAGGGAGCAGGGTGCAGAAGCGGAGCGGCCGTGCCCTAGACACTACGCCCGCTACTGCCCAACGCAGCAAGGGAACGAGCGCACCAAAGTCAGCTCAAAGGAGTTCTCTAGCGTGGAAGTTCTTTAGAAAATGTGCTGATGACAGGACACGAGTGGTTTGCACCCTGTGCAATCAGAGCTTGAAGCGAGGCATAAACCTTCTCAACCTGAGCACAACCTGCATGATCAGGCATCTAAGTGCAAAGCACGAGCTGCAGTGGAGTACACACCTTCAAAACCAAGAAACGTCTCTGGCTCATCCTGCTTCCTCTTCTGCTGCAGTCTCGGCCGCTCCAGCCACATCTGTAGTGATACCGGCACCTGCCACCCCGCAAACAGACGATCTGTCAGCAACACCACCACCTGGGTCACCAACAACCATCTCCACAATGTCCCGTGGAAGCGTTCAGCTTTCCATCTCCCAAACACTTGAGAGGAAGAGGAAGTACCCCCCTACCCACCCGCGATCCCTGGCCCTGAATGCCAGCATTTCAAAATTATTGGCCTTTGAAATGCTGTCATTCCGTCTGGTGGAGACGCACAGTTTTAAAAACCTTATGTCGGTGGCTGTCCCACAGTACGTCGTGCCCAGCCGCCACTACTTTTCCAGGCAAGCTATCCCTTCCCTGCACAACCAAGTGGGGGAAAATATCAGGTGTGCACTGCGCAACGCCATCTGTGCCAAGGTCCACCTAACTACGGATACGTGGACCAGTAAGCACGGTCAGGGGCGTTATATCTCCCTAACGGCACACTGGGTAAATGCAGTGGCGGATGGGCCTGAGGCGGATAGCAATTTGGCGCATGTCCTTCCACCACCGAGGATTGCAGGGCGCTTCAGTTTGCCTCCTGTTCCTAACTCCTCCTACTCCGCTTCCTCATCCTCTACCGCCTCCTCATCCGGACAGCGTAACACCTTCACCACCAACTTCAGCACGGCCAGGGGTAAACGACAGCAGGCAGTTTTACAACTTGCCTGTTTGGGGGACAAACCACACACCGCGCAGGAGTTGTGGAGGAGCATGGAACAGCAGACAAATGAGTGGTTGCTGCCAGCGAGCCTCAAGCCCGGCCTGGTGGTGTGCGATAACGGGCGAAATCTCATAGCAGCTCTGGGCCTAGCCGGTTTGACGCACATCCCTTGCCTGGCGCATGTGCTGAATTTGGTGGTGCAGAGGTTCCTTAAAAACTACCCCGATATGTCAGAGCTGCTGCAGAAAGTGCGGGCCGTTTGTGCGCACTTTCGGCGTTCTCACCCTGCTGCTGCTCGCCTGGCAGCGCTGCAGCGTAACTTCGGCCTTCCCGCTCACCGCCTCATATGTGACGTGCCCACAAGGTGGAACTCCACCTTGCACATGCTGGAAAGACTGTGCGAGCAGCAGCAGGCCATAGTGGAGTTTCAGCTGCAGCACGCACGCGTGAGTCGCTCTGCGGAACAGCACCACTTCACCACCAATAACTGGGCCTCCATGCGAGACCTGTGTGCCTTGTTGCGCTGTTTTGAGTACTCCACCAACATGGCCAGTGGCAATGACGCCGTTCTCAGCTTAACTATCCCACTTCTATGCCTCCTTGAAAAAACAATTCGGGCGATGATGGAAGAGGATGTGGCACAGGATGAGGAGGAGGAGGAGGATGAAGAGGTAACATTTCCAAGGCTTTCAGGGCAGTCATTCGCAAGGGGCTCCGAGGGTGGGTTCCTGCACACGCAAACGCCAGGGACGCAATTGTCCAGCAGGGGCACAGTTCTGGAGGATGAGGAGGATGAGGAGGAGGAGGAGCTGGAGGAGGAGATGGAACCATGTTCACAGCAGGGTGGCACCCAGGCCAGCTCATGGCCATCACTGGTGCGTGGCTGGGGGGATACAGAGGACACGGACGATACACCTCCCACAGAGGACAGCCTTTCGTTGCCTCTGGGCAGCCTGGCACACATGAGCGATTACATGCCTTCAGTGTCTCCACAACGACCGCCGAGTTGCCCACATTCTAACTTGTGCTGATTACTGGGTGGCCACGCTGCTGGATCCCCGTTACAAGGACAACGTACCGTCCTTAATTCACTCACTGGAGCGCGATCGCAAGATGCGCGAGTACAAGCGCACGCTGGTAGACGCCATGCTGCTGGCATTCCCATCTGACAGCGGGGCCACAGTGGAAGCACAAGGCAGAGGAGGAGGAGGAGGAGGTCGCCAACGCAACCAGGGCACCGCCAGCACCTCAGAAGGCAGGGTTAGCATGGCCGAAATGTGGAAAAGCTTTGTCAGCACGCCACAACAAACAGCAGCACCAGCAGCTCAGATGGAACGTCTTAGCAGGAGGCAGCATTTTACCAACATGGTGGAGCAGTATGTGTGCACACGCCTACATGTAGTGAATGACGGGTCTGCCCCCTTCAACTTCTGGGTCTCCAAATTGGGCACATGGCCTGAGCTTGCCCTTTACGCCTTGGAGGTGCTGGCGTGCCCTGCAGCCAGTGTATTATCTGAACGGGTATTTAGCACGGCTGGGGGCGTTATAACAGACAAGCGCAGCCGCCTGTCCAGAGACAATGTGGACAAGCTCACGTTCATTAAAATGAACCAGGCATGGATCCCACGGGACTTTTCCGTACCTTATGCAGAATAGCAATGGATACCGACCTTACCCACCCATTGTTCCATTTTTGCTCTTTCTCACTCTTTTGGGGTGTACCCTCATTTAAAATTTTTGAAAAGAAGCAGTGTTGGCTACCTCGTCCTCCTCCTCAGGGCCAGATTAATGTAGGGGCTATTGGAGCTGCAGCTCCAGGCCCCTACCTTTTATATAGTCCCCGGGTTGGCCATATTCACTGTTACCGCTCTTCTGTCACTTGTAAACACAGAAGTCTGGCTTCTATGCTCGCTTCCCCAGGCAGCACCCTCAGAACCTCCCCACACAGCGTGAAGGCCGGACAAGGAGGGACAGTTGGTGATGCATGGATGTGTTTATGGGCTTCAGAGACAGCATCCCATGTTGAATTAGGCATGCATGGCTGCACCCTTCCTCCTCTGGGTGCATGGCAAGGCACGGCCCTTAAGGCCCTTCAAAATCCTCAGCACCAAGCCCATGATGCTGTTAATCCGGCCCTGGTCCTCCTCCACCGCCGCTTCCACCTACACCGCCCATAGGTGTGCGCAGCCTATTGCATTAAGGTGTGCACCCCAAAGTTGAAATACACATGCATGTGTTTGCCAGCAGGGAGAGTAATGTATCGGGGCCATGTACCTGTAGGCAAGGAGAAATAGAGCAGAGCAGGTCCCAGGGAGATCTTTCCCATCTCCTCACTGGCAATGCTATGTGCCCTAGGTGATTAGGGTGTGCCCAGGCACACCCAGCACACCCTGTGCGCACGCCTATGTCACCGCCACATCCACCACCACCTCAACCTCCCTCCTACTCCATATGGGCCTCGTCCTTCAGAGATGAAGAAGAACATTGTTTTATTTTTCTGTTTTTTTTTGTTGTTTTAAGTTATTTCCCTATCCACATTTGTTTGCAGAGCACTTGCCATGCTCTTAATTACGTTTTGCTGCCATTTGCAGCACTCTAGCCCTTTCCTTTGGTGTTTTAGAGCCATTTTAGTGCCTTAAAGTTCGGGTCCCCATTGACTTCAATGGGGTTCGGTGTCCGGGAAAAGTTCGGTAAAAGTCCGGGACACGGACCCGGACTTTTTTTTAAAGTTCTGCCGAACCCGTCGAACACGGACATCTAGGTGTCCGCTCAACCCTAATCCTGAACAGATGAAGCCATGGCTAAAAATGGGTATATAAAACCAATTCGGTATAATAGGTAAAATATTAAAAGGAATGCATGGTAACGGCTCTACGCATTTCGTGGAGTAAGTTCCACTTCTTCAGGAGCAGATGCATCCCTTGTCAAGCTTGATGGTAGAAAAATAGGATAATATGCTGTGTGGGCAACAGTCCAACCGGGGAAGATGTCTAAGCGGGAGCTGTGGGAGCCCGGTCTCGGGCCAGTGGGGAACGACAAGAGGACATCAAAAGGAAGAATTAAATGAACCCAGGTGTGTAGAGTAGATGGCATAGATGGGTAACTAGCCAACGGATACCAATAGCGGCCAAAGAACAGCTCCCATCGTCACGTCAGCACTCAGAGGAAGGGACGAGGACGCCACATCACGGGTGGCAGCAGTCAACCCGATAACAGATATGTGACTGTCACTTTGGAGCATTTTGAATAGGGGAAATGGGAAAAAAAGGAAGATGTGCAGAGACCAGGAGTGAACCTTCCTAAGAATTCTGGGGGATCCTGGAATGTAGGCTTTAAAGCCCAATTAAACTTTCATTTTAAATCAGTGTATCAGTCATGTACAAGTCATTTGTAAAGGAAATGATATTTCGGTTCTCCTATGGTGGTGTCTGAATGGCCAGATATTAGTGCCTTCTTCGGACCTACACGACCTAATCGCCGTAATGAAATGAATATAACGGGCGCACTGCCAATTATATAGTAGATGCATCAATACGTCTCATATAATTTCAATTTGGATATACGGTCCATGCCTACTAGACCAGGGGTTCCCAAACTACGGGCCTCCAGGTGTTCAGGAACTACAATTCCCATCATTCCTAGTCAAGTCTGTGAATGTCAGTTTTACAATGCCTCATGGGATGTGTAGTTCTGCAACAGCTGGAGGGCCGTAGTTTGGGAATCCCTGTACTAGACATATCATCATCTTGCAGAAAATTTCGCCCAGACTATTGGTCTGCATCAATTTGAAACACTAGCTGGTTCTCTGGTCTCTGATTAAGCCCTGAAGAAGCGAAGTCAAGCGAAACGCGTTGGCTGCACAGGGACCATATCCATCCTTATGACTGAGACTCTACCATCTGGTTACCTACTTTGTGTTCCAATTTTAATATATGTGTTACATGTATATATGTATTTCTAGCCATGCCCCCTTTTTTTTATTGATTGATAGTTAATAAAATGTGTTTTAACCTTACTACTGTGTGGCGTTAAGTCTATTGACCATCTCATTTGAGCCTTGAAAGCCCCACTTTTTTCTATATTGTTTTCGTAGTACATAGGGGTGTGGCTCATATTTTGCGCAGTCATTTTAAATCAGCTGAATACATTCTAGGTGAACACATGAAAAAAAAAAGGGGGTTCAGTGTCTAACGCAGTCTTTCTTAACTTTGGGGCCATTTGGAAAATGGCTCTTACACTGGTGGTCAGTGGGAAAAATGCCACTCTTACAGTCAGCTAAAAAAGATCATTGGTGTCATGCTACTGGCTCTGCTAAGTGGTGATGGATCTGGAACTATGAAGGCTCCATCAGAAGGCCAAGTAGCCACAGCTCAAAGAACTCAAAGCAACCTCTGAAGGAGCCTTAGGGTTCTATAGAACACTGCTTAAAAATGTCTGGTCTAACAGTTTTTTTTTTAAAGCAGTAGAGGTCAGATATACCATCTGCTGAGTGTTGGACCTCTGCAGAGAGACCTCTGCTTCCCCACTGGTGACAAGGGTCCTTCTCCGCATCATGCTGGAGGGGACAGGGTTTTCTATTCAAGCTGTAGCAGCTCTATATAGAAAATCCATTTTGGGACATTGAACACCTTTTGTTTTTCATGCACCTGGAATGTATTTGGTTGTTTGAAATTGATAGTTCAATTGGGCTGTAAAGCTGAACTCATAGGCATAGAAGAAAAAGTACTGTATATTGTCGATAGAGATCCCTTGACCTATCTAGAATGGTGTGTCCTATTGCAGGTGAATGCTTCTCTGTTGACCAAGCTACCTAACTTCCTTAGTTATTTCCTCCATTTGACTCCAATTCTGTTGATTGATCACTCCTGTAAGCATTAACGCTGTGATTGGTAAGCTTACCTGACCCCTATGTGTTCTGAAGAGGAAGGTTATGCACTACCATGCTGCTTTGAATGAACATTTTTCATTATGAATTGTGTGTACAGCAGAGGTGTAACTAGAGCCTTCGGGGCCCCGGTGCAAGAAACCATGAAGGGCCCCCCGGACCCTTCCCTTCAAGCCTGGGGCTCTTCCCACTGATCCTGGGGCCCTTTACTCTTGTTGCGGGGTCCTTTATTACGGTCCAGCAGAGGGACCCTTTCACAAGTTCTGCAGGGGGCCCTTGGGGGCTCCCCATGGTGGTGGAATGCCAGGGCTCGGTCGCAAGTGTAACCTTTGCGATCCTGGAAGTTTACTTGCTGGTGTCAGTAGTTTTTATTTTTTGGTATTTTAATTGTATTCTTTTTTATAATTTTATTTTATTTTTCTACAATGTCACTGACTATGACTCTGTCCATTCAGAAAAGGAAGGAGCTGGTAAATTACATATTTACTGACCCCTTCCTGGTTCTCTATTGTGACACATCCCCTGCAGCAGCCGGCAGGAGAGGGGAGGGAGCACAGTGGGGGGACAGCACATTGGGAGGGGGGGGGGGACCAGCAGAGCACACAGGGGCCCAGAGACAGCAGAACACAAGTGAACTGGATAGGAGGGGCGGCGGGGGCAGCATACAGAGGAACCAATCTCCTCCATTTTCCTTCTGCAGCTACAGGAGGAAGAAGGAGGGCAATGATTTCTCTACATGCTGCCCCCCCCCTCCTATTCAGGTGTACAGGGGAGCTGCACAGGGCCCCTGGAGCATGTGGCCCGGTTGCAATTGCAACCTCTGCAACCCCTGTAGTTATGCCCCTGGTGTACAGTTGTCACCTCCAGAGGTATCCTCATAAAGCATCTCCCAGGATCTTCCCAGATCAGGTTGTCCTCTTGCCTGGAAGTGTAGTTGGCCTGTGGCTGGCTGAGTCACTAAAGTCAGACACCGCCCTTGGCTGCCATTTTTCAAAGCTAAGTTGAGGCAGAAATATTCACATAGCAGCAAAATGTAGTAAGTGGAAACTACACATATATATATTTTTTATAACACATAACTATTTTCATAGCAGACTATGCAGCTGCTTAGGAGCCCAGAGCTGTCTGCCTATACCGTGATTTATCCAAGTAACAATAGCATTCAGCACTGACATTTAGATTAAAGGTATATATTGTGAATGGGAAAAAATGTAGAGGAACAACCATTTAAATGGAGTGTAAAGAGACATGGGGCACCATAATGGTTTTTCTATATGGCCTTGTTACAGATATTTATGTTTTTGTTTTTTGTTTTATTTTTTCTTGGTATCCTTAATTTTCGAGAGCTTTATTAGAAAATTTGGAGGCCCTGCTGGTTGGGGGTTTCTGTCTACTAGCTTATGAAACAATCTGACAATGGTCACCGTGAAAAATATAGAAGGAGACTCTCCCTATTGGGGACACAACCATTAAAACCTGAAAGGCTTCAAACTCTGCTACATTCGATGATAACGTTTCAGCTTTAAATACTTTTTAAGCCACACTTGTGTATCTGCCTGGACCAATCAGTAGATAGATGAGGCAGGGCAGTTTTTGAACCCCCCCACTCTTGCCGTACTTTGTATAAGAAGATTTCCCAGCAGAAGTCCTAAAGTAATATTACAAAAAGTCTGTAACTTGTATTAAATTGACTGATAAAATATTTTGAAACCAATAAAAACCCTCTTCCAAAACCAATTATATAATGTAATGCAGCTTTCCTGTCCTTGGTTGTCATGGCTGCTTTAGTTTCCTTTTCTTCGCCTGGAGATCCTGCTATTACCAAACATCCTGTCCTAGGGAGACAACACTTATTTGCTTCACTGTATCTATAGAGGCGTTGGCTGTGGGATTTTGTTTGCACACACTAGAAGACTGTCAGGAAGCTAATACAGCTAATGCTCATTCTAATTCCTGTCCAGCTAATACTCATTCACTTGTACCAGCACACAAATGAGCTTGGGCTAATATGCATTGTGCACTGACATGGAAGCACATTTCTGTGTGCCAGCGCACACCGGCGTGCATGTCCATGTGCATTGGCACCAGTCTGCTTATTTAAAGGAGACCCTGGTGTGTGCTAATTGCTGGATGTTCTTCAGCTTTCCTGTGACCCGTGTTCCTGCTTGCTGACTTATCTTCCGTTGCTGACCCGGCTTGTTCCTGACCTTGCTTTGTGGATTCTGGCTACCGACCTCAGCTTGCCTCTGACTATTCTTAGCCTGATTCCCTGGTACTGACCTAGGCCTACTCCTGAACCTTGCTCTGCCATATTCCCTGGTACTGACCTCGGCTTGCTCCTGAACCTTGCTATGCCATATTCCCTGGTACTGACCTCGGCTTGCTCCTGAACCTTGCTCTGCCATATTCCCTGGTACTGACCTCGGCCTGCTCCTGAACCTTGCTATGCCATATTCCCTGGTACTGACCTTGGCTTGCTCCTGAACCTTGCTCTGCCATATTCCCTGGTACTGACCTCAGCCTGCTCCTAAACTTTGTTCTGCCTGATTCCCTGGTACTGACCTAGGCCTGCTCCTGAACCTTGCTCTGCCATATTCCCTGGTACTGACCTCAGCCTGCTCCTAAACTTTGTTCTGCCTGATTCCCTGGTACTGACCTCGGCCTGCTCCTAAACTTTGTTCTGCCTGATTCCCTGGTACTGACCTAGGCCTGCTCCTGTACCTTGCTCTGCCATATTCCCTGGTACTGACCTCAGCCTGCTCCTAAACTTTGTTCTGCCTGATTCCCTGGTACTGATCTCGGCCTGCTCCTAAACTTTGTTCTGCCTGATTCTCTGGTACTGATCTCGGCCTGCTCCTGAACTTTGTTCTGCCTGATTCCCTGTCAATGCTGCTGCCTCCCCGTGTATTACCCTGGCTCACCTTGGCTACGTCTCTGCTTGTGGCAATCACCTGCTACCTAGCTACTGGCACCCTTGCTTCTTTGAGCCTTGTACCTCTGTCATCACATTCAGGGGTGATTGGACCAGAGTCATAAGGGAAGCCCTCTCGTCAACTCGGGCCTCCAACCAAGGCACGTGACAATGACTTGCTGTACTTCATTATTGAGTGCCCAGACTGCTTTCAAGGTCATTAGGGCAAAACTATATAAATAACTAATTGATAAAGATAGAGCCGACTTTTTGGAACATGGAATTTGGGCTGTGTGTTTGGTGATGGGTTCCCCCTAGCAGGGATTTGATGCTTCTCAGACCATCATTGGTCCCCTTTTGGAAAAAATGTTTCACACCTATTTGGTTCCAGCAGACTTTGCACACTTTTGATTGGGTTTCCTTGACATTGATATTCATTCACATGTGCTCCTAAGAAAGATATTTTGAAACGCGTTGAGTCCACATGTGGATCCCTGGATTAAATAATGTGTGAACCCTACAACTGACATGGCACTGTGTGATTTTAAATTCCATGTATATTACATTTTTTCCTTGTCCATATTTGTTCATGTGGTGTCATTTTATATAACCTAGTTGATGTGATATATGTGAATTACAGGATGTGGGCATATAAAACACAGAGCATCTATTCTACTAATATTTAATATCTATGGAAGAGCAGTGTTGTCACCCAAGGCTACTTTCCTGATCTGGGCTACAAACCACTCAATATAACACATACTCACCACCCACTCGCCTCTGCTCTGTAGTTCAGAGAACAGAACCAGAAAGACCGATAAGGTTGTTGGAGAGTTACGTTCAGTACACAGGTAATTTCTAGTACAGATGATTTCTGGGAGGATCAACAGGTGCTTGTCTACTTGCAGAAAATGTTCTTAGTCTAAAACAGGGGTCTTCAAACTATGGCCCTCCAGTTGTTCAGGAACTACAATTCCCATCATGCCTAGTTGTGTCTGTCAGAGTTTTACAATGCCTCATGGGATGTGTAGTTCCGCAACAGCTGGAGGGCCATAATTGGAGATCCCTGGTCTAAAGTAAGGAAATCAACCCCTTCACACCCCCACCCACTTCCGCTCCAGCCCAGCGGCATCCCTTTAACTGGGCTATTATGTCTTGGGATGGAAATGTCTACCGGATCCCATGACCACTGTGATTGGCTGACACAGTGGTCACATGATTAGGAGGCAGTCCCGCCAGCTCTTGATCATTACTAGAGACTGGGAGCTGTCTTTGACAAATTGGTCACTGTGGTGGGAACACGTAGTGAGAGTGCTCTAAGCACAGAAACCTCGGCCACCCATGGACTCATATGTGCGGCCGGTGTGCGTTAAAGCCCACCCTCTTTTCTGCCGCACAAAAAAATGTAACAGTTTGTAGCTCACCAGTCCTAAAATGTGGTGGTTGTATTAAACCCCTAGCACCCACGTAATGTATATGTGCGGCGGGTGTGCGTTAAAGCCCACCCTCATTTCCGCTGCACATATACATTACGTGGGTGCTAGGGGTTTAATACAACCACCACATTTTAGGACTGGTGAGCTACAAACTGATACATTTTTTTCTTGATTTTCGATTTACTATTTTTTTTTTAGAATGTCACAATTCCAAATAATCAAAATATCTAATCTGCATTTTCATCTTTGATCCATTTTTTAGATTCCGAAGTACTTTGCGACAATTACTGTATTTTCCGGCGTATAAGACGACTGGGCGTATAAGACGATCCCCCTAATTTTCAAGTTAAAACATAGGTTTTGGGCTATACTCACCGTATAAGACTACCCCCCTTCCGAAGCAAAGCAACCCCATTGAAAAACATCAGATTTCTCATAGATCTCCAAGGTACCCCCAAGTACTGTAATACATGTAATCTCTCATAATATCTCTAAGGTACCCTAAGTTTAAGTATTACCAGTAGATGTAATCTCAAGATGCTGGCTATGTGGGAATCCTGTACTGGTATACTGTATGTACCGTAGCTTCGGCTACATACAGTGTACCGCGCTGAGCCAATCAGGGAGAGCGATGTATTATTGAATGCAAAGCCTGCTCGGATTGGCAGAGTCAGAGAGGCGGGCTGATGTTACTCCGCCAATCCAAGCAGGCTTTGCATTCAATAATAGAATACATCGCTCTCCCTGATTGTATGAGCGCGGTACACTGTATGTAGCCAAAGCTATGGTACATATGGTATACCGGTACAGGATTCCCACACAGCCAGCGTCTTGAGAGATTACATATACTTAGGGTACCTTGGAGATATTATGAGAGATTACATGTATTACAGTACTTGGGTTACCTTGGAGATATTATACTTTTGGGGGATTTTTTGAGGTTCAAAAGTAGTCTTATACGCCAGAAAATACAGTATACTCTCATTTTATTGTACAAACAGGAGCGACACAAACAGAGTCAATAAACATGTGAATGGTTTTTACCAGTTTTTATTTTCCGCTGAGTAGACCCATTTCCAAATATATCCACTTTTTTCTTGACTATTTTAGCTAGTTTCACAAATTCAGTACAAAATCAAGTGCAAAACAATACAGATTCCATGAAGTATTGGATGGATGATAAAATGGATTGTCACATTCTCGTTTGCACAACATTTTTTTTTTTTTTTTTTCAAAAGAATTTTGAATAATACTTTTTTTTATTTTTTTTTGAAGAGAAATAGCTCTGAAATCACAAAACACACATGAGAATTGTGCTATAATCAGGGTTCGGAAAAAACGTGGAGTGGGTGTTTTATACCAAGAAGCTCAGTGATAGACACTTGAACAAGGCCATTTTTTTTTTAGGAAGTGTAGTAGTATAGGTGCTAAACCCTAGAGGGCGCTAGAGTCCTGTCCCCCTATCTGCGTTTCCTCATCAAACAGAACGTTTCATCATTTCTGCAACAGTATGTGCACACAAGCTTTTCTAATTGCTTCAACAAAACAGGGAGAATGAGACATAAACATGGATTACTTTAGTGTTATTTTATCCATTTGTAATACTTTTTTTCAAAGCAATACTTCTGTTTCCATTCTTTTTGAAGTTTTTTTTTTTGCTTCTAGATGCTTTTCCCATGATTATAATGAAACAAATGACTTTTAATCTGCTTTTAACAGGAGGAAATGTTAGAAACAACCGAACAGATCAAAACGGCAGCATGGTGCGGTTTTAAAAACAAAGAAAGCATAAACAAATCACAAATAAATGATGAAAAGTCGGCGGATAAAGCCGGATGTTTTTCATAGGCCTGGATCAAAAAATGCGATTGAAAAATGCGCTAGTGTGTATAAAGTTAGATTTAAAAAAAAAAAAAGTAAATTGGAATCTTCAAAACAAAAAAAAAAAAAAAAAAAAATGGTGTGCTCCATTGATTTCACAGTGGAGGTATCTTAAGGCTGCCTAATTGCAAAAATGCCTACATTTCATAAAACTAGACATTTTTTACTGGTCATAGAGGCATCAGTTCAAAACCTTGGTGTGGCTTGTAGACTTGGGTAGGCTTCGGAAGAGTAGGATGTGGCACATTTTGATTCATGGTTGTTGGCTAATATGGTGGGACAAAAGACAGTAGGAAAAGCACGGCTTTCCTCACGATTGTAAACAACGTTTTGCGCTTAGCCTTTTAAATAGATCCGATAGATTGCCCCTTTTTCTGGGACGATACAAAATTTTGGAGAGCTTTAACAGCCATGATCAGTGGTGTATTTTGGTTTTGTGTTGCCCTAGGCAAGACTAAAATTGGGTGCCTCCCCCTCCCCCACCTATGTAACTTTTCCCCACTCTTTTTTTTTAATGGATGGGGCTCCCTCCAAAATTGAAGGACTACAAGTCCCAGCATGAACCCCTGAGATCTCACGAGAGAGGGGGTGGGTGAGGGAGAGAGTGGGGGGGGGGTGGGTGAGGGGGGATGAGAGAGAGAGAGGGGGTGAGAGAGCAAGAAAGGGGGATGAGAGAGAGAGACTGAGAGAGAGAGAGACAGAGAGAGGGGGATGAGAGAGAGAGCGATAGGGGGGATGAGAGAGAGAGAGCGAGAGGGGGTGAGAGAGAGAGAAGGAGAGTGAGAGAGAGAGAGAAGAGGGGTGAAAGAGAGAGAAGAGGGGTGAGAGAGAGAGAGAGAGGGGGTGAGAGAGAGAGGGGGCGGTGAGAGAGAGGGGGGGATGAGAGAGGTGGCTCTAGCAACCAGTGGCCAATAGAGACTCAGGTGGAGGGGGGCAGTTTCTTTGCTACCCCCCTGCAAAGTGCCACCCTAGGCCTGGGCCTTGTTGGCCTAGGCCAAAATACAGCACTGGCCATGACCACCACCTTCAAGACACTGGCGAAAAAACGGATGTACTTCCTGTATGGGAGGGGTTATATAGGAGGAACTTCCTGTCTATTGGTTGCCAGTGTCCATTCACCTGACGGTAGCGTATAACCCAAATTGTAATTATTACCAGCCCTGTGTCCTATGATGTACGATAAAGAAAGCACGGCTTTCCTCACAATTGTAAGCAAAGTTTTGCGCTTAGCCTTTTGAATGGGTCCGATAGATTGCCCCTTTTTCTGGGACAATACAACATTCTGGAGAGCTTTAACAGCCATGACCACCACCTTCAAGACACTGGCGAAAAAACGGATGTACTTCCTGTATGGGAGGGGTTATATAGGAGGAACTTCCTGTCTATTGGTTGCCAGTGTCCATTCACCTGAAGGTAGCGTATAACCCAAATAGTAATTATTACCAGCTCTGTGTCCTGTGATGTACGATAAGGAAAGCACGGCTTTCCTCACAATTGTAAACAAAGTTTTGCTGAATAACGCGAGTATCCTACAGACAGGGAACCTTTAATGAAATTAGCATATGGAATATATAATATGATGGGTTTCCAAAGTGCAAGTACTGAAGAATTTTTAATAACTGAAGAAGGTTAATTTGGATTTTTTTTTTTTTTTTTAATATGTTCTGTTTTACAGGGAAGAACTATATGTAGTGCATTGCCCAATCTTCCTAGGTGCTGTCTAAAGCTGGCCATAGACGGTTCGAATCTCAGACGGTTTCTGCTGAATTCAAACCATGTACGGGCAAGCTGAATTAACCCAAGTTGATCAATCGATCAACTTAGTTACAACCAGCCGGTCGGATGTTCTATGTGATTATTGCCAGGGGATATAACCACTAGCTATAATCATTATGTGTTCTGCTGGCAGGGACCGCTCACCCCGTTCCTCCACCGGGAGAATACAATAGCTCCACGGGAGAGATCCAACAATTTTCTTTCTTGCAATCACGGAAAGAAAATCGCTCCATTTATAGCTGGCTTAAAGGAGAAGTACAGCCAAACGAGCGTTGACTTTGGATTACAGGGGTGTAGTACATTCTGCCCTCCTGTGACCCGTTTTTTGCAGACTGAAGCCCGCTGTCGGCCAACATCACAGAGATGGTCCAGGCTCTGGCGATTGCGACATTGAAAAACGATGGCACAAACTCATAGTTTGTGAGGTTGAAAAAAGACATCAGTCCATCCAGTTCAACCTATGATGTGTGTGTGTGTTTGCTGTTAACCATACATTGTATATCCTTGCATGTTGTGGTCTTTAGGTGCCCATCTAATAGGTTTTTGAAAATATCGATGCTCCCTGTTGATACCACTGCTTGTGGAAGAGAATTCCACATCTGTACTGCTCTGAAAGTAAAGAACACCTTACGTATTTTAAGTTTAAACCCTTTTCCGAGTGGCCACGTGTCTTATTGTAGTCCCTTTCTCTGAAAAGTTTGTTCCTTATGCTAGGGTCATGACCAGTACAGTATTTGTACATTGATATCATATCCCCTCTCAAGTGTCTCTTTCACATCCCATGATCTCTTTCATCATTCACATCCCGGTGCTCACATAAGCAAATCACCTCAAGGAAAAAACAAGCTGGAATAGTGTAGTATGTCTAACCAGTAGTGATTTATTAAAGGTATTCCACTTACAAGCAGATGAAGGATAAAAGCATAAAAACATCCAAAAAACTCATGACGAAACGAGTAAGGCGGGACTAGGACGCATGACGTAGGCATGCTGACAACCGCGTTTTTTTAAATTTTGGATGTTTTTATGCCTTTAATAAATCACTACTGGTTAGACATACTACACTATTCCAACTTGTTTTTTCCTTGAGGTGATTTGCTTATGTGAGCACTGGGATGTGAATGGGTTTGTGTCATCGTTTTCCATTGGAATCAATTGGATATACCAAAGTCACCTTTGGAATCCATTTATGTACAGAATTTGCTGTTATTGACCTCTCCATTAGTGAGGGTCAATTTTGTTTGGTAAGAGTCAATCTTATTCCCACGTAGTGTGTTTGAATTCAGTCTTTCCACGGGTTTTGGAAGAATTTCATCCCTTTCACTATGGACTTTATTGGGTTATGAACTTTCACTGTCCTTTGTTTTATTTATACACCTACATTGGCGCTGCCTCTTTATCTCTCTATGGTGCATATGGTGAATACGCTTGCCATTATTGCGCTGGCTGCCTTTGTTTTTTAGGTTTATGTATTTCGTTTTGAGCACAGATATATTGTTCTGTAAGATTGCGACAATGAAGTCGGGATTCGCCCACATGTCTGGACCGGCATCCGACTCGAGCCACTGAGAGCCTGATCTGGTTGCTCCCTCCACAGCGCAGCGCTCCCGTGAGAGGGGTGGGGGGCAGAGCAGAGATCGAAGCTGTCTGCTTAGGGAGCCTTGAGTGATCTGCAGGGTTTGATTGCTCAGCTCTCAGTGTTAGAGCCAGTGGGGGACAGATGCAGCATTGGATCGATGCTGCATCCAACTAGGTAAGTATGATGAACAAGGCACCCTCTTTACCACGGCTATCCGAACACGCAGATAGCAGGGAGATGGTAGCTTTGCCATATAGCACTTTTCTCCATCTTTAAGCACTTTGTCCGCTTGTATGGAACAATTTAACTGACACCCCCCTCCCCCTCCATACTTGGGGACTTTCTCTCGGTTAAACTGATACTAAATAGTAGTTTGATAGTTTATAAAGATATGGGTTTAACAACACATTAAGTGCTTGGAGACAGGAAAAGGGCCATCTGTGAAAGCCTATTGGTCGGACAGCTATGGAGGGAGAGCACCTAGTCCGACCTCACAGCTTGACTTAGACATGTAGTACTTTGTTCCCTGTAGAACAGAACATCCAAGTGAGATTTCTTCTTTAAGTGATCCAAAATGCTATAGTAATGTACTTTGGAACCCCGCCATACCACATTTTGTCCCCTGGGTACCCTTGCTCCACCCAGTAAAAAAAAATGAACCTAATGGGGAATGCTACCCAAAGCTCTGCTTTCCATGGTAAGAAAACACATCTAGGTCTTTTATATACATTATACATAGAATTCAGATCAAATTATCCCTTTTGATAATTCTTTCCCCATTTTTGAGTTACCCATTGGAACTCTAGATGGCTATTTTTTTATTTCTAAAATTTGTCTTCCCTGTAGGTTAGCAGCCCAGGGCAAATGCATATCTAACATACTAAAAAATGGCAAAAACTTCCAGATGTTCAGCTCTCCTTTTTTTAAGGGCATTTGTCATGACAGAAATATAAGAGGCTCCATTGGTGACATTTTAGAACCTGTATCTGGGCTATCTTCTTCATCAAGAGCTACTAACCAGGAACAAGAATGATGCAAGTGGTAGGTCACCCTCTATTCAGTCCAAAGAAATAAAAGATAGCTGCGCTCACTACTTGAACATATACAAATATACACAGAATGGATAATGATGTTCCTCCAAAAAACAGATGAGGCTCACATGGTGAAGTATGTACGTTTATTGTATAAAAGGGAAAGGTAAAACACTCACATGTCATCTGTATGATTCAGGCATGTAGTCAGAAAATATGCTGCGGCTAGAAGCGCATCTGCATGGGGGCTGGCGTGCCTGACGCGTTTCGTCCTCCAAATAGACGTTGTCAAACGCCAGCCCCCATGCAGATGCGCTTCTAGCCGCGGCATATTTTCTGGCTACATGCCTGAATCATACAGCTGACATGTGAGTGTTTTACCTTTCGCTTTTATGCAATAAACGTACATACTTCACCATGTGAGCCTCATCTGTTTTTTGGAGGAACATCATTATCCATTCTGTGGGGTCCTTGGAGGTTTGAAGTTGTATTGTTTCTTATGAATGTTCTGTGGGAGATTTGATGCTGATTTTGAAGTGGACCCTTCCCTGGTGATCGCTTTCACATTTCATGCTCGTGGGACCTTCCGTAACAGGGGGTCTTAAACTCTGGTAAGGGCATTATTTATTTTCTTGCACGTGGTGAACGTCAGTACTGTGTCTTCACTTATGGTGTTGGAGTTCATTTCTATCAAACATTTCTGCATCTCAGCATCTCATTTAACGGACTTCATGGACTTTGTTCACTCATTGTCTTTTTAATGTTATAATTTGATGTGGCGCTGTACTTGCACATAACAATACCCTCTATTCAGTACAGCGAAGGTTTGGGATGATGACCCAGAGATGTTTTCTTGTAAAAAAAAAAATGGTTGGTTATGATAGCTTTAATATTTATGTCACAACAAATCTCCAAGGCACCATCAAAATTCTCAAGTGTGGTGTTTTGAAGTTCTGCTCTTCATACTAAGGATGTAGCCAAAAATCGAGAAAGGAGCACCAAAACATTTTGCACTTTGGAACCATGGTGGTCCAGAAAGAGAGGCTGAGCTTCTGGAAGTTCAGTGTATTCTCGTTTTTTTTTTGGGGGGGGGGGGTCCTTTTGTTCTTGTGGAACCTATGCTGGAAACCTTTTTTTTTATGATGTACACCCATTTTAATTACTTACATAGCCCAATCTAACCCTAGTGGGTCCTATAAAACAATGCAGATAGGAGGCACACAGTATCACCCCAACCTCAAAATGACCCCGCTATCGCGTCATTATTTAAGCTTTGTTTTTCCGCCTGCAAAAGCCGTGTTATGTCAGAATCATGGAATTTGTGTACTCTGTATGGGTTAAAGAACACTGCATTTGAACATTGGCAGAGGAATGGACATTTTTATTAGCACACATAGAAGTCTTTCACACTTGGGTGGCTGCTTGAGATGAACTCCTAAAAATATTCTCTGTACATTTCAACAATTTTATATATATAGACTGAACCCCCTTAAGCTAGTAAAACCCATCTGAATAAAAAAAAAAAAAAACACCAAAAAAAAATTAAAACTTTATGAAGGCACACCCATGCGAAACATACATAAACGGAAAATGTTTGTTATTTTGTTCTTTGAAAAAACATTTTTTTTTTATAATACTGATCGCGGATACCAACATATTAAACTTGCAGTTGATCTAGCTAAATGAAACGGTTGTAATCTTTTGAAGGCAATATTCTGTCATTAAACTGGAAACTGTTTCATATGCATGAGTTCAAGATGTTATTTCGCACAAAAAAAAATAAAAAAATAAAAAAAGGCAAGAGACTGCAAGCCTCAGAACGTTAAATAATATTATTTTCCTGTGCAATGATCCTCTGGTCCTGTTTATATTTTAGGGGGTTTATTTTATTTTATTTTTTTTAATATTTGTAAACCGCAGCCCACACCTATCGCCATCAAACTTTTTTTTTTTTTCCAAAAAGTTGTAAATTACAAATAAGAAGTCACAACTAATTGCCTCTAAAAGTAATTTCAGAGCTGTTACAGTTAGACTTTTTCATTTTTGTTTTTCTTAAAAAAAGGGGACAATGTGTACTGCGTCACAAGGGAATGCAGCTAATCAGAAAAAAAAAAAAAAAGAAGAATTAAGGTATTTACAAAAATGAACAATTCTAAAGAAGCCGGCCATCCCCCACATGTATTCGCGGCTGCTTACATCCAGCGCCGCTTCAAAGAGACCGCACCAGATCGCATCCGGTCAATATAAGCACCTTCACAGACATCTTTAAAGCCTTTTGTATGGTTCTGTGTGTTTATTGTATAATGATGTTTTTCAGGTAGATTATGCTCGTGAAAGAAGAGAGCGTCAACACGAGGTACCAACAGGAAAAGAGGATTTCTGCTCGTCCTGTAATGCCATACTGGGCTGTGCTGGGAGCTGGAAAGACACAAAGAAAAGAAAAAAAAAGTTAAATATTTTTCATTTAAATAGCCATATTTCAAGCATAAAAAACATATGGGTCATGGATAAAAAGGAAAAAAAACCCCCATTAATCTCCTCGCATTACAGCTGAACCTCAGGCTCCTCCTTTTTCGCATGACCATTGCAATGTAGCACTATGGCAGGGATATGCAAACTGTGGCCCTCCAGCTGTTACAAAACTACAAGTCCCATCATGCCTCTGCCTCTGGATGTCATGCTTGTGGTTGTCAGAGTCTTGCTATGCCTCATGGGACTTGTAGTTCTGCAACATCTGGAGGGCCACAGTTTGCATATCCCTGCACTATGGAATGGATTCTTTAACCACTTTAAGACCGAAGGATTTGCCCCCTTAATGACCAGGCCCTATTTTGCGATTCGGCACTGCGTGACTTTAACGGACAATTGCGCAGTCGTGCAACGCTGTACCCAAATAAAATGTATGTCCTTTTTTTCCCACAAACAGAGCTTTCTTTTGGTATTTGATCACCTCTGCGATTTTTATTTTTTGCGCTATAAACAAAAAAAGAGCAACAATTCTGAAAAAAAAAAATATATAATTTTCACATTCTGCTATATGACATTCTCAAAAAAAAAATTAAAAATCAAAATTTCTTAACATTTTAGGCCAATTTGTTTTCTGCTACATATTTTTGGTAAAAATTGCAATAAGTGTATTTTGATTGGTTTGCGCAAAAGTTATTGTGTCTACAAACTACTGGAAAGATTTATGTAATTTTTATTGTTTGTTTTTTTTACTAGAAATGGCGGCGATCTGCGATTTTTTGCGGGACTGCGACATTGCGGCGGACAGATCGGACCCCTGACTGACATTTTTTACACTTTTGGGGGTACCAGTGTCATTACTACAGTAATCAGTGCTAAAAATATGCATTGTTACTGTAATAATAACACTGGTAGGGAAGGGGTTAACTCTGTGGGTGAGCAAGGGGTTAAATGTGAGCCTAGGGGAGTGATTCTAACTGTGGGGGGGGGCGTGGCTTCTGAAATGACCATAGAGACATGTGATCCTATATAGAAGGATCACAGGAGCTCTATGATCATTCCAGGGAGAAGAACGGTCAGCTGTGTTTACAACAGATGACCGTTGTTCTCTCAGCGGGGAGCGATCGCTGGTGTCAGGCGGCAATCAGAGCCACCTGACCCGTGCATCGGCATCACCGTTGCCGAGTGGAGGCGGGAACGTGCTGCCGGCGGTGCGCGCTCGCCCCCTAGCTTCCCGTGCGTGACCGACATAGGTCTTCGTCGGTTTGCGCAGGAGAGCCACCCTGCCGCATTATAAAGGCAGCGGGTGGTCAGGAAGTGGTTAACTGCTTTACTCCTATTGTGAGCTGTAAGATGCTCATACTAAATGAAATTCAATGCTTGCATAATGAAAAAATATGATGTATTCTTCAATGCAGGGATGCCTGAAAGGTTAAAACCCTGCACTCATGTGACCCGTTTTCATCAGACAGCGGGCTGAAGTCTGGATCCGCTCACATGTCTGGACCGACACACGGCTCAGCCTCTCAGCGGGCCGCTCCCATCCCCCTCCTATTAGGTTATGACTAAGCAAATCTTTTTGTGAAATGCATTAACCATCTTGCTGCCTGTATGTCCATGATGTCTGCTATTTTGGATACTTTTCTTCAATAAACATCCTATTTGCCTTTTATTCGGAGTGCTGTCAATCTTCTCTTGTGCTCACTGCTGTTTGGATTACGGACCTAGACGAGCACCCGACTTCCAGGCTCTTATTACACACACACCTGAGTGGCTTTTTGTCCATCATTATTCAGCCGCTCCCTCCACAGTCCAGCAATCCAGTGAGCCAGGGGGGGCCAGGTCAGAGAGCTGCTGATTGACAGTCACCAGCTCTCTGATCAGATAGCCCTGAGAACTGAGCGATCAGTGGGGCTTGACCGCTCGGTTCTCAGTCGTACAGCCGGTGGGGGACAGAAAGGTAAGTATGAATCTGCAAAAAAATGGATTTCCATACTTCTCTTTTAAAGTGATAATAAAGCCTTGTTTTTTTTTTTTAACTAACATGTCATACCTACCTGCTCTGTGCAGTTGGTTTTGCACAGAGCAGCCCAAATCCTCCACTTATCAGGTTCCTCTTTCCTGCTCCTGGCCCCTCCCTCCTGTCGAGTGCCCCCACAGCAAGCAGCTTTCTATGAGGGCAGTCCCACGCCAGTGCTCCTGGCTCCTCCCTCCAGCCGGGTGCCCCCCACAGGCACCCAAGCAGGCGCGCTCCCAACCCACGGCTCTGTGTGTCACACGAGGAGATCAGCTCACTGATTGTGATTGACAGCAGCGGGTGCCAATGGCTCCTGCTGCTGCTAAAAGTCAATCAGGAGTGCGAGTCCCCAGAGAGGCAAGGCAAATGTAATTTCCTGATTGTGTGATTGGCTCACTGATTTTCTCTTCACTAAGATACAAGTCGGATTTTGAGCATCCCCTGCAACAAAAATTTTATTTTTGGTGATCAGTTCTCAAAAGGAAATCACATCTAAAAGGATGCAGACCCTGGCACATTCCTCATTAGAGCCCTGCAGGTGCAGTAGCTGATTGATAATTAAAAAGTCATTCCCACACAGATTCACGTGGACACAGGCAAATAAACAGCTATTTCTTCACAATAACAAAAGGCAGGAATCTGCAACAAAGTTTGATTGAGAGATTGTTATGTAAAACCTAATTGTATAATCATCATTCTCATTCTTGCTATACTTAAAAAAAAGTCTAGGGTTAAAATATTTTTTGAACATAACAAAATAATGGTCAAGGTGTGGATGCCACTAAATTCGTAGTACCTACATGCCAAATATGTTTACAAGCAACCAGAAAAATGACCATGAAGGGATTTTAATGGTACTTTCTTATTGAAAATTAAAATAAATTAAAACATATATAAAAGAAATATAAAATAATCATATAAGAAAATCACACCACAAAGCATATGGTATATACATTAATTTAATTTAAAAGGAAAATAAAATATAACACACCAATCATGATTACATTGTATCTTAAAAGTGTTTGTAAAGGCTGCAGGTTTTTTACCTTCATATAGTCTATGCATGAAGGTAAAAAAACTTCAATGTGCTGCTTCCCCCACTACCCCCCCCCCCAATACTTTCCTAAACCCCATCCAGATCCAGCACTGTGCATAGGAGCCTCAGGTCTCTTGGGTCGCCCTCTCCTCATTGACTGAGACAGCTAGGAAGGAGGGAGCAAGGGGTGGGGCCGAGCGGCACTCTGTGTGTTTCAGACACACAGAGGCGGCTCGGGAGCAAGCACAAACGTGTATCCCGAGAGCAAGCATCTTGCTCTGGGGGCACTTAGCAGGGTGGGGGGGGGGGGGAATTGGGGCTGCTCTGTGTATAACATGTTCTTTATTTTTAAAACTAAAAATCTGTAGCTTTGGTGTCACTTTAACCCATTCCAGAAGTCATCATACAAGTTTTTTATATATAAATATATACACTAAAATACCAAAAGTATTGGGATGCCTGCCTTTACACGCACATGAACTTTAATGGCATCCCAGTCTTAGTCCGTAGGGTTCAATATTCAGTTGGCCCACCCTTTGCAGCTCTAACAGCTTCAACTCTTCTGGGAAGGCTGTACACAAGGTTTAGGAGTGTGTCTATGGGAATGTTTGACCGATGGGACTGATGTGGACAAGAAGGCCTGGCTTGCAGTCTCCGCTTTAATGCATCCCAAAGGTGTTCTATCGGGTTGAGGTCAGGTCTCTGCTGCGCAGTCATGTTGGAACAGGAAGGGGCCATCCCCAAACTACTCCCACAAAGTTGGGAGCATGAAATTGTCCAAAATGTCTTGGTATGCTGACGCCTTAAGAGTTTCCTTCACTGGAACTAAGGGGCCAAGCCCAACCCCTGGAAAACAACCCCACACCATAATCCCCCCCCTCCACCAAATGATTTTGACCAGTGTACATAGCAGGGTCCATAAAGACATCGATGAGCGAGTTTGAGGTGGAGGAACTTGACTGGCCTTCACAGAGTCCTGACCTCAACCCAATAGAACACCTTTGGGATGAGTGGAGCCAGGCCTTCTTGTCAAACATCAGTGTCTGATCTCACAAATGTACTTCTGGAAGAATGGTCAAACATTCCCATAGACACACTCCTAAACCTTGTGGACAGCCTTCCCAGAAGAGTTGAAGCTGTTATAGCTGTAAAGGGTGCGCCAACTCAGAGTGGCAAACAACAGTGATAGAGCGTGCATGGAACAACGTGCGGTGATGACCTTTCTTGTGAACTATGGCATAAAACCCGCAGATATCTACAGGAGACTTCAAGAACAGTAAGACATTTGAATGGTGTAAGCGTTTCAAAGATGGCGGTATGTCCCCCAGCCGTGGTGGTTCCCAGCCCACAAAGGTATTGTCACACCTCCTTAAAGCCTGGACCTCAATCCAAGTGATTTACACCTGTTTGGACCCCTAAAAGGTTCCCTAAAAGAGTTCCTCAGAGGTCAGCATTTCTGCACTGATGAGGAAGTGAAGCAGGGATGGTTCAGGCGTATGGACAAATCTTTCTATGCTGAAGCTTTCCAGGCATGGGACAGTGGGATCAGTGTATAAATGTAGCAGGGGAGTATGTTGAGAAATAAATGCAGTTTCCACTCCTTGAAATCTGTTGTTTTATTATATAAACTCAAAAGTCACGATTTGACTTGAACGCTCCTTGTATATTTACATTACCTTTATAATATTTCAGCCGCTACCTGTATGCAGTACGCTAATCCTGATAAAGTGGGCAATCTAACAGCACGCAACGCATGGATGTTATGCTATGCAACTAATGCAATTAAAATAAATGACATACTAATATTGAGGACCCCCTCCCCCATGTCCCCATCTGCATCTTTAAGCTGGCCATTCACAAGTAGATTTTCGAGCGAACGTTGGTACAAATATTCCTAAAAACATATGTATGAAAATTCTCAGTACATTCAAGGATTTCACCAATGTCAGTTGAAAGTACTTCAAAATGTTGCTTGCTTTGAACATTCAATATTGGAATAAATGGACCCAAATGGAAAATAAATTCACTGCCTTTAAGGAGCTTACAATCCAAGGCCCCTAACTCACATTCATTCATCCATACACATACTAGGGCCAATTTAAACAGGAGCCAAATAACACCTTGGTGCCAGCTGCATGGAAATATGCGGCCTCTCGGCGCCTGGTCCCCGGCGCCGAGATGCCGCATATTTGCGTGAATTGCTGTCACTAGAGCTGTGACGAGAGCGCGTGTGCTGCACGCTCCAGGCACAGTTACTGGCGCCTAACTGAAAGCTCACGATTACTACTTGCGATTGGGAATTTTTGGATCACGTGACCACCGCGACAGCCTATCACAAGGGTCACGTAATCTTAAGCCCCACCTCCTGGCGTCAAACATCTTAGGGCTGGGAGGAGCAGGCGCAAAGAGGTTAACCTACCAGCATGTCCTTTGTGGGAGGAAATCCACACAGGCACAGGGAGAATACCGTGCTGGTAGTGCCGTGGTTGGTATTCAAACCGACAACCCAAGTGCTGCAAAGTGGAAGTGCTAGCCACTGATGAATGATCTACAGAGGCAATGGCTGCAGATACACAGTTACAACTAATGCAGAGGGAGTTGTTTCATCTTTGTATATCACCTCCCAACTTTTTGTGATGAGAACGAGGGACACCGATTACAAAAGTATGTAGGCATAGGACACCCCCGCCATGCCCCTTAAAGGAGAATTGTACAAAAAAAAAAAGAGGACACCCCCACCATGCCCCCTTAAAGGAGAATTGTACAAAAAAAAAATAAATAAATAAAAGATTATATAAACCCACAAGTGTTTTTTTCCCACTATTATTGCTTTATACTCGCTTTTTTACATTGGAATTTAGAAATTGAATGGAAAGTTTAGCACTGGGAAGCACTTATTGAAAGATAAATAGTGCATTTTATATACAACTATATAGATCAGACCTAAATGAGGGACAAATTTGAAGGAAAGAGGGACAGAGGGACATGGTTCCAAATCGGGGACAGTCAATGCAAGTCGCTCCGATGTCGCCCCGAAGTAGTACAGGAACTATTTATAAGATCACAGTTGATCCTATTAGAACGGTTCCTGTAGCACTGCATGGACCGCGACTTGTCAGGCTGACCAGTCGCATGACAAGTCTCGGTAGTGTGAATGGGCACTGAGAGAGATGGGATAAATCCTGACTTGAGCAAAAGTTGGTCTTAGACAATATTTAGGACCAAATGGTTCACTTTAATTGGAGGACTTTAGCTTTTAGCAGGTAGAACTAAAAGGAATATTTTTGCCTGCAAGTATGTACAGAATTCCAATTATAGTGAAAAACAAAAAAAAAAGTCAGTTTATTTGTGAGCAGTAAATGACTTTGAAAGCCAAATTAGGGGCTGTAAGAGTTCCGGGTGCAGCCTAGAAGAGATATCTGCAGCTTATTAAGCAATGCTCTTTAGTTAAGAGAAGCTTTCAGCTGTGACTGAACAGTCCATTTTTAAATAACCTCCATCGTCGGTTCACATTAATGTCCAGGCTGTCCGAATGACAGCCCCACTTTGCAGCTCCACAGACAATTTTACCTGTCACATGGATTAGCTGGCAGCGGGGCTGCTAACTGTAGATTAGAAAACCGCGAACATCCATTTTCATATTGGGGACCTATCAATAGCGTTGGAACGTTTCACACTGAGGCACCGATACTCTGAATAGCAGAAACTCATACTGTCTGACAAGGGACGGCACATTTACATAGTCTGGGTTTTTAATACATGAAATAAGTGTGTGACCCTTTCATGAATAAGGGTCTTTTAAGCCTTTACAAGCTGAGAAATTCCAATCAAAGGGCATTTTCCCTTCAGAATTTACCTGAAAATTGAACATTCAGAAAGGGTGCTTCTGCTACAAGTAATATTTGATTACCATAATGAGCCCATAGATAATCTGTCTCCAAAGCGAAGCCTTTACATGTGAGGAGGTGCTATGCTTACGAATGGCGATTCTAAATTTGGTTTGGCTGTCATCGAACCTGCTGCTTGAGGACCGTCCAGCATAATAATCTGCACACTGGCAGTCTGAAGCCATGCCTGCTATGCAGTTCAATATTACTAAGGTAGGTGACTACCACAAATAAGTCACCTAGACAGCTTGGTCTGCCATAAATGCCCCATGCCTCTGAGGTAGGCAATGCCCGTAGTCAGCTGTCCTTGATAAGCAGGCCAACTAAAAGTGGAAAACAAGCATATGGAGGAGGAGCACCATCTTCATAGGACTCCTTTATGCAGGGGCTGACTGGCAACTTTTGGCCCAGGGGGCAAGTATAAACATGAGGTCCATGGTGCAGCGACTCGGCCCCCCTCCCACTCTCCCTCTTCCCGGCCTCCTCCTGACCCCCATTCCAGGCTGAAGCTCTTCTCCAGGTACTCTCTACTCACCGGCCGAAACCGGGTTCCCAACCTAGCCAGCAGGGGGCGGTTGGGGGGAGCTGGGACAGCCCGGTTGGGGCTCCAGTGGGGCATGGAACCGAACTCTGCTCAGACACAGTTTACACCATCCATGTTAGGGAGGAGGCCGCGCTCTCTCCTTTTCTTCAACCCGCACTCAGTAGGTCAGCAGTGGGGACTTTTTAATTCTATTCACCAAGAATCCTTTAGGCATGTCTGTGGCAGAAGTGGTGCAGCCTTTTCACGGGGCATCAGAGTGGTCCAGGAGGAAATTGCCCCCCTGCCCCCTGGCCCAGTCCTCCCCTGCCTTTATGAATAAAAAAAATAAGTGACAATATATTCACAAAGGAAATACAGTCAAGTGCATGTAACAATTCCCATCACACCACCAGACACGTGCCCATCAGCTAGGGCACAGCCTACACGTTTTAAGGATGATGCCCGCTTCCTCAGAGCTAAAAACGTTTAGCTCTGAGAAAGAGGGCATTGCCCTTGAAACATGTAAGCTGCGCCCTAGCTGATGGGCACGTGTCTGGTGGTGTGATGGGAATTTTTACATGCACTTGACTGTATTTCCTTTATAAGTATATTGGCGAATATTTTATTTTCTTCATTACAGAGTCTTACAAAAATGCACTAGTGCCAAAGAATGGTTCATAGAAGAACGGGCACATCTGCCAACTCTCTACTCTAATCACAGATTACGGGCAGTTAGGCGTTTGCCAGTGCAAATGTGCATACGCACTGAGCCACAAACAACTGCAAACATTGATCCACAATGCACGCAATGCATGACAGATCCTGGAGCCCAATGCCCTATTCAAAGTCAGCAGTGTGATCCACAAGTGGCTGGATGATCTTCAGCCTCCCGTGTGTTCCTGTGTTCTGCTATTATTGGATTCCCTGTTACTGACAGGGAATTCCCTGGATTCCCTGTTACTGACCCGGCTTGCCTTTGACCTGTCTTGTCTCCATTCCTGGCTCCTGACCCTTGGCTTGTTCTACCGACTCTGCCTGTTTTCCAGTGTATGACCTCGGCTTACCCTCCTGACTCTGCTTCTGCTTGACTTCCAGTGTATGACCTTGGCTTGTTCCTAATTCAGCTCCCTGCCGCTGCTCCTGGCTGATATTGCTTGTATGACTCCTGACTTGACTCCTGACCCTGCTATCCAGCACCGCCTGGTACGTATGAAGGACTCCTGCCCTGCAGTGCATCCCGCTCGTCCGGCTCTCATCTGGTGTACATCACTTCTGCACTTTAGCCTATTGCAGCTAGCAACCCCTGATTCTTTGGGCATAGCATTCCCTGTCATCACCTTCAGGGTTATTCTGCACTCATATGCAAGGGAGCCCTCTCAACATTCTGGCCTCTAACCAGGTACGTGACAACTAGGCTGGTGCTCCTCCTTCTTATGCTTGTTTTCTAGTACTGGTTTTCAGCAAAAAGAAGAGGGCAGCAAGGCAGGTGTAGCACGTGCGGTGGAGGTTGGCAGTGATGTATATCTCCAGTTGTCTTTACTGTCTCCCTCCTTGCTGGCCTACATTTACACAAATTATTCCCCTTCAGTCTACCTTACCTCAACTCTAAGGTTAATCTTTTCACGAAAAATGAAAGCAGTAAACTCGAGATATCCTGGCTGCCCCTCTAGTAATTTAATCGTTTTAGGGGGCAGGCCTGGCTTGAAAAGGGAGTGCGCATGCCCCTATGTGGTACACTGCATGCTCTGAAACGCGTTACATTCTGGTCCTGAGCCCTGCCCGCGTCATCCTGCTTCTGGCTGTGCTCCACCTGCTTCAGAAAGGACTTTAGCAGGCGTTCTCCTCCACTCGGGGACTCCTGTCACATTCCACCTGGCAGTACCAGCAGCTCCTGCGGCCCACTGCAACTGGCATTCCGGACCTACACTCATTGATGTGCCTGTTTTTTACCTATCTATTAAGCAAAAGGAAAAAGATATACCACCGTATGTGAAGCTTAGGTCTTCTGCTGCAGCCACTGGGTGTAATTCGGATGTGGATCCCAGCTCTGCTGTCCTAAACATTGATTGCTGTGGATGATGGTTAATCCCAAGAGGGGCAAGTTCTCTGGTGAGTGAGGCACAAGAGGAAGAAGGGGAGCACGTTTGTGGAACACCAGCAACCAGCACTTATGTAAAGAACTGGTTGGAGCACTTTAAAGAGCACCTCTCACTTTATGAGTTTGATTAACTTTTAAAGGAACTGCTTTTCATGCATTTTTATATTTTTTATTTTTATTTTTTACACATTTTTATTCTACCAGCAGTCTTTTGTGTATAAAGCACAGTTGTGAAGTACTTTAAAGAGCACCAGTCACTTTTTTGATCCCCGTTTTGATCACGGGTAATTTATTTAATGATAGCAATTTGTTGCTTTTATTCTGTGTTTACCTGCATTCACGTTTATCAAACACTGGTTATTCATCTATAGCTCCTTTTTTATTTGAGCATAAAGCACTTTATGGAACACAATTATAACCCTTCCAGAGGCTGCATATTTACATTATACATACAGTGTTTTAATTTGCTGTTCTAATAGATTGGCAACAGTTCAATTATCAAAGATGGCGCCCGCTGTGTGATGTTCTGGCTCAAACGAGGGCGGTAACTTGCTGCTCTCGTATTATTTAAGTGGTGGAATCAGCACGCCGCTCGTACCCCCCAGGAAGACGTCATCTGTGACGAAATGTGTTGGGACCGGCGTGCTGACGTCACCACGCAACAACCCAGAAAGGACGGGCGACGGTGTTTTCTTTTGCTGGCTGTTTGTGATAACACTTTTTATCTTCTCAAATGTGAGTTTACCTATATACTTTTATAATAAATGGTGGTTTTACAATATCACACGATGGAGGCTGTTTTGTGTTCTGCATGATAATCCTTGAGGACATCGTTGTGGGCATACAACACTTGAGGGCAATATACATATATATAGACCTTTCCAGCAATTGCTTCAGGTCCACCAATCCGATAGAACTGACTAAGATTGATGTTATCAGGCTCTTTGTCTTATGATCTCTGGTAAGTGCATGAGTGTGTTTTTGTGTACTGAGCACCGTGGAAGAATATTCTCTTATTCTCTTACTCTTATTGGTGGAGGACATTCGTTATTCATTCACTATCCTACACTCAGAGATTTGGGACTTTTATATTGTGCTGTATCTTTTGCACATTTTTTCTATTTGACATTTTTTTCAATTTTCACTACTATTGGGATTTATTGTGTCACAATATTATTTGTACTTAATATTTATTGTCACTATTAATATCTTTTCAGTGTTTTTCATTTCATATACACTGTTTCAATTTAGCGCAGCTTTATTTTTATTTTTGCATATTTACATTGCTAAGCAGCGCCCTACCCACTATACACCTTTAACACTACCAAAAACATTCCCCTTTCTCAGGGGTGTTTTTTAGGGGGGCAGCAGCTTCTAAGGTTTGATCCAACACCACACACTGCACGGTACTAGCTTTTAGTTATTTGCAAATATTGTCCACTTATTTCGGACATATTTCAAGGTCCAATTTTTTTTGAGTTGTATTTTAATTTATTTTAATTTAAATTTTATTTTTATTTTTGAAGAATAAGAGCACCTGATATATATCTTTCGGAATAATCATTATAAATAAGGCCCAACTGAGCACAAATATTTTATCTAATGAAAGGGCACTATATATAGCAACAGAACAGCGCCATACCTACCACTCTAAACAATCCTAATAAAGGCCTCTTGACCCCTGTAGGGAAAGAGAGCCTTGACTGATGGGGGCATGACCAGGAGTTGGGATTAAGCAGGATGCTATATGTCAGTGGTCCTCAACCCTGGCCCTCAGGGCCCACTAACAGGCCAGGTTTGCAAGATAACTGAAATACATCCCAGGTGATATAATTTGCTGCTCAGTGATTGCAGTACTCTAGTCTGCATCTCCCCAATACCTAAAATCTGGCCTGTTAGTGGGCCCTGAGGACCGGAGTTGATGACCACTGCTATATGGGACAAAAGGATTGGATGGAGCCTTGGGTATGGGGATGGGCCTGAGCTCAGTTAAGAGGACCTTCCCAAGGAATTCTGGGTCTTTTGAGAAGAATCGCGGTGAAGAGCTGAACACCCCCCCCCCCCGCCCTGTTGTTCGGTCGGTCTGTCACAGCTTTCGTGGCGGTTTTTGACCTTGCCAGCAGCTCAAGTTCCGGTAATTAGTTACGCCCTTGTTTGTAAATTGGTGGTAGGCTGTCTGCCAGGCACTGATGGTAAGGACAAACCCTTACCCCTTTTTGGAAGTTAAGTTAATGACTAAGAGTGCTCACAGTACAACTGTGACTGGCACTGGTCTAGACGTGTTCTGGTTTGTTATTGGAAAATAAATAAAAGCTGTGGCCTTTTCCTTTCCAACTTAATCGTGGTAAGTGTGGCTTTTTATATGGGGAAGGGGCAAGGGGGTGTTGGTTACTACGTTAACTTTGTTTCTGGGCCTATGCGCCCCAGCAGTCATGCAGACTGTGATCGTCCAGCGACACCAACTCATATTGTGAGTGAGGGCTGGGGTATAATTCTCCCAGGGTGCTTCTCTCAGGCTAAGCAAAGTCACTCAGCTGCAGCTCTGTACTAGTGTTGAGCGAACACGGACTGTATTATTCGGGTCCGTACCGGATAATTGGATTTTTGTTACCTGGACATGGACCCGAAAACTTTACTGTATATTCGGGTTTTAAATCCGTGTAGAGTAATTTTATTTCCTGTTTTGTATGTAATGGCTCGGTTTTAATGGCGGGCTTTCAACAGCCAATCAACAAGCGTTTAACTGGTGTGCCATAGAAGCCATCACAGCCATGCCTACTAATGGCATGGCTGTGATTGGCCAGCTGAAGCATGTGACCCAGGTCTTTATAAGCTAGAGACACAGCGCGCTGTGCGTCAGTCTGCTGTAGTGTAGGGAGAGAGCACACACAACGCTGCTGGCTGCTGCTGATTAGGGACAAACAGGGAAAAAAAACATTGTGCCCGAAAAGAATGCAGGGACAGGTCGGAGTGTAGGCAGGGAAAGATAGAAGAGCATTTTAGGGACAGGCTGGAGAGAGTAGGCAGGGAGAGATTAGGAGACACAGGACAAAACAATCGTACGTTAGCGATCTACATCGATTTTGCTGTGTGGGGGGTGGTGCAGTGAACAATCTTTTTTGCCCTCACTTGAGTCCACTGAGGAGGAGGAGGAGGAGGGAGAAAAAAAAATATTTTTATAAGTCTGTTGTGTGCAGCGTTCAGCTATATTTTACTACACAGTTCAGTTCTAATCTGCTATTTAAAAATTACAAATTTAAAGGGGATTTTTTTTTAGAGCACTTGCCATGCTCTTAACTACATTTTGCTGCCATTTGCAGCACTCTAGCCCTTTCCATTCGTTTTTTAGAGCCATTTTAGTGCCTGAAAGTTCGGGTCCCCATTGACTTCAATGGGGTTTGGTGTCCGGGTAAAGTTCGGAAAAAGGACACGGACCCAGACTTTTTTTTCAAGTTCCGCCGAACCCGCCGAACACGGACATCCAGGTGTCTGCTCAACTCTACTCTGTACCAATTCTAATGTTTTTTTTGGAAAACTTATATTGCTTTTAGAAGCATTTTTTCACACTGACTTAAAAAAATAACCACTGTAATCAATGGGCAAAGCTAGAACAGCAGCTACCAGGGTAAGGCAATCTTTTTTCTACATATTATTACTGCACATTGCAAAGAGGTTTCAGGCAGCAAGAAAAAAATACATCAGACGCTACAAAGAGGTATCGGCATGGGGATAATATGGTTAGAGGGATGAGTTTAATAAGGACAAGGGTTCATTGCTAAAACCCCTCATTGCCCTTGGTGTCAATAGGACCAGAACAGTGTGAATAAGCAATTATTTCCAGGAGCTTCTCCACACAAACCAATCAAGCTAAGATAACCAGGGCACGAAGAGGAGAGCACTGTGTGACTAACGCTCTGTTTTGTGCCTCCAAATTTCTGTTCCATGTCTTGAAAAATCTGAGTTTATGGAATTTCTTGGACCGCCTCTCACTCTCCACTAGGGGAGAGGCTGATCAGAGTCTAAGGAAATCTGGGATACCCAGGGAGATCAAGGAGTATGTTGCAGGTCTATGGCAGTGTTGATCAACAAGGGTGCCTTCTGGGTTGCCAACTGGAGCATGGGATCCAGTTTGTCCTGGATCAGCATCATGAGTTGCCATGGTGCAGGTGGCCTGGCCACCAGCACCATGACAACAAATAACCCTCTAGGGCCAGAACATACCGCATCATTTGTTGGTATTTTGATGGCGGCCTGCTAGCCCACACCATGGCAACCCAAGACTTTTGGCCTTGGCAGGTGACATGCAGAGCCACCCTCCCATTATTCAAGGGAAGATGAAAGCCCACCTTCTCCAGACTTCTTCCACCTCCCACCAGAAGGTAGAGCTGTGGAGTAAAGAAGAGACTGTCTGACTAGGAGGCTCCATGATATGGCAACTGTGTGATTTGGGGCTATGTGATAAGTGACTATGTGGTAATGGGGGGGGGGGGCTCTGATGTGACAGGGAGGCTCTAATATTAAGGGTGGATATGATGGGGGGGGTGTATAGAGTGCATCTGATGTATCTTTTAGATTGTAAGCTCTAACGAGCAGGGCCCTCTGATTCCTTTTGTTCCAAATTGTAGTGTAACTGTAATGTCTGCCTTCATTTTGTTAAGTGCTGCGTAAACTGTTGGCGCTATATAAATCCTGTATAATAATAATAATAACAATATGGGGTGACTCTGTTGTGATGGGGAGATCTCATATATAAGGGACCTCAGATGTATAGGGGGGGCTCTGATGTAATAGGGTGCTTCAGGCGTAAAGGAGGAACTCTGATATAATGGAGGGGACCTCTGACATAATGAGTGACCTCTCATGTGAAGGGGGTCCCTGCTGTAAAAGAGGGACCTCTGATGTAATATTTTAGACCTGGGTGTCTTGAGATTTTGCATTCTTTTAAAAGGGTAGGCAACTGAAAAAAGGTTGGGAAACATCGGTATAGGGAGTCTAATGGATTGCTACTTTCAAGTACTTTCTTCCCTTTGGTAGAATTTAGATGAGGTTTGTTAGAAAAGAGTAAAATGTATCCACTTTACCCAGGCTGGTCAGATAATTTCTGCTCGTCTTATCTGGATAGAGTATTCCTTTACAGCGGTTCTAAAGGCAGAATGTTTTTGACCTGTGGATTAATGATCAATAAGCAGCATAAGAGGCGGTGGAAGCACAGATCCTCAGGATCATTGAAACAGAAGCATAAGAGATCCCTCCATTGCAGGTTCTCAGGTACAGTTTCCTCTCCAGCAAAGAAAACAGTGAGCATCACAATATTGTGTCTCCTGGAGGAAGGGACCATATTAGTGGAGAAGCAGGGCTTTGATCCCTAATGTTAGAGTTGCTCCCCCATGACTGACTGGTAACTTGATGACTAGTGCAAGATTAATCAAGAAGCCGCATGAGAGGTATGGGAAGCACAGACCCTCAGAATGAATGAAACAGAAGCAGGGAGATCCGTGCATTGTAGATGCTCAGATACTACTTCCTCTCCAGCAAGGAGAACAGTGAGCAGCACAGTAGTGACATCACCTTATTTCACCCCACACATGTTCTGAAACTAACAGTCAGAGGCAGCAGTGCCTTAGATCATTGGTCCTCAACTCCGGTCCTCAGGGCCCACTAACAGGCCATATTTTAAGTATTACCTTGGGGAGATGCAGACTAGAGTACTGCAATCACTGAGCAGCAAATGATATCACCTGGGATGTATTTCAGTTATCTTGCAAATCTAGCCTGTTAGTGGGCCCTGTAGGCCAGGGTTGAGGACCACTGCCTTAGATGATCTCACACTGCAGGTATACAGCTATGAGGCTCAAGTCAAAGAAGGAAGCCTTATATTTTTTCAGGTGTCATTTAGGACAACAGGCATATTGCATTAGGGTGTGCACCCCAAAGCCCAAACACACATGTCTTTCCATGCTGCCTCAGCTGCACAGGGCAGTGAATGAATGGGAAGGGCTCTGTGCTGAGTGGCTTCCTGTTCATTCACAAACTGAAGCATAGTAAACACAGCTTACTATGCTTCAGTTATGAATGAACACAGTGAGTGAGTGTATTGTCTGTGTTCATTTAGAAAAGGCGCTGGTATATGACATATTTACTAGCCCCTTTTCCCCCTCTCCATCCTTTCACCAGAAGAGGAGGGAAGCCACCAGCACTACAGGGGGGTCGTCAACATGGGGAAGTCCAGGCAGTAAGGGGAATAAGCACCGCATGTGGTGATTAGGGTGTGCCCATGCACACCTGGCACACCCTGTGCGCACATCTATGACAACAGATACATTTTTTTAGGGTACAGTTAACATTTCTAGATGTTCCCTATAAGAAACCAGATATTTTACTATTTGAATTTGGTCCATTTTAAGCTCAGATAACTACAGCCGTATTTTAGTAGCAGTATTTAGCTGTCTGGCAGAAGTTCTCCTTTAACTAATTAACTTATTTCCAGTATACAGTAACAATTACAAAGGTATCCCTTTCTGGTTCTCGTCTAATGAACACCTACAAAGCCTTGTCATAATAATCCAACGGAAGGAAAAGGCCTCATATATAAAGGACCATTAAGAATAAAAAAATATTTCTTCCATTCTTTCATATTTTTTATTTTTTTTCCCTTTGTCATCAGTTTTTCCAGCAGAAAACTAGAACGGCTGCAGTTAATGATGAAGAATAACAATAGCGGGATCCGAGCATCTCTCTATAATGGTGTGACAGTCGTTTTCTGCGAATGGCGTTTGTAATACAATGACACCATTCTGCTCGTTTTTTTTTTCTAAAGCTTGTGGCTGCTTTCATGCGCTTAATCGCAGCTGCAGCGCCCAGTCACGAACAGATGCGCACGGCATTTCCGCGAGGCGCCGCGGCTGATCTGTGATACGTTTTTTATTCTTCATCTCCCTTTCTTGTCTGTGTGGCAGACATCACACCGAGAGCTTTCAATAAACACCGATACGGTGGAGGGAAACTATTTCTGCTTTCATTAAGGCACAGATGTGCAGGCGGAAACATCTAACGGAGAGTTCTAAACCTGCATCCTATGGATGGGAGTGTAAAGATTTTATTAACGCCACTTTTCTACTTCTGTGTTTGTGCTCTGCAGTGGTTTACGTTGTGCGTTTAGATGTGAGGTTACCCTAGGCGCAATGTCACTCTTGCCCACATGCTCCCCCTTATATTATTCTATTATTTTTAACTGTTTTATTATTAACCTGTTCTAAGTGAAATAGGGGGTCAGTGATTGCTAACCTTCTGAAAATGCTAGTTTCCTGGCTGTTATGCTGATGATGATCTTTTTTGGCTTCAATATTTTCTGTTTCATTGACCTGTAAGGCTTCATGCACACTGGACGTTATCAAAACGTCAGTAGAGAGCTGTAGCTGTAGAAGACGTTTTTCAGCTTTTTTACAGCAACGTTTTTTTTTAGCTTGCCCCATGCATCGGCAGCAGGGACTCCGATGCACGGGGCAGGCGGCTCCGATTGCCGCCTGACATATGCGATTGCTCCCCGCTGAGAGAGAAAAACGGTCAACTGTTGTAAACACAGCTGACCGTTCTTCTCTCTGCAATGATCACAGAGCGCCTGTGATCCTTCTATATAGGATCGCAGGTCTCTATGATCATTTCACAAGCCCCGCCCCCCACAGTTAGAATCACTCCCCTAGGCTCACATTTAACCTACTGAACACCCACAGGGTTAACCCCTTCCCTGCCAATGTCATTTTTATAGTATCAGTGCATATTTTTAGCACTGATCAGTGGCGGCCGGTGCGTTGGGGGCGCCGCCCCCTCTATCCATGCGTCCAGCCCCCTAATCTGCATGCAGGGCGCCGGACACATGGCTTTTTTATTTTTTTTAATCACCTGATTAGAGCCAGAGGCTCTGATAGGCTTCAGCAAAGGGTGGACCCGGGGCGCAGAGCAGTGCGCCCCAAGCTCACTCATTGTGTGACAATAGCTATTGTCGCACGAATCCTCCTCCTGGCCAATCAGGAAGCAGGTCCTGATTGGCCGAAAGGCAAACCCCATGCCATTGGCCGAGGAGGAGGTGGGAGGACTGAGGACTCGAGGAGACACTGGGACTGAAGAGAAGCCGCCGCTACAGGTAAGTGCACTGGTCTTGGGGGGGGGCTTGGCACGCTGTTCACTCTGCATTGAAAGGGGGCACGCTGGTCTCTGCATTGAAGGGGGCATGCTGGTCTCTGCATTGAAGGGGGCACGCTGGTCACTGCATTGAAGGGAGCATGCTGGTCACTGTTTTGAAGGGGACACGCTGGTCTCTGCATTAAAAGGGGGCACGCTGGTCTCTGCATTGAAGGGGGCACTATGATCTCTGCATTGAAGGGGGCACACTGGTCTCTTCATTGAAAGGGGGCACGCTGGTCTCTGCATTGAAAGGGGGCACTCTGGTCTCTGCATTGAAGGGGGCACGCTTGTCACTGTTTTGAAGGGGGCACGCTGGTCACTGTGCATTGAAAGGGGGCACGCTGGTCACTGTGCATTAAAAGGGGGCACGCTGGTCACTGTGCATTGAAAGGGGGCACGCTGGTCACTGTGCATTGAAAGGGGGCACGCTGGTCACTGTGCATTGAAAGGGGGCACGCTGGTCATTCTGCATTGAAAGGGGGCACGCTGGTCACTGTGCATTGAAAGGGGGGCATGCTGGTCACTGTGCATTGAAAGGGGGCACGCTGGTCACTGTGCATTGAAAGGGGCGCACGCTGGTCACTGTGCATTGAAAGGGGGCACGCTGGTCTCTCTGCATCGAAAGGGGGCACACTGTGGTCACTCTGCATTGAAGGGGGCACACTATACCTTGATTACTGAAGGCCCCTTTCACACTTTTGTGACCTCAATGTCACGCAATTTTTTAAAGCGTTTTTTGCCGCAAAGCAATGCCTATTACATTTTTTGAGCACCAGCTGCCACTGGCACTGATTACTATAGTAATATCACTGGTCCCCTCAAAAGTGTCAAAAATGTCAGTTAGGGGTCCGATCTGTCCGCCAAAACATCACAGATCTCCACCATTACTAGTAAAAAAAAAAAACAATAAAAATGACATATATCTTTTCCGTAGTTTGTAGACGCGATAATAAACGCTTATTGCGATTTTTTTTACCAAAAATTTGCAGCAGAAAACAAATTGGCCTATAATGTTAAAAAATGTTGATTTTTAATTTTTTTTTTTTTTTTTTTGAGAATGTTAAATAGCAGAATGTGAAAAATATATATTTTTTTTTTTCAGAATTGTTGCTCTTTTTTTGTACATAGCGCAAAAAATAAAAATCGCAGAGGTGATCAAATACCACCAAAAGAAAGCTCTATTTGTAGGAAAAAAAAGGACATAAATTTTATCTGGGTACAGCGTCGCACGACCGCGCAATTGTCTGTTACATTAACGCAGTGCCAAATCACAAAATATGGCCTGGTCATTAGGGGGAAAATCTTCCGGTCCAGAAGTGGTTAAACGCTTGAGGTCACACATTACCCCAGGAATTATCTTTAACCTCATCCCTATCCTTTATTTTTTCTCTTATTCCCATTTCATTTTCCTATTCTCCTTACTTTTCTTGCTCCTCTTTTTTCCCTTCTTTTACTCTTCCCATGTGGTTCAGGTAGCAACTAGGAGTGATCAAACGGTTCGGGTCGACCATCGGTTCAACCCGAACGTTGGCTGTTCGAGGTTCGGCCGAATTCCGAACTTTTTGCTGAAAAAGTTTGGAATTCGGCAACCAGAACCGACCAAAATGCAATGGGACAGGAAATGGGCTTTAAAAGCCCGTGATTGGACCAGAACCATCAGTAAAAGCCAATTGAGGGGGCAGGAGAATGCTAGGAATGTGATTGGAGTGACTAGGGGGTCCATAGGCCAATCATTAGTGAATACGCCCCCCAGTATATAAGATAGTCCCTGCCAAATTCCTAGCATTGTTATACAGGGACATGGAAGAGAGTGGAAGCAGTTCTGTTACTTCTGCTACAAAGTGTCATTTAGCAATTTTTAGTGTGAGGAAAAGGATATCTAGTGTAGTTAGGGTGCTATTTTCCACTATAGTTAGCTTTAATAATTTAGTTTCTGTAGGGAAAGTGTTAAGTGTAAGGGGACCGTAGTGTAGTGTAGGGTTAACTGACTCTGACTGCTATGGCAGGGTGACAAAACCCTTCCATATCAGGGTGACCGCTATAGCGAAAAGATCGTTTCTCTTAGGTCACATTCAGTGCACTGATATGGCTTCTCGCCTGTGAGCATACTTTTTGCTGCAGGCGTTTATTGGGCTTATTTGAGGAGATGTTTGGAGTCAGGCATGACCCATGTCTGTATATATACACATACACATATATAGGTGTGAAAGTAGCAGAAACATATGCTTGCGCTAATTAAATCATTAACAGGCATATGTCTCCGCTCCTATAACACCTATATACAGTATGTGTGTATGTGTATAAATACATACAAGTGTGTGTGTATATATACCCCTATACAGAAGTTCAGATGTTTTGCCTGCCTCCAAAGACCCCGAAAAAGTCGAGGTTCAGAGTCGAGCGACTTTGGAGACACTCCAGTGTGAACCGAGCCTAACATCACCCCAAATATTAACCAACACAACACCAACATATTAACATATTATAAAAACAACACAAAATCCTGATCAACAACCAGAATTATATTTTCACCTCCAGCCCTCACAGAGAAGAATTATCCAACATGATCGCCATAGGCATAGGCAAAAATTATTACCTGTGTCGCTCTGTGGTGCATCATGGTCAGTGGTGGCTGGTGCTGAATGGGCTGGCAGACGGACTACACCATACCCCACCCCCAACCACACCAGCTCCAGCCCGCACTGTCCTCCCCCCCCCGGTCGTTGGCTCACTCACCCCGGGCAGGCAGCAGCGGCAGCGGCTTCCCCCTCAGTCTCCTCCTCCACTCCTTGGCTAATAGCATGGCTTTTCCTTTCAGCCAATCGGAAAATGGGCCAGGACCCACTTCCTGATTGGCCAGGAGGAGAATCAGTGTGGCAATAGCAAATATTCATTCGCTATTGTCACACAACTGGGTGGGCTCGGGGGGCGCAGTGCTCTGCGCCCCGAGCCCACTCTCTTTTGAAGCCTATTAGAGTCTCTGGCTCTAATCATGTGATTAAAAAAAAAACCCATTGGAATCCTTGCGCCGGGGCCCTGCATGTAGATTAGGGGGCCGGACACATGGATGGGGGGGTGGCGCCCCTGTGCTCCCAATGCACCAGCCGCCACTGATCGTGGTTGTAACAATCTGTCACTGATGATACTCCACAGACTGACCAACATAATGTGGAGTGGGTGGGAGGAGTTGTCCAAGATTAAATGTAACTTGAACAACATTCTCTTCTCCAACACTGTTGTAAAAGACTCCAATAACAACCCAACAACATCACCGGCCTTGCAAATCAGTTTGTTAAGTCTGTTGGTGTCGGACACCCTAAACCTGCTTCCCCAGCATGCCACTGCATACAGGAGAACGCTGGCCATTATATATTAATAAAACATCTTCAGCATCCTCCGGCAGATGTTAAAGGACCTCAGTTTCCTCAAAATGTAGAGGCGGCTCTGGTCCTTCCTATAGAGCACCTCAGTATTCTTGCCCCAGTACAGCTTATTATCTATTTGAGATAATTGTAACTCTCTACTACATCCACATCCACACCTCGGAGGGAGATTGGGGTCACCAGTGGCTTCCTCTTTCTGAAATCCACAACCAGCTACTTTATCTTTGTCTCATTTAGATACAGATGATTATCCTCACACCATTTGACAAGGTTCTCCACCACAGTCCTATTCCCCATCCATGATACATAAAAATGGGAAGAAGCCAGTTTTCAGCTGCTCATCTCCCTCCCTGTCCAAATATGAGTTACCCTGCTGCCTGGGCCCCCCTACTGGCCTGGGCCCCGTATAGGAGGACTGCTAGTACCCCCTTTTCCACGGCCTTGATGGAACTCAGTAAAGCTTTACCACATTTACTAAAGCCTCGTACACACGCAACGATTATCGGCCGGCCGATCGGTCGGCTATTTTGTCCAGTGTTGTTGTGTTGGTTGAAATGTGCCTAGACTGCACACGAATTTTCTCGGCCAACAAAAATCTACTTCAGAAGTGATGTCATGTGCTGGTTTACTTTCCGTGTGTTTTTTCATCTCTGAGCATGCCCAGTCTTGCTCATCAGATTTTTGTCTGCCGAAATCTGTACTGACTGACGGAAAATCGGCCGTTGTGGTGACGGCCAACAAAAATTTTATAGCCTGCACACTAGATTTTTTTCGGCCGAAAAGTCGGAGTCGGTTGTCGGAAGCATCATACTAACAAGCCGAAAAACGGCCGATCGGACGTTGGCCGAAAATTCACGGCCAACTATCAACGCGTGTGTACGGGGCATAAGCTGTTAACATTAGTGCAACTGCACTTGCAAAGTGCACAGTCTATTTGCCTTTAGCAAATCAACCCCTATGTACCAGTGTGTGTTTGTTATGTACTGTATATACCGATAACAACTTTGTTCCTGTCGTTCACCTCTGTATTTAGCGGTTTGAATGGGAATGACCTTTAAGTGCTTATTTTCCGCTTTCACACGTATAAGCACTTAAAAAGCACTTAAAAAGCTACAGTTTATATCTCCATTGACATTCAGATGTATAACAATAACAGGAGTAATATGATATAAAATTCCTTTGTACGCGTGCTACGTTTTGATGTATAATGAGCTGTAAATTTTCCACTGCCTTTGACACGCGTCACGCAGTAAATACATGCCTTGGATGAACTGGGATTTTTCTGGTGGCAGTGCCAGAAATCAGGCTTCAGCTGAGGTTTCCTCTCGATCCTCGTTATTTATGAGTCACGGATTTTAGGTGCCCCACCGCAATAAATTAGCCCATTCTCTTCCTGAACTAGCAACAAATTATATCACTCCTGGTGTTAACTTTCCTGAAATGGGTCAGTACTAGAGAGTTTCATTTACTATATGCCACTCCACGGCTTCTAATTGGCAGCATCCGCAGGATTGATGACACCGAGCCAACTGAACCTACTCAAAACCTAAAACCCCCATTACAGGAGGCCTCCTCCCTTCCTAGTGTTGCTGGGTAGGTAAAGATCATATTCAAAGATATATGAAAAAAGGAGAAAAAAAAAACCCACTAAGGTCCCTTTCACATCAGTGCGCTTAAAGGAGAAGTACAGTCAAAGCTCTTTTGGCTGTACTTCTCCTTTGGATCACAGGAGTGCAGTTCATCCTGCAGTCCTATGACCTGTTTTCAGCAGACAACGGGCTGAAGCCTGCTGTCAGCTCACATCACAGAGTCGGCCCATGTTCTGGAAAGAACGCAACCGTATGATCTGGATCCTGCAAAACGCCTGAACTGGCACCCGGCTCAGCCTCTCAGTGAGCCACTGAAAGCCTGAGCCAACCACTCCTGCCCCCTCCAAAGCCCAGCACTCCAGTGAGCGTGCAGGGGGGGGGGGGGGTAAGGGGATTATAGCAGACAGCGGTGACCGACAGTCACCAGCTCTCTGCTAAGGGAGAACTGAGAGATCAGCTGTGTTTGATCGCTCGGGGGGGCGTAAGGGTGGCAGTCACCAGCTCTCTGCTAAGGAAGAACTGAGAGATCAGCTGTGTTTGATCGCTCGGGGGGGCGTAAGGGGATTATAGCAGACAGCGGTGACCGACAGTCACCAGCTCTCTGCTAAGGGAGAACTGAGAGATCAGCTGTGTTTGATCGCTCGGGGGGGGGGGGCGTAAGGGTGGCAGTCACCAGCTCTCTGCTAAGGAAGAACTGAGAGATCAGCTGTGTTTGATCGCTCGGGGGGGGGGGGCGTAAGGGGATTATAGCAGACAGCGGTGACCGGCAGTCATCAGCTCCCTGCTAAGTAAGAACTGAGAGATCAGCTATGTTTGATCGCTCGGTTCTCAGTCTAAGTCCCGGTTCTCACTTATGCGATGCGGGAACCCTGCAAATCTACTGCGGGTTCCCACATCGCATTCCCAGCGCAGGCAGCTCACACTGCCATATGCGAATCGCTGGGGGTGTCAATTCAAAGTTAACGCCACCCCCAAATCAGTTCACATATTGCAGTGCGAACTGACATTCGGACATGAATTGGATTGCATAAGTGTGAACCACCATGCGATCCGATTCTGGAGCGGACCCAAAAAAGGGTCCTGTGAGTGTTTGTGCCAAATCAGATGCAAATTCAGCCATACTATCTGTATATCTGAATTTGCATCGCAACAGTCATTGCATGTGATTTTCAGAGCAGTGCGCTCCGAATCACATGCAATGTCTGTCATCGCACTGATGTGAACAGAGCCTTTGAGCCAGCGGGGGGACAGATGCAGCATCGGACCAATGCTACATCCACCTGGGTAAGTGTGATTCACGAAAAAAAAAAAAAAATTCCGATACTTTTCTTTTAAAACTGCAGTATGCATTTTGGAAAAAAACAAAAACATAGTGGCTTGATTTACTAAAGACAAATAGACTGTGCACTCTGGAAGTGCAGTTGCTCCACATTTGCTCCATAGAGTGCACAGTCTATTAGCTTTTAGTAAATCAACCCCATATTGTGTTTTTCATGTGTTTTTTGGTACATTTTCTGGTTGCCTGACTTCCAGCATGGACACGTGACTCAAGAACGCACCAAAAAACGCAACTCCGGGGGAGAAAAAATAAGATGGACTTGCAAATTTAAATACATTAACAAACTGAAGCCAAACTCCTGCTAATACTTTTTAGGCAGTTACAGCAAACACTTTTTTCCTTTTGAAATAAAGGTTTTACATAAATAAAAGCTTCCTGTTTGGCAATGGGACAGGAAGTGAAGGGAAATCTCCACAATAGGACACAGTTGGTGAAAAAAAAAATCTGACAGGGGTTATAACCCTCCTTTAAAATCGAAAATTAAAAAAAGTTTTGCCTATAGTTCTACTTTAGCTTTATTAGTATCACAAGGGGACTAACAAACCCCCTAGGTCAGTGATGACGAACCTTGGCACCCCAGATGTTTTGGGACTACATTTCCCATGATGCTCAGCTACACTGCAGGGTATATGAGCATCATGGAAAATGTAGTTCCAAAACATCTGGGGTGCCAAGGTTCGCCATCACTGCCCTAGGTGATAACATTGGCAGGCGGCAGGTGGCAGGTTCTCTTTGTGGAGACATCAGGGGTCTATTATACCTCGTTTCCACTGAGCGCATCGGTTCGGTACACTACGCTATTTTGAGTGTTTCCATTGTGAAAGTGGCCCATACAACCGAACCAAACCGCACCATTCCTGGTCCTCCTTCAGATGTAGGGCCATAGGAAATGGTACGGTGCGGTTAGGGCGGAGCTACTGGTGTCACACGATAGATTCCACTGATTGGCGGACAGGAAAACTTCAATGCTCAGGTCAAACGAAAGTGCAAAACAAACCCCACGTTTGATGTAAACCCCGCATGGCCCCTGGCGGTCCAAATTGCAGTGGAAACACTCACCTGAATAGGCCGGACCATTCTAACCCTTCCAAACTGTACCGACTTGAACCGTTCCGCTCAGTGGAAACGAGGCATTAGACTCCCAATATCTAGCTTCCCCTTCATTGCAGCTAATCCAGCACAGATTGTACTTGATTAGCTGCTTCTCTGGCTACAATAGCTTGGAAAAGACCACTCTGAACCCGGAAGTGAAATTAGTCTCTCTTCTGGGCAGAGCAGTAAGGATGTGGAATTCTCTTCCGCAAATAGTCGTATCAGCAGGGAGCATCGATAGTTTTAAAAAAACTATTAGATGAGCACCTTAAAGACCACAACATACATGGGTATACAATGTACAACATACAGGGGTATACAATGTACAACATACAGGGGTATACAATGTACAACATACAGGGGTATACAATGTACAACATATAGGGGTATACAATGTACAACATATAGGGGTATACAATGTACAACATATAGGGGTATACAATGTACAACATATAGGGGTATACAATGTACAACATACAGGGGTATACAATGTACAACATACAGGGGTATACAATGTACAACATACAGGGGTATACAATGTACAACATACAGGGGTATACAATGTACGGTTAACAGCAAATACACACACATCATAGGTTGAACTGGATGGACTGATGTCTTTTTTCAACCTCACAAACTATGTAACCATGGGCTCATTGGTTACAGAAAGATCAGAGAGTGGGTGTTCCTCAATCTCCTCCTTCTGTTTCTGTCCGGCCGGTTTACCATGGTCCAGGGCTCTCCATAGGAACGGGCGCAGGGGGGGGGGGGTGTCAAGGGGAGGGGAGGTTTGGCTTTCCTTCTCACTACTATAGAAATGATCGGGTGGCTGTAGAGTCACCCGGATCACTTTTACTGAACCACCGATCACCTACTTAAAAAAAGATACTAGGCTGACGGCTGCCACTGAGCTTGATTTTACCACTTCGAGACCAAGACCTTTATAAAAGGCCAAAGGATATGAAATGTTTAAAGTATATCTAAAGCCAAAACTTTTCTTTCCTTTTAGATAGAGATCTAAAAAAAAAATCTTCCCTTTAGTTATACTTTAATGCTCTTCACCATCCTGCTATTGTGTGAACCCAGCCTTGGAGACAGGGTATGTTTGATGACTTAGACACAGTTGCATGCATTAGCAGACTGCTAAATGCTTTTGATGGTTGTCTTGAATTGCTCTTAAAAGTGGGAAAAGCCAATGGAAACAGCTGCGGCTCCAAACTGCCTAAATATTTCAAATGCAATCGTATTTCTTTGCAACTAAAATTGATGTCTGTCTGTATGGAGAACAGTGCGTTACCCCCTCTTCCTGGCAATAAATACATATTCTGATTATAATGTTTACAAAACATGGCCTACTTTTTCCCCCCGAATACTGATTTATGTGAATTTTTAACACAATTACTCATTTATGAGATACAGCGCAGCAGATGTACGCGAGAAACCGTCTTGCTTACATAAAGATGTACACTGAGAAAATGTCATATTGAAAATAGCACACTTTGTGCGCAAAAAAAAAGAAAGAAAAAATTACAAATAATTGATTTCCTGCCGTGCGATAGGCTCACATTTCTGCTTAATAAGCCTATTAGCATTTCACATTCTCACAACGCGGCGGTTGGATGACAAAGTAATGGTGTGTTCGGAATTTTCAGGTTAAAGTGTTATTTTCAAGGTTTCCATTGTTTCAAACATTAAAATCAGTGTGTATATGCAATAAAGCATCCTTGTTATAATCACTGTGGAACCTAAGGAGATTATCCCCAGAATTGTGTAAAAAGGCTGTTTGATCCTGTCTTCTCTAATCCTCCCCTTCTTACACAGTCCCCAAACCATCTCCTAATAAAACAGAGCTTTGGGGTACTATGCACATACTCAGTTTGGTGCATGGGCGTCCGCATGGGGGGGGGGGGGGGGGAAGTGCCCCGCCTGGAATCTCAACTTCCCTTTAAAGTGGTTGTTAAGCCACTTTATACTATCCTGTCTGGGCTCTGTTTAATAATCATGTGTGCCTGTGCTCCTGTGTATGTGTTTTAAGAAAATAAGCCGTTCTTTACCAGTTTTCAGAGCGCCGATCGCCGCTCACGTGACCCGCCAGCCCTCTCCTCTCCCTGTCTGACAGTTGCCTGCAGTGGGTGGGGCTGAGGATTCCCCTCTGACATCAGTTGGGAGGGGAGGAGCAGAGGCCGAGAGTAGGAGAGAGGCAGCAGGTTACGTGAGCGGCGATTAGAGCTCTGAAAACTGGTGAAGAGTGGCCTTTTTTTCCCCTTTAAAAATAAATACTCGCGAGTCGCGGCTTGTGTGTTGAGACATCAGCAGCCACGTGGAGCACTGTCCTCAGCCCCAGGCCCCGGTGCTATCATTCCAGGAGAGGGGGGAGCCCGGGGCAAGGAAACTGAGGAGATTTGTGGCCCCTTGCACAGAGGCACAGCATGTGATATCACAGCACGTACTGACGTCACGTGCATGCATGCGCGGACTGCACGGATCCAAAAACAGAGAGGGTCAGCTTTGCTTTTACATCAGGTTTCTCAAACCTTTAAATGCCTACCTACGCTTTATGTGATAATGACTAAGCCCCTCCCCTTCATGACATTGTTGAAAAAGGGGGGAGCATGGCTAACCTTAAAATGATGCCCCCCCCCCCCCCCGGAAAAAGTTATGCGGATGCCCATGGTTTGGTGTGTATTGAGAGTTTTTTTCTTCTTGGGATGGTACATGTGATCAGCACAGGGCCAATCAGCACTGTCCAGACAGAGGGTCAGGGGTCCTGCAACCTCACAGGACAATCAGGGGAGAATGAAAACTCCTTCTACAAGCTTTAACCAGACACTCATAGAAGTCACAAGACTGCTATACTGTATACTGCTGAGGAGAAAAGGTATTCAGCAGTTTATATTTACTAAAACCATGTCCTGTGTACTGTGGGAGACCAGATATAGCCAATGCAGGCTCCTGGGTTTAGTAACATTTTAAGTTTCTGCCTTTATTTTTATATTTTATAATTTACTTCTTCAAATTAGGTTTTTTTCACCATTTTTTACCTTTCATGCAACCTTCTTCTTAAATCATGTACCCCACCCCCTTACCCGCCCAATGGATTCTGTGCTATCCTGCTGTGATTGGCTACTTAGGTGTGACAGCTAGACATGTGCATGCTGGAAAATCTGTTTTGTTTTGTATTCGGTTACATTTAATTGAAGAATTTGTTTTGGATGCATTCGTAATGGACCCGATTTCTTTTCAGAATCCGAGAATCCGTATCTTCAATATTTGGTTCACTTTATTCGGGATAGCTGGTTGTTAGGGAGCGAGCAATCACCGCGTACTTACCAATCATAACTTATCTGTCAGCAAAATGTATACAAACAAATGGCAGCATTAAAAGAAAAAAAACAGTTTACCCCCAATCCATGCCAGGCCCTTCTGTATGGAATTTAAGGGAAACCCTAAAAAATAAAAAAATGGCGCCCCCCCCCCCCCAAAGTTTATACCAGACCCTTACCTGAGCATGCAGCCCGGGAGGCCAGGAAAGCGGGGAGGACGAGCCCCAAAAAGCACACTGTCCCCATGATTGTTGAGGTTGATGTGGAGTGGACAAGGAGCTCTTCCCCACAACCCTGGCTCAGTGGTCGTGGGGGTGCGGGGTGACTTATTGGAATCTGGAAGCCCCCATGTGAATCAGTATGGGGTACAAGCTACTCATTTACCCAAGAAATGTGCAAAGGAAATGCGCAAGGAAAAAAAAAACATAGATAGTTTTTGACAAGTCCAAAAAATAAATACCCCCCCAAAGTATATCCAGCGTAAATCACGATGTACGCAGGCCGCCGACCTGCGCAAAAAAAAAGAATCCCGCCGCCCTCCAAACACAACTGGTGACATCACTTGGTCATCCGCTGATGTCACTGGGTGACCCGCCCCCATGTTTATCTGTCATTCGGCGAGTGTCCTGTTACTATCCAAATGACAGGTAAACATGGGAGCGTCAGAAAAAAATATACTTGTGGTATATTCCCCGCGAAAATGTTGACGGTAATTAGGTGTAGTGATAAAAATAAAATAAAGTAAAATTAATATCAATCGGTGTAATGTGCAGCTGCTGAGGACAGGTGATAGATGACTGAGCCTAGCCACTATAATAGGGACTACCTACAGCACTTGCTTACAATATAAGTATATTATTATATTTCTTTCAAAAGTTAATTAAAACCAATTATCCAACACCGTGACTTAAGATAGTAGAGTGCAGCCTCCCACAACCTTATGGACATACACTCACCAGCTACCGTTGCCCAAAAACCAACCAGTTTGTGCTAAAACTGCATCAGATCCAGTACAGATAAATGGATGGACAAACGGAAATCTCCCAGGATATCCTCCTTCGCCTTTAAGAGACTTCAATTGGTCCATCCATTCATCCGTATTGGATCACCAGATGACCCCACTCCCATGTTTGAATGAGTATAGCCACTATAATAGGGACTACCTACAGCGCTTGCTGACAATATAAGTATATTATTATAGTTCTTTCAAAAGTTCATATAAACCATAATACATATAAATAATAGTGAAAAAATTCAATATGAATCGTGTGCATCAAATTTTTTTGTGCAAAATATGCAATAATGATCAATATCTCTAAGTGCATACAGTAGGACAATTCATATAACCAGAGATGTATAGTAACTAAGTAGAACTAAGTAGAACTACTTCACTACTGTACTTAAGTACCGAAAGGCGGTATCTGTACTTTCCTAGAGTAGAATTTTTTTCTCCTACTTCCACTTTTACTTCACTACATTTTTTCAATGATTTCAATACTTCTACTCCGATATTTTTTTTTGTGCTGCATAGTTACTCATTACAATTATAAAAATTACCACTGCCAGAACAGTAGATGGCAGGTTTCATGAAGCTCAAAACGTGTGTATTATCAGTGCATACGAAAATAAATGCTACTGTATGTATAAATAAAAGCTGCATTTGAAATAATAAAAGACAATATGATGTTCAAACTTTAGACTTCTTTCTTTAATAACTACATAACACAGTACTTGTACTTTTACTTTCAGTACTTGAGTAGCAATTTTTTTTTCAAAACTACTAGTACTTTTACTTTCAGTACTTGAGTAGCAAAATTTAAAAAAAAACTACTTGCAATACTTAAGTACAAAAAATGTTGAATACTTTAGTACTTCTACTCAAGTCACTTTTTGATCGAGCACTTGTACTTTTACTCAAGTCACTTTTTGATCGAGCACTTGTACTTTTACTCAAGTATGGGTTTCGAGTACTTTATACAACTCTGCATATAACGTGCATATAATAAATAATACATAGGTGCAGGTGTCTCATTAGTGCTCTATAGAATCCATATGAAAATAAGGTGACTTTAGTGATCACAGTTCAATAGGGAATGTTCCTTGTGCCAGAAATAAAATCCAATATGAATAAAGTGCAGGTGCTCAATGCGGATCTCCCAATCAGCCTTGTGATTTGTGAATAGCACCGGTCACTCTCCACCGTGTTAAAGGTAGTAGATGGGTCACTCACCAGATGTAGTTGGTCTTAAATGCCATATAGCATTAAGACAAGAAAGCGCTTTATTGGCCACCAGGGCCAGGGTAGGTACCCACTCTTGGTGCAGTCACTCTGTTCCTAGTATTTGGCAGGTCCCACCTTTTCTACAGCATAGTGTCCGCTCCTGTCACATCTGTCTCTCTTGCCCATGTTGTCCCACCTCCTATCCAGTGATGGCGAACCTTGGCACCCCAGATGTTTCTAAACTACATTTCCCATGATGCTCAACGACACTGCAAAGTGTATGAGCATCATGGGAAATGTAGTTCCAAAACATCTGGGGTGCCAAGGTTCACCATCACTGTCCTATTCTGTCTACCATAGGAGGTGGGATTTCCTATGACAGCGACCGCTTGTCCTTCCTTCTGCTTGGCCCGCCCCCCCCCCCCCCCTCGGCCTCTCAGCGCTGCCTGGCGTTTTTTTTTTTTTTATATAGGCATATAACATGCACTGCTGTTTTACCCTCCATTTTTAGGAGGAAAAAGTGCGTGTTATACGCCGATAAATACGGTAACCTTTTTGATGATATTCAAATTTTTTTAGATGCACCTGTATATTGATATATTAACCACTTTAAGACCGGAAGGATTTGCCCCCTTCCTGACCAGGCCATATTTTGCGATTTGGCACTGTGTTATTTTAATGGAAAATTGCGCGGTCGTGCGACGCTGTACCCAAATAAAATTGATGTCCTTTTTTTCCCACAAACAGAGCTTTCTTTTGGTGGTATTTGATCACCTGTGCAATTTTTATTTTTTGCACTATAAACAAAAAAAGAGCGACAGTTTTTAAAACAAAACAACATTTTTTCACATTCTGCTATATAACATTCTGAAAAAAAAAAAAAAAATTTGAAAAATCCAAATTTTTTAACATTTTAGGCCAATTTGTTTTCTGCTACATATTTTTGGTAAAAAAAATCCCAATAAGCGTTTTTTGATTGGTTTGCGCAAAAGTTATTGTGTCTACTAACTACAGGAAAGATTTATGTCATTTTTATTTTTTTTTTTTTTTTACTAGTAATGGCGGCAAACTGTGATTTTTTGCGGGACTGCGACATTGCGGTGGACAGATTGGACCCCTAACTGACATTTTTGACACTTTTGGGGGTACCAGTGACATTACTACAGTAATCAGTGCTAAAAATATGCACTGTTACTGTAATAACGCCATTGGCAGGGAAGGGGGTTAACCCTATGGGTGATCAAGGGGTTAAATGTGAGCCTAGGGAAGTGATTCTAACTGTGGGGGGGGGCGTGGCTTCTGAAATGACCATAGAGACCTGTGATCCTATATAGAAGGATCACAGGCGCTCTGTGATCTTTTCAGGGAGAACAACGGTCAGCTGTGTTTACAACAGCTGACCAGTATTCTCTCTCAGCGGGGAGCGATTGCGGGTGTCAGGCGGCAATCGGAGCTGCCTGACCCATGCATTGGCTTCCCTGCTGCCAAGTGGGGGCGGGGGCGCGCGCTCGCCCCCTAGCTTCCCACGCGTGACCAACGTATGTCTACGTCGGATTGCGCAGGAGAGCCACCCTGCCGCAGTAAAAAGGCGGCGGGGGTCGGGAAGTAGTTAATGAATACAGAGCTGCATTTATTGGTGTCTTTTATATCTGTCTGGAGTTCAGCTCTAACTGAAAGCAAAATGATGAAGTTACGCCCTCATAATGGATTTATATAGTTCAGTAAAACCAAATCATCTGTCAGCTATGACGGTGACTCCTCCATTATGGTCGCTTGGTAAGGGATGGAAACAAAAACTGCTGTAGAGGAATCTTCCCCTTTGAGCCACACAGAATCATATGCTGAACACTCCGTTGTCCACCCAAAATTTAAATATCAGTTTTAAGCGAAGTTGGCCTAATGGATTTACATAGTTCAGTAAAACCAAATCATCTGTCAGCTATGACGGTGACACCTCCATTATGGTCCCTTGGTAAGAGGTGGAAACAAAAACTGCTGTAAAGGAATCTTCCCCTTTGAGCCACACAGAATCATATGCTGAACACTCCATTGTCCACCCAAAATTTAAATATCAGTTTTAAGGGAAGTTGGCCTAATGGATTTATATAGTTCAGTAAAAGCAAATCATCTGTCAGCTATGACGGTGACACCTCCATTATGGTCCCTTGGTAAGGGATGGAAACAAAAACTGCTGTAGAGGAATCTTGAGCCACACAGAATCATATGCTGAACACTCCGTTGTCCACCCAAAATTTAAATATCAGTTTTAAGTGAAGTTGGCCTTTAAAACAAACAATCAAGAATCCCATGACTGCCATTCTGTTTCTTTTCAAACTGCCATTTAATTTCCTTCCCTTTCTACCATGATTTCAAAGTCTTCCTTGTTACTTATGTGAAGGTCAGAGGAGCACACAGTGGGCATCACGACCTGACAGTGCCTGCCGCAATCTTTAACATTAACTGCTCTTAAACTAACAAAGAGCTATTTTCGTGCTGAAAGTTACAGGTTGCAGACCTTATCTTAATTGGGAAATGTCTATATAACAAAGAATGCTATAAAATTGCAATTGTACATGTCTGGAACCCTACACAAGGAAAATTGAAACTCCAGGGAAATAAACTAGCCTTTCAAACACTTCAAGTATTTATTGGAAAAAAAAAAAGACGTGATGCATCTTAGCCGTGCATGGACTGTGTCAAACCTGGGAGAACCGAGCTGTCCAATTAGCTGAACGACACCTAGGAAATTCCGCTAGATATGCCATGTTTTAAAGGAACTGAATTAAAGGGATTGTCAATCTTCGGGGGGACTCTCTTGTATTGAGATAGTAGATGTTTTCCTGGACTTTTGTTAAATACAGTGGTGGACATTTATATGCGAAGTGCAAGCTGAGGTCTTGAAAGTCTAGGCATTTTTCCCAAATTGTGTTGATAAGGAATTCAACAAGCTCTGCTCACAGCAAAGTTTATTTAAAAGAGGAAAGTACAAAGTAAAAGGGAAGATTAGAAAGCAGAGAGATTACTGAGCATGGAGGGTCTGTACCTAGTAAATGTACCAAGGACCTCAACGTCTTTATTGAATGGGAGGCCTTTAAGCTCCAATCCTGGCCAGTTGCCATGTAGGCAAACTCCAAAGCATAAACTTTTTACATGTTAACTCTTTCACTTAGGAATTTGCACAGGGAATATTGTAACAATTACAAGAGACGTTAATTCCTGTTATTTTGGAACACCTTATCAGCCTGAGCATGACCCAGATTCTGAAATACCTTGTGCAGGAAATGGGGAGATTAGGGGTTGATTTACTAAAGGCAAACAGACTGTGCACTTGGCAAATTGCAGTTGCACTCTGCAAATGCAGTTGCCCCAGAGCTTTGTAAATGAAGTAAACCTTTACTTTGCAAGGAATACCCAATCACGTGCAAGGAACAAAAAATAAAAAAAATAAAAAATAATTTTTGCTTGCACATGATTGGATAATGGAAGTCAGCAGACCTCCTGCTCATTTACTAAGCCCTGGAGCAATTGCACTTGCAGAGTGCATAGAAGGGATTGACCAATATCGGTTTTTCATTGCCAATACTGATAAAGATATTTTGGCCATTGCATATCGGTATCAGCCGATATGGGCCCATATTTTTAACATTTAAAGTTTTGCAAAATAAACACAATGTGGTGGGTGGTTGGCTGGCACCCTTTGGTGGGCAGCTTGCTGGCACCCTGTGTGGTGGGTGGCTGGCTGGTACAGGCCCAGGGCCTGAGGCTTTCTAGCTGTTACAGGCCGGGGTGGCTGGCTGGCACTGGGCAGCTGTGGGTGGGTGTATGTATGTGGTGGCTGTGTTGAACAAACTGTGTGCACTGTACACTCACTGTCCCAAGACTCCCTGACTCCAGACAAGGCTGCCTAAGAAGGCAGAAACTGTCCCAGTGCGTGGAGGCGGGTGGCGCAACATACACAATGACATCACGACAATATTGGCAATATTGGTAACCTCCGGGGCCGATTCAGATATATTGGGGAAAGTGCATTTGGCCCTCGATATATCTGCCTTGCTGATAATCAGTGAAGCAGTAATAAAAAATGTATTAAGCTCATATGAAGACTTACATAAAAGCAAAAAGTTGAGCGTCATGACCAGGTGTCCTTCCTAATTCACTGTGTACCCATTGTGGAAGCTGCCAGCAGCCTAAACCAATCCGGGGGCTGAATCAGAGTGTGGCTGCGGCGAACCGCATACCTCACAAAAGTGCCGTAGACGAGGAATGAGGAATGGGCGGTGGAATGGGTGTTTACCGGTTTCGGAGCATGCTCACAACAGCTCCTTCTTTGCTTCTTCTGTGCTTTTGGAACATTCACCATCAGTCTGGTTAACATCTCACCTATCAAGACTGTCTGGAACAAAGGACCCATCCCCCAGCAAGAGCGCCCATTCTTTTTCATTTTGCAATTACCGATAATCGGTCGATCCCTAGTGCATAGTCTATTTGCCTTTCATAAATCCACCTCTAATTGGCGCTACAGACTGCACAAGAAGACGTTCGGAAAACAGGTGAAACAACCTGTTCTAATGCCATGTTTCTGCACAGTCATTCTAGCAAGTATCTTTAATTATTTACAGAACCCAGCATTAGCATATGAGCACTTACAATTCTAATTTAATCATTTGTAAAACATTTAACCACTTAAGCCCCGGAAGATTTTACCCCCTTCCTGACCAGGGGGTATTTTGCGATTCGGCACTGTGTGACTTTAACGGACAATTGCGCGGGGTCGTGCGACGCTGTACCTAAACTAATTTGACATCCTTTTTTTCCCACAAACAGAGCTTTCTTTTGGTGGTATTTGATCACCTGTGCGATTTTTTGATCATGCGCTATAAACAAAAAAAGAGCGTCAATTTTGCAAAAATAACAATATTTTTCACATTTTTTTATATGAAATCCCCCCCAAAAAAATGTAAAAATCAAAATTTTTTAACATTTTAGGCCAATTTGTTTTATGCTACATATTTTTGGTAAAAAAAAAAAATCGCAAAAAGCGTATTTTGATTGGTTTGCGCAAAAGTTATTGCGTTTACTAACTAAGGGAAATATTTTTGTAATTTTTGTTGTTGTTTTTTTAACGCGTAATGGCGGCGATCTGCGATTTTTTTTTGCGGGACTGCGACATTGCGCCGGACAGATCGGACCCTTGACTGACATTTTTAACACTTTTGGGGTTACCAGTGACATTACTACAGTAAGCAGTGCTATATATATGCACTGTTACTGTAAAATGACACTGGTAGTGAAGGGGTTAACTTTTTTTGAGAGGGAGGGGTGGTGTGTGTCCCTAGGGGCGTGATTCTTACTGTGATTGGCTGTGGCTTGAGGTGTAGGAACAGTGATCAACGGTCCTACATAGTAGAACCGTATGATCACTATTCTTACACAGGGGAGAATGACAGGCGGCTTGTTTACATCAGCCGCCTGCCTTTCTACCGCTGTCACGGACAATCGCGTGTACCCGGCGGACATCGGGTCCGCCGGGCACACGCGCGGGGGGGGTCTGTGACTGAGCGGGAGCGCGCCTCCGGCGGCGCGCGCTCGCTCCCCAGAGCCTCACAGGCTAGTGACGTACCCATACGTCACTTTGCCTGTGAGGGGCTGACCGCCGCAGTATATGTACTTGCGGCGGTCGGCAAGTGGTTAATACATCTTTTTATATATCAGCGTTTTTTTAAAATCCAAAACTTTACTTTTATTTTGTATTTTTTTTAACATAGAATGTACAGTCTATGTATACCCAACCAAGAGGTGCCACCAAGTGTGCACGATTTATTGCACCTTTCTGCATATTCTTGAACATCGCATTTAGGGCAGCCTATTAATTTTAATGGGTTGCCTTATGCACGAGAAACACACAAAATGGTGCCTGAGCAAGTTTCAAATCAATGCCGCATCAAACTGTATAGTACTGCAGTACCACACATTTTGGCGAACAAAAACAGGTGTGACTTTACAAGATGCATGGGAGTGCCATTAAGAATGAATGGCATGCCACACATATGCAAAGGGGCAGTGCATTTTTGTGCTTGCAGGAAAGCAACATTTTTTGCCAGTTCCCTCAATGCACTGTTGGGAATGAGCTCTAAAATCCCTGGCAGATTTTTTTTTGGTTGTCTGAGTACCACTGGGGACATTTCCATTCTCTTCCTTTTACAGAGGCACAAAAGCAAGTAAGAGAAAATCTCCCAAAGCAGTGGGAATTCCTCAATTAGACAGTCATTCCCAAAAACAGGTGTGGCCAGTGAATGATTTCTCATCTTTTGTTCTCAGGACAGCTCTAAGGCTACATTCACTTTTCGGCATTTATCCACACCACGAATCCCAGAAGCATAAAATCTGATTCCTGTGGCTGCATTTGACAGCTGTGTGTGGACAGCTGCAGTGACCGACCCCGCACAGTGCAATTATTTTTACAGCTTTTCATGAATGTTTAGGCAGCCAATTATTTTCTGCGGCAATCGCGGCTTGTGTGGTATCATTTTGACATCAATTTGAGATGCTGCTGAGATTATCTGAGATTTAAAATTCACTGATGGGCATTTAACATATATATATATATATATTATGGATCGACCGATTATCAGCAAAGCCGATATATTGAGGGCCGGTATGCTCTTTTCCCGATATATCGGAATCGGCCACCAAGGTGACCGATACTGCTGAGCTGATATTTCAGGAAAGTGCTTGTACCAGAGTGATGCCTGCAGCTAGAGGTATCACCCCGGTACCGGCGTCCATAGCCGATGGTCGGCTGTCTTGTAATGACAACCGATGCGGCTGAGAAGCCGCTCAGCTGTCATTACAAAGAGCGGGAGGGGACGTCCCCCCTCCCGCGGCTCACCCGGGTCTCCCTTCCCACCGGAAGATCCGGGCAACCATCCTGCATGGCTCCCGAAGACCCGATTAAAGCCACATTTGGCTCTGATCGGGTCTCCATGCAAAAACCCGGAAGTGATGTCATGACATCACTTCCGGGTACTGACGCTAAATTAAAAAAATTACAGTATTCAAAGCATCCAAACTTGCCGTTGAATGCTTTTAAGTGCAGAGGAGGGGTTTGGGGACTTTTAGACCCCCAGATCCCTCCACAAGAGTACCTGTCAAAGAAAAAGAAAAAAAAAATGTTTTTTAAATGTACGAAAATATCGGCCCATATCGTCCAATACCGATATGCATTGATTAAAATATCGGTAATGGGATCAGCAACGAAAAACCGATATCAGTCGATCACTAATACAGTGGTGTAGTGGTTAGTACTTTCACCTAGCAGCAAGAGGGTCGCTGGTTCGAATCCCAACCACGACACTACCTGCCTGGAGTTTGCATGTTCTCCCTGTGCCTGCGTGGGTTTCCTCTGGGTACTCCGGTTTCCTCCCACACTCCAAAGACATGCTGGTAGGTTAATTGGATCCCGTATAAAAAAATTGGCCCTACTGTGTATGTATGAATGTGAGTTAGGGACCTTAGATTGTAAGCTCCTTGAGGGCAGGGACTGATGTGAATGTACAATGTATATGTAAAGCGCTGCGTAAATTGACAGCGCTATATAAGTACCTGAAATAAATAAATAAAAATATATATAGGCTTGATGATTTTTCAGACTTACTGTACATAGAAAAAGCTGTTGTTTTATGAGAGAAAACATTTGTCTTCTTGTTTGATGAACATTTCTCAAACAAACGTCCTTGGAACAATGTTTGCACATGCTGTCCTCTAATACAAAGGGAAAATAGATACTATTGTTGTATATTTGGCAATCATAAATGATTTGATGGGCCACGTACACATTTTAGCTACTCCTGTTGTTTAGAGAAGTAATGGCCAAATACTGCACCCAGGCTATGTCAACCATACCTTGACCTTTTAACATATTTGACCTATGGCATGTATGATACTATAGTGCCATCTAGAGTCTAGAGTTAGAAATGCTTTTCTCAAAGAAACTGATATAGAAAGGAAGAGGTAAAGGGATAAATCCATGTTGGAATGGCTACCCAAACCTTCTAAATCAAAGGCCAGCATCATAAGCTGAAAGGGGGGCTGTAACAAAGGGAACTTCACAAAACCAAAGAAGAAACTTCACCTGGGGATGACACTATACATACAGTACAAGAGGGCCAGTTTTCCTGTGATTGATGGAGTAGAACCTGGAGTTCTGTTTGTTACAGATATCATGAACTATAACCCAAGCTGAGTAACTTTCTTGTGTATGCCTATCGCATACAAACCATTGGCAATGCTCATTTGCTAGGAAAGTTAGGTAGCGTATGCGTGTGTGTGTTTTATGCGTGTTTGTATTATGCTGTATGTCTTGTATTGTTTTCCTACGATTGTAAGTAGTTTGTATGTACATCATTCTTATATTTAGTAAAAGCATATTTTTTTTTTTGTTGGTTGAACCAGATGGACTTGTGTCTTTTTTCAACCAGACTAACTATGTTAATATATTTATATACGACAGAGGTTTCTGCTTCCTTGCTTTACTGCAACATGACCTAAAAGAGACAAAGCAACATACCCATCTCATGCCAACAAAAGCCTGTCAACATTGACTATTTAATAGGTTTTGGTACATATATTTCTTTTACTTAGCTCTATTAGGTAAAGATAATGTCTGAAATTAGTTTCCCTTTAAAATGAAACACTTCATAACACATACTGCAAAAAGCACATCTGTGTTTTCCAAATTAAAAAAAAAAAAGAAGCTTGTCAGCTTTCTAATCATTCACTATTTCATTGTGATGTTGCATTAGTTGTATTTAGATTATTTCCCAATTCACCTCCTGTTGTCACATTGTAATTAAACACTTACGTCTTACACAATGGCGTCAGTAAAAGCGCTTTGTTTGTCGCAGACATCGCCATTTCTCCATGCATCGATGTTTTCCTGTTAATCATCTTAATTGGTTTCAATCTGTCACTTCTTTTTTTAATAGCAAAATACATTTTTTTTTTTTTGCTTGTTTTGAACAGAAAGAAATTCCAGTATTCCACCTGTTTCCATTTAGAGATGTTTAGATAATGTAAATTGAAAGTGGAACAAAACAATTCCTTGTCAAATGTATTCTAAATAATTCCTTATTTCCTGTGTATTTAAAGCCTAACTCTGAACAAATAAAAAAATGAAAAAGTTAATTGTTCATTTAGGTCTAGGGAAACAATAAAAGATGATTTACTTACCCGATCCTCTGCCGCTCTGCACAGCTTGAACGCTCCCCACGGCTTCTGCATCCCCACGTTCCACCGGTCTAGGGTCCTGACATTAGCAAGACCAGAGCAGGATCTATTGTCCTGCACTGGACGTGAAAACGTAAAGGGACAGTCCACCGCTAGATCGTTGGGGAACGCAGCCTGCTGGAGGAGGATCAAGTAAGTAAAACTATTTCTCCTCTCCCCTAGGCAAAATGAGCTTTTAACGGTAAAATCGGATTTTTGTAAGATCTTACCGTAAAATTATTTTCTCTTAGCTCATTGACAGATGTAGTCTTCTTGATTCACATCAATTGGGTTATGTTGTCTCCGCAGGAGTAGGACTAGGCAGAAAGAAAAAATGTTCTGGCTCCACCCTAGGGGCAGTCCCAGAGGGTATATCCTCCCTCTCTCTGCTACAAGGAATCAGTTCTGTTATAAAGCAGCAACAGAGAATTTAATCCAACCCAACTCAATGATAGAGGGGCGGGTACTACGTCTGTCAATGAGCTAAGAGAAAAGGATTTTACGGTAAGATCTTACAAAAATCCGATTTTCTCTGTCGCTCATTGACAGACGTAGTCTTCTTGATTCACATCAATTGGGACATCCAGAAGCAGTGCCACAAATGAGGGGTGGGATTGACAGAAATCAAAATCCAATCTAGAAGGCCCAACCGGTGCCAACTAGAAGTTTTAAAGGCTCATTATAAGCAAAGAATGAGACTCAAATAAAAATTCCAACGGAAAAAAACGGATTCCTTGTAGCAGAGAGAGGGAGGATATACCCTCTGGGACTGCCCCTAGGGTGGAGCCAGAACGTTTTTTCTTTCTGCCTAGTCCTACTCCTGCGGAGACAACATAACCCAATTGATGTGAATCAAGAAGACTACGTCTGTCAATGAGCGACAGAGAAAGGTAATTTCTTATCCACCCCGAGTTAGGCTTTAGAACAGGACTATACCCACCTGAGCTCAAGCTCCTTCGTCGCTGCTGGCTTCTTCACCAATCTTCTTGCAGGTATTGGATGTTCATTGTCTTCATTGGCTAGGCAGGGATGGTTTAAAGTGGTTGTAAAGGAAGAAGGTTTTTTTTATCTTAATGCATTCTATTCTATTCATAAGATAAAACGCCTTCTGTGTGCAGCAGCCTTCCTCACCCCAGCTAATACTTACCTAAGCCCATCTCTATCCTGCAATGTTGAAGGAGAGACTCGGCTGCCGGGGACTCTCCCTCCTCATTTGCTGAGATAGCAGCGGAGCGCCCTTGGCTCCCTCTTCGGTCAATCAAAGTCAGTGAGCCAATGAGGAGAGAGAGGGGGCAGGGCCTAGCCACAGCTGTGTGTCTGATTGGACACACAAAGCTGCGGCTCGGCTCGGGTTCCCCCATAGCAAGCTACTTGCTGTGGGAGAACTTGTCAGAAGGGAGTACTGAAGAGGGACCCAAGAAGTAGAGGATCCAGGCTGCTCTGTGCAAAACCCCTGAACTGGGCAGGTAAGGTAAGTATGACATGTTTATTATTTTTAAGCAAATAAAATAATAAAAATAAGACTTTATTATCACTTTACCTCCCACTGGTGCTGGAAAAGGGTCCTTTAACACCCATGGAAAAAAGCTCAAAGTGCAATTTTAGTTCTTAGGTTTAGGTAAACTTTTGTTACCCCAAAATGTAATATTCTGATATGTGTCTGTTGGGTTGAAAGTATTGTTCTCTTTGTATTGCTTCCTTTGTATAAAATACCTGTCGATTTTGCCTGTCCCCCTGTTTTCCTTTCACAAACTGACCAAGCTAGGCATGATAGCACATCCTTCTCATTGTGGTCTGTTTTCTGGCTGTGCTGGGAGCACAGCCTGTCTGACCTCCAATGACCAAGACTTTTTCACACACCCCTCCCCCCCTTCTCAGCTCTTCACTGAGAAGGTCAGTGTATTGCTCTTTCTCTGCTGCTTGCTGGCACGCCCCCCTTCAGTCTCCGCCCAGCTTTCTAAGCCCATTTTTTGTAGCTGAGAGCAGAGATTATGTGATCACTTGTAAAAAAAAAAAGGGGGAAAAAAAGGTATTTATGAATATGTGTGTATATATTATATACATGTATGTATATATATATATATATATATAATTATATATACATATACACAAATGTGTTGCCTTTTATTTCTATCTGAAAGTGATACTAAAGCTTCAGTTATTTTTTTTTTAAATAACAAACATGTTATACCTACCTGCTCTGTGCAATAGTCTTGCTCAGAGCAGCCCGGATCCTCCTCTTTTCAGTTCCCCCACCAGTGATCCTGGCTTCTTCCCTCGAGCATTGCCTCCAGAGAAAGCAGCTTGCCCTGGGAGCACCGCTGCATGTTCGCTCCTGAGCCGTTACTCTATACGTTCATAAGACACAAAAACCTGCAGTTCGCCCCCGCTCTCTCCTCATTGGCTGCCTGTGTGACAGAAGACCCGCCTGCTTGGTTTACATAAGCAGGAGGGTCTTCTGTCTGTTTCTTTGAAGATCGCGGGAGGCCGGCGGCGATCTTCGCTGCTCCTCCCGTGGTCTGGCTCTCGCTGTGTCCAATCACCACGTGCATGCACCACCGAGACCACGTGCACATAATCACGTAGGTCTAGGTGTTTATGCGCAGCCGAGACACCCTGCCACAGGGGCGGTCGGCAAGTGGTTAATACACTGACGTTTTCCTCTTCCAACTTCTGCTGGCATTGCTCTCCAGTCTGCTAGAAAGGCCCCAGGCAAAGTGCATTTGGTATCAGATAGGAGACGGCGCTACAGAGAAACCATTGGCTTATGTGGCTTATACTCCCTCCGCCGCCGTCTGCTTCCTCTACTGCCAACACCGGTTCAATGCACGCTGATGCTCTGGGATGACTGGTCGGCAACCCATTGATGGCGATCTCGGCTTGCCGACCTGCCATCCAAGAGCATGGGCATGAGCTTCCCTGGTTTCAGGTTGCGGGCAACATCAGAGGGCTCCGGCCCATGGGCCACAGGTTGAGGACCCCTTGACCTAGAGGGTACTTTCTGCAACCTCAAAGCTTCTACACCTTCTGCCCGCCCCTTCCTGATCCCTGCACCATTGGCTGGTTAACACTGACAGTTCTAATGATGGACCAATACCAAAAAAAAGGAAGTGTGGGGAAGGGCTTAGAGGCAATGCAACCCAACCTTCAGAATGACAAATCCTTTGGCAGGTAAGACAAATCACACATGTCTATATCATTTCTCAGCATATTTAACTGGCTGCCTGAAGTTCAGCTTTAAGGGAACAAAAAAAAAATCCAACAAAGTGAACGTGCCTCTGTTAAAACTCTCGTTTGTCTCGGGGGTTTTGCTGGTAAACGTCTAAATATTGCACTACTCTTGTGCCATTTAAAGATTTATAACTTTCCAATTGCTCACTGACAGACTATAAAAGGAATTAGAGCGATGAGAGGCGATAAAATAGACAATGCTTTTGAAGTTTATCATATCTGACATTGACTATTTTGACCATGAAAAACTTTATCAGGGACTTAAATTGAACAGCACTTGGAGATCTGAAGATCATTTTAAAGCTATTTTTGTAGAACACATGTGGACAGGCCAAACTATAAAAAATAGATTCGTTTTTGAAGGGAATGTCTAAAATCATACTGGTGGGAAAATACACACCAGAAGGTTCCAGTTAAACAGGCAGCAAAAGAGCAAAGGCTTGGAAGACAGACCTTGTTTTTAGCATGTGCCTGCACTGTTCCCCCAAGGTGCTACTGTCCATGAAGTGGGCAACAGGCACCCTACAACCGCATTGCATTATGCAATGGCCGGAGTATAGCTAAACTTTGGCGGTTACTGTCACTTAGAAGGTGGTTCCAGGTTTATTGGTTCCCAGTATCATTTAACCCACTTCCTCAGGACATGACTCCTGGGGTGCGCCATTGTCCAGTTGCTGACCACACACTATACATCTACTGCTACAGTGTGCACCGGCTGCACAGAATCACACATATATATATATATATATATATATATATACGTGATTCTGCATTTCCAGGTAGGGGGCGCCAGGGCTTTATTTCAGCGGGAACATGGGGGGGGGCGAGGTTACGGCCCCTTCAGCACAGAATGTATATAAGAGGTACCTGTACCTATTCTTTCAGAAAAAAAGCCCGGGGGGGGGGGGTGCGGGGGTGCCCACCCGCCCGCTCGGCTATGCTGGGATTTATCACAGCACATGACGATCACCGGATCCCAGCTAGTGATTGACCTCCGGCACCAAGCAATCGGCTCTGAGCTTCACCAAACACAGCTCTTCAGTGACAGGGGATCTAGTTGTTTTTTTTTTTTTGATTCCTTGCTAAGCAGGGATCCTGCAACTACAAAACACAACACCTGTTGATCTGCCAGGAATGCACTCAGTTACTAAGTACTGCTAAGAGGTGACAACACAGATCATTTTTATGAACTGAATGGTGTCAGCCCTGCCATGTCCTCTTTTGCTTAACAACTCAGACTGCTCCCCTCTCCTATTCCCACAACGTAGATGCTAATAATTTTGTTGTCACAAGATATGAACTGGGAGGGCTAATTAGATTTATTGAGATAAATCAGGAAGTGTGTCCAGGATACAGCTCTAAATTTATGACAAGATTAACAGGTACTCATCAAGCAGATATAACGAATGCTTAGAGGGGTAAATTTAACAAACCAAATGGAAGCAAATAATAAAGTTTATCATTAGTCTTTATATTTACCTAAAGTGTCACTAAACCCACATCATAAAAAATTATCAATAAATGGTGTATTACATGCTGTTATTACTTACCAAGATTTGTTTTCTGTATTCCACAAAAAAACCTGGTTGATCCTGCTGCTCTTTATCTCCCCCTTCTGTCCATGTCCCCAATTCAGATAGGGATTTTGCAGCTGTGGTGGCAGCTCTGCACATGCTCAGTTTTCAGAGCAGCCCATGTGACTATAGAGTCACACATGTGGGCGTATAAACAATGGTAAATGACAGCTCACCCCCTCTTTCATCCTCAATGATCACTAACCATCTGAATACAATGGAGGTGGGATTACATGTAGATTGATGGAGGAATCACCTCCCTCTTATTCTAAGACACAGGCAGGAGGGGCGTGAAACAGCCTGTGACTGGCAGAAATTTGCTCTGCACATGCTCAGTGAGTGCTTTTTAGTGAGTTTCTATGCTGAGCATTTCCTCCCTTTCTCATCTGAGCATCCCATGTGACTATAGAGTCACACATGTGGGCGAATACACAGTGGTAAATGACAGTTCACTCCCTCCCTCCTCCTCCATACCCACTAATCAACTAAACACAATGGGGTGGGATATTACATGTAGATTGATGAAGGCTTCGCCTCCCTCTTATTCTAAGACCCAGGCTGGAGGGGTGTGACACAGCCTGTGACTGACAGAAATCAGCCCACACCAAAAAAAATACATATTTGTTTTCAAATTTATATTTGTATGCCTAATTAAAACAGTTTATTTATATATTTTTTTTTGTATTCCAAAAGCTGTTTTCTTTTTATTTTGAACATGTGACCAGCAACAGAGGACTAGAAGCTCCTCCTGCTTATGTTTCCCTGCAGACAGGCTGGGAAAGAGCTGGGTCATGTGACAGCTGAATATCCATTAGGAAAAATACTTTTTTTTTAATGAAAATAATTAAATAATCCATATACAGAAATAGAAGGGATAATGTAAATAAACAGTGTGTGTTTAGTATTACTTTATACCCCAAACCAAAAATGTAATTTATTGCAGCTTACCAATCATTAGATGTGGTGTCTGCATCAGTTTTCTTTTCTTTGGCTTTTTTTCCCTCTGTTTTCACCTGGCGATCTGGCCAGTAACACACCTCCTGTATTAGTGAGACACAACTCTGGATGAATGAGTACGGGAGGCACAGCAAACAGCAGAATTGTCAGTCTTTGGGGAGGGTAGAGTTAAATGTATTAGCAGATTTAAATACACCAAGCCAAACTCCAGCTCACATTTTATAATCAGTTACTGTGGACAGTTGTTTTGAGATAAAGGTTTTGCATGAATAAGAAAAAGCTGATCATCATTTCAATCACCCCAGTCAGTGTTAGGTGCTTTGTCTCATCCATGTAAACTGATACATTCTGCTGGAGAGCTTGTGCTTTAAAAAAAAAACAGACTGGCTTGCTGGCTCACCAGATAAAAATACAAGAAAGATACCCTCAGGGTTCTTTCACATGTGCTTTCCGCCCGGCGGACTCCGTTTTGCTCAATGGGGATCGATCTACCAATCGCAATAAGTGTATTTTGATTGGTTTGCGCAAAAGTTATTGCATTTACTAACTACGGGAAAGATTTATGTCATTTTTATTGTTTTTTTTTTTTAACTAGTAATGGCGGCAATCTGCGATTTTTTTAACGGGACTGTGACATTGCGGTGGACAGATCGGACCCCTGACTGACATTTTTGACACTTTTGGGGGTACCAGTGACATTACTACAGTAATGAGTGCTAAAAATATGCAGTTACTGTAAAAATTACACTAGCAGGGAAGGGGTTAACTTTATTGGTGATCAAGGGGTTAAGTGTGTCCCTAGGGGCGTGATTCTAACTGTTAGGGGGCGTGGCTAGTGAAGTAACCACATAGACATGCGATCCTATACAGCAGGATCGCATAGCCTCTGTGCCTACTTCAGTGAGAATGACAGACGGCTGTGTTTACATCAGCCGTCTGTCTTTCTCCCTCTCCTGCGGGAGATCGCGAGTGGCCGGCGGACATCGGAGCCGCCAGGCACTTACGCTAGGTCCCCAGGGAACATTCGGGAGCGGGAGCGCGCCGGCGGAGGCGCCCCGCACTCGCCCCCTACAGGCTTTGCCCAGTAGCGGCAGACTGCCACAGTAAATCCTCGTTAAGCGTTTGGCAAGTGGTTAATAATATTTTTTTTTATATTTTATATATAAATTTACAAATGCACAAAGTATTTATTTTTATACTGTTTTTGTTTTGGATGGAATTCTGGTTCAAAAATAAATAAATAAATAAAACTGGCCCAAACCTATTACACATCCCCCCCCCCCCCCCCTTTATGTATTCTAAGAAACAGGTAGGATTTTACAAAGTCCTGTAAAATCCTTGGAGAAGGCAACCTAAGTCCAACTTAATAAACTGTAAATGGAAATTATCAGCATATTTCACGAAACGAAAAAAAAAAAAAGGAAAAAAAAAAACATCAAATCAAACATAGAGCTCCATATAGGATCGGACATGACTCATCTGTCCCTGATTATGTTTTCCTGCTTCCACGCCGATAATACTTGTGAATATGTTAAGAGAATCATCAGCAAAATGCCCACATGAAACAAACAACAGGCCGACTCATTCCTGGTATTAAACATCAGAATGTCGGCTCAGAAAATAGACTCATTACCTCTGCCGCTTCAACTTAAGTCTATATAATTTAGAAAGAAGCCGTGCGTTTTTTTCATTTGCCTCTGCTCTGACCTGAGCATTTCAGAGTTTTATCATTTACTTTCCTCTATAGCTTTAAAGCTAACCTTTAGGCCGGGGGGTAGGCAACATTTTGAGATCGCTGTGCCAAAAAAATGTTTGCAAGAAATTGAGAGCGCCAGATTTATAAAACACATGTCTGCTTCAGAATCTCAATCAAGGAAATAAATTGTTAGTAAATTGTGCTGACTATACTGTGAAGTAGATTCTGCAATAATAACCCCCAGCATTGCTGCCAGTGTCTGTCATAATAACCCCCAGCATTGGGGCCAGTGTCTGTTATAATAACCCCCAGCATTGCGGCCAGTGTCTGTTATAATAACCCCAGGCATTGGGGCCAGTGACTGCAATAATAACCCCCAGCATTGGGGCCAGTGTCTATTATAATAACTCCCAGCATCGGGGCCAGCGTCTGTTATAATAACCCCCAGCATTGCTGCCAGTGTCTGTTATAATAACCCCCAGCATTGGGGCCAGTGTCTGTTATAATAACCCCCAGCATTGGGGCCAGTGTCTGTTATAATAACCCCAGGCATTGGGGCCAGTGACTGCAATAATAACCCCCAGCATTGGGGCCAGTGTCTATTATAATAACTCCCAGCATCGGGGCCAGCGTCTGTTATAATAACCCCCAGCATTGCTGCCAGTGTCTGTTATAATAACCCCCAGCATTGCTGCCAGTGTCTGTTATAATAACCCCCAGCATTGGGGCCAGTGTCTGTTATAATAACCCCAGGCATTGGGGCCAGTGTCTGTTATAATAACCCCCAGCATTGGGGCCAGTGTATGTTATAATAACCCCCAGCATTGGGGCCAGTGTCTTTCATAATAACCCCCAGCATTGGGGCCAGTGTCTGTCATAATAACCCCCAGCATTGGGGCCAGTGTCTGTTATAATAACCCCCAGCATTGGGGCCAGTGTCTGTTATAATAACCCCCAGCATTGGGGCCAGTGTCTGTCATAATAACCCCCAGCACTGGGGCCAGTGTCTGTCATAATAACCCCCAGCACTGGGGCCAGTGTCTGTCATAATAACCCCCAGCACTGGGGCCAGTGTCTGTCATAATAACCCCCAGCATTGGGGCCAGTGTCTGTCATAATAACCCCCAGCACTGGGGCCAGTGTCTGTCATAATAACCCCCAGCACTGGGGCCAGTGTCTGTCATAATAACCCTCAACATTGGGGCCAGTGTCTGTCATAATAAATGCCAGCATTGCTGCCAGTGTCTGTTATAATAACCCCCAGCATTGAGGCCAGTGTCTGTCATAATAACCGCCAGCATTGGGGTCAGTGACTGCAATAATATTCCCCAGCATAAGGGTCATTGTCTGCAATAATAACCCCCAGCATTTATGTCAGTGACTGCAATAATATGCCCTAATACTGGTGTCAGTGTTTGCAATAATAACCCCAATCATTGGTGTCAGTGACTGCAATAATATTTCCTAGAATTGGTGTCAGTGACTGAAATAATAACCCCCAGCATCAGGGTCAATGTCTGCAATAATAACCCCCAACATTGGTGTCAGTGACTGCAATAAAAAAAACAGCACTGGTGTAAAAGACTGCAATATTATTCCCCAGCATTGGTGTCAGTGACTGCAATAATAACCCCCAGCATTGGTGTCAGTGACAGTAATAATATCCCCAGCATTTGTGTCAGTGTCTGTAACAATATTCCGCATCAGAGTCAATGTCTGCAATAATAACCCCCAGCATTGGTGTCAGTGACAGAAATAATATTCCCCAGCATTGGTGTCTGTGTCTGCATTGCAATAATATTGCGCATCAGGGTCAATGTCTGCAATAATAACTCCCCAACATTGGGCTCAACGTCAATCATAACCCTCAGCATTGATGTCAGTCTCTGCAATAACCAACATCATTGGTGTCAGTGTCTGGAATAATACCCCCAGCACTGGTGTCAGCGTCTGCAATAATAAAATCCAGTATTGGTGTCAGTGGTTGCAGTTACATACCTGCCAACTTTAGACTTTTATAAAGAGGCACAGCCCGCATAAGGAATAATGTGACAAGATGGAATACTGGGGGTGGCTACATTGGGCTGAATATTGGGTGTGGACAAAAAAACAGTAGGGGAAGGTAAAATTACTCTGGTATCAGTAGGAGTAAAATTTAGAGCGCAGGCACCAGAAAATGTAACACAGAGTGCAAGGGTCAGAAGTTAGCAATGCAGAGTGCAAAGGTCAGGAGTAAGTAATGCAGAGTGCAAAGGTCAGGAGTTAGTACGTAGGGTGCAAAGGTCAGGAGTTAGTAATGCAGAGTGCAAAGGTCAGGAGTAAGTAATGTAGAGTGCAAAGGTCAGGAGTAAGTAATGTAGAGTGCAAAGGTCAGGAGTATGTAACGCAGAGTGCAAAGGTCAGGAGTTAGTAACGTAGAGTGCAAAGGTCAGGAGTTAGTAACTCAGACTGTAAAGGTCAGGAGTTAGTAATGCAGAGTGCAAAGGTCAGGAGTAAGTAACACAGAGTGCAAAGGTCAGGAGTAAGTAATGCAGAGTGAAAAGGTCAGGAGTTAGTAACACAGAGTGCAAAGGTCAGGAGTAAGTAATGCAGAGTGCAAAGGTCAGGAGTTAGTAACGTAGAGTGCAAAGGTCAGGAGTTAGTAACACAGAGTGCAAAGGTCAGGAGTAAGGAATACAGAGTGCAAAGGTCAGGAGTAAGTAATGCAGAGTACAAAGGTCAGGAATAAGTAACACAGAGTGAAAAGGTCAGGAGTATGTAATGCAGAGTGCAAAGGTCAGGAGTTAGTAACACAGAGTGCAAAGGTCAGGAGATAGTAACACATAGTGTAAAGGCCAGAAGTTAGTAACATAGAGTGTAAAGGTCAGGAGTTAGTAACGCAGAGTGTAAAGGTCAGGAGTTAGTAACGCAGAGTGCAAAGGTCAGGAGTAAGTAATGCAGAGTGCAAAGGTGAGAAGTAAGTAATGCAGAGTGCAAAGATCAGGAGTAAGTAATGCAGAGTGCAGGGGGCTGTAATAAATAGTAGTGCAAGGGTCAGTACGTCACTGGATTGGAGGAGTGATATGTGGTTTATCGCTGCAGTGATGACCAAAATATTGTTTTTTTCAGCCAGCGATTCCCTTCACTGTAAAAGTAATTCTAGTGTCTATACAAACCCTCCACCGCTGCTGGCGTTTGGGTACGGCGTTGCATGACCGCGCAATTGTCAGTTAAAGTCGCACAGTGCCGAATCGCAAAAAGTGGCCCAGACGTAAGACAGCAAAATCCTCTGGTGGTAAAGAGGTTAAAGTAACGCAGTGCCGAATCGCAAAATAGGGCCTGGCCAGCAAGGGGGCAAATCCTTCTGGTCCAGAAATGGTAAATGTGCGTTTTTTTATATTTCCCTGACTGCTGTACAGGTGCAGTTTAAATAGCTCAATATTCTATCATCATTTCTTCAATGCTATATTTTTTTATTAACACGCAGATTTAATGTTATTTACTAAGTCCAGGTGTTTTCTGTGTTCCTGCGTGCCTCTGCTATATAAATAACCCTCGCTGTTGTACATGGCTCTATCCGCTCTCAGTTTATGTTTTATTGTTGGAAGCCATTAAACGTTATGATGTTCTCTCTGTACACAGTGAAATATCTCCTATTGAAAAAGATGGATTAATAATGAGCCGCGTTCTCATGAGTTGGCTAAAAGTGCCGCTTTAATAGGCCTGTTCGTTATAAACTGATTTTTCCCGAGATTTTTTTTTTTTTACGCCCCGACCTAATTCTTTTCTGCAGTGCGGCTTCCGCTTTTTTTTTTGCAAGGCTTAATTTCATCTGCCTGCGCTGACATTATTTGATGTGCCTGACGAGGGTTCTCATATTCGTAATTGTCAGCAGCTGTTGGTCCGGCCCCTTATCAGCGTGGCACATTGCTCGCTGCCATCTGCGCCATAGACCACTTGGCTGGCGATCCGATGTTGGGTAAGCCGGGGCACTGTGCAGGCTCGGTCGTAAAGCTGTGCCATCTTGAAGTCATTATGCTGTTTGTTTCGTGAATTTAATCCTGTGACTTCTGTAAGATGTGCAGGGGCGAGCTATAAGGCGCGTTTAAAATATACACAGGGCGGCTGCCGGATCTGTGAGTAACATTTACCGCCGTTTAATTCACGCTTCGATTATTAATCCAGGTCTGGGGGCCGCCATACACAGCTCGATTCCCCCAGTCAATGCCAGTTGGCCCCCAATTGAAGTGTTACTGAACCCACAGCTGTAAAATCAGTCTGTATATGCAGTAAAGCATGCTTGTTATACTCACATAAAAGAAGAAAAGGAGGCGCAAAAACCGAGTGCATTACCCGTCACCACCTTAAAAATGTTTTATTAAATTGCCAAAAACATACTCACAGACATGACGAGTAAAATCGCATTACAAGAATCCACTGCATGTAGAATGGAATATGTCCCTTCATCAGAGCTTGACTCCCGAAACGCGTTAGCCGTCCTATCCACAGGGACATGTTCCATTCCACATGTGGGGGATTCTTGTAATGCTTTTTTACTCTTCATGTCTGTGAGTATGTTTTTGGCATTTTATTAACCACTTGCCGACTGCCGCACGACTATATACTGCGGCAGTCAGCCTCTCCTGGGCAAAGTGACGTTGGGGTACGTCACTCGCCCACGAGCCTGTAGGGGGCGAGTGCTCCCGCCCCTGCTCATTCCCTGCCTTCCCCGCGCATGTGACCGGCGGCTCCGATGTCCGCCGGCCACTCGCAATCTCCCTCAGGAGAGGGAGAAGGACAGACGGCTGATGTAAACACCAAACATGTCCCTCATGTGACCCTTTAACCACTTGACGACCGCCCACCGCAGATTTACTGCGGCAGGCAGCCGCTCCTGGGCAAAGTACTACGTCGCTCGCTCAGGAGACTCCCGCCCCCGCTCGTCAGCTGAGGAGCCAGTGCGTGTGACATGTGGCTCCGATGGCCGCCGGCCACTGGCGATCTCCCCCCACTGACAGAGAAGGACGGACGGCTGATGTAAACACAGCCGTCTGTCATTCTCCCTGAAGAGATCACAGAGGATATGCGACCCTGCTATATAGGATCGCATGTCTCTGTGATGATCTCACAAACCACGCCCCCTGACAGTTAGAATCACGCCCCTAGGGACACACTTAACCCCTTGATCACCAATAAAGTTAACCCCTTCCCTGCCAGTGTCATTTTGACAGCAACAGTGCATATGTATAGCACTGATTACTGTAGTAATGTCACCAGTACCCCCAAAAGTGTCAAAAATGTAAGTCAGGGGTCCGATCTGTCCGCCACAATGTCGCAGTACCGCAAAAAAAAAAAAAAAATCGCAGATCACCGCCATTACTAGTTAAAAAAAAAAAACAATAAAAATGACAAATCTTTCCCGTAGTTAGTAAACACAATAACTTTTGCGCAAACCAATCAAAATACGCTTACTGCGATTTTTTTTTTACCAAAAATATGTAGCAGAATACAAATTTGCCTAAAATGTTAAAAAATTTAATTTTTACATTTTTTTTGAGAATTTCATATAAGAAAATGTGAAAAATATTGTTATTTTTTCAAAATTGTCGCTCTTTTTTTGTTTATAGCGCATAAAATAAAAAATCGCAGAGGTGATCAAATACCACCAAAAGAAAGCTCTATTTCTGAGGGAAAAAAGGACATCAATTTCATTTTGGTACAGCGTTGCACAACCGCGCAATTGTCCGTTAAAGTCACGCAGTGCCGAATCGCAAAATAGGGCCTGGTCTTTGAGCAGCCAAATCCTCCGGGGCTAAAGTGGTTAAAGCATTTTAACCACTTTAAGACTGGAAGGATTTGCCCCCTTAATGACCAGGCTCTACTTTGCGATTTGGCACTGCATTATTTTAACAGACAATTGCGCGATCGTGCAATGCTGTACCCAAATAAAATTGATGTCCTTTTTTCCCTCAGAAATAGAGCTTTCTTTTGGTGCTATTTGATCACCTGTGCAATTTCGTACTTGGGAGAAACGCGTTGGATGGAGCAGCCGCGTCGTCACCGCAGTCGGCCATGTAAATCTCTCTATGCCGTTTGTCAATGCCATTTTTTTGTCTACATCTATGTAAGTGCAACTTATTTATTTAATAAAGAAGTTTTAGAGGTAATGCACTTTTAGCCTTTCCTTTATCTATATGGGAGTCCTGCAAAGCCCTGAATGCACACAAAGCACTTTGATCTATGGATGGCCGTCAGTGAAGGAGATTGTATTACCTGTTGGGGCCAGTCTAATCCTAAAGTGTAGGATAACTACTTTCTGATCATTTCTTTCTGGTAAGAGCCACCCATTTTTTGGTTTGGTCACAGTGAGGTCGCATGATGCAGCACGGGATATCGCAGAATATGTGAATTCACTTAATATGAAGGAATTGCCTGTTGAACTTCACATTGAGGACTTTATTTACATCACACTGTTCACTAGTGACTTTTTTTTTACTTTTTTTGCACGTCACTGTTTTCATGGCACCATTTACGGTTTGCGTCTTCACACTTTTGTGATATATGGATAACCATTTTTAAGGAAAATTATTTTTATATAGATTTTTTTTCTTATATGTTTTTTTTTACTGTCACAATTTATTATATTTTTTCATGTATATTTATTCTGTTTATTTTCACTTATACACCACCAACTAAGGGCCATTTTTTCCTTTTAATTACACCACCGAAATGGGGCATTTTTTCCAATCAGTGACACCCCCGACACAGGGACATTTTCTACTTTTAATTACAACACCAACATGGGGCATTTTTTCCTTTTAGTGACACCACCGCCACAGGGACATTTTTTACTTTTAATTACACCACCGTCATGGGGCATTTTTTCCTTCAGTGACACCCCCGACACAGGGACATTTTCTACTTTTAATTACAACACCAACATGGGGCATTTTTTCCTTTTAGTGACACCACCGCCACAGGGACATTTTTTACTTTTAATTACACCACCGTCATGGGGCATTTTTTCCTTCAGTGACACCCCCGACACAGGGACATTTTCTACTTTTAATTACAACACCAACATGGGGCATTTTTTATTTTCAGTGACACCACCGACACAGGGGCATTTTTTACTTTTAATTACAACACCAACATGGGGCATTTTTTCCTTTTAGTGACACCACCGTCACAGGGACATTTTTTCTTTTAAAGCGGAGTTCCGGGCCTATTTTGCAACTTTAGTGATTCCTGGAGTGCTCGCTATGCTGATCAACAATTGGGCATTTTCCATTTTCTTTGGGGGTCCCTTACTCCTTCTCCCCCCTCTGTGGCCGCGGCCACCGACATCACTTCCGGCTTTGCATTGCATCCTGGGAGCTGTTTGTCATCACTCCCAGGAGGCTGGAATCAGAAAGAACTCCCAGAACACTCCCTGGAATCAGGAAGAAGGACACAGCAGATTACATTGCGACTTCAGATGCCCACATCTAAGATGGCCGCGCCCAGACAGCATTTTTTAAAGTAAGATTTTAAAATCCAATACTGTACACCTGGTAAGTATGAGAATAGCAGTTCTGTAAAGGGCGATGGATTAGTATTATAGTATTAGTATTAGTATTATAGGGGTATTTTCAGTTAAAAAAGGTATTTGAGGCCGGAACTCCGCTCTAATCACACCACCGACATGGGGCATTTTTTTCTTTCAGTGACACCACCAACACAGGGACATTTTTACTCTCTGTGACATTGCCGACTCAGGAACATTTCTCCATTTCAGTGACACCGCTGACGCAGGGACATTTTCTCCTTTCAGTGGCACCACCAACCCAGGGTAATTTTTTTCCTTTACAACGGCTACCCTTATATTTGTACACCGATTTTAAATTTGTACTATTTTATTGCATGCCACAAACTTTGCAAACATTTTGGTGCTCCCCAAAAATGGAGGAGCACAAGAGATGTCAGATGGGTGACGGGGGGGGGGGTGCAATGGGGTAGTAGGGGGTTGTAGTTTCCATCTTCACCCTGGGCACTGGTTGACCTTGTCCCGGGACTGTTGATAAAATACATATTCTACAGGAAAATCATCTACTGGTTGTATATGGCACCAGAAGCCCCAATAGGCTGGCAAAGATTTGTGTTTCAATATTTCTAAAAATAACTTTAAAGAATATCTTTTAAATACAATCCCATGTTTTCCTAACCCAAGAAAGATTAAATTTGCCCATACATCAAACTAAAATGTCTTTGTATTTTTTTTGTTAATGATCTGGCATATAAAATGTATTAGCTATTCAAATGAAAGAGAAAAAAAAGTCCAATATAAATTTAGCTAGCGAATCAGGAGCCCAGCCAAACATTCTGTGTTTTTCAAAACATGTTTTCTAAAGCGACAGACTAATCAGCTTCTTCAAGCTGTCCTAATGCCCTCTCGCTGAATCCATTAAAAGGAAAGTGTTTTTCTGTAACACTGTGAATGTTGGCCAAAGTACAAAGGACCGGGTGGGAAAGAGGTACAAAAAGGTAGTTATGGCTGTGGTCAACAAATAGCGCACTGAATAGATTCTAATGAGCTTCACAAGATGAGAAAACCAAGGCGGGTTCCAATTTTTTCTGAGTTTATTTATCACAACACGGCGAAGTACAGGATGTGGCATTCTTTCCTAAATGTGAATGGGTCATGTCCTTAGGGAAAGATACAAAGAGATGAGAGACCATTACTGTGGGTGCAAAACTTCACTTGGAAGCCTCGTCCGAACATTTCTTTTTGAAAACTTCAGAACAAAGAACACAGTCAGGGTCTGCACATTTAAACATGGTAAAGTTAAATATATATATATATATATATATATATATACACATTCAGAATCTCACAAAAGTAAGTACACCCATCACATTTTTGTAAATATTTTATTCTATATTTTCATGTGACAACACTGAAGAAATGAGACTTTGCTACAATGTAAAGTAGTGAGTGTACAGCTTGTATAACAGTGTAAATTTGCTGTCCCCTCAAAATAACTCAACACACAGCCATTAATGTCTAAACTGCTGGCAACAAAAGTGAGTTAAAATGTCTAAATTGGGCCCAAACTGTCAATATTTTGTGTGGCCACCATTATTTTCCAGCACTGCCTTAACCCTCTTGGGCATGGAGTTCACCAGAGCTTCACAGGTTGCCACTGGAATCCTCTTCCACTCCTCCATGATGACATCACAGAGCTGGTGGATGTTAGAGACCTTGCGCTCCCCCACCTTCCATTTGAGGATGCCCCACAGATGTTCAATAGGGTTTAAGTCTGGAGACATGCTTGGCCAGCCCATCACCTTTACCCTCAGTTTCTTTTGCAAGGCAGTGGTCATCTTGGAGGTGTGTTTGGAGTCGTTATGTTGAACACACAGCCATTCATGTCTAAAGCTCTGGCAACAAAAGTGAGTACACCCCTAAGTGAACATGTCCTAATTGGGCCCAAAATGTCAATATTTTGTGTGGCCACCATTATTTTCCAGCACTGCCTTAACCCTCTTGGGCATGGAGTTCACCAGAGCTTCACAGGTTGCCACTGGAGTCCTCTTCCACTCCTTTATGATGACATCACGGAGCTGGTGAATGTTAGAGACCTTGTGCTCCTCCACCTTCAGTTTGAGGATGCCCCACAGATGCTCAGTAGGGTTTAGGTCTGGAGAAATGCTTGGCCAGTCCATCACCTTTACCCTCAGCTTCTTTAGCAAGGCAGTGGTCGTCTTGGAGGTGTGTTTGGGATCGTTATGTTGGAATACTGCCCTGCAGCCCAGTCTCTGAAGGGAGGGGATCATGCTCTGCTTCAGTATGTCACAGTACATGTTGGCATTCATGGTTCCCTCAATGAACTGTAACTCCCCAGTGCCAGCAGCACTCATGCAGCCCCAAGGAAGGGGGTTAAACCTGGCGCACAACTGGGAAAAGATAAGTGTCCAAAAAACAAAAAAAATATATAACAACAAACGCTTCCGCACACTCCAATAGCCAACTTGTACTAATAAACGAGCACACTGACTAGATGGTATAAATTAAATAAGAAGAGTCCTTATATAAAGAGTCCATCTACATACGTATCCATGCACCACACTCCGCAGGCTGCTCTGCAAACAAGTAGAAGGGGCTTGTGATGAGCTGCAGGGAGAAAACAGGCGCCACACTGAGTGCAGTATGTCAGGATCGTATGTTTAATATATCAAATGAACAGGTACTCACAAACGGTATGATAAAAACAGCATAGCAGTATGTGACAGGGAAATCCCAGTGTCCAGATTCAGGATGGCACTAGCGGTCTCGAAGCCCTGGGTAGTAGCGAGTGGAGAATCGACACTTCCCATAAGCTGGGGACACAGCGCTGGCCGTCCTGACGTCACTTCCGGGATACGTACTGGCGCCGGCGACGTGTTGTCGGAGCATGCGCTCCTTCTTCAGGCCGATAATGCGCCATTTTGGACGAGGGCTTAAATAGACAGAAGGGCAGAGCCAGCTGGGTCCTAAAGAGTGCCATAATTCTGACTCAAAAGGAAGAAGCCTGCTATAACACTGAACTGAAACGAAGTGTATTATAGACAAACAACCAAAGCAGTGGTCAACTGGAATGCAGTTATCAAGAAACACTTACATCACATTACATATGTATATATATCCCCATATTGTTACACACAGGAATATATTATCATAATATAGTGATATAATTTAAATAATTTATTATAAAACCAAATATATAAAAAATCAAATATATAAAAATATATAAAAAAATATATAAAAAAGGGATATATATATAGAAATACCATTTTTCATTTTATAAAAGCCACCATATTTTTATAAAAAATACACCATATTTGTGGAGGCTGGTGATGACAAGCACAGTGTTCCACGCCACTTCCTGCTGCATCATGGACACCTTTCCGTCGGCCTCAGGGTGTGGATTATTGAGTCCATACCCGCTACCTTTGCGCCAGCAGATCGTTATAAGAGATTATGTCAAAGAGAGGCCTATTGGATTTATACCCTAGATACTTTCGTGCCGGGTGGTTTGAATGAGGAAATTGAGACCAATTCTCTCATTTGATCCTATTCAATAATTTTTTGTTTGGACATCTGAGAGATATGCCCTATTGTCTTATTTAAAATACCCTTTTTAAAATATCCTTTATAATGGCCATGTACTTAGTTAGGATAATCCAATGGGATACACTATTGGATGGATATGTTGGCTGATGATAATTTTCAGATAACCTATATGATTTATAATTTTTAGACAAGATATGTTTTCTAAAAATATGGTGGCTTTTTTAAAAAATATGGTGCATTTTTTGTAAAATATGGTGCATTTTTTAAAAATATGGTGTATTTTTTATAAAAATATGGTGGCTTTTATAAAATGAAAAATGGTATTTCTATATATATATCCCTTTTTTATATATTTTTTTATATATTTTTATATATTTGATTTTTTATATATTTGGTTTTATAATAAATTATTTAAATTATATCACTATATTATGATAATATATTCCTGTGTGTAACAATATGGGGATATATATACATATGTAATGTGATGTAAGTGTTTCTTGATAACTGCATTCCAGTTGACCACTGCTTTGGTTGTTTGTCTATAATACACTTCGTTTCAGTTCAGTGTTATAGCAGGCTTCTTCCTTTTGAGTCAGAATTATGGCACTCTTTAGGACCCAGCTGGCTCTGCCCTTCTGTCTATTTAAGCCCTCGTCCAAAATGGCGCATTATCGGCCTGAAGAAGGAGCGCATGCTCCGACAACGCGTCGCCGGCGCCAGTACGTATCCCGGAAGTGACGTCAGGACGGCCAGCGCTGTGTCCCCAGCTTATGGGAAGTGTCGATTCTCCACTCGCTACTACCCAGGGCTTCGAGACCGCTAGTGCCATCCTGAATCTGGACACTGGGATTTCCCTGTCACATACTGCTATGCTGTTTTTATCATACCGTTTGTGAGTACCTGTTCATTTGATATATTAAACATACGATCCTGACATACTGCACTCAGTGTGGCGCCTGTTTTCTCCCTGCAGCACTCATGCAGCCCCAGACCATGACACTCCCACCACCATGCTTGACTGTAGGCTAGACACACTTGTCTTTGTACTCCTCACCTGGTTGCTGCCACACATGCTTGACACCATCTGAACCAAATAAGTCTCATCAGACCACAGGACATGGTTCCAGTAATCCATGTCCTTAGTCTGCTTGTCTTCAGCAAACTGTTTGCAGGCTTTCTTGTGCATCATCTTTAGAAGAGGCTTCCTTCTAGGACGACAGCTATGCAGACCCATTTGATGCAGTGTGCGGCGTATGGTCTGAGCACTGACAGGCTGACCCCCCCCCCCCCCTCTAATCAGCCTTAGTTAACTCCTTATTATCCTTCTCCATTTAATTCTAATTTTCCTGCTTATTTTTTTTTTTCACTTCTATTTTAAAAACAATTAATGATTTAAACTTTTTTTTTTGTTTGTTTGCTTTGTTCTTTAATATTTTTACACCTGTATCATATATTTGCACATTTCACATTGAAAAAAGCACAAAATTGAAAAAAAAATATTTAATTTGTAAATAACTTTTCAATGCTTTGTTCCATTGCTGACAGTTGAAGTGTAAACAAAACAGTTGCAGTAGTATAAGAGCCGGTTCACACTAATCCGACTGAAAGTCGCCCCAACTTTGGGGCGACTTTGAAGTCACCCGTGCAGCACGACTTCATCGTGGCTTGCAAACGACTTCTCATAATGGAAGTCAATGCAAGTCGCTCCGACTCCGCCCAAAAATAGTGCAGGAACCTTTTTCTAAGTCGACTTGAGTCGCTCTGATTAGAATGGTTCCATTGCACAGCATGGAGCGCAACTTGTCAGGCGACCAAGTCGCCTGACAAGTCGGATTAGTGTGAACTGGCTCTTAGTAATTAATATAGTACTAAAAATATAGAATCGGTACTCGTTGTGAAAAGAAAAATGGAATCGGTGCATCCCTACATTCTGTACATGGCAATGTACATAGCGAAATAAACTCCCCCAGGAAGACTACAAGTCCCAGAATGCCTCAAGGATGACTGCATTACCCAGCATTACCTGCCAGGCAGTGACTTCCCACTAGAAGGATTACATGTCCCAGCAGGCTTTGCTGGGACCTAGTTGAGCAGGCTCCTCCAGGAGGAATACATGTCCCAGCATTCCCTCCAGGAGGAGGCCATCGGGGGATCAGGAATCAGGATTGCGCGCATGGAGGTTTGGCTACATGGAGGCCATTGAGGCAAGCAGGTGACAATTAGGCTGCAACACCATACCTCCATCCAACCCCATGCGCCCCCCCCCCCCTGACCCAGGCCTTGGAGGGGTTGTCTTCTGCGAGACCGGCCCCTGGTGCTGGGGACCGCTGCTGTATACCATAGTTTGTAGATGCTATGACTTTCATGCAAGCCAATTAATATGCATTTTTTTTGTTAACAAAAACATGTAGCAGAATACATTTTGCCCAAAATGTATGAATAAATTAGATTTTTCGACATTGTGGCGGACAGATCGGACCCCTAACTGACATTTTTTGACACTGTTGGGGGTACCAGTGACATTACTACAGTAATCAGTGCTAAAAATATGCACTGTTACTGTAATAATGACACTGGCAGGGAAGGGGTTAACACAGTAAGTGATCAAGGGGTTAAATGTGTACCTAGGGGCGTGTTTCTAACTGTATGGGGGTGGGGCTTTTGAAATTATCACAAAGACCTGTGATCCTATATAGATGCATCACATGGGCTCTATGATCATTCCAGGGAGAAGAACGGTCAGTTGTGTTTACAACTTCTGACTGTTCTTCTCTCTCATCGGGGAACGACTGCGGGTGGCAGACGGCAATCGGAGCCTCCTGCCCCATGCATCGGATTCCCCGCTGACGAGTGGGGGAGGGAGCACGCTGCCGGTGGTGCGCGCTCGCCCCCTAGCTGCAGACGCACGACCTATATCGGTTCACGCAGGAGGGGCTGCCTGCCGCGGTAAAACTGCATCTTGCGGTCCAGAAGCGGTTAATATGCACTTATTGGGATTTTTTCTTTCTTTTTTTTTTTTTTACAAAGCAGAATACATTTTGCCCATAATGTATAAATACATTAGATTTTTTATTATTAGATATATTTTATAACTGTAACATAATATTGTTTTTTTTTTTTTTTCAACATTTTCAGTCTTTTCATTTATATAATAAAACATTAAAAAAAAAAAAATAAACAATAAAAACCAAAAAAAAAACATTTATATAACAAAAAAAACAAAAAAACCCAGTGGTGATCAAATACCACCAAAGGATAGCTTTATTTGTGTAAAAAAAAAATGATATGATATAAGTTTTGTTTGGGTACAGCGTTGCATGACCGCGCAATTACCAGTTAACCACTTTACCACCGGAGGATTTTGCTGTCTTACGTCCAGGCCACTTTTTGCGATTCGGCACTGTGCGAATTTACCTGACAATTGCGCGGTCATGCAATGCCGTACCCAAGCGAAATTTACGTCCTTTTTTTCGCACAAATAGAGCTTTCTTTTGGTGGTATTTGATCACCGGTGCGATTTTTACTTTTTGTGCTATAAAAAAAAAAGAGCGACGATTTCGAAAAAATTATATTTTTCACATTTTTTTTATATGAAATTCCCCCCAAAAAATGTAAAAATCGAAATTTTTTATCATTTTAGGCCAATTTGTTTTCTGCTACATATGTTTGGTAAAAAAAAACACAATAAGCGTATTTTGATTGGTTTGCGCAAAAGTTATTGCGTTTACTAACTAAGGGAAAGATTTCTGTCATTTTTGGTGTTTTTTTTTTTTAATGAGTAATGGCGGTGATCTGCGATTTTTTTGCGGGACTGCGACATTGCAGCGGACAGATCGGACCCTTGACTGACATTTTTGACACTTTTGGGGGTACAGTGGCATTACTACAGTAATCAGTGCTATAAATATGCACTGTTACTGTAAAAATGACACTGGCAGGGAAGGGGTTAATTTTTATTGGTGATCAAGGGGTTAATGTATGCCTGGTGCTTACTGACGTGTGGGGGGGGGAGGTGACTGAGTGACACAGGGACAGATCGCATGTTCAGCTATGCTGAACCCTGCAATCTGACCCTGCCTGTCACTTAGGAGATCCGCCCACTTGTGTTTACACAAGAGGGCTGATCTCCAGACTCGATTCCCCGACGATCGGGGAAGAGCGGCGGTAAAACCGCTGCTCCTCCCCTGGCCCGACTCCCGCTGTGACTGAAAAAAGCGGGAGCGAGCCTCCAGCGGCGCGTGCACGCCGCCCACAAGGGGAGGAGTCCAGCGACGTAGGTCTATGTTGCTGGACGATAACTAACCACTTTGCCGCAGTACAGTCAACGTGACTGGTCGGCAAGTGGTTAAAGTAACGCAGTGCTGAAAAACAAAAAATGGCCTGGTCACGAAGGGGGTAAAATCAGCCGATGCTGAGGTGGTTAAGGTAAAAAAAAAAACCTTTAGCGTTTAGAACCACTTTAATATCGCCCTCAGTGTTAAAAGACCTGGCGCATATTTCTTATTAAACAACAGACATCACCTCTACACAAATACCGCTATCGTGCTGAGATCATAAGAGCTACAATATAGACGGAGTAAATTGGGACTTCCTTGTTTAAATACAGACTCGGCTTGTGGAAGCGATCTCTCCTCTATCTAAACAGTCCTTTTAATTGAGAAAAGGAGCCATTTTCGAAGTCATCAGTTTTAAAGCAACCATTATTGTCATTTTAATTTGCCGCTCAAACTTAATTTTAAGCAATGGTCCGTCGTTTCCATGGAGATGTAATTCAAGTGATATGGTAAAATCATAAAGATATACAAAATAAAGACAGTAATAATGAGTTCTAAACGTTCCGTCGTTGTTTAAGCTCCGCTAACAGGAATAAGAGGTGGATTAGGCGGTGATGTATAATTTGGCGAGCATTCCCCAGGGTAATAATAATTTAGAAAGGGTAAAATGATTCAAATATGTCTCCCATAATTCTTGTTTCCTGTTATGCACAAAATTTGTACAACATGATTTCATATTTACATTTAAACCCAAACTTTTTTGCTAGGTCTAGAGAGGGAAGAGTTAAAACCTGAGAAAACGTGATTCAAATGATCCCATAAGTATAAATCAAATGAGAAAGAAAGTCCATGTGATAAAGTGATGCTGTATTCTCAAAATGCAAAACACCTCCATGAACGTGCTGCAATCCACCACCATAAATCAAAGCCTCTCACCTTAAAGTGGAGTTCCACCCAAAAGTGGAACTTCCGCTTTAAATAGTCCTAACCCCCTGACATGCCACATTTGGCATGTCATTTTTTTTGGGGGGGGGTACCTAGTTTTGACATGTACCCGCTCCCACTTCCGCTCGGAGCGCCGCGGCGCCCTGAGCGGAAGTTCTCCTCTCTCCCTCCCTCCCTGCAATCTTCTGGGACATGTCAGAGGTCCCAGAAGATTGCCGGCCAATCACGACGCATAGCGCAACTCGCGCATGCGCAGTGCGTACCCAGCTGTGAAGCCGCAAACTGTCACAGCCGTGTGCCCACATCAGTGATGCCGGCGCCGCGGAGCAGAGAGGGAGAAGACGGCACATCGCTGGACCGTGGGACAGGTGAGTGGGCGGTTAGGCTGGAACTCCGCTTTAACCACTTTACCTCTGCTCGCTGTGTTGCTACTGCGGCACAGTGGCTCGTTATCGTCTGGCGACGTAGACCTACGTCACCAGACATTCCCCTCTCTCGGCGGCGCACGCGTGCCGCCAGAGGCTCGCTCCCGAGCCGCCGGAGGCTCACTCCCGCTGTATTCAGTCACAGCGGGAGTCGGGCCAGGGGAGGAGTGGCGGTGATCACCGCCGCTCTTCCCCGACCGTCGGGGATCGAGTGTGGAGATCCGCCCGCTTGTGTAAACAAAGCGGGCGGATCTCCTAAGTGACAGGCAGGGTCAGATTGCAGGGTTCAGCGTAGCTCAACCTGCGATCTGTCCCTGTGTCACTCAGTCACCTCCCCCCCACACATGTTAGTAAGCACCAGGCATACATTAACCCCTTGATCACCAATAAAAGTTAACCCCTTCCCCGCCAGTGTCATTTTTACAGTAACAGTGCATATTTATAGCACTGATTACTGTTGTAATGTCAGTGGTACCCCCAAAAGAGTAAAAAATGTCAGTCAAGGGTCCGATCTGTCCACCGCAAATGTCGCAGTCCCGCAAAAAAAATCGCAGATCGCCACCATTACTAGTTAAAAAAAAACAAAACAATAAAAATGACATAAATTTCCCGTAGTTAGTAGCTGCGATAACTTTTGGGCAAACCATTAAAAATACGCTTATTGCAATTTTTTTTACCAAACATAGGTAGCAGAAAACAAATTGGCCTAAAATGTTAAAAAAAGTTTGATTTTTTTACATTTTTTTGGGGGGGAATTTCATATAAAAAAATGTGAAAAATATTGTTATTTTTTCAAAATTGTCGCTCTTTGTTTATAGCGCAAAAAGTAAAAATTGCACAGGTGATGAAATACCACCAAAAGAAAGCTCTATTTGTGGGAAAAAAAGGACGTCAATTTAATTTGGGTACAGCGTCGCACGACCGCACAAATTGTCCATTAAAGTAACGCAGTGCCGAATCGCAAAATATGGCCTGGTCAGGAATGGGGTAAAATCTTCCGGTCTTAAAGCGGTAAAAAAATACGCTCATTGAGAATTTTTTTGTCAAAGACATGTAGCTAAATACATTTTGGCCTAAATATATGACAAAAATTGAATATATTGGATATTTTTTAACTGTCAAAGTAGAAAAATATTGTTATTTTTTCAAAATTGTAGCATTTTTTTATTAATATCGCAAAAAATAAAAATCGCAGAGATGATCAAATACCACCAAAAGAAAGCTCTGTTTGTGGGGAAAAAAAGGACGTAAATTTTGTTTGGGTACGGCGTTGCATGACTGCTCAATTGTCAGTTAAAGTCGTACAGTGCCGAATTGCAAAAAGTGGCCCAGACGTAAGACAGCAAAATCCTCCGGTGGTAAAGTGGTTAATTTCTGACCTAGGAATCACCCAGGGTCAGATATAGCAGTCCTCCACAGGGGTGATGAATGGTCAGCAGGATAACACAGGAGGGATATCCAGGATCCAGTGGCTCATACACCCATACAAGGAGGACCAGGTGGGGAAGGAAATAGAACAAAAAAGATCTAATGCTCTCTGTTGCGTTATGATAGAGCAATTTATTCCATAAATTCTACTTACAAAAACCAGCACTCAACTGTGCAAGTATAACAGTGGTTTCTTGCAGGAAGAGAGAGGATGCGACATTGGCAGCTAGCCTCCGGTCCCCTGTACGCGTTACGTCGGCGCGCGGGGCGTTGACTTCATCAGCAAGGGTTTTGCGTTGACTTCATCAGCTGACGTAACGCGTACAGGGGGGCGGAGCCTAGCTGCCGACGACTGTAAATACCGTTGCCACTAAAGTAATATCGCATTTGCACCAGGTAGCAGCCTATACCACCGAAGAGATGACCATACATCATCATCCATGTAACCACCAAATATTGATTAAGAACAGAACCAGTCCAGCGAGATCCTTCGTTCCAACCAATCATTTTAGTTAATGAGAGCTCTTTGTGGTTTGAACCAGCCCCTAGATTTATATATACACTATATTACCAAAAGTATAGTGTAATTTGCCTTTACACGCACATGAACTTTAATGACATCCCAGTCTTAGTCCGTAGGGTTCAATATTGAGTTGGCCCACCCTTTGCAGCTATAACAGCTTCAGCTCTTCTGGGAATGCTGTCCACAAGGTTTAGGAGTGTGTCTATTGGAAGGTTTGACCATTCTTTTAAAAGCGCATTTCTAAGGTCAGGCACTGATGTTGAATGAGAAGGCCTGGCTCGCAGTCTCCGCTCTAATTCATCCCAAAGGTGTTCTATCGGGTTGAGATCAGGACTCTGTGCAGACCAGTCAAGTTCCTCCACCCACAACTCACTTATTCATGTCTTTATGGACCTTGCTTTATGCACTGGTCCAAATCATTTGGTGGAGGGGGAATTATGGTGTGGGGTTGTTTTTCAGGGGTTGGGCTTGGCCCCTCAGTTCCTGTGAAGGGAACTCTTAAGGTGTCAGCATACCAAGACATTTTGGACAATTTCATGCTCCCAACTTTGTGGGAACAGTTTGGGGATGGCCCCTTCCTGTTCCAACATGACTGCACACCTGTGCAAAACGCAAGGTCCATAAAGGCTTGAATAAGCGAGTTTGGGATGGAGGAACTTGACTGACCTCAACCCAATAGAAAAACTTTGGGATGATATAGAGCGGTGCTGAGAGCCAGGCCTTCTTGTCCAACATCAGTGCCTGACTTCACAAATGGGCTTCTGGAAGAATGGTCAAACATTCCCATAGACACACTCCTAAACCTTGTGGACAGCCTTCCCAGAAGAGTTGAAGCTGTAATAGTTGCAAAGGGTGGGCCAACTCAATAATGAACCACAGGAACTAAGACTGGGATGCCATTAAAGCTCATGTGTGTGTAAAGGGAGGCGTCCCAATACTTTGGGTAATATAGGGAAAACGTAGGGAATGGTTAAAACCCATTTTTATGTCTATGTTCCATGTGGAGATATCCTTTCACTTCCTGTCTCAGAGTCACAACAGGAAGAAAGAGGAGATTTCTCTCAAGCATGGGAAAACCCCTTTAGACTGTTATCACCACAACAGATGTCCCCATTGAACATTTCCCCTGTTCTGGTGACAACTTTAAAATTTGGGATTTTATTTTCTCTCCAGGAATACAGAGGGGGGATTCTGCTCAGCTGGACACAGCCAACTATCAAAACCTGGTAAAGGTCATATCACTTCTACAATTTTTATTTAAACAAAAATGCTTTGGCTATAAAAGCATTTAAAGTAAATCTCTAGTCACAGCATACACATTAATTTTATATCATCAGCATTGTATTAATAAAACAAATAATAAATATCATTGGCAATTCAATATAATATCCTTTCATGTTGTGAGTGCTGCCTGTCTGCTGGCTGTCTCTTTACACAACTTCCTGGATTCCCTGCATGTTTTGCAGCTTCTCCTTAATTCCTAAGAACTACATATCCCATGGTACCTTGCTGCCTGCAATCAGTGAATCCTGTACTGACTCCGCCTCCTGCACCACTGGCTTCCTTCTCTCTTCACTACTGTAGTTCAGAAGGCAGCTTTTTAGAAATGTGTGACACAGCAGTGCCTACTCATAGGGCATTGTGACTACATGTCACAGAATTCAAAGAAGGTAAATGTGTGGGGATCTTCACAAAGTCATTTAGCGAACTTCAAGATCAGTATAACATAACCAGTGTAGCGCAACCAATATAATACAATCAATAATAGTATCAAATAAAAGGTCCAAATTTTGTGCAACTCTAAGTGACAATTCAAAATGATATTTCAAAAAGTTCATCTAATCCAGTGACTACCACCTCTAGCGTAAGTAGAACCTTCAGGGCCCCGGTGCAAGAAACCATGAAGGGCCCCCTGGACCCCTGGCTGGGGCCCTTCCCTTCAAGCCTGGGGCTCTTCCCACTGATCATGGGGCCCTTTACTCTCATTGCGGGGCCCTTTATTATGAACTCTTTCACAAGTTCTGCAGTGGGCCCCCTTCCTGCCATCTTGGGGCCTCCCCACCGTGGTGAAATGCCAGGGCCCGGTTGCAAGTGTGACCTTTGCGATCCTGGAAGTTCACCCACTGGTGTCAGTAGTTTTTATTTTTGTGGTATTTTAATTGTATTATTTTTTATCATTTTATTTTATTTTTTTACAATGTCACTGACTATGACTCTGTCCATTCAGAAAAGGAAGGAGTTGGTAAATAACATATTTACCGACCCTTTCCTGGTTCTCTATTATGACACATCCCCTGCAGCAGCCGGCAGGAGAGGGGAGGGGGGCAGCACAGTGAGGGGGGGGGGGGTCAGGGGAGCACACAGGGACCCAGAGACAGCAGAACACAAGTGAACTGGATAGGAGTGGCGGTGGGGGGCAGCATACAGAGGAACCAATCTCCTCCATTTTCCTACAGGAGGAAAAAGGAGGACAGTGATTTCTCTACATGCTGCCCCTGCCGCCCCTCCTATCCAGTTGTACAGGTGAGCCGCACAGGCCCCCTGGAGCATGGGGCCCGGTTGCAATTGCAACCTCTGCAACCCCTGTAGTTACGCCCCTGCTGGGATGCCATTAAAGTTCATATCCGTGTAAAGGCAGGCGTCCCAATACTTTTGGTAATACAGTAAACCCCCCTCCATTGCGGGGGTTACGTTCCGGACCCATCCGCGAAAAGTGAAAATCCGCTAAATAGAAAAACCCTATTAAAATGCATTGTAGGCATGATTTTTTTACTGTCACTGTACGTGTAGAAGCATTTTAAGGTCTTTAAACACACTTTTAAAACAATAGAAACTCATTTAAACACATAAAAGATACTTAGAGACAGAGCAAGAGCTATGGAAAACACAAAAATATTTCATTTTCAATGATTTATATAGTAAAATAGCATTACAAAAAAAAACGCAATATACCGGGAGCGCAAAAACTGAACCGCGATGGAGCGGGAGTTTACTGTATAGTGTATCTAATGCCTCGTTTCCACTCAGTGGTACGGTACGGTACGGTTCGGTTCAGTACGGTACGGTTCGGAATGGTACACCTTGTGTTTCCACTGCCAATAGTACCCTTTCATGATAGGCGTGGTGTAGCAGGAAAGCTGTGATAGACGATTCTCTGTCAACCAATCAAAGTTCTGCAGAGTGTAGCTCCACCCTGTTGGTACGGTACTAATATGCTTGGTTCCCCAACGAAAGGGTCCCAAAAAAGTGGTATGGTACGGTTCGGAATTAGGGTACCATTCACAATGGAAACGGCATAAATAGCCTACCGAACCGAACCGAACCGTACCAGAAAGCTCAGTGGAAACGGGGCATTAGATACTCTGGGAAATGTTCCAACCCACCATTCTGTGTTCCACCTCCTCCTCTTACATTCTACATAATATAAAATACATTTAAAATAAATAAATTCTCAATAGGGATGGTGGGAACCCTTGGTAATGGACACAGCAGGGGTGAAAACCCGGGAACCCAGCTCTTACTAGTAGGGTTTCTTATAGGATTTAACTCATCAGCTTCTACAGACACTGAAATACCAGTTTTTCATGGACTAACCCTTTAATTAGAGGTTAAACTACGAAAAATGGATATCTCTAACATGGAAAGTGTGATGTAAACCCTCCATAAATGGGCCCCTTAGGTTACTATCAGGCTGAGCAGAGGAGCCCTGGACTTTAATCTCTTTCAAATCCGTTGAGAAATCCTAGTAAGGAGGAGATGGAGCTCCATATTCGTTAAGCCATATTCTCTTTTCAAGCAATATTTCTAAGCTGCGAACAGTGATGATGCCCAAAACCCCTCACTTAGATTCGTGACATGATGCTGCTTGCTGTAACCGTGTCCCTGCATTAAGCAGCCTATTGTTCCCCGGTAACCTGTGATAGTTCTCATCTATCAAGTGCGTTTCACCAGCACTGAAAGAAGAGGCGGCAGGTTCTCCATACGGCACTTGACGTAAGTGTTATCCATACTGAATTTGTCATTTCAACTTACAGAATTAACGGAATAAGAGGAGCCGCTGATACATTGGCGGATAATTCTTTCTGCCGGATAATAGCTCGGTGACATCTCGCTGTATGTTTTAGAAAACCCACTAAATAAGGCAATTATTTCACAATGTGTCTCAAGGCGTACGTCTGCAATATTGTCCTCTCTCATTCCTTATAATTTGTGCCAATTGCTTAGATCTACTTTTATCAGTAGCGCAGGGAATTCACGTTGTATAGTCCCATGGAGGCTGTTTATGGTGAATTGTATTCATCTATTATCACTATACATTATCAAGATGGTGACATGTAGGTGGGGGGCTAGCACAGGATTTGTCTTAACCACTTAAGCCCCGGAAGATTTTACCCCCATTCCGACCAGGGCCTATTTTGCAATTCGGCACTGCGTGAATTTAACGGACAATTGCGCGGTCGTGCGACGCTGTACCTAAACTAATTTGACATCCTTTTTTTCCCACAAACAGAGCTTTCTTTTGGTGGTATTTGATCACCTGTGCGATTTTTTTGATCATGCGCTATAAACAAAAAAAAGAGCGTCAATTTTGCAAAAATAACAATATTTTTCATATTTTTTATATGAAATTCCCCCCCCCCCCAAAAAAATGTAAAAATCTAAATTTTTTAACATTTTCGGCCAATTTGTTTTATGCTACATATGTTTGGTAAAAAAAAATCGCAAAAAGCGTATTTTGATTGGTTTGCGCAAAAGTTATCGCGTTTACTAACAAAGGGAAAGATTTTTGTTATTTTTGTTGGGTTTTTTTAACGCGTAATGGCGACGATCTGCAATTTTTTTTTGCGGTACTGCGACATTGCGGCGGACAGATCGGACCCTTGACTGACATTTTTGACACTTTTGAGGTTACCAGTGACATTACTACAGTAATCAGTGCTATACATATGCACTGTTACTGTAAAATTACACTGGCAGTGAAGGGGTTAACTTTTTTTGAGAGGGAGGGGTGGTGTGTGTCCCTAGGGGCGTGATTCTAACTGTGATTGGCTGTGGCTTGAGGTGTAGGAACAGTGATCAACGGTTCTACATAGTAGAACTGTGTGATCATTGTTCCTACACAGGGGAGAATGACAGGCGGCTTTGTTTACATCAGCCGCCTGCCTTTCTCCCTCTCCACCGTCGATCGCCGAGTGACCGGCGGACATCGGGTCCGCCGGTCACACGCGCGGGGGGGGTCCGTGACCGCGCTCGCTCCCCAGAGCCCTCACAGGCTAGCGACGTAGTACTACGTCGCTCTGCCTGTGAGGGGCTGACTGCCGCAGTAAATTTACTGTGAGCAGTCAGCAAGTGGTTAAAGGATAACTCCATCTTTCTGACCATAATTCATGTTAGGCAGCCCATAGATGATTTGATTTTCATTTCTTCCACCATGGGTAGAAGGATAGAAAATAGTTTGATTCCCCCATAAATCATTAGATTCCCTCATAAACCCAGTCAGTGTTATTAGGGGAATGACTCCCGCAGCACTTGTTCTGTGCGTGGGGAGCCTTCCCAGCTGGCAAAACACAATGATTACTTCTAGTAGCTATAGCCACTTGCAGTAATCGCATGCCAAAAAACTGACAGGCTGGCTGTACCCAAGTCGATTGATGGAACGACTTGGGTACACTCAGCCTGCCCATATATGGATCAAAACTCGGCCAGCCTTTGCTGAATTCAATCCATGGCCGGCTTTTCACCTTAAAGCAGGCATTCTCAACCAGGCTTCCATGGAACCCTAGGGTTTGGTTCCTCCAAAGGTGGCTAGGGGTTCCTTGAGCTATGGCTAACTAACCTTCCATCTAATAATGCCTACATAGTTTCATGTCTGATGCCACTTGGCAGAGCCAGCAGTATGAATACAAGGGTTGCATTCTGATCACCACTGGAAGGGAGGCATTTTTACCACTGACTACCACTAGAGATGAGCTTGGGTTCAGTTCAAATCCAAGCTCGGACATACCTGGAAGAAAGTTCTAAGTGCCGGCCCAATCAGCTACAGCCGGGGCATTATGCTCATGATATCATTGACCTAATGTGGCCACACTAACCACAATCAATGTAAGGGACATTTTCCTAATTACCACCAATGAATCTTAGCAGGGGTTTCCTGAGACCTGAAAATCAGTTCAAGGGTTCCCTTGGGGTAAGCCGAGGGGTGGAACGCGGGCTGGACCGCAGCGCCTTCCGTGATGGCATCACCAGGGTGCTCACAACGCGTTTCGGAGCATGCAGGAGGATGCTCCTTTTCAGAGCTACTACATTAAAACTGAATAGTGCCTTATATATGTTAGCTATACAGTGTCATCTAGTGGAGAGGATGCAAATCACTCCACCCGAAAGCCTGAACACCAACATGCAATTAACAATACAAATTAAAAATTAATTAAAAATCAAAAAATAAAATACATCAAATATAAAATTTTCATACATGGTGAAATAATGATTACGATTTTTCTTAAATATTAGAACAATAGTCAACGAAATATTAAAATAGTTTTGAATGATAACACAATAGTGCTGTAATATAAGAAAGTAGTAAACGTATACATATAGTTCTATGACTTATGGGTAAACCTATAGCTGTGGAAATAAATATTAATGGGGATCCTGTATAAGTAGGGATATCCCTGTAAGTTACAGAGATATCCCTCATTTAGTATATAGGATCCCTAGCCATACTCTAGTAGGATTTTGTTTGAAATGTTTCATTTAGAGCCGGTTCACATTAGCGCGACTTGTCAGGCGACTTGTCAGCCTGACAAGTCGCGCTCCCTCACGGTCCATTGACCGCTACAGGACCCGTTCTAATAGGAGCGACACAAGGGTCCTGTACTATTTCGGGGTGACCTCGGAGCGACTTGCATAGACTTCCATGATGTGAAGTCCATGCAATTCGCTCCGAAGTCGTGGTGCAATGTAATGCACAAGTCGCCCCCGAAGTAGTAAGGAGTCGTGCCGCGCTAATGTGAACCGGCTCTTAAAGAAAAAGTTTGTTCAGTTTTCTAAACGTTAGTGGGGTCAAATTTACGATTGAAGGAGCATGATGGAAAATGTTCCTCGAGCAAACACATTTCTAACAGTGAATGTGGTTTTGGTTAGGGAAACTCCATTCATTCCAAGAGCAGGGATTTCAAATCTTGGACCAGCTGGGTGAGCACTGACAGCTCAGGATTGCTGGGTGTACAGTGGGGATCGAAAGTTTGGGCACCACAGGTAAAAATTTATATTAATGTGCATAAAAAGGCCAAGGAAAGATGGAAAAATCTCCAAAAGGTATCAAATTACAAGATATTAACTCTGCAGGGTGCCCAAACTTTTGCAGAAGCCATTTTTTTTGTTTTCTGTTATTTTGAATGTGCAAATGATGGAAATAAAATTAGGATCAAGTAGTGTGGTATTTTGGTACACAGTTATCATACACACACGGACCGGTATATCTTTTATATACTGTATGTCTTGTTGTCATGTTTTTTATTCTTTTGTAATAAAATGAATATATTTTTTATGCATACATGAGTGTTGTATTTGTATTCCTGCAACCACCAGTTATGCCGGTATAGTCCCCCTTTCTTGGGTCCTCTCTTGGCCCCTACTACCCCTTGTTTTTTGTCTTGATGGAAATAAAATCTAACTTTTGTTGACATATTATAAGAATGTCTAATCTGTAATTTGATGCCTTTTGGAGATTTTTCCATCTTTCCTTGGCTTCTTTATGCACAATAATACAAATTTTTACCTGGGGTGCCCAAACTTTCGATCCCCACTGTAAGTACAGCGAAGATTGAGGTGGGCATACAGTATTCATTTACCTTTCCTTTTTTTCTGCAGAGTTGTACTAACCCTTTAACCACTTGCCGACTGCTCACTAGAGCTGTACTGCGGCAAAGTGGTTCGTTATCGTCTGGCGACGTAGACCTACGTCACCAGACACTCCCCTTTCTCGGCGGCGCGCGCGCGCAGCCGGAGGCGCCCTCCCGCTGTTTTCAGTCACAGCGGGTGTCGGGCCATGGGAGGAGCAGAGGCGATCGCCGTTGCTCTTCCCCGATCATCGGGGAATCGAGTGTGGAGATCCGCTCGCTTGTGTAAACAAAGCGGGCGGATCTCCTAAGTGACAGGCAGGGTCAGATTGCAGGGTTCAGCATAGCTGAACCTGTGATCTGTCCCTGTGTCACTCAGTCACCTCCCCCCCACACACGTCAGTAAGCACCAGGCATACATTAACCCCTCCCTCTCCAATAAAATTAACCCCTTCCCTGCCAGTGTCGTTTTTACAGTAACAGTGCATATGTATAGCACTGATTACTGCAGTAATGTCACTGGTACCCCCAAAAGTGTCAAAAATGTCAGTCAAGGGTCCGATCTGTCCGCTGCAATGTCGCAGTCCCGCAAAAAAAATCGGAGATCGCCGCCATTACTCGTTAAAAAAAAAAACACCAAAAATGACAGAAATCTTTCCCTTAGTTAGTAAACGCAATAACTTTTGCGCAAACCAATCAAAATACGCTTTTTATGATTTTTTTTTACCAAACATAGGTAGCAGAAAACAAATTGGCCAAAAATGTAAAAAGATTTTGATTTTTACATTTTTTTGGGGGGGAATTTCATATAAAAAAATTAGAAAAATATTGTTATTTTTTCAAAATGTACGCTCTTTTTTTGTCTATAGCGCAAAAAGTAAAAATCGCACAGGTGATCAAATACCACCAAAAGAAAGCTCTGTTTGTGGGGAAAAAAAATTCCGTTTGGGTACGGCGTCACACGACCGTGCAATTGTCAATTAAAGTCGCACAGTGCCGAATCGCAAAAAGGGGCCCAGACGTAGGACAGCAAAATCCTCCGGTGGTAAAGTGGTTAAAGAGTCATTTACACCAAAACGCAGTGTGTTGCAACGCAAATGTCTTTGTGTGTTGAAATGCATTAGGGCACACTGTCTATTTATATTTAATGGACTACCAGACACCTCAATGCACAAAAAAGGTGCATTCCGTGCAAACCATGGGGCAGTATGTTGTGCCGCTCTGCGTTTTAGTCCATGTGCATTTTGGAGGTGTGTTGGATTGCTATTTACAACGCATGGAACCACAGCAAACCAACACTTGTAATAAGCATTGCAATAACATGTGGGACTACCATGCATTACCACAATATGCCTAGTGCCAATGGGCCCCAAAGCAGATCTTGCATCAGGCCTCATCTCCATGCAAAAAAAGTGCATCATACCCGTAAAAAAAAAAAAACTGTAAAGTAAAAGTAAAAAGAAACATTGTTTCCAACCAACCACATCAAAATCTCTCCAAGATCCTAAAAAAACAAAAGTATTCCAAATCATGAAAGAAGATGTTTCTGCACAACGCCAGAATGTTGTGATGTCATAGTCAAGAAAAGACTTAAAGTGACACTAAACTCTGATTCAAAGACACAATTATATTCAAATATCTATGCATAATGTAAAAAGTCCCTTCTGCTGCATTCAGCCTCCTTCAAATCTCCAAATTTTTCTGCGGCTGTGACCTGACTTCCTGTTAGAGGGTGGCTACATTCATTCTCTGATGGCCCACTGAATGTAGGAATATAGCCACCATCTCTTGCTCACTCCTGAAATGGACTATGTGATCTGCATGTGGGTGCCAATGTTTGGTTTACAGCCCCCCAGTGCGTTTGCGGGCACCAAATCCCATGGTACCACAATACCATGTGGTTTGGTGCAATGTGTTTTTAAAAGTAGTGCAGGCGCTACTTTGTGTGTGGTCTAGTGCGTTTTGACAGCCCACTCATTTGAATGAGTGCAGTGTTAATTTCGTTGACTAAAACGTTTTCGTCAACTAAATTAACACAATTTTAGTCAACTAAAATACTACTAAAACTAAAACAATTCAGATGACTAAAATACGACTAAAACTAAAATGGCATTTTAGTCAAAAGACTATAACTAAAACTAAATCGAAATTTGCTGCCAAAATTGGTGCATGCTCAAAGCTTAATACCATAAATAATAGATTTTTCACTCCAGGACCAGCAGTAGTATATAATGAGTTTGGAAATTGTAGAGAAATGCTTAAATAATGCATTACAATTCACAATTGAACTACACCCATTCAATTTTAGTCGACTAAAATGAGTTTTAGTCGACTAAAATGTACTGGAGTTTTAGTCGACTAAATACGACTAAAACTAAAACACTTGCAGAAGACTAAAATGGGACTAAAACTAAAATGCCATTTTAGTCCTAAGACTAAGACTAAAACTAAATTGAAATTTGCTGCCAAAATTAACACTGAATGAGTGAAAACATAAAACATGGGAATCGCACAGGAACATGCACTACCGTGCGATCCCCATGTGCACTGGCACACACTGTCCAGGTACAGGTAAGGAGAAGGTCTATGACAGCCTGTGCTCAGAGGAAGTGCAATGAATGGTGCAACACTGAAGAATGAGGACGTCTAGTGGTGGAAACGAAGTACTAAGGGAAGAGGCCTAGCTTGAAGCTTGTGGGCCCTGATGGAAAAGTTGACCTTGGGCCCCCCACTACCACCCGGCACTTCCACTGCAAGCCAAGATACTCCTACACCAAGTGTCTAAAGAGTCTTTTCAGATCTTCAGATAGGGTCATTCGAAAAATTTGGAGAAGCTGTCCACATTTTGACATACAGTACAGTACTTCTCTAGTTTTGTAAATACCCTGGAGCAGGGGCGGCCACAGAATGAATGAACAGGAAGAGCTCTGTCCCCCAGTTCATTCACAAACTGAAGCATAGTAAACACAGTTTTCCATGCTTCATTTATGAATGAACACAGTATGTGATTAGTACTGATGACTCATTGTGTCCATTCAGAAAATGAAAGGGACGGTAAATTACATATTTACCGGCCCCTTGCCTGCTTTCCACCGGAATATCTCTCGCAGCAGCCAGCAGGAGAGGAGAGGAGGGGAGGGGAGGGGAAACCAACAGCGCTGCAAGGGAGGGGGCAGGAGCCCACACAGAGGGCCCAGACAGCAGAAGGAAGCAGAAAGTGGACAGAAGGGGCAGCAAGGATGGGATTTACTGGAATCGATCCGCTGTATTCCTCCTACAGCTGCTGAATGCCGACGTGAGCGAAAGGAGGAGTAGCTGCCTTTCAGTGGCCACAGGAGGAAAATACAGGGATTGGTTCCAGTAAATGCTGCCGCCGCTCCTGTCCCGGTGTGAAACCTATTGTAACTGGGAGGCCACATGGGTCCCCTGGAGCATAGGTGGGCAGTGCCATCTTAAGAGCATTAAAGGGCCCCGGGCAATGCAGTGCACTGGGGCCCCCGCCTACAAAATCACCCACGAAAATAAAAATGCAAATTATCGGTAAGGCAATATTTATTGGTACAGCAGTGCCAGGCTAATGACAGTTTCCAAGTTGGGCGGCTGGGTCCAGTGAACACACACATGGACGGGAGTCAGACTCGACTGTCCTGTGTGTGCCTGTTCCTGTGGAGGCAGACAGGCATTCCTGCAGTTGTGGGCTCCCCCTCCACGACCCAAGTGGCCTGACAGCAGCGCAGCACTTTCCACCTGCTAAATTCGGTGGCGGGATGCACACGGGAATCGGGACTAATGCTTGGCTGAGGCTGGGTCGCTGGGCAGGTGGGGCCCCCGGGCAATTCGGTAAGATGGCCCTGTAGGTGGGGTTCCATTTTGACCCCTCTAGCTCCAACAGTGACTAAGGGAGACATCTCTGGATAGAGTGGGAGTTTTGCGGTAATCTTTTTTATTTTATCTTTTCTTTTTTTTCTTGTCTTGACTTTAGTCCTCTTTTAAAAAAAAAAATTGTTGAGCTCATTTAAAGTTTTCTTTCTTAATGTTTATCTGCAAAACCGTTATTTCCAGATCTTCTATTTCTTCCCAATAGCAAGCGTTGCAAGCTAAATTAGAAATTGTTTATTAAATGCCTGAGCACAGACCCAAGCATTGTCTCGACGACATGCTTTCTGTTAAACGCGAGGGCATCTGATAAGCCGGCCCCATAAAAGAGATCTATGCTTGACTCACTTCAAATGTCTGTAATATATAGGTCCATGAAACCATGAGGACATTATTTGGCTGGCAGCATAAATAATAAAGCATGTCAGTCTAGTAATTCTACATTTATTATATTAGTTAGTAAATGCAAAGGCCATCTTCTTTCCCCTACAATAAAAACTAGCCAGCCTTTTCATAAAAGATGATTGCAATTTCCAGTAGTCTGTATTTGCAATAAAAAGCAATAACTCATCAGAATTTGAGCTATTTGCTCTTAAGATACGAGAGCTTTTTTTTTTTTTTTTTTTGTCTTGCTTCTCCGTTGCTGTACGTGATATTAAGTATTCATAGATCTGGGAAGCAGATTACATATGGTCAAAGTATAATTGTTCCTACTTTTCAAGTTGATTGAAACGGTTCCTGAGCTAGACGCGTATCGTTAGCTAGTAACTGGGTGATTTAGGATCTGGGAAAAGGAGAATGCCTAGGTGCCCACTAACGAGTCAAATCCTCAAAGCGCCAAGATCCACCTCTAAAGGATAATTACATCTCTATAAGGGTTTTCATTTTCTCTTCTATTCTGGCAGCAGCCAAGAACTACATTGTGCAGTGCTGCCGAATATCTTAGCAGGCTACATATATTTTCTGAAGATCATAAACTTTTCATCTTCAATGTATTACCGATATCATTTAAAGTGGAGTTCCACCCTAAAATTACACTTCTGTCCATCTTCTTGGTCCGGGTCACCTTAAAAAGAAATGGATAGTAACATTTTTTATTTTTTTTTTACTTACCTTGGATTAGAAGAAAATATACTCACCTTACTTCCTCTTCCTCCTCTCGGCGGCCACAGCCCGTCGTCACTTCCTGGCTTGCAATGATTCCTGGGAGCTGAACGTCATCGCTCCCAGGAATCAATGCGCCTGCACCGGCCCCGACGTCAGTTTCGGTGCGGGTGTGTCATTCCCTTCTGAACAGCTTCTGGGCATGCCCAGAAGCTGTGGATGGATGACGCGCAGGCACCGGAAGTGACGGCGGGGCCGGCGAAGTGCATCATGGGACCGAAGAGGATGGAAGAGGACGAAGAAGAGGATCGCGCTGGCTTCAAGCTGCCCACACCTGAGATGGCAGCGCTGGACAATACATTTTCAAGGTAAGTATTTCTTTTTGCCGGTAAGTGCAACCCGGGACAGATCAGAGGCTATCCATTATGGAATGTACTAGCCCTGACTGTCCCGGGAGTATTTTTATGTCATTTCTTTTTTTTTAGGTGGAACTCCGCTTTAAAGGTACATCTTAGCCAAAACATAATATCAATTCTTGCAATACATCCACCCCCTGTTATTGAGGCATTGCTGTAGGACTGTCTTTTTGCTTGCTGGTTTAAAGCGGAGTTCCAGCCTCAAAAATGACTTTGGGCCATCCGCTTGCTTTAAATGCCCTAAAAAACAAATGGATAGTCTCGATTTTTTTTTCTTTACTTACCTTGCTTTTGAAGAAAGTATACTTACCTTCCTTCTACTTCCTCCCTCTGCGGCCGCGGCCCGCACCGTCACTTCCTGCTTGCGTTGACTCCTGGGAGCTGAACGCCATCGCTCCCAGGAGTCAATGCGCCTGCACCGGCCCCACTCGTCAGTTCCGGTGCAGGCGCGTCATTCCCTGCTAAACAGCTTCTGGGCATGCCCAGAAGCTGTGCAGGGATGATGCACCTACCCCGGAAGTGACGAGCGGGGCCGGTGCAGGCGCATTCTGGAACAAAGAGACGACACAGAAGAGGGCACCGAAGAGGACGCCCTGGCTTCAGCTGCCCACACCTGAGATGGCAGCGCTGGACAAGACATTTTCAAGGTAAGTATTTCTTTTAAAAGGAAAGTGCGACCTGGGACAGTTCAGAGGCTATCCATTCCTGACTGTCCCAGGGGGTATTTTTAAAAAAAAAAAACTTTATAGAGGCCGGAACTCCGCTTTAATTACATTAGTTACATAATTGAAAAGGTTGAAAAATGACATAAGGGTTTGTATGGGCTCGACATACCAATACCGTACAGCTGCGTGATGTCAGCACTAGCCTAGCTCCTGCATGTCATCAGCACTAGTAGCTCCTCACTGACGCTTTAGTCAATTAGGACACTATCCTATTGGACGAAACATGCTGGGGAGGAGTTACTAGTGGAACTAGGAGCTACTAGTGCTGACATCATGCCCCTGTATGATCCCGGGTCGGCAGCGGCTTTTCATGTAAGAAATGTGCTGTTTTATTTATGGTTTTGTGTTCATACAGATTCACATTAAATACTACACTATTAAAGTATCTTTTTGGCTCCCGTTGAGCTTTATATATCGCAGCTCGATTCCATCGAGAAGTGCCTTTGATGTGGATATGAGGCAAAGTTCTCATGCTTGCTATGGATGTTTGACTTAAAGTCATAGGCATGTATTCTATTGTAATGGCAGCCATCGTTTCTGGCATCACAGGGAGGTGGTGGCTGACCTCTGAACACTTTGATGTCTGTTTAGGTAACAGAGAAAAGCCGTGATACTCAGGATCACGGCTGATCTCTTGTATATACCGGTTTATATAACTGAAATGAGGAGCAGAGAACATGTTCTCTGCTTCTCATCACAGTATATGACCGTTGTGCCATTCACTTATACACAAATGGCCAGTTTATGAAAATGAGATCTGGAAATCTTACTGGCCACTACCCTGAAATATCTCCATCCCAGATACTCTATCTCAGAGGGGGAGAATCTGGGAGAGAAGCCGATGCAAATAGAGGAAGAAGACTTCCTTCTTCCTATATATATCAGCACCAGTGGCTTAAAAATTAGTATAAACTATATATGTGTGTGTATATACATACATATATATATATTTTTTTTCTTTCTCATATATATATATATATACATACATATATATATATATATATATATATATATATATATATATATATATATTGTAAGGGGCTAGCTCGGTAGCGGGTGTGGGTGACCCCTTGGGTGGGTTCGTTACACAGAGAGACAGCCAAGGAGTGGTTGACAACAACGGTCTATGGTTTATTCTTCCAATTTGCTGGAAACAAGTGCAAGCATCCAAACAGCATAAATCAAACAAACATAAAATAAACCCTGGCCACTTGAGGCGTCTACCTTCACAACACAGGAACCTACCTATGGTGTCTGTCCCAACCTACTGCTGGGCAGACACTACTGGTCATACAGCAGAAGACCAATAGTCTATTTGTTTTCTTTTCACACAGAAAAAAGTCAACACCACCTCACCTTCAGAAGTCTCTCAACTCACTGCTCTCCTTAACGCACAAAGCCTCAGGATGCAGCAATCAGTAGTCATCCTCTGGATAACTTATAGAGGCCTTAATTGCCCCATTCTGAATAGCTGAAGCTTTCCAACGTCCTTAAACCTTTCTGGCTACCTCTTCAGCCGACACCTGATAGTAATTGGTGAATTGTCTAAACAAGGCAGAAATGTATCTCCCGTCTGTGACAACACCCACAGATTTACCTGACTTCCTGTCACAATATATATATATATTCATACCCTGACAGTGCTGATTGGCCCTGTGCTGATCACATGCACCCTCCCAAGAAAAGCAAAAACCTCTCTATTAATATGCACCAAACTGAGCGTGTGCAGAGTGCCCCAAAGGCTCTGTTCTATCAGCAGATGGATTGGGAACAGTGGGAGAAAGGGGAGGAGCAAAGAAGACAGGATCAAACAGCCTTTTTTACAAAATAAAGAGGATTAACCCCTTAGGCTCCAGAGTGAGTATAACAAGAATGCTATACTGCATATACAGACTGATTTTACTGTTGTAGGTTTAGTAACACTTTAATGCGATGTACATTAACACTGCGCACCGGGACAAATACGTTTAAATGGGCTTTAGGCTCAGACCAAATAAGTGAAGCTAAACAAGGAGGCAGATACATTTTTTGAGGTAGGTCTCTGTGCCTTTTTTCGTTTTTACTTCTCGAGTGAGATCAAGGTTGATTGGTTCCATAATTCATCATATGTGCATATGAGCCATTGAAGCATCCAATATGTCCGATTGGAATGTTAAACTTTTCTTTTTAGTTAATATTTTTTGGTTCCAAATGTTTCAGAAAGGTATAAAACAAAGACACCACATCTGATGGATGCTCCACCATATCTCCAGCCCGCACCTGTTGTTGACAATGTAAAATTATTAACGGCGGCTTGCAGCAGAACACAGTAATTAAATCAGAGGAGCACATTGCCTAGGAGGGGAAATATGATGATTAAATCTGGTTTCATGTTGGATTTCATACACTAAAGAATTAAACTCTCCTTTTCTAAAAACAAAAAAAAAAAATTATAAAAACCTATTGTCTTCACCACACACAATATGATGACCCGAGTTCAACATTTTTATTCAATCAGTACACCTGCTTATTTTAATGTACTTCTTGGCAGGGATAATATCAGTTATCATCCCTTCAGCGATTTGCATTTAACAGAGAAAGATGCATGAACTGAGTTTAAACTGTACTATGTTGGAGGAGGGGCAATACGCAAGTATATATTATTTAACATGGTATAAACTGCAGAACATTCCACTAGGGCATAGTGCAAAATAAAATAACAATACAACTTTGTTTCATAAGCCCCCATGTACTGTACACAATTTCTATTTTGTATTTTACTTCAGTAAAACAAAGCATAGAAATTCTGAATATATTTACATCAGAGTCCCCATCAAAGTTCTCTTTACATCGAAATTCCTCTTACATCAGATCCCCCCCCACCCCCCTTTACATGACAGTCCCCATCAGAGTACCCGTTTATATCAGGGTCTCCATCAAAGTCCCATGTAGTTTGGAGACCTCTGTAGTAAAAGGTAGACTAACCTTTTCCTTATTCTACTCAACACCAAGTGTGGTGGACTAAGGCAGTGGTGGCTGGTGAATAGAATTTTGGGGGGCGGCAAAACCAACACCCCCCCCCCTGCGGGATGGCCGGCCGGCAATCTGCTCTACCACCCCCTCCCCCTCCTTCCTCCCCCCCTCCCGGGATGGATGGCTGGCTGCCCAGTCAGACAGCCAGCATCCTTACCTTCTCCTTCCCCGAGTGCTTCTGAGTCTCCTCGGCCGTATGTACCCTCCTTCTTCCTGGCCAATGGCCAGTAAAATCACGTCTTTTTAGCCACAACCCGCTTCCTGATTGGCTGGGAGGAGAATCAGTGTGATAATAGCGAATATTCATTTGCTATTGTCATACAACTGGGTAGGCTCAGGGCGCAGTGCTCTGCGCCCCGAGATCACCCTTTTCTGAAGCCTATTAGAGCCTCTGGCTCTAATCACGTGCTTCAAAAAAAAAAATCCCCCATTGGAATCCATGCATCCGGCGCCCTGCATGTAGATTAGACCACCCTTTTCTGAAGCCTATTAGAGCCGTCAAAAAAAAAAAAATCCCCCATTGGAATCCATGCGTCCGGCTTCCTGCATGTAGATTAGACCACCCTTTTCTGAAGCCTATTAGAGCCTCTGGCTCTAATCACGTGCTTCAAAAAAAAAATAAAAATCCCCCATTGGAATCCATGAGTCCGGCGCCCTGCATGTAGATTAGAGGGCCGGACGCATGGATAGGGGGGGGGGCAGCGCCCCTGCACCCACAATGGACGGGCCGCCCCTGGACTGGTTATGCAATATGGATTTTAATAGATTTGCTGCGCTTGGTGAATATTATATGATATACTAAACTAATGATAAAAAAGCGGCTGACACAATATTGTGAATCAACAATAAAAAAAGCAATGATAGAAAGTGGTGCAGCGCTAAATTGATATAAAGTTCATATTATTAGGAAATGAGGGACACAGTGGAAATGGGTGGAGAACCTTCTAAAACCGTCACCAACACGTGATCACACAGCTGCTTACCAGATAATATAGACCCTCACTACAGAGGTCTACATAAGTGGAGTGTTAGAGCGTCAAATACAGGCTTGTAGATAGATTCCTCCAAGATGCCACTATCTCTCCACAAAGGATATAAACTCTCACTGTATAGATCCAAAACAGGCTATATATATGAAATCAGACATCAGCTATATATCGAGATTCCTCCGATACTCCATAAGTGATCCACCCCACAGTGATTTAGATCTACAAACCCACACCAGGACACTCTTAGGAGCACAGATGGCCACTGAGCCGTGCTCCCGGAAGTGTCGTGATGCGGTTTGCTCGGTGTGTGGTTGTAGATCTAAATCACTGTGGGGTGGATCACTTATGGAGTATCGGAGGAATCTCGATATAGCTGATGTTTGATGGCATATATACAGCCTGTTTTGGATCTATACAGTGAGAGTTTATATCCTATGCAATATGGGACACTTCTTACACCATCATTTTCTTCTGGAATTAGGTAGGTGTGGACCTCAGTAGACTTTATGAGGCCCATCGATGACATAATGCAATCTCCTGGAAGATTTAGCCCTCTCAGCCTGGCCCACTGTTTCAGAATTGTAATACTTAGTTTAGTAGAATTTAATTCTACTGGTTCCTCTTGGAAACCTCTATGTCATAGCCTCTCCTGCCATGACTTGGAAGAAGAGAGGACAGGCGCCACTCAGTGAAACAATAAAGGTTAATTACATGGCATACATAACAAACTTACATTAAGGCAAAGGTACAGGCTTCTCCTTATGGCTCCTGAGTCCCTTCCATAGCGTGGTACTTCAGGAGCCATAAGGAGAAGCCTGTACCTTTGCCTTAATGTAAGTTTGTTATGTATGCCATGTAATAAACCTTTATTGTTTCACTGAGTGGCGCCTGTCCTCTCTTCTTGTATGTGCCAGCGGGATTTTTGGCTTCTGCCTGCCTACAGCGCTGCCCTCCGTCACAACATTGGAACATTGCACTACCTGGAAGTCCCCTCCTCTTCTGTTTCTGCCATGACTTGGAGGTCAACAGGAGAAACCGGTGAGAGCTACAGGGAACCCAGGAGTCGGACTCTCACATAGGTGTGCGCAGCCTATTGCATTAGGGTGTGCACCCCAAAACTCAAACTCACATGCGCACACATATATATATATATATATATATATATATATATATATATATACACACACACATATACACATACACACGCAAACACCCTTATAAATAAATGTGAACAAACATTTAAATGTATCAAAACATTTTTTAAATGTATTAAATAAATAAATCACTTTATTTTTGTAGAACCCACTGACTGTGTGACCCATTCAAATGAATGGTGGCATTCTGCAAGCGCCCCACAACCATGTGCAATGTAGAGTTCAATGGGTTAAAGCAGGTGGTGAGGAGGCAATACAATGCCTCTTCACCTCCTCTAAAATGCTCTCTGAAGATCAATCTGTTTGTGGATCACTCTTCAGAAAACAAAGCATTTGTGAATGAGCCACTACATATTCCACAGTGGCCACAGTGCTCCCCTCACATCAGAGTCCTCCTTTACATCTGAGTCTACAGCATTTCCCCTAAAAGCAGAGTCAATAGTTTTTAGTCTATCACAGTTACCCCCCTTAAATCAAGGTTCCCAGAGAGCCTCCCTCACATCAGAATCCCCAGAGTTCCCCTTTACACTGGGAAGTTGGATGTAAAGAGTACTGTGGTACTGTGGTGTAAAGGAGGGAGCAGCATGGGGGGGGGCAGCATGATGGGAGAGGGACAGCGTGATGGGAGGGGGGCAGTGGAGGGAAGTATGGGGGAACAGTGTGCCAGGGGGGATAGTATGATATGGGGGCAGCACGATGGCAGGGGACAGTGGAGGGCAGTACTGGGAGACAGTGTGCCAGGAGGGGTAGTATGGGGGGGCAACATGAAGGGAGGGGGACAGCGTAATGGGAGGGGGCCAGTACTGGGGGAGTGTGCCAGGAGGGGGTAGTATGGGGGGCACCATGATGGGAGGGGGCAGTATGGAGGGGACAAAATAACAGGAGGGGGCAGTATGGGGGGGGGCAGCAGTGGGGGTATAGTGTGCCAAGAGGGGGCAGTAAGGGGGGAGGGCACCATGATGGGAGGGGGCAGCATGGAGGGGACAAAATAACAGGAGGGGGCAGTAAGGGGGGGGCAGCAGTGGGGGTATAGTGTGCCAAGAGGGGGCAGTAAGGGGGGAGGGCACCATGATGGGAGGGGGCAGTATGGAGGGGACAAAATAAAAGGAGGGGGCAGTATGGGGAGGGGGGGGGCAGAGTGACAGTCACTAGGACACCAGGCTGGAACACTACAATGCTGTGGCAGACATTGTGTTTGTGTCTTACCAGGCAGAAGGGGCTAGGAGGCATTTCTATTTTCTAGCATTTCTCCTACCGTGCCCAGCGGCAGGAACAGCATTGACAGAAGAGGCGGGAGCTGAAGCTGGAGTCGGGGGGCGGAGCTAGGAGGCAGTCCTAGGTACGGATGCTTGTCACCATCGTGGATAGCTAGCAGCAGGCTGGATAGGAGGTCCGGTGGGACGGCATACACTAACAACCGATCCCGCTCCTACAGCCACTGAAAGCCCTGCAGGAGTCAAGAAGCGAATAAGGAGATCGGTTCTCCTATATGCCGCCCCGCTGGCTCCCCTATCCAGCCTGATGCTAGCTGTATCCACTCTCCAGGATGGTGACAAGTAGTCATCTGTACCTAGAACCGACACAGGTGTAGACATATGTGACTGACAGGGGAGCTACAGGGGCCCCTTTCAGCACGGGGCCGGGTCGCACCCCCTTTTGTTTTGCCACTGTGGCTGTTGCTACCTCTATAGTCCGGCTACAGCATACCTGACAGCAGGCGGCGGATTGATATTCAGCTGTCAGTGATGCTGTAGCCGGAACTATAGAAGTAGCATCGGAAAATGCGGCCGCCTGCCTGCTTAATCCGCGGTCAGTGACTTCACATGTAGGAGGTACACAGCCGACTGACTCGCAGCGCTGCCATTATACATTAGCAGAGGTGCTGAAATAGAGATTGATTCCCACACATTCTGCCAGCAAAAAAGCCCTGGGGTGTGCCAGATGTGCCTGGGCATTAGGGTGTGCCCAGGCACACCCGGCCCCCCCCCCCCCCGTGCGCACGCCTATGGACTCTCAAAAAGTCAGTATCCCTGCGCAACTTCTTCCATCTCTCCTTTTCTTTGTTACACTGTATTATTTTATTGTCTCCGCCATGCACATCCCAGTTGTTGGGAATTGGCAGGCAGATTTCCTCCACCAGACAGTGGATCAGGGGGAGTAGTCCATATGCCCAGACAAGTTTCATCAGATCTGCCTATGCTGGGGGACCCCAGACATGGGTCCCTGGCAGATGCAAAGGATGCGCTGGTGGCACCCTGGGGCCAGCATCGTCCAGGGGTTTAACCTCCCTGGTGGTATAATTATGTCAGGAATTCTGTACCAAAAGCGGTACAATTTTTTTCATGGAAATTTGGCGTTATGTATTATAGGCCTACAATTCTTAGTAATTACTGACTTAAACCTGACCAAAACAAGACTCTAGTAGACATCCCAGATGTGATAAATTTGAAACACAAACGCATGAATTATAATCTACTCAATAATATAATTGTATTATATAATATATAATATAATATATATATATATGTATATATATATATTATATTATATAATAAAATTATATTATTGAGTAGATTATAATTCATGCGTTATATTATATATATATATATATATATATATATATATATATATATATATATATATATATATATATATATATATATATATATATATATATATATATATTATATATATATATATATATATATATATATATATATATATATATAGGTGTATATATATATGTATGTGTTTGTATATATATATATATATATATATATAGGTGTATATATATATGTATGTGTTTGTATATATATATGTGTGTATATATATATATGTACATATATATATATATATATATATACATTGCATATATATATATATATGTGTGTGTGTGTGTATATATATATATATATATATATATATATACATATGTGTAAATACGTGTATATGTGTGTACAGTATATATATATATATATATATATATATATATATATATATATATATATAATATAAATGTTATGTGTGTGTTTGTGTTTTGTGCAACGTTCAACGTTTGAATTTCCCTCCCTAGTTCCGCTCCCATGCAGCATTGCTGCTGCAGGGAACGGAACTAGGAAGTCATCACACCGACGGAGGACGGACGAGCGGCGGGGATCTCAGATGGCTGGCGATCTCAGCAATGGGAGATCATCGCTGGATCGCCAGGAGAAGGTAAGACACCGCTGCGCGCTCTGCCCATCCACCCCGAGCGTGACTCGGGGATACCGATAACAACATGGAAAATCCACCCCGAGTCATGCTCGGGGATACCGCTAGGCAGGTTAACTGGATTAAAGCCAATAAACAAATGCTTAAAAAAGCCAAACATATAAGATTTAAAATGTGCTTACATACGGTATACAAATATAGCACAAATGTGTGCAAACTGTATAGCATAATTACGTCAGGGTCCAACACTCAAGTTTTGAACACTAACATCATTCCGCTATACAAAAAATTATTTCTGACTTCAGGCGACTTTTACTTCTTTTTATTTCATTTTTTACATGTCTGACTGTTGTAGGTATGAAGACTGTTAAAACAGTCTGATTTATTTCACAGAAGTTATTCTTCTTCTGAAATTTTAGTGGCAATTTGCAAGTAAAGTTTTCAAGAGCAGGAAGAGAATTATTTGCATCTAGTAAGTAGTGCTTACCTGAGTTCTTCTTGAAAAGCGTATTCACTGGAGTACCGAGGAAGACTTTAAACAATGCTCACGGGGAAATTACTTCAAATAGGCCACTTTAAAAAGGAGACGTTACTTTTAGACAAACGCAATTATTATCTGGAAGACCTCTAAGTGAATGCCTCATCTACTGAGTTCTTAAAGGTTAACTCGAACTTTGATCACATTTATCCTTTATTCGCTCAACCAGCAATCCTTCTTATAGCCACCCGCCCCCATTTCTGCCAGATCTTCGCAGTGTGGCAAAGTTAGGGTTAAAGTTACGATTCCCATGGACTTCAATATCTTTTTTGTTAGTCACCGTTTACAAATCTGCGAAATCTCGAGACCCCTGGGTGAGTTATACCTTGTCATTTTTTATTATATTTTTGCCAAAGAAAATTGGGCCTGCAATATAATGCCCCCTTATATCACCCCTCCCACTAATGGCCTCTTAAAGTGGTTTTTAAAGTCTTGTGTTTTTTTTTTTTTATAACAAACATGTTATAGTGTAGTCGATTTGCACAGAGCGGCCCGGCTCCTCCTCTTTTCAGGTCCCTCTTTGCTGCTCCTGGCCCCTCCCTCCTGTCAAGTGCCCCCACAGCAAGCAGCTTGTTATGGGGGCACCTGAGCCAAGCTGCAGCCCTGTGAGTCCATTCAGACACAGAGCTGCCGTTCGGACCCACCCCGCTTTCTCTCCTGATTGGCTAACTGACTTTGATTGATAGCAGCGGGAGCCAATGGCGATGTCCACGAGTCCTGAATGCCCGAGGGACTCGTGGACATCGCTGGATAGAGATGGGGGCTCAGGTAAGTATCAGGGGGTGCTGGGGCAGCTGCTGCGAATAGAATGCATTAAGATAAAACAAAACGTATGCTTTTACAACTCCTTTAAGGCCTCTCCATCCTCCCCTTCTTCGCTATTATTTCTTTTTACTCCTATCTTTAATTTTCCCCTCTCACACTTCAAATCATAACCAACAAATGAGCTCCAAATATCCTTCCTTAGACCCAAGACCCACGAATTACAAATAAGTCTGATAAGTCTATTATACTGTGGGCAGGGCCGGGACAAGGGGTGGGCAGGAGGGGCGGCTGCCCTGGGAGCAATGGTTTATTGTAGGGATGGGGGCGCCTTGACCCTAACCCTAAGGGAAGGGGGGGCGTAGTTTGGCATCTTTGCCCTGGGCACTGGATGACCTTGTCCTGGTACTGACTGTGGGCCTTCCAGTTAGACAGTTTTATCTCCTCCTACCTTCTGTTAACCACAGTTGTGTCAAATGCCTTGTACTATTGCTACCATTTGCATGACACTAGTACCATTGTGTGTGTCATACTGTATTGCATGACTACTTACATAGTTAGTCAGGTTGAAAAAAGAATATCTGGCTCAACCAATAAAAAACAGTAAAAGAAAAAAAAAAGAAAAGGAAGTTATTGATATTCAACAAGATATTCATTTCCGACCATCGTTATTGTAACGACTGTGTCCGCAACTATGTTTTTTGTTGTATATTTCCTTTAAAAACACAATAAAAATTTATTGGAAAAAAAAAGAATGCATTGGGCTCATTTGGTGCTAAATGTTAATGGATGTCTCCTGATTTTTTTTATCAAAAGAAAACCGGCACAAAATAGCAAAAACAAATAGTTTTGTTAAAATGTACCTGTATATTGTTATGTCTTATATTGAAAAAGAAGAGGTTACTAAAGTTATGAAAATTCTAGTACGCCAGAATAAAAATTCGGAAGGGATGTAATGTGTTTGTATTGTATTTTCAGACAAAAACTGTACTGATTAAACAAAAATCATACGCTCTGGTATCGTACGAGAGAAAGTTTATGTTTTTCCCTTCGGATAATTTCAGGTGAACTGTCGTGATTGGCTCTTAAAGCTGTGTATGAGCGATCAGATTATCGATTCGAAAGCGATATTTTTCGTACGATTTTCTGATCGTGTGTACTAGGCTTAAGCATTCCCGTAAGTTGAACCGAATGTCACTGTCATTTTTCTAAAAGATTAAAGTGATAAAAGGATATATATATATATATATTTTTTTTTAATTGAAATAAAAAAGAAGTGATACCTACCTGCTCTGTGCAACAATATTACACAGAGCAGCCCATAAAGCTACATACATGCTCGTTCAACAGAAGCTGGTCGTTAGACTGGCATCTGTCGGACAGGCCGCTGTACACACTGGCTGAATGTCAGCAGGCTTCTGTTGAGTACCAACATGTACCAGCCTTTACCACCACGTCTGGAAGTCCCCTGCCAAGGCTGTCTGCTTCTCCCTGCTCTGGGTGCCTCTTTAGCAAGCTGGGAGCTATGGGCCACCCGTACAGGCATGCTCCCAAGCTGGGCTATGTGTGTCCAGAGTAGGCCACACCCCAGATGGACCTGATGATACTGGAATTAAAGTGATTGTAAACGATCACCTTATAAGGCCCCGTTCACATACAAGCGACGCTACTTCCCGGGGCGACCTCCGAGGTCGCGGTGCGAGCAGCGCGCCGCGACCTCGGAGCGGCCGGCACGGACTTCATAACATTGAAGTCTATGGCGGTCGCCTCCAGGTCGCCCCAAAGAAGCTCCGGACCCTTTTTCTAAGTCAGAGCGACTTGTTTTTTTTTTTTTTTTTAAGCCCGTAGCGTGTGCAACACACTCAAAAGACTCCACCCGGTGCATAAAAAAGTGCACACACACAAAGTGAGTAACACAAAAAAGCACAGGGTGTGCGACAACGTATGGTCTTCCCTCCGAAGAGGTAGGACCCAAAACCTCAATCCCCCGGGGCGCAAGGCTCCTGACAGGGACATAAGGTACTCATGGTCTGTCTGGCCGAAACCAGACAGACCCCGTTCTTCAGGGGGACTGCCGAAACAGCCCCCACCGAGTACTAAGTAGGGCTCCCCCGAAGGGAGACCCCATGGGAGAGGGCGAACTAAGCCAAAAGGCCATATCCACCCCCTCCCAAGACTTAAGGCAGGGCCCGAGGACCCACACACTCCAGTCTGTGCAAATAAAGAAAACAAAGGTGATAGTGCAGGTGACGGACTCCAAAGAAAAAGACAAACAAAACATAGAAGTGGGGAAGGGGAAGTGGGAAAAGTGCAATGGTGCCATGTGAGGAACCAAGGCAGGCCTTCCAGCCGGAATAAAAAATTCCTCTGGTGCAAGCCAAAAGGCCTGTCCCAAGAGGCAGGTGCGAAAAAGGTGTGCATAGTGCAGTGACCAAGGTGCCAAAAGAACTCACAGCGAGCTGCCCCTCACCAGTGAGAAATTAAGGCACCCCTGGGCTGCCACCCCAGGGGCACTTACACTACGGGCTTTTTCAATCTCAGCCCCCGGCCAGACCAAATGTAGCCTATCCCCACCAGCAGACATCAGAACCTGGACAGCTTGGGGAGAGCTTACCTACAACTGGGGACAGGCCCCCTACAGGCCAGATCAACCCAGGAGAGAAAGCCCCCCCCTCGCCATCCTGTTCCTCAGTCCATTACATCCAGGAGCAGTTCCGCCGGCCCCCCCGAACCGGCTTCCCGCTCCCTTCAAACTGGTTAGGACAGTTCAACCCATTCAAATCAGAAGGCGGCGGGCCCCACATGCTTTCCCAGATGACCTACTTCCCATACCTCAAAACTCAGAGCGCTCCGGGTTTCGGTCATACTGGTACTAGCTAAGGCCCATACCAACTGATAAGAACAGATACTACACTTGATCTTAGCCAAAAGGCCGAGATGCACTATAAACAAAAAAATAGCGACAATTCTGAAAAAAAAAAAAAAAAAAAAACAATATTTTTCACATTCTGATATATAACATTCCCAAATAAATAAATAAATAAATAAATAATTTTATTTTTATTTTCAAATATCACTTTATTAAGGTTTCGGAAACCAACAAATAAAAAAATCTAAAAATTTTAACATTTTAGGCCAATTTGGTTTCTGCTACATATTTTAGGTTAAAAAAAAAGAAAAAAATGCAATAAGCGTATTTTGATTGATTGGTTTGAGCAAAAGTTATCGCGTCTACTAACTTCGGGAAAGAATTATGTCATTTTTATTGGGTTTTTTTTTTTACTAGTGATGAAGGCGATCTGCGATTTTTTTTTGCGGGACTTCGACATTTGCGAAGGACAGATCGGACCCCTAACTGACATTTTTAAAACTTTTGGGGGGGGACCAGTGACATTACTGCAGTAATCAGTACTAAAAATATGCACTGTTACTGTAATGACACTGGCAGGGAAGGGGTTAACACTGTGGGTGATCAAGGGGTTAAATGTGTACCTAGGGGTGTGTTTCTAACAGTGGGGGGAGGGGCTTGTGAAATGATCACAGAGACCTGTGATCCTATACAGAAGGATCACAGCGGCTCTATGATCATTCCAGGGAGAAGAACGGTCGGCTGCAAGGTTCTGAATACAGCGGGAGCGAGCATCCGGCGGCGCGCCACCCACAAGGGGAGGGGTCCAGCGACATAGACCTACGTCGCTGGACGATAATGAGCCACTTTGCCGCAGTACGCTCCATGTGAGCGGTCGGCAAGTGGTTAAAAAAAAAAAAAAGTGTAGAAAACAATTAAAAAAAGGGCTAATTCACGCAGGTTCTATGTTATGTATGTGTCTGCTAATAATGATCTTAGTGTATATTTAGTGAAAATGTTGTCTTGATAAATTCGGGGGGGGGGCCTGCCAGGAAGGCTGTACGGGGGCCCCATGATTTCTAACAGCAGCTCTGGACATGGATGTCACCAGCATACAACATTGGCTGAAATTTCCAAATTTTAGGTTTAATTTTTGGTATAGCAGACAATGATAATCTGATTCAACCCCGGTGAGGAGTCCTTATCTGCATACTTGTTCTTTCTAAGGGATTCATATCAATAAAGCAAGACATTCAGCCAGAGAATGACAAGTCAGTAATGGCAGCCTCCATGTTTCCCACAAGAAATGTGTCTTTTAATTTATGATACCTTCAATCCAAGTGGAAGAATGGTTAAGAAGAGGCATTTGTACATTCAAACCCTTCACTGAGATCATTTGTTTTAGGTGACAGATCCTCATTAAAAGGGACCTGATTAAAAATACATTCATAAGTTAATTTACTCTGTTTTTTGTAACTTTGTATCAAACTTTGCATGTCCCAGAATGACCTGAACTAATTAGAGCTTAAAGGAGATGTACAGCTAAAGCTTGTTTGGCTGTACTTCTCCTGTGGATTACAGGAGGTCAGTTTATTCTGCACTCCTTTGACCCGTTTTCAGCAGACAGCGCTGTTGCCTGACATAACACAGCCGGTCCAGGCTCGGGAAAGATCGCAACCATATGGTCAGGATCTGCTCACATACCTGGGCCAGCACTAGGCTCAGCCAGCTTGGGCTGGCCACTCCCGCCCCTTCACAGCCCAGTCCTCCAAGGAGGGAGGTAGAGCAGAGAGCCATTGACCATCAAGAGCTCAGAGGACCGATCGATCGGTGGTGTTTTATCACTCAGTTTTCAGCCTTAGAGCCAGCAGGGGACAGATGCATCATTGAACCAATGCTACATCCGCCTAATTAAGTATGATTCACAAAAAAAACCAAATTCCCATACTTCTCTTTTAACCTTACCGAGTGTGGCTCAGGGTGGAATTTCAGTACCAATAGCGGTAACCCCGAGCCACACTCAGGGTACTGCCAGGGAGAAATCGCTGGATCCTGGCTGTATCTTACTTACCTTGTCCCCGGGATCCTGCGATGTATTCCGGCAGTGTACGGCGGCTGTATCTTCCACCTGATGCTGTGTGCCCCGACTTCCGTTCCCTGCGAGCGTTGTGTCGTGTCGCAGGAGGGTGGAACCGGGGGCAAATTCAAAAAGTAAAACACACAAACACACTGATATATTGTAATCCTATTGGATTACATTACCAAATAAAATAAATTGACCTTAGTTTGCCCCCCAGTGCCCTTGCCTGCAGTTTTACTGTACTATATATATATATATATATATATATATATATATATATACACACTTTAACTTATAGTTATTTATTATATTATAATTTTGTGTTTCAAACTTTATCACATCTGGGATGTCTACTAGAGTCTTGTTTGGTCAGGTGTAAGTAAGTAATTACTAAGAATTGTAGGCCTATAATACATAACACCAAATTTCCATGCAAAAAATAGTACCGCTTTTGGTACAAAATTCCTGACATAATCATACCGCCAGAGAGGTTGAAAATGCAGTATGCATTTTGGAAAAAAACAAAAACATAGTGGCTTGATTTACTAAAGACAAATAGACTGTGCACTCTGGAAGTGCAGTTGGCTCCAGATGACGTCAGAGTGACGAAACGTGCAGGGCGGAGCCAGGCGTCATTGTGTCACTTCCGGTTTTTGTCCGTGGAATGCAGAAACATTTCTGGACTTCCTACTTATATGAGACTAGCATTCTAAGTCCTTTTCTTACATGTAAGTGATTTATATTTAATAATAATATTAGTTCAAACTGCTGCACTATGGGAACTCTTTTTCTATGCATACGAGGAACTATCCTCCCAAGTGACAGCATGGGGAGAGGAGCCGCTCGTGTGTCTGACATCTACACTTGGGCTGGTTACCCCTTAACAGGGACTTGAAATCTGGTGAGTGTAAACCCCTAAGGAGCAGCACGAGTGAGAGCACTAAACATCGCACATCGGGGGGGGGGGGGGGGGTGTTCCCAGATTTGGAAATACTAGAGAAGACTGGCACTGAATTTCAATATTGGAAATACTGCCAACTGTGTGGCTTTTTAAAGGAACATTAACCCTTTGATAAACAGACTTTAATACCACACCAAAGCTTGTCACTGTTCACATTTTATGGCTAGAGGGACTCCACCATAGGGGCCACTTGAAGCTAAAAACATTTACTGTGTATTGGCACTGGCACTTTTTGCACATTACACTGCATACCTAGCACAAAGGCACTTTTGTATGAAGTAATTTATGTAAACATTCTAATTGATGGTAAGCTCATTTTTATGAATATGTCAATGCTACTTAATAGCACCAATCACACCTATGATTCATTTGCAGTTCAGAGATTAAATATACACCTTACTATTGTGCTGGTTTGTGTGCTAATATCTTTTCACACATTTTTCATTCCTCTCCTCTTTAGTCTGGAGGACATGGTGCCCATGCTTGCCATGGTTGGAGTAGAAACTGCTACTCCAATGATCTTCACTAGCTTCCAGGTCCCATGCCAAGCAACTTCCCTGCTGCATTATGAACATAGGAGGCTGGCTGCTTGGCATGGGTGCCATTCAGAGAAGGATTTGCTTTTTTTCAACAAATGCAAAGCATTCTGTGATTGGACAAGGGGGAGAGTGTAAAAACTCCACCTCTCCACCTGGTCCAATTCAATAATAAAATCCAAAGCGATCTCAGAATGATGCCCCTGTCGAGCAGCTGACCTTCTATGGTATTCTCAGAATGCAGCAGGGCAGCCACTCGTCACAGGACTCGGAAGTTAGTGGAGATCACTGTAGTAGAGATGCCTTCTACAAGGATTTACAGCTTCTAGAGCAGGGGTCTCCAAACTTTCTAAGCAAAAGGCCAGTGGGAGTAGAAAATTCCCTTGCATCAGTGGGTATAAACAATGCTTCGGGCTTGGTGGTCAGTGAGAGTAAAAAAATGATATAGCAGTAGTAGTCAGTAGGGGGTGGAATAGTGCCCCGTTATTGGTATTAGTTGGAGGAATAATGCCCCATGATTGGCATCAATAGGAGGGCTAATGCCCCATCATTGGTGTCACTAGGAGGAACTGTGCCCCACTGTCGGTGTGTCAGTGGAATTATTATTGCCTTGTATAAGTGGATTGAATGCCCCAAAGGCAAGATAAAGGCGAGCAAACAGCAGCGTCTGGCCCACGGGCTGGTGTAGACCACTGTTCTAGATGGATCCCAAAGCTCCAAGCTGGACCAATGTAATTATGTAGAAATTTCATACCTGGAATTCTTGTTTAAGAAACAGTACCATAAACCCAAAGAGTATACTGTAATAATAAAATCATCAATTGACACCCTAAAATCCCCAATAAATGTAATAAAATGCAGAGATGCTCTTAAGAATATGCATTTATTTTGCTTTTTTCATACTATTGGTATATTAGTACAAATTATAAAAAAAAAATAGCACATACTATAGAAACACCAACACATAAAACATTGCAGATCATATTAAACATCACGTTGTATAATTGCTACAATGGCCACAAGGTATCAGCATGAACGGGGTTAAATCCCAGTCCTGTTACCTGGAAACAGTGAACAAATAAAGCCATGGATAGCAATTTATTACTCACAAAGGTTAATGTTAAAGGTCCTGTCCATGAAAATAATAAATTATAGGAAGGTCAGCACATGACCGCACAGGTAAACAATTTTCTGGAGCGTGGGGACAGCCTGAAGGGAACCAGGGGAAGACTGTAGCATTCAAACAATACAAACGCTGAGAACAGGAAAAGCAATGAAGAGTCATTCAGGTACACAGATTAGGACTGAGGTCCCTTACTGTTAAGATTTAGACCAATAAGTGACTAAATCAAAGTTTAAAGCCCAAGTTTAGGCTCTGTGCTCTCTTCCACTAAGCCCCTCCCTTCCCCCTTGAGGTCGCCCCCAGTGGTATATTATGTATTAATCTTTTTATAAACTTTTTTTCTGATGTATTCTGGCCAATCACATGAGGCATCAGGTCCTCTACCTTTCCAGTTCTCTTTTGCAGAGAGTGGCACTGACATGATGACACCAGTGCTACCCTGCATCAATATACTGTTAGTGGAGAGAGTCATGCACAGGGGGCTGGTTCATGACACCCTGCACTCAAAGTCTTTCTTCGGTCTTATGAGTAGTGTGATGCTGGGTGTCAATCAACATGAAAGACGGAGAACATCTCCTGGACCAAAAGAGTTACTGCTGGGGACAGCGTTTGTGAGTATTGCAACCTGGGCTGCAACACCTAGGTACATGGCTTTTTTTCTCAGAAAATAGCTGCAGGAACTCAACCACGACCCCCCCCCCCCCCAAAAAAAAATCCCCTACCTCCAACACATACACCCTCCAAACTGCATCAAATAGTGGGTATGGTAACATTTCAATAACAGTGGGAGGGTCTTAAAAGGGCATTAAATACCAGGAGTGCATTATGTACAGAGTTCAGAGTTTGGTGGAGTTACACACAGAGTGCAGAGTTCGGGGGTGCTCAATGTGCAGAGTTCCAGAGTGTGCTAAACACAGAGTGCAGAGTTCGGGGGTGCTCAATATGCAGAGTTCCAGAGTGCGCTAAACACAGAGTGCAGAGTTCAGGGGTGCTCAATGTGCAGAGTTCCAGAGTGTGCTAAACACAGAGTGCAGAGTTCGGGGGTGCTCAATATGCAGAGTTCCAGAGTGCGCTAAACACAGAGTGCAGAGTTCAGGGGTGCTCAATGTGCAGAGTTCCAGAGTGCGTTAAACACAGAGTGCAGAGTTCAGGGGTGCTCAATGTGCAGAGTTCCAGAGTACACTAAACACAGAGTGCAGACTTCATGGGTGCTCTATGTGCAGAGTTCCAGAGTGCGCTAAACACAGAGTGCAGACTTCAGGGGTGCTCCATGTGCAGAGTTCCAGAGTGCGCTAAACACAGAGTGCAGAGTTCGGGGATGCTCAATGTGCAGAGTTCCAGAGTGCGCTAAACACAGAGTGCAGACTTCAGGGGTGCTCTATGTGCAGAGTTCTAGAGTGCGCTAAACACAGAGTGCAGAGTTCGGGGATGCTCAATGTGCAGAGTTCCAGAGTGCGCTAAACATAGAGTGCAGAGTTCAGGGGTGCTCAATGTGCAGAGTTCCAGAGTGCGCTAAACACAGAGTGCAGAGTTCGGGGGTGCTCAATGTGCAGAGTTCCAGAGTGCGCTAAACACAGAGTGCAGACTTCAGGGGTGCTCTATGTGCAGAGTTCCAGAGTGCGCTAAACACAGAGTGCAGACTTCAGGGGTCCTCTATGTGCAGAGTTCCAGAGTGCGCTAAACACAGAGTGCAGAGTTCGGGGATGCTCAATGTGCAGAGTTCCAGAGTGCGCTAAACACAGAGTGCAGACTTTAGGGGTGCTCTATGTGCAGAGTTCCAGAGTGCACTAAACACAGAGTGCAGAGTTCAGGGTTGCGCTACACATAGAGTGCAAAGCTCAGCCTTCTTCCACAGCTGCTTACCTCTGCATCCCCCATCCACATCTCACTTTCACCCCTCTTCTTCTCTAGTACCTCTCCACACACTGTGGGTGGCTACGCCTCTCTCATTTGCAGGGAGATCATCCAAGTGGAGTGTCAGCATCCCCACTTGCACTCCTAGGCACCTGCATCTCCCTTGTCCCCATCCTGCACTCAGTGGGAGCCGCTCAGGAGATCAGATCTGTGGAAGCTGTTGGGAAACAAGCTGTAACTTGTAAACACAGAAGACGGACCTCTGTGTTTAAAAGTGATGGTGGTGAGTAGGGGGCAGAGGGCCTGAGCCAAAGCCGAAAAAAAAGCCCTGCCTAGGTAGTTCAAAACTGAGGGAACCTGAACCTTGCCCATACTGGGCAAAGCAACATATTCATAAAAATAAGCCCTCCCCAAAAGATATTTACCGAACATATTTTGGTTCCCCTGACACTGGGAGCAAACGTTCTATGCAAGCTAATGGCCGGTGGAGTCATAGCTTCTAGATGACTACGGAATCCCTGTATTAGGTCAAGGTGAGTGCCACATGAAAAATCCAATTGTGTTCATTGTTCTACACTTTTCCCGTGAACCCCAGCACTGACTGTTGTCAGCCTGCAGATCAATCTGCTTAGGGGTACGTTTGAGTCCATTTAACATTCTGCAATTTCCTCTAGCCCTAAAGAAGGAGGATTGTGTGACCTCTGAAACACGTTGGATATCTTTTGACCTGCTTGTTGTAACCAGTTTAACAATAACGACTTTGGACTCTCAAGGATTTTTCATTTGGCACTCTTTTTGACCTATTTCATTTGGATTTCTCAACTCAGGTGAATGTCCTCTCTCCTGGAGGGTCCCCATCTTTGTAGTGAGTTGCCAAATACAGGCCAATTGGGCTCAAGAAATAACTTTGCCTGCATTTTTATGACCTGGAAAAATTAATGTCCAGCACCCCTCTACCACTACCTGATTGGTTCAGCTATGTCACATGAAGTGAGCCATGTGCTTCCCAATAGGCAGTAGTTTCCTTTGGCTTCTGAAACCAAATGGAGTGGTGGGTGAGTGAAGGACAGTAAGTACGCGTTAATGTTAACCACTTGCCGACCGCGCTATAGCCGAATGATGGCTACAGCGCGGTCGTCCAGTTTTGGGAAGACCTCATATGATGACCTCCTGTGATAGCACCTGCCACGCGCCCACAGCACAGAACCGGCTCCCATAAACACGGCAGACCGCTGTTCTGTCAGCAATGAACACATGGATCCTGTGTTCCTCCTATTTAGGAACACAGGTCCCTGTGTTCATTTTCATAAGTCCATCCCCCATACAGTTAGAAAGCGCTCCCTAGGGACACACTTAACCCTTTGATCGCCCGTAGTGTTAACCCCTTCCCTGCCAGTGTCAGTATTACAGTAACAGTGCATATTTATAGCACTGATTACTGTAGTAATGTCACTGGTCCCCCCAAAAGTGTCAAAAATGTCAGTTAGGTGTCTGATCTGCCCGCTGCCATGTCGCAGTCCTGCTAAAAATCGCAGTTCGCCGCCATTACTAGTGACAAAATAAATAAATAAAAATGACATAAATCTTTTCCCTAGTTTGTAGACGCGATAACTTTTGCGCAAACCAATCAATATACTCTTATTGGGATTTTTTTTTTACCAAAAGTATGTAGCAGAATACAAATTGGCCTAAAATGATGAAAAAATTGGATTCAAAAATTTTTTTTATTGGGAATGTTATATAGCAGAAAGTGAAAAATATATATATATTTTTTTTCAGAATCGTCGCTCTTTTTTTGTTTATAGCACAAAAAAAAAAAATCGCAGAGGTGGTACCACCAAAGAAAGCTCTATTTTTGGGAAAAAAAGGACATACATTTTTTTGGGTTACAGCGTCGCACGTCCGCGCAATTGTCAGTTAAATTAACGTAGTGCCAAATTGCAAAAAATGGTCTGGTCATTAAGAGGGGGGAAACCTTCCGGTCCAGAAGTGGTTAAGGGGGCGTGGCAGGGGTGTGTCCTATGCCTACATACTTTTGCTAATAAGTGTCCCTCATTCCTATCTCAAAAGGTTGGGAGGTATGCTAAAAGTCAATTTCAATAACCATTTATTTGGATATTAGATAAGTAAATTTTACTTTTCATTCATTATTGTGCGTGAGTATGTTATTATTCACTATAACTTTATTGGTAAAATTAAAATAATTTGTATGGGACATTTTCTTCCATCTCCTTCTCTCTTACACCCCTATTCTCTTCCCTTCTTCTCCTCTACTTCTTTTTAGTCCTCCTCTTCTTTCTCTTTATTCTCTCTTTTTTATTTATCCTTTACCACTATCCTCAATAATCATGAGTAATAATACTATCAGTAATAATCATTATCCTCCATTTACGGTTATGTCATTCTATTTGCATACATCAACTTTGGCAATTTATCTTTTTAACATTAGCCTATTAAAGATTTTTATGGAGGACAATACATAGACACATACAGGAAAGCTGTTAGAGTACTCTACATGATATTTGCACTTATTGGAAATTGAATGATAAGAAGTGGTTGATGGCAGTTTTTTTGGTATTACCGCTTTAGTAAGGATAATTTGCGTCTCGTTGTATGCCTATCCCTAATTGGCCCTCGCTGTCTCCATACCTCTATTACTAAGGGGAAAACAAGCCTGGGGAGGAACAGGAGATATGTCTATTCTCTTTGTCAATCCTTGATCTTTGGAATTTAGTGGTGGTGGGGCTTTCTTCTTTACTGCTGTGTGGACTAATTTGTAGATAATATTGAGGCATAGTCAGGCAATTTATAATTAACCACTTAAGCCCCGGAAGATTTTACCCCCTTCCTGACCAGGCCCTATTTTGCGATTCGGCACTGCGTGACTTTAACGGACAATTGCGAGGGTGTGCGACGCTGTACCTAAACAAATTTGACATCCTTTTTTTCCCACAGAGATTTCTTTTGGTGGTATTTGATCACCCGTGCGATTTTTTGATCATGCGCTATAAACAAAAAAAGAGCGACAATTTTGCAAAAAGAACAATATTTTTCACATATTTTTATATGAAATTCCCCAAAAAAATGTAAAAATCAAAATTTTTTAACATTTTTGGCCAATTTGTTTTCTGCTACATATGTTTGGTAAAAAAAAATCACAATAAGCGTTTTTTTGATTGGTTTGCGCAAAAGTTATTGTGTTTACTAACTAAGGGAAAGATTTTTGTAATTTTTGTTATTTTTTTTTTAACGAGTAATGGCGGCGATCTGCGATTTTTTTTGCGGGACTGCGACATTGCGGCGGACAGATCGGACCCTTGACTGACATTTTTGACACTTTTGGGGGTACCGGTGACATTACTACAGTAATCAGTGCTATACATATGCCCTGTTACTGTAAAAATGACACTGGCAGGGAAGGGGTTAACTTTATTAGAGATGCAGTGGCTAAGTGTGTCCCTATGGGCGTGATTCTAACTGTGATTGGATGTGGCTTTTCATGTAACAGCAGAGATCTACGATCCTACATAGCAGGACCATATGATCTCTGCTGTTACACAAGGGAGAATGACAGGTGGCTGTGTTTACATTAGCCGCCTGCCTTTCTCCCTCTGTAACTAATGATCGCGAGTGACAGGCGGACATCGGGTCCGCCGGTCACTCGCGCTGAGGTGTCCGTGAACGAGCGGGGGCGGGAGCGCGCCTCCGGGGGCGCGCGCTCGCCCCCTATTGGCTCACAGGCGAGTGACATACCCATACGTCACTTTGCCTGCACGGGGCTGGCCGCTGCAGTATATGTACTTGCGGCGGTCGGCAAGTGGTTAAACACCTACACGTATTGCACAGTCCGAGTCCTTGAAACGTATAAGAAGCTAGTTGGAGATCTGATCTACCGAGGTCAGACCTATTTTTTAGAGCCAATGGTCGATTGAACCTGGCCCAACCAGACCTAAATAAGCAATGCTGTAGTGATCCAATATTCTTTCATGACATAATTTAAAGGTTTTTAAGCATCTCAAGGATGTTTCAGATGCTCAGATAAAGACTTTAGGAAGTATGCAAGTATATATTGAGGCAATAGTTTACATTTTCACTTAACACCAATAAATCATTGTGCCATCCAATGGATTTTCAGTAACTACACTTGCTAAGACATATTCATATTGACCTAGCTAAGTAACACACAAGAAAAAAAAAATCTATATTCTTGTTCTTCAGCTCAAACAAAGAGAATTTCCTGCTGTGTAAAAATAATCTGGCAAGCAGTCAGTAAATCAGCCTAAACCCAGGAAAAGCTGTGCGACTGCGGTGAAATTATACACAATCCAGACGCATTAGGTGATTCTGGGTCATAGGTACTGCTGGCGGATGATATAATCAAGATTTTTTTTGTGCCAAAGTAATTACTGGAAATAGTAGTATAACCTGCTTCATTTATTGTTCAATCGTTCAGGTCTACATTTTAATTTTCTATTGACTTAAGACCAGCTTGAGCTCTTAATGTATGTCTCAAAGTATGTGGACATCCCTCCAAATGAATACGTTCAGGTGATTTCAGTGAAGTTTACAGTTAATACTACAGAATACAAAATACATTTTAGACAATTGTGCCCTTCCAACTGAGTGGCAACAGTTTGGGGTATACACTTTTGTGTTCAAGCATAACTGTACCACTGTGTACAAAGTCAACTCCAAGAGTCTAGTGTGGAGGAACTCAAGTGGCCTCCTGAGAGCCCTGACCTCAACCCTACGGAACACTTTTGGGCTGAATTAGAACATTGATTGAAAGCCAGGTCTTCTCATCCATGAACAGTACCTGATTTCACATATCCTTTGATTGAGTTGGCACATCAATACACTACAAGATTTTGTGAAAAGCCTTCTCAAAAGAGTAAAGGCTGTTATAGCCAATGGTTTTGGAATGGAATGTCCAACAAGCTCCTGTAGATGTGATAGTCAGATAATTACAAAATGTTGGCCATTTAGTGTAAACTGGAGGCAAACAGCGTTCCTTCCTAGGGTTTATTCTTTTGGCATTTCTCCAAAATATCCTACTAAAATCATCTAGTTCCCAGTAACCTTGTGTTCTCGGAACAGCTATACATGTGCTTGAGGTTCTTCAGATTACAGGTTTCCACCTCTCCTCTCCAGTCTTTCTGTATACCAATTTCGCCCAATGCTAATCATTCAAAAAAGGGAAAAAAGGGAATTATGAATGTAGGAGGCGGACTTTCAACCACCCACCCATCCTCCATTTATAGATCAGGTTTCATTAATAAAAGGTGTAGTAATGTCTTTGATGAATGGAGGAGCTGGGGGGAAAGGGCGGGCATAAGAATGGAGGTGATGGCGCTGCTTATATTATAAGGTGTAATTAGGTGGATATTCCTATGTAAACATATATCATCGGATGAATTGTATATAAAAAAGGCTATGGAGAATAGCCACCAGGTGGCGAAGTGTAATGTGCAAAGAAGTGCGGAGATAAATAAATATGTGTATATATACAATATGCAATAGTGATAAAAATAAATAGTCAACAGAGTGAATCTATAAACAACATTAAATAAATCAATCAATAAATAATATAAAATGACTCAAAAATCACGATGATAAAAATTAGTAAAATAGTGCGGGAAAAGCTTGACCAAACAGAATAAATGTGCAAATATACAGGAGAGTATTATTCAAAGTGTACAAATAGGTGATAGTACTAAAAATATAAAAATTATTATAAAAATTAAAGTTCGTGATCAAAAAATTGTGCAAAAGCAATAAAGTGCGGGAAACTTCTTTCCAAAGTGTGCCAATACGTAATAATCAGTCAATTCATATACTAGAATACATCCATAAGTAGGTGAGTGTACCCAGTGAGATAGGTGGGCAGTGACTTACGGTGACCCCCAAGGTGGGTGACTGGTGAGCTGCAAAGTGGCTACTGATGAAAAACCTACTCACCAGATATACCCACCCCACACAGGGGTATAGAGTGGGTATTGTAGATATGCCTCGCTGGTCCTTACTCTGTGTAGTGGTTCCCTTCCTGGGGGAGAATGGTGTGGGGTCCGCGGGGTATCGCAGATATCCTAGCGTGGGGTCCAGTACTAGGGTCTTGTTCCAATATGTCCGATGCTCCGTGGCCACGGAGCATCGGACATATTGGAACAAGACCCTAGTACTGGACCCCACGCTAGGATATCTGCGATACCCCGCGGACCCCACACCATTCTCCCCCAGGAAGGGAACCACTACACAGAGTAAGGACCAGCGAGGCATATCTACAATACCCACTCTATACCCCTGTGTGGGGTGGGTATATCTGGTGAGTAGGTTTTTCATCAGTAGCCACTTTGCAGCTCACCAGTCACCCACCTTGGGGGTCACCGTAAGTCACTGCCCACCTATCTCACTGGGTACACTCACCTACTTATGGATGTATTCTAGTATATGAATTGACTGATTATTACGTATTGGCACACTTTGGAAAGAAGTTTCCCGCACTTTATTGCTTTTGCACAATTTTTTGATCACGAACTTTAATTTTTATAATAATTTTTATATTTTTAGTACTATCACCTATTTGTACACTTTGAATAATACTCTCCTGTATATTTGCACATTTATTCTGTTTGGTCAAGCTTTTCCCGCACTATTTTACTAATTTTTATCATCGTGATTTTTGAGTCATTTTATATTATTTATTGATTGATTTATTTAATGTTGTTTATAGATTCACTCTGTTGACTATTTATTTTTATCACTATTGCATATTGTATATATACACATATTTATTTATCTCCGCACTTCTTTGCACATTACACTTCGCCACCTGGTGGCTATTCTCCATAGCCTTTTTTATATACAATTCATCCGATGATATATGTTTACATAGGAATATCCACCTAATTACACCTTATAATATAAGCAGCGCCATCACCTCCATTCTTATCTATTTATATAGTCTTTTGGCTATAGTTTAAGTGAGGCTGCAGCTTATTAGTACTTATTTATATCCTTTGATTCCTTAGCGCGGATTCTATTATCTTTTTAAAGGGCGGGCATAGTTGGGCATTCTTGATGAGAGCCTGTGACAGCTCCCTCAGCTTCACTAACCCCCACCAACCAGAAGATTTTGGAGGTGGCAGTTGGGGGGAATCGAAAGAAGAAGATACTGAACTAGAAGATAGAAGCAACAGGGGACACTTCACACTGAAGGCATGTAATGCCCCTTGTGCTTATTTTGGATTTTTTTTTTTAGGTAAATTTACACTTACAAGTTCCAACATGTTTTTCTTTAGCATAAAACCTTCCACTGACACCAATGATAGGGCACTATTCCTTCCACTGATACTAACAATTGTATCCCACCACTGTCACCAATGATGGGGCACTATTCTCCCATGGATACCAACAGTTGGCATTATTCCTCCCACCAATACCAATAATAAGGCACTACTCCTCCTACTGACACCAACACTAGGGCACTATTCTTTCCACTGACACCAACAATGGAGCACCATTCCTTCTACTGACAACAACAATGGGGCACTATTCCCCCACTGTCACCAATGATGGGGTACCATTCCTCCCACCAATACCAATAATAAGGCACTACTTCTCCTACTGACCACAGACACTATGTAAAATACCCCCACTGACAACAAATGCTTATTCAACAGTAATCTGGCCCTTTGTTTAAAAAGTATGGAGACCCCTGGTCTTCATTATAAATGAGTATTTATTGCCCTCAGACATATAAAATAGTTACGTTGCATACAGGAGTACATCATTATAGACTAATACTTTTTGGTTGCCTTTTGTTTTTTGTATTTTTTGTATGGTATAGGATCTATTCTCATTTCTTGTACTCCTACAGGGTGGAAAAATCCATGTATGTATACGGCATGTTCACATGCCTCTTTTTGAGTATATTTATTTATCTCAATGTGATCTTCTAACAAGTGTGTCTTCTAACGTATAATTGCATACAAACTACACTTTTGCCAAATGCTAACTACCAAACGATAATTCTGATTGCTTTTAATTTGAATGCTGAGATTGCTAGGAGATTTTTTTTTTTTTTTTGGTAGAAGAAAAAAAACGTGTTCCTCTTGCTCCTAACAATTTTTTGTTTTAATTTGTGTGCATTGCCTTTGGAGCATGCTCAGTGCAGTTTATACTAAGGACTTAGTAAGATGCCATGAATAAAGCCAGGTGCTGGGACAAAGTAACTCCAGTGCTTGTGTGCAGGACAAACTTCATTAGTGGCCATCCGATGGCTAAAGAACAATAAAACTGAACCTGGAAGAAGTGCTGGAGAAGATGGCAACGGAGGTAACAGAGCAATTACAGTGAGCTTGGATCTTGCAACACTGAAGGAGAGCAGACTAGAGGTAAGTCTACCATAATAAACCCCACTCAGTAAGTTGTAAAGTTTCATTTAAAATTAGAAACTGTAGTGCTCACCCCCTAAAAGACCTGCTGATTTGGTCCCAAGGTTATTTCCACAGTGGGTGCTACAGCATCCAGACACACAGTCTCAGTCACTCCTCTGGCTCAGTGATAAGTCTAGGGCAGTGATGGCAAACCTTGGCACCCCAGATGTTTTGGAACTACGTTTCCCATGATGCAGGGGGATGAGGGGAATCCTACATCTTCCTTTTAGAGATCTTGAGCACAGGCCTTGCAACAGCAAATGACAGGCTGAGCTAAACAGGGACACCATGAACAATGTCCATTTTATATAAAGGCTCTGATGCATCAGGGACAGCCGCAGCAGCACACAGTCCTCGGGATCTCACACACCAGTCTATACTCAATAATGTCCTTGGATAATTGAAAGCCACCTTCCAGTTTCTTCCAGACGCCTCCTCTGTAACTTCTCCAGCTCCCCAAAAAGAAAGAAGTCCTTCAGTCAGCTCTGGCAAAGTTCAGCAGAATATGCCCCTCCAGCTAGCATAGCTGGGACCTCAACGAGAATGAGAAAATCCCAGATGGACTTCCCAGAAGGGCAACAGCCTTTCTGGTCTGGAATCTTCTCCTCTTGGACAAGACTGGGCAGCTCCAGACTTCAGAATGTGTATGTTCACTCCCAGCCACCATCTGGGCATCCTTCCGCAGGGACTGCATAATAATTCAGCTGCTGATTTGACCTTCCCAACCCATTGCTTTCCAGAACCCTCTACAAGAGCCACAAAACAGCCCAAAATAATCACAAGCAGCTCAGCTGATTACAGTAGAGCCAGTAACTTCATTTACCTAACCAAGCTACAAAACCATAAATAAAACCATAAAATATTATTGATCATGTTAGAAACTCAGAGCTGTCCTTTGTCTTCTGAACTCTTTCTGCGTTATCTCAAAGAGTCTAAAAAGCCCTCCTAGTTCTTATCTTGGACTACAGAAAAATGAACGTCTATGTTCTGGAGAATTGGATAGAGGGTGGGTTTGAGTAGTTAATGAAAGACAATTGGGCATGACTGACCAACTTAATCCACAAAAATTATGTGTCATCGGCCCATGACTTGGTTTATGAGCACATTTCTGGCATTTCTGGTATTTAAAGGGATAAAACAAGGGGACAAGTTCACATACAGCAGAGATATACTACTAATGCATAGTTCCCAAGTGTCGCTCATTTCGAGGGACTGTCCCTGATTTAAAACAAAGTCCCTCTGTCCCTCTTTTCTCCTCATTTGTTCCTTATTTTGGTCTTATCTATATAGTTGTATATAAAATGCCGTTTTTATCTTTCAAAAAGTGTTTCCCAGTGCTAAACCTTTCATCCAATTTCTTAATTGCTGCATTTGTAAATTTTAAAAGCCAATATAAAGGAATAATAGTGCTATAAAAAAGCACTTGTGGGTTTAACTATTCATTTTTTTTGTAAAATTCTACTTTAAAGGGGGCATGGCATGGGGTGTGTCCTAAGCCTACATACTTTTGCTAATAGGTGTCTCTCGTTCCCAACTCAAAAAGTTGTGTTTCTTTTTATTTTGCTCTGACTTATGCATTTTATATATAGCAATGCAAAAATTATCAACTAAAGGGGCGCAAAAACTCAACATGCAATCATTCTGACCTTTTTTTAACAGCTGCTGAGATAAAAAAAAAACACATTGATAAGATTATTTACATCAAGCTGATCGCTTTTGCACATATATCTAAAAATCCATTAAAAAGACATCCCCTTTAATTACTGTTGTTGCAGAGTCTGACAGGGGTGCATTAATGACTTTTACACTAAAACTGCACTTATCGGTTAAACGCATGCCTCAGGCATGTATGACAACTTGCCATTTAAATCAACATGGGGCACACAGCTTGCCTACAGAAAATAAACACATTTTTATCTCTTCGGGGATCCTGCACATCAAATCCCTAAAAATCCTACAACTCAATGATTCCAAGACTATGAGGAGGCAGCCAGGGACTCCCAAGTTCCCAACCCTACCCATTAATAAGAAAAGGAGCGCCATACATCTAAAAACACACACCTGTTCAAATTAAGAATTCTTCAAGACAGCTGCTTCCTAATTGGTGGTGTTCATTCATTGCAAAGCATAAAGAACACTTTCAGGGCTCGTTTCAATTACTGTTGCCCTCCGAAGAGCATTCTGTGATGAATTGCTTTTCAGAGAGTGCTTGACACTCAGTGAGAAACTCGTATATTGCCTTCTCGCTGTCTCTTTACTCCTAAAAGCCTACACTACCCCTGCCCTATGCACTTGAATGGGTCGCATTTGGTGGGTGGTACATTTGGCTGAACGCAACAGGGGTTATAATTCTTGCTGCACCAGAGCATCGCAGCTGTCGCTGCGGCCTAAGCGGAACGGCGGATGGGTGGGGCAGCAAACAAACAGTTCTAAAGCCTTTTTTTTACCTCTCCCGAACAGTTACAAACATTTGAAAAAAAATTCCAGGTACACTTTGCAGCATAGCTATCAATTACTTACCACATCCACTTTCCTGAAGCTCCGCCCACTTCACATAATTCATCTCCACCTACTTATCATCAGATTATAGGGTCTACTCAATAAAGAGAGAATTACAGGAAATTGAAAATGGAATTTTAATGTTGAGGCCAAAGTAGCAGAGTTGGAATAATTCTTTCTCCCCTTCAGCTGCGCTACTTCTGCCTAAAGTTTAAAATTCTCATCACAATTCCCTGCAATTCTAAAGTGTCAAATGTGCTCAGTTGTGACCATACAAAAAATGGAATATGTATATATAAATAAAGTGCAAGGTGTAAATAAGTACATTAAGTAAGTGTAAAGTGTAAATAAGTACATTGCCGGGACAATGTAAATTACCCGGGACAGGCTCCTATTTGCCTGGACTGTCCCGGCAAAAACGGGACAGTTGACAAGTATGCCCGAACTGTAAAATGTCAAGATGTGTAAAATCTCCATTCAAAAAGTAATGCAATGATTTGCAAAAATCATAAATCATAAGAAAACATATTAAATGTTTAAACTGAGAAAATGTACCATTTTAAGAAAAAAATAGGATAATTTTGAAATTGGGGCAGCAACACATCTCAAAAAAGTTGGGATATGGCAACAAAAAGCTGCAAAGTAAGTGGTTCTAACTTCTACCAATGAAGAGCAGGAAGAACATTTTGCAATTAATTAGGTTAATTGGCAACAAGTCAGTAACATGATTGAATATAAAAAGAGCATCTTGGAAAATCAGAGTGTCTCGGAAGTATAGATGGGTAGAGGTTCACCAATCTGTGAACATTTCAGAAAATTCCTCAACATAAAATTGCAAAGAATTTAAAGATATCGTCATCTACAGTACATAATGTCTTCAAAAGATTTTAAAAATATGGAGAAATCTCTGTGTGTCTGAAACAGAATATTGGATGTCGTTGATCTTCGGGCCCTCAGACGGCAATGCATTAAAAACAGGCATGATTCTGTGATGGACATCACTATATGCTCTCAAGAATACTTCCAAAAATCACTGTCTATGAACACAGGTCACTGTGCCATCTGCAAATTCAAGATATGGCTCTATTATGCTAAGAAGAAGCCATATTTGAACATAATCCAGGAATGCTACATCTTCTCTGGGCCAAATCTCATTTAAAATGGTCTGTTGCAAAGTGGAAAACTGTTATGTGGTCAGGAAAATTCGAAATGAAATAATCTTTTTGGCAACCAAGGGCGCCACGTTCTCAGAACTGAAGCGGAGAGGGACCTTCTAGCTTGTTATCAGCACTCAGTTCGAAAGCCTGCATCTCTGATGGTATGGGGTGCATTAGTGCGTATAAAAATGGGCAGCTTGCACATCTGGAAAGGCGCTATTAGTGCTAAAAGATATATCATCCAGGTTTCACAGCAGCATATGATCAGGCAAGAATAGGACAACATTCCTCTCCAAAAACTGGTCTCCTCAGTTCCCAGACGTTTACAGAGTGTTGTTAAAGAGGAAGTAAACCCTCTGAAAAAAAATGTGAAAAAAAAAAAAAACCTGTAAAGACAAAGGCATAATGAGCTAGCTTCTCTTATTGAGAAGTGTGCAGCAGAGAGAACAGGGTCAATTGTATATTTTAAGCTGCAGTTAACCTTAATTATGTATATACTGGTAGCTAGGGTCCTTTTGTAGAAGAAAATGTATAAGTCTCTTCTGCCGAAAAACTATTTTATTTCGCTGTTAGATATTCTATTGTGAATAGTTACAGTTGGAGTATCCCACTATTCCCTTCTCACATCCAAGTTCCAAAATAAATACTAAAAACCAATACCACTGGACCAGGGGCTGACTGGCAACTGTCGACCCAGGGGGCAAGTACAGTCCAGAGGCCCATGTTGCAGAGACTCGGTACCCCTCCCACTCTCCCTCTTTTCCGGGCCTCCTTCTGACCCCCATTCCATGTATTCTCTACCCACCAGCCAAGTCCGGGTTCCCAACCTGGCCAGCAGGGGGCAGTTGGGGAGAGCTGGGACAGCTTGGTTGGGGCTGGCCGGAGGAGAGTCTCCAGTGGGGCATGGAACCGGCTTCCGCTCAGACACAGTTTACACCATCCATGGCGGATCCTGCGCTCTGTCCTTGTCTTCTTGCTCCACTGAGTAGGTCAGTCAGCAGTGGGGACTTTTTACTTCTCTTCACCAGGAATTATTTAGGCATGTCTGTGGCAGAAGTGGTGCAGCCTTTTTACAGGAAATCAGAGTGGCCCAGGGGGCAATTGCCCCCCTGCCCCCTGGCCCAGTCCTCCCTTGCCCTGGACTGTTTATTGTGTGACGAGCCATTGGGAGTAAGGATGAACGTGTGAACTGTAACCTAAGTGACTGTGTGCTGGTAATCAGAGGAGGCCCAACAAGTCATCATACAGCAAGCCCTACGGGGACAGTGCTACACATGCTTGTTATACTCACTGTGTTAACTTTACTGTTTAGTTTTTTTTAAATGCAATGAAGTGTATTTTTTTTTTTTTTAAATCGCATTTAAAAGACCGCTGCACAAATACTGTGTGACAAAAAATATTGCAACGACCGCCATTTTATTCTCCAGAGTCTTTGCTAAATATATATATATATATATATATATATATATATATATATATATTGTGACAGGAAGTCAGGTAAATCTGTGGGTGTTGTCACAGATGGGAGATACATTTCTGCTTTGTTTAGACAATTCACCAATTACTATCGGGTGTCAGCTGAAGAGGTAGCCAGAAAGGTGTTAGGACGTTGAAAAGGCTTCAGCTATCCAGGATGAGGCAATTAAGGCCTCTATAAGTTATCCAGAGGATGACTACTGATTGCTGCCTCCTGAAGGTGTGTTGCGTTGAGGAGAGCAGTCAGCTGAAAAACTTCTGAAGGTGAGGTGATGGACTTTTTCTGTGTGAAAGAAAACAAATGGACTATTGGTTGTCTGCTGTATGACCAGCAGTGTCTGCCCAGCAGTAGGTTGGGACAGACACCATAGGTAGGTTCCTGTGCGTGAAGGTAGACGCCCGCAGTGGCCAGGGTTTTTTTTATGTTTGTTTTGATTTATGATGTTTTGATGCTTGCACTTGTATGAAGAAAATTGCAAGAATAAACCATAGACCGTTGTTTTCAACTACTCCTCGGCTATCTCTCTGTGTAACGAACCCCCCCAAGGGGTCACCCTCTCCCGCAACCGAGCTAACCCCTCACAATATATATAAATATATATATATATATATATATATATATATATATATATATATAAGTTTGAGGGTTCTAAGTCATTTTCTAGCTAAAAATACTGATTTTAACTTGTAAACAACATGTGTCAGAAATAGGCCTGGTCCTTAAGTGGTTAAGTAATAGATGTGTATGGATTATTTTTGCAGAGTAACTGTATCATTTGGACCCGGTTCACACTGATGCGAGTGCCGGGTTCGCATGTAATGTCGGAGCGCACTGCTCCGACATTACATGCGATCAGCTGTGCGGTGCGAGTTTAGCCATACAGTTTGTATGGCTAAATTCGCATCGCACCCGGTGCAAACACGCACAGGAGGCATTTTTGCAGCCGCATCAGGATCGGATCGCACAGCGGTTCACACTTGTGCGATCCCATCCTGTGCGAACTGCACGATCGCACTGCGATATGCGATCAAACTGGGGGTGTCGTTAAGATTACATTGACACCCCCAGCGGATCGCATATGGCAGTGTGAACTGCCGGGGGTGCGTGTGCGATGCGGGAAAAGGCTGCGAATTCGCAGCCTTCCCGCATCGCAATAGTGTGACCCGGCTCTGAATGTTCCTTTAATATCAAAGAGAAATTCACAAATAGACGGACGAAAAACAAAACAAAATAATAACCTCTTCCTTCCCTAGGAGTGAAGAAGACTCGATGTGAACATATGGCATATCAGAGCACATCAAGCTACATCAATGCCACAAAAGCTGATATATGTACTAAACAGCAATTAGGGGCCCGATGAGTGAATCAAACTGCATAGTCACTGCTCTGAAACGTCTTATTTTAGGCTATATGAGAGATGAAATTAATCTCCATTATATTTTTTTCTAACCGTCAGCTGGAATATATTAATTTTTAGATAAGTGATCTGATCACTGTACAGACTTTGTAAATGAAGAAATAAAAGTAGGTCACGTTCGTCCATCCTCGGCTGCATGAGATGCGGCTTTGCTTTGTAATGATGGATTGTATTACCAGGAAATGCTAATTCAGTCATTTGAACCATATACAGTGCTCAGAATATCAAGCGTCTGTTAACGGAGCACTCCGGTGAATTACAAAGAATGTGCTGCTAAAATAAACAGGGAACGGGGTCAACCTGGCCCGTTCATCATCCTGGGGTGCTTGTAATGGGCCAGGCCCATTTCAGTGGGAATGCGGGGGAATGCAGTTCTGTAGCACTGTATGTATGTAATGGCAAGTGGTGCTGAGATATGCTGGAGGATTTATTGATGCTAGCTGCTGGGGGGGAATCTATTTTCACTGGAATGGGTCTAAAGTTGGGAGAGCCTGATGTTATTGGTAAGGGATCTATTGTTGCAGGGGGGTGATCTACTGTTGCTGGGGGATAACTGTTGATGAAGGTGTCTATTGTTGCTGGGGAAATCTAATGTTGAGGAAAGGGTCTATTGTTGCTGGGGGATCTACCTTTGAGGGAGGTGTCTATTGTTGCTGGGGAAATCTACTGTTGAGGAAAGGGTCTATTGTTGCTGGGGGATATACTTTGGAGGGAGGTGTCTATTGTTGCTGGGGAAATCTAATGTTGAGGAAAGGGTCTATTGTTGCTGGGGGATATACTTTGGAGGGAGGTGTCTATTGTTGCTGGGGAAATCTAATGTTGAGGAAAGGGTCTATTGTTGCTGGGGGATCTACTGTTGAGGAAAGGGTCTATTGTTGCTGGGGGATATACTGTCGAGGGAGGTGTCTATTGTTGCTGGGGAAATGTAATGTTGAGGAAAGGGTCTATTGTTGCTGGGGGATATACTGTTGATGAAGGTGTCTATTGTTAAGGGAAATTTACTGTTGAGGAAAGGGTCTATTGTTGCTGGGGGATCTACTGTTGAGGGAGGTGTCTTTTGTTGTTGGGGAAATCTACTGTTAAGGAAAGGGTCTATTGTTGCTGGGGATCTACTGTTGAGAGAGGTGTCTTTTGTTGCTGTGGAAATCTACTGTTAAGGAAAGGGTCTATTGTTGCTGGGGATCTACTGTTGAGAGAGGTGTCTATTGTTGCTGGGGAAATCTACTGTTGAGGAAAGAGTCTATTGTTGCTGGGGGATCTACTGTTGAGGGAGGTGTCTATTGTTGCTGGGGAAATCTACTGTTGAGGAAAGAGTCTATTGTTGCTGGGGGATCTACTGTTGAGGGAGGTGTCTATTGTTGCTGGGGAAATCTACTGTTGATGAAAGGGTCTATTGTTGCTGGGGGGATCTACTGGTAAGTGAGGGGTCTATTGTTGCTTGCTGCATTGATGTTGGCTGTTAGGAGATATATTTTTACTGGAGGGGGTCTATTGTTGCTGAAGTGGATCTGTTGGTGGTGGTGGGGGGCATCTGTTGTTGGTGGTGGAATCTGTAATTGCTGGAGATATCTATTTTACTGCTTTTCTTGTTATAATTAACAAATTCCATACAAATTACTTAGCACCTAAAAGAGGATGTACTGGGAGGTGGCTAGGGGGTGGTATCAAGGGACATGCTCAAAGGTGGGTAGGGGGCAGAGACAAGGGGTGGCTCAAAAGGGGGGGAGGGGGTATCTGCACCTATTTTCTGAGAAAAAATACTTTGTTGCTGGCCATTTGGTGTCCTGGGAACAGCATCAAATGGAAAATATTAATTAGGTAGCACCAGCTATTTTTTTTATGCACATTGCCTTTTGGCCAAAACCCGAAGGCCTAAAAAGGCCAAGCCGTTACACGTCCACTGGAACTGTTTTTATTATTATTTATTTATTTATTTTTTTCTTCACATGTGTTTCACTTGTGCTTATACAGTACAGTATATGTGTGTTTTTCACTTGCGGATGGTAGGGTGTGGGTCAGAGGCGTCACTAGAACCTTCAGGGCCCTGGTGAAAGAAATCATAAAGGGACCCCCTCACCGCCAGGGCCCTTTCCTCTGGCCCTGGGGCCCTTCCCTCCGAGCCCCGGGCCCTTTACTTTTGTTGTGGGGCCCTTCATAAGCCCTGGTTCACACGGCTAAAACTTATAATATGATTTGCGACACATAGAAGGTGATTTACTAAACCTGGTTCACAGAGAATCTGGTGCTGTTGTGTATAGTAGTCAATCTGCTTCTAGGTTTTTTTTTTCCGAAGCCTAACTGAACAAGCTGAAGTTAGAAGCTGATTGGTTACTATGCACAGCTGCGCTGGATTCTGTGTGCAGCAGGTTCAGTAAATCTCTCCCATAAAGTCGCATGACAAGTTAAAACACATTCATTTCAATTAACGCTGTCCTAAACAATGAAACTCAAGTCGCGGCTTCCCCAAAGTAGGTCCCAGAAGGAAGCCTCTTCTAATGATGATGCACAAGAAAGTCCGCAAACAGTTTGCTGAAGACAAGCAGACTAAGGACATGGATTACTGGAACCATGTCCTGTGGTCTGAAGAGACCAAGATAAACTTATTTGGTTCAGATGGTGTCAAGCGTGTGTGGTGGCAACCAGGTGAGGAGTACAAAGACAAGTGTGTCTTGCCTACAGCCAAGCATGGTGGTGGGAGTGTCATGGTCTGGGGCTGCATGAGTGCTGCCGGCACTGGGGATCTACAGTTCATTGAGGGAACTATGAATACCAACATGTACTGTGACATACTGAAGCAGAGCATGATCCCCTCCCTTTGGAGACTGGGCTGCAGGGCAGAATTCCAACATGATAACGACCCCAAACACACCTCCAAGACGACTACTGCCTTGCTAAAGAAGCTGAGGGTAAAGGTGATGGACTGGCCAAGCATTTCTCCAGACCTAAACCCTATTGAGCCTCTGTGCAGCATCCTAAAACGGAAGGTGGAGGAGCGCAAGGTCTCTAACATCCACCAGCAACGTGATTTTGTCATGGAGGAGTGGAAGAGGAATCCAGTGGCAACCTGTGAAGCTCTGGTGAACTCCATGCCCAAGAGAGTGGCCACCCAAAATATTGACACTTTAGACATTGTCACTTAGGGGGTGTACTCACTTTTGTTGCCAGCGGTTTAGACATTAATGGCTGTGTGTTGAGTTCTTTTGAGGGGACAGCAAATTTACACTGTTATACAAGCTGTACACTCACTACTTTACATTGTAGCAAAGTGTCATTTCTTCAGTGTTGTCACATGAAAAGATACAATAAAAATATATCAAGACAATATTTTCACTAAAAATACACTAAAATCATTATTAGCGGACACAAACATAACAGAGAACCTGTGTGAATTATTGTTTTTTACACTTAGGAAAAAAAAAAGTGTATAACTTTCTTTTTTGAATGTTAACAATTTTTACAATTATTTTATTTTACAATTTTTAAAAATTATTTTTTAAAATGTTTAATTCTTTTTTTTTTTTGTTACAATTTGTTATTTTTTTACAGGACACGGAAGCCAGCAACGCTGCGCGCGCGCGGGGGGGGGTTCACAGTGCAAAGGGGGCACACGGGAAGGGGGGCTTAGATGCAGGCAGAACAGGGAGGGGGATCGGTGTCGGAGAAGCAATTACAGGAACAATGCCCTGTGTCTGTGTCTCTACCTTCAGCAGGTGAAAGCTGGCAGAAGTGGGAGAAACTGTCTTTCAGCTGCTGCAGAGAGTCGCACAGGGCTTCTTTCTGTAATTTCCCCTCCTCCTGAACGCACCGATTCCCTGTGCTGTTGGGGCCCCCCTGTGTGCCCGGGCCCCAGGGGAGGGCTGGGCCAGGGGGAAGAGGGGCAATTGCCCCCCGGGCCACTCTGATGCCCTGCAAAAAGGCTTTACGGCTTCTGCCACAGACATGCCTAAAAGATTCCCAGTGAAGAGAAGTAAAAAGTCCACACTGCTGCCCTACTGAGTGGAGGATGAAGACAAGGGCAGAGCTCAAGCCTCCCCCCAGTATGGATGGTGTAAACTGTGTCTGAGCAGAGGCCGGTTCCATGCCCCACTGGAGATTCTCCTCCCCCAGCTCTCCCCAACTGCCCCCTGCTGGCCAGGTCGGAAACCTGGATTCGGCCGGTGAGTAGAAAATACCTGGAGTAGAGCTTCAGCCTGGAATGGGGGTCAAGAGGAGGCGGGGAAGAGGGGGAGGGGGGCTGAGTCGCTGCACCATGGCGCCTCTGGTTTGTACTTGTCCCCTGGGCCGAAAGTTGCCAGTCAGCCTCTGCCGGGCCCCCTACAGGAGGAATAATGGTCCCCCCTATCAGCGACCCTGTGTATATATATATATATATATATATAGTTTGTGAGTGCATTTTTGTGCCTATTTGTCCAGCCTTTATTCAGATTATTGGTTCCGTATTTGGGGATTTGGGGTATGCACCACACTGGGATTATATCCTATACGGATCGGTGCAGAACTAGATTAATTATAGAGAAACGTGATGTGGCATTGGTGAGTTTTTTTTTTTCTATTAGTTGAGTACTTTTAATTTTGCCCGGTAACTCTTGGAACTCTCCATTGTCCTCCCAGGACTGGCTGGAGCTGAGGGCTGCTTTTAAAATTGTTCCTAGAATTCCACTTTGAAGGATGAAAAGGGAAATCTATGATCCCATACAATTTTCTAAAATGCAACAAACTGCTGCATAATGTTTGTTTAGTCTCTAGCAGGTACCATAAGTAATCACTGAAATGCGTAGGTTAATCAGTACTCAATTACCAACCACAAACTGCATAATTGGCTTCACTCGATGAGTATGTAGATTAATTCATCACAATTTAATACATTTTGCTTTTCCCATCTCCGGGGACAGTATTCCCGCCTTTTGCAGATGAGTAGGGCTGATGAGCTATTTACAAAGCTTTTTTAAAAGGCAAGCTGGGCGGGTTCTTTCGTATCTAGGGAAACTGATCGTTTGACCCTAGTGGTTGGCATTGAGAAATGCTTTTTTTTATTTTTTTTATTATTAAACTCAAAAGCAAACATTTATTATATTGCAGCTTACCAATTCCTACCAGATAGGTCTACATTAACCACTTGCCGACCGCCGCCCAATTATATACGGCGGCGGTCAGCCCCTCCCAGGCAAAGTGACGTACCGGTACGAGGCCTGAGGCGCGCTCCCGCCCCCGCTCGTTTACTAGGAAGCCCACGCGTGTGACCGGCGGACCCGATGTCCGCCGGTCACTCGCGATCGTCGGGTGGAGAGGGAGAAAGGCAGGTGGCTAATGTAAACAAAGCCGCCTGTCATTCTTTCCTGTGTAAAAGCACAGATCACTCGGTCCTGCTATGTAGGACCGTTGATCTGTGCTGTTACACACACAGCCACATTCAATGACAGTTAGAAACACGCCCCTAGGGACACACTTAACCCCTCCCTCTCCAACAAAGTTAAGCCCTTCCCTCCCAGTGTCATTTTTACAGTAATAGTGCATATGTATAGCACTGATTACTGTAGAAATGTCACTGGTACCCCCAAAAGTGTCAAAAATGTCAGTCAAGGGTCCGATCTGTCCGCAAAAAAAAAACGCAGATCGCCGCCATTACTCGTTAAAAAAAAAACAGCAAAAATCACAAAAAATCTTTCCCTTAGTTAGTAAACACAATAACTTTTGCGCTTATTGTGATTTTTTTTTACCAAACATAGGTAGCAGAAAACAAATTGGCCAAAAATTTAAAAAAATTTTGATTTTTAAATTTTTTTGGGGGGAATTTCATATAAAAAAATGTGAAAAATATTGTTATTTTTGCAAAATTGTCGCTCTTTTTTTGTTTATAGCGCATGATCAAAAAATCGAACAGGTGATCAAATACCACCAAAAGAAAGCTCTGTTTGTGGGAAAAAATTTGTTTAGGTTCAGCGTTTTGCACGACCGCGCAATTGTCCATTAAAGTCACGCAGTACCGAATTGCAAAATACCCCCTGGTCAGGAAGGGGGTAAAATCTTCCGGGGCTTAAGTGGTTAAATTTCATTTTTTAGGAATTTTTTCTTTTTTTTTTTTTTCACTTGGTGATCTGGCCAGTACGTTTTTTCAAGCTGTTCTGCAGATGTAGCAGTTAGAGGGTTGAGACAAACCATGTACCACTGACAGAGGTGCTTACATTGATCAACTTTTATTTATGTAAAACCTTTGTCCCAGAGTCCAGAGTGGAAGCACTCTGATACATGAGGTGTGTTACTGGTCAGATCAAGTGAAAACAGAGGAGAAAAAAGCCTAAAAAAAAAAAAACTGCAGCCACCCACATCCGATTATTGGTAAGCTGCAATATATTACATTTTTGGCTGTAGGTTTAAAGTAGAACTATAGGCAAAACTTTTTTTTTCATTTTGGATAGATTAAGTGAGGATTATAACCCCTATCAGATTTTCGCCCTCTGTGTCCCATTGCAGAGATTTCCCTTCACTTTCTGTCCCATAGCCAAACAGGAAGTGAGAGGAAATCCATGAAAATTAAGGGAATCTCTTGGGGACCCCCAGGTCACCAGAACTAGTGTCCCCATTGGAAGATTTCCCCTCTATTACTTTTCTGGGGACAACCCAAAATTTGGGACTTCCACATTGAATGATAATGAGAAACAGGACAACTAAAGAGGGTGAATCTCCTTAACGGGGAAACAGACAGCAATAAAATCTGACCGGAGCTCTAATCCCTCTTTTTACTCTATCTAAAACAAAAAAAAAAGTTTTGCCTTTAGTTGTACATTAATACCACTTAATTTTTTATTTTTTTATTTCTATATAAAAAAAAATACAATCTGCAACTAGATGGGGATACAATAAACCCAATATCTATTATGAACATTATTAAAAGGTTACAAATAAAGTTATTTAGAGGAGATGATCAATATAGCAGGTAGATCACAAATGGAAAACTGACCTCCTAATTATAATATACAATATATATATATATATATATATATATATATATATATATATATATATATATATATATATATATATATATATATCTATATCAGAAGAAATTTTTAAAAAAATGAAAGATAAAAAAAGAAATAGGGATTCCGGTATAGATACGCCTAGTTGTGTGATAAGTCCAACAATATATATTACACAAGGGTCAGATTCAAGAAAGCCTCTTTCCACACTCTGAAGCATGAACAAATGCTAGTTTTTAGTACCCAAAACCAGCTTGGTAATGAAGTAAAATTTCCATTGGCCATCATGGGTTAAAAAAAAAAATGTTCTAGCTGTTACATTACATGAAACCCAAATTAACATAAAAAAAAGTCAGCGCTTAATAGCATACTTTCCAATTTTTTGAGATTGGAACCAGGGACACCTATTAACAAAAGTATATAGGCACAGAACACACCTACATACAAAAAAAAAAAAAAAACAATTATTGGTTAAACACACAAGTCATTTTTTTTACCAAACACTTTTTGAAAGCTAAAAAGGGAATTTTAAATACAACTACTGTATATAGATCAGACCAAAGTAAGGGATAAATGAGGAGGAAAAAAGGGGACTTTGTTCCAAATCAGGGACAGTCCTTTGAAATCAGCGACAGTTGGGAGCTATGTTAATAGTCAAAAAATCTGTATGCAATAGGCAGAGAGAGTCTTAGGTTAATCAGCTGGCTTGGTGGCGTAGCTGGTAGAATAACGTGATAGCAAATGAGAGGCTGGGGGTTACCCTGGCCAGCGGGTGATCAATATGAATTTTGGATTTTAATTAAAACCTATTAATTGTTCCCGCCCCTTCTGACGTGACATCAGTAATTTATTCACTGCACCTGAGCAGTGGATTATGGGTCTCTGGTGACGTCAGAGCCCTATAAAAGAGCTGTCAAACTCAGATAGAAGTTAGTTAGGCAGAGAGAGTCTTAGGTTAATCAGCTGGCTCGGTGGCGTAGCTGGTAGAATAACGGCCTTGCAAGTTAGAGGCTATGGGTTAGATTCTCCCCTGGCCAGCGGGTGATTAATAGTCACTTACATTTAAGCCTTTAAAATGAGGACTTATGATTGTTCATGTTCGCTAAAACATTTCCCCTGTTTGAGATGTTCCGGTGCGAACCGGACAGGGGGGTGTTCAGCTCATCACTATTGCCTAGGAGAGGATTGCAGAAGTGAGAGCAGGTACTGATAAAAGTCAGTACTCGTTCTCCCCCTTCTCCCAAAAAATCCTCTAACTCAGTTACAGGCTGGGGGAGGGAGCAAAGTTCTGGTTTAAGATAAAATGGTAACTTATGATTGGAAGTTATAAATCATACCTCTGTTTTCACCATCTCATTAACTGATCAATCAAAATACGATTGTATTTTATCTCATTTCTGCCAATTAATGTAAAATGACTGATAGTTTTCCGTCTTGGCAGATCAACTCAGTTTGATCTGACTGCGAACTAAATACAAAATTTGGAATGCTGCTCAAGCTAGAGGGAAAACTCTTCCTTTTGATCATAGGACCTTGGAAAGTAGATAGAGAGGAGCGCCCGGTATCAGGGCTATGGAAGAAGGGGGAGTCACTGTTCCCCCAAAATACTTTGGCTTGATTTTACATGTTGCTACTTTCAATAAACAGCTTAAAAACCCACTTTCAAACTCACATTTACTGGATACCAGGTGCTCGTCTCTATTTACTTTCCAAGGTTACATTCAGAATTGACCATATGGCTTTTCTTTTAGGCAGCAGCCTAGGCCCTCCGATAGGGCCCACTACCACCTCCTTTCAAGTTGGCCAAAATCTTTGGAAGGAAACCTTTCCTACCCATCCACATCATCACCTATCTATAGACAGTGATCAATCGAGTCAATCAAACATGGTCTCCAACCTTAAAGAGACACTTTTGATCATAGGAGATATGGTGTCTGCATTCGTCTCTGTTCATCCAAGATGACACATGCAATGGGGTAAGATGGACGCCGCACTCCAGGCCAGCCCATGCGAGATAACGATTAGGAATGGCTCCAGCCTATGCTTCTCCACAAATCACGCCACGGTGTAGGCCCCGAAAAGCAGCAGGCCACAAACCATACCCCCTGCCGCATTTCGGCCCCTACATCGAGGGGCGTGGTTTTTGTGGAAGCATAGGCTGAGGTTGTTCCTCATCTTCGTCTCACATGGGCTAGCTGGAAATGTGGTGCCCATCTTACCTTTGTTTGAACTTAATTAAGTCTAAATCAATCAGAAATTAAGCTTATTTGATTGTTTGCATATTCAATCGTTTTAATTGGATCAGAAAATAATAAAATTGATCAGATAATAAAATAGTGTGTATGGTCTGCATTAGGCTGAAATTTCAAATTTCCAAGTTTACCATTGGAAAAAGCTTAACTTTAATCAATGCTCTCTAATGCCTACGCTTGTCTTTTTTTCTGATACCCATATACCCTTCACCGAAAGACCAGCAGAAAAAAAAAAAAGTCCAAGAAAAGAAAAAGTTTCCTATGCAATGTGGTTGGAGAAAAAAAAAAAAAAACTAAATTGTATTAGGAGAGGAGAATGAAAACATAAGACAGAAGCGGGGGAGTCTTCATGTAATATACTAAAGTCTGTTTTATGTTTGCTTGATGGGATTGTCTCAGTATGGGGGCATTCAAATCAACAGAGGCTTGTCACTTTTTCACGTCACCTGTTGAGAGAGCCTCTGCCGCATTAATATCTATCAAGTAAATCGTTGTGGCAAACAAATAAAGAAAGAGAGAATCGCGAATAACTCCGCCGTCAGGAATTAGAAATACAGCTTACCAAAGTGACTGATGACTTTTCATTACGCCATTTTACCATTTAATTCTCGTTGTTTTAAATGAAGTTCCCAAAATAGGCTGGTTTATACCTGCGTAATGCGATTTTCTGCCAATTTTCGCTGAATATTTGGCGGGGAGACAGGGAGAGGACGCAGAAGGGATAATTACTTTTTTTGTGTTAAGAGGGATGTTGAAATCTGTCCAAACACAAAGCAAATAATCCTGCTCATCGCTAAGTCTTTGTCTGCTCTGTCCGTGTGCGGTGCAGAGGACGCCAATCTCCTTGTACACGAGTTGAGGCTATAACACTCTGTTGTGCAATAGGCTTAACATTAACCAGGGAGGATATGGGGGCCATAGTATATCTAAACCCAAAACTAAAAATGTAATATATTGCAGATTACTAGTGTTTAGGGTGAAGGCTGGATAGCCTTCTCGAGGTTCTTCTGCTTTATTTTTACCTGGTAATTCTGCAAATAATACACATCCTGTAAACAAGCAAAAAGTTACTCTATCAGTGTCCACTATCAAGTAGATATAGGAGGAGTCCCTTGTAGTGCATTAGCACATCTCTCCCAGCAAGGAGTGTTATCTCCAAGGGTTAGAGAGGCTGGATTCATCCTTTTTTATGGATAGTGTAGGACCCACTGACAATGGGGTACTTTGACGTAGTGGTGGGCTTGAGCACGATATGGCCATATGGTGGGACCAAATCCCCATTTTTATTTATGGATTGTCTTCATATTTGATAGTTATTTCTTTTGCATGTGTGTGCTATTCTTTTTTAAATACACATCCTGTGCCTTGGTGGATACATCATTCCCATAGCTCCCAATTGTCCCTGATTTTGAGGGACTGTCCCTGATTTCGAGGGACTGTCCCTGGTTTGGAACAAAGTCGCTCTGCTCCTCTTTCCTCCTCATTTTACCCCTCATTTTGGTCTGATCTATATAGTTGTATAAAAAGATTCTTTTTTATCTTTCAAAAAGTATTTCCCAGTGCTAAAACTTTCATCCAATTTTTTTAATTGCTGCATTTGTAAATTTATAAACCCAGTATAAAGGAATAGCAGTGGTAAAAAAACTTGTGGGTTTAACTAATAATTATTTTTATTATTCTCCTTTAAGGGGGCATGGCAAAAGGTGTGGCCTATGCCTATATAGCCTTGCTAATCGGGGTCCCTTGTTCCGATCTCAAAAGGTTGGAAGTATGCATTCCTCTACTGTATCTATGGAGGAAGCCATAATTGTCACATTATAGTTAAAGAGAAGGTAAAAAAGAAAAAAACTCTGTCTGTGGTTCAGACGGTAGAGGCGCAAAATGGAATGTGTATTGCAGGGTCTCTAAAGATGGATCAGAGTCATCGTTTTGGCAGAACAACAAGTTACTTTACTTCAACAAAATTTTTACTACTTAAAGTGTTTGTAAAGTCTCGCTTTTTTCTTCTATTAACATAACAAACATGTTATACTTACCTGCTCTGTGCAGTTGGTTTTGCACAGGGCAGCCTGGATCTTCCTCTTCTCAGGTCCCACACTGGAGCTCCTGGCCCCTCCCTCCTGTTAAGTGCCCCCACAGCAAGCTGATTGCTATGGGGCAATCGTGCCGCAGCTCTGCGTATCCATTCAGACACGGAGCTGTGGTTTGGCCCCGTCCCCTCTCTCTCCTCATTGGCTAACTGAGTTTGATTGACAGCAGCTGGAGCCAATGACGCTGCTGCTGTGTCTCAGCCAATCATGAGGGAGGGTCCCAGATGGCTGAAGCATTCATAAACATTGCTGGCTTGAGACGGGACTCAGGTAAGTATTAGGGGGGCTAAGGGGGGGCTAAGGGGGGGCTGTTGCACACAGAAGATTTTTTTTAATCTTAATGAATAGAATGCATTAAGATAAAAAAAAAACCTTCTGCCTTTACAACCACTTTAATGTTTAAATTATTTTAAAATAAAGTAACTTTATGTTGGTTAAATGTATCATAGAGTCTAAAGTAGGCCAAGGCGCCTAGGAAAGGTCAAGGAAATTGGGTTTTTTAAGGTAACAAAAACTTGTAGAATAACTTTTATTTGAACACCATCTAAAAACCATAATAAAAACAAGGTTGATACATAGCTGTCATTTAAATATACCACTAATCAATACACAGGTCATAAAGATAAATCGTTTTAATCAATCAGATTTTTACCAATTGTTACATGAGAGTCCAACGCATTTCCATTCCTACAGAATCTTCATCAGGGAAAAATAAGTGGTTGATAATATCAGCTTGAAACCTGTATAGGATCAGCCAAGAGTCAAAACTACTGTTTAAAAGTGGTTAATGGCGACCCACATGGTGGACAGGCCAGAGGATCACAAGGAGCACCAGGAAGACCTCCCAATAAGGCTGTCCCACTGAAAGGGAAACAAAGAAATTGTATTCAAGACGGAGACAGAAGCTAAGGCTGGAGTGTAGCTCTGTTGCAAGGATCTATCCTGGAGTGCCAGACCAGAAATAAACAAAGAAATTATGTGTGCAAGATGGAACTATAGAGTCCAAGCAGGACAGCAGCAGGTTGCAATTAGTATGGTTTTTGTATTGTGTTCTAAAAAAAAATTATTGTTTTATACGTTTTTGTTCATTTGGTTCCTTAAAAAAATCCAATTTCCTTTTCTAATTGAGTTATAAATTATGTTGATCAATTATTATGGCTCTGATTCATCTTTAGACACACTACAAGACACATCCCAACGGGCAACTCTACCGTTCGAACCACCGACAGGGTTTTATACCTTCCATCTGACAATAAGCACGCCAGCCTCCTGATGTTCCCTCTGAGGTCTGGGACCCCTGAGGCATCAAGAGGGACCAACTGTATCCTACATGGACAAAGGAGTATTCTCCACTTGTGCTCATGGAAGGTTGCGTGTTCCACCCAGTTGGCTTATTTCAGCCTCGCTGAAGCAGATTATTATGTGTATTATTTCTAATTAAAATCAGCACACTTGGAATTAATATTTGTGTATATAAAATCATAAAGGCTTTCCCGCCTCTCCTCTTATTTTTCCAGTGGACACCCTGGGTTTTCTTTTGGGCCCATACCCTGCCCCTTTAGCTCCACCCTGTGGACCCCTGAGAGGCCACCACCACACAAATATGATATGGTTATCATCCTAGGCTGCTCTGCTGATATGGACTTCAATTTTGTCCTCATCACTTTGTCTCCATTACATGGTGGGAAGAGTAATTGGTGGTTTACAGAGGATATCTAGGAAGGAAAATATTCTTTGATGAAGCTCACAGGAAGATACTAGAGCTCAGAAGATTGTGGATATCACTGTAGCAGAGTCATCTACGACAGTGATTTCCAGCTCGAAGCTGGAAATCACTGTATGCAGTCCAAAAAAATCCTGGAGCTAAGCATGAAATGTTTATTAATAATGTAGCACTGGCTCGCAGGAACTGCTGAGTATTGTCTTTACGGGCTCCCCTGGTTAACAGCACATATTTACTTGAACAAGTCTCTGAATCTCTCCTTGTTTCCTAATGGCTCTTCACATGAATGAGCAATCTAGGAGTGTAGTTTGTTTTGTTGTTTATTGATAATTTGGGATAGGAGAAGGGAATAGTGGGATACTCCAATTGAACTATTCACATTGTTTGAGGACTTCTATCGTCAGGGTTCTCCTGGAAAATATGAAACAGCCAGGCTGTTAATACACACTGCCACTAGGGTGGATGGGGTTAAATCTCTTGTTCACTTTGCTCTATAACAAGATGACTTGATGGACGATAACCTATCTTCAGGACACTCTCACTAGCATCCTCTTCCCACTGACTCCGTACACTGACTATCCTAGGAGCAGGGGAAACCCCCTCAGGTCAGGCCCCTTGACACACGTTTCTGTAGTCACTGTACTGCAGAGAGAGATCCTCCAGTGTCTCCCCTCTTAGTCAGCTTCCCTGGACCTCTGGGTTCAGCTCCTCACTACTACTCTTCAGGCCCTCAGGATGACCCCCTGAGGCCACATGGCACCTCTACACAGGAGAAGGCGGCCGCTCCCTCCCTCTGGGAATCCGCTCCCCAAGGAAAGACCTGGAGCCCATGTACTCTGTTTTTTTTTTTCAGTAGCCCAACATGCACCAAGGTGACGTTCCCTCTGCCAATTATCAGGACTGTATCAAAAGCCATGCTCCCAAATGTCAGGTTTCCTCCCACTGTCCAACATGCCTTCCTATTGGACAAGTGTGAAACACTCTCTAGACAGAATAAGTTGCACTCTGAGCACAATGAGCAGACCTCACTAACAGATCCTGCTCTCTAGTAGGCAGAGAACAATATAGATTTACCTGCAGCCCCTCTGGTAAGCAGACAGAGCTCAAAAACTATACTTTCTCATTAGCACCTACCTAGGAGGGTGTTACAATAATAATAATAATATTATGCTGATGATAGAAAAAATCAAATTACTAGTTTACAGTTTTCAAAACTTGCATATGGCACTGCCCACTCAGGTGATCCCTGAAAACTCCTCTCATCAGGAAAGCTTATCACGCTTCCACCTAATAACTGAACTTTGAATTTTTCCATCTGCTCATCCCTCGCATTTATTACCTTTTGTACCACTTGCCCTACCTTATTGGATTGTAAGCTCTTTCGAACAGTATTTAATTTCATTATAACTGTACTGTCATCATTTCTGTTTTAAGTGCTGTGCAAACTGTTGGCACTATATAAATCCTGTATAATAATAATATTTAAATAAAGTCAATATAATACAGTTTTTAGGTAAAAAAATAAAAAAACTTAGGAGCTTATATAGAGTGTAATATTTAGTAATTTTAATGACCTCTAATCTGAATGTGATATATTCAACAAAGAAACACATAGAAGATGGTGATGGGGGCCAAGGCGGCGATCCAGCGCGGTGGAAAGATTAGCTATGAATCTGGGGACAAGTGCGGCAAGGTGCTGGCTCGGTCCCTCCGAGAGCGACAGGCTGTGTCGTACGTCCCCCATCTGATCGATGCTACTGGCTCTAGGGTGCACCTGCCTGCAGACATAGCACAGTGCTTCGGGACTTTCTACGCTACTCTTTATGGCTTACCTCAGCAGCCGTCCCGCCTGATCCCGCTCTCCTCTTATTTGGATGAGATTTCCCTGCCGCAACTCTCCTCTTCGGACAGAGAGGCACTGGACTCCCCTTTCACTCAAGAAGAACTGGTGGCGGTCATATCCTCGGCGAAAAAGGGCAAGGCGCCTGGACCGGACGGCTTTACAGTCGCCTACTACCAGACACTTCATCCCTTGTTGGCGCCCCACCTGTTACGGCTTTTTAACGCGGTGGGACGCACCTGTGAGTTCCGTGAGGAAACGTTGAGTGCTCACATCTCGGTCATTCCCAAAGAAGGGAAGGACCCCTCGGCGTGCGGCAGCTACCGCCCGATCTCGCTGCTCAATGCGGACTTGAAGTTTTTCACAAAACTTCTTGCCCTCCGCCTCCAGTCCTTTTTGCCGAGCCTGATTCACTGGGACCAAGTGGGCTTTGTTCCCACCCGTGAGGCGAGGGACAACACGACCAAGGTCATTGACCTGATCCATCGGGCCCGTGTTAGCCACACGCCTTCTATTTTCCTAAGTACCGACGCCGAGAAGGCGTTCGATAGGGTTAGTTGGCCCTACATGTTCGAGTTCCTGCGCCGTTTCGGCATTGGTCAGCAGATGATGGCCTGGATTCGGGGGGTCTATACCAATCCGGGGGCGAGGGTAAAGGCGAACGGGATCCTTTCGGATCCGATCCGCATCTTCAACGGTACCCGTCAGGGTTGTCCCCTTTCACCCTTGCTATTTGCCCTCTCCCTTGAGCCCTTCCTGGCCCGGGTGCGCGCAAACCCGAACATCTCCGGGATACGGGTTGGAACCTCCACTTGCAAGGTATCCGCCTACGCGGATGACCTCCTCTTCTCACTCGCCCAACCCTTGATTTCGTTGCCCTGTCTCCTGAAGGAATTTGAGACGTACGGGGCCTTGTCCAACTTGAAAATCAATTTTTCCAAGTCAGAGATCATGGGGGTGGCCCTGCCACCGGATCTACGGGATTTGTTAGCCAAAGACTTTCCATTCCGCTGGGCCTCGGAGGGACTCCGGTACTTGGGCACCTGGCTCTCCCCGGATCCGGCGGATTTGTTCAGATTGAACTTCCCGCCTCTCCTTTCGATGATTCGCTCTCTGCTCGACACATGGTCTAAGGGTCTCCACTCGTGGTTTGGCCGGTGCAACGTCTTGAAAATGTCAGTCCTACCGAAACTCCTCTACTTATTTCAGACACTCCCGGTTCACATCCCGGCGTCCTTCTTCGGCAAGGTCGACTCCGCCTTCACGCGTTTTGTCTGGGCCGGTAAGAGGCCCCGATTGGCCCGCAGACTCCTGGTCCTTCCCAAGAGGCACGGCGGTGTTGCCCTCCCCGATGTCCGCCGCTATTATCAGGCGGCACATCTGGCACGGTGGGTGGACTGGGCAAGACACGCCGACCTGAAACAGTGGGTGAGTCTGGAGGCCTCCTTGTTTCCATTATGTCTGTCCAGGGCTCCCCTGATTCTGAAGGACCTCCCGGCCGAAGTTAGACGACATCCCACCTTGGGCCCGACTCTTCGGTCGTGTGCCGTGGTGGTGGCCTCCAGGGGTCTGGTGAACAGTCACTCCCAGCTGTTCCCGGTGTTGGGAAACCCGCGGTTCCCCCCGGGCTGCGCAGGGGATAGATTTGCTGCACTACTGGCGGAGGGAGTCTTCCAGGTCTCCCACTTCAGGGAGGGCCACGAGTGGATGTCTCTCTCCCAGCTGACGTCGATGACGGGACGCTATCGCTTGACTCGGTGGCAGGCGTTACAACTTCTGCACTTTCTGCGGGAACTGGGGCCCCCGACGCGGTTCGGGGGGGACCTTACCTCGTTGGAACATCTACTGGTAACTGCGGGAGCTCTGCCCCATGCCCTCTCCCAGATGTATGAACTTCTCTCCGTGCCGCCGGAGGGCTTTGTCCTCCCGGGCATTTCCAAATGGGAAAGAGAGCTTCAGAAGACATTTACTGAATCGGAGAGGAGCAACATTATCAGGTTTTCTCTCAAGTCATCAATCTGCACCCGCATCCAGGAATGCAACTACAAAGTTCTCATGCACTGGTACTATACTCCAGACAAACTGTGCCGCATCTTCCCGGAGGCGACGGATAGGTGTTGGCGTTGTCTACAGGACAGGGGCACCCTATACCACGTTTTCTGGAACTGCCCCCTGATACGGGGTTTCTGGTCGGAGGTCCGTAGGATCTCCCAGCTGATGACGGAACGCACCATCCCAGATGATCCGGCCTTTTTCCTGCTGCACTGCACTGGCATTGCCCCTAAGCGCTATAAGCGCTCAGTACTTAGCCACCTGGCGGATGCGGCTAAATCCTGTGTTGCCCTCTGCTGGAAGAGCACGTCCCCTCCTACGATCCCTCTCTGGCTGCGTAGAGTCAAATGGCTTAATGAATTAGAGGATCTGGTCCTTACGGCTCAGGGCAGGAAGGAGCAATACTCCAAAACCTGGGCTTGCTGGAATTCTTTTATCATGTCTGCGGAGGGCATGGCCCTGGGCGGGGATGCCGGTCCGCCTGCGGACTGACCGGTGCGGTGGTCACCCGCGCGGGACGACTCTACCCGTTTCCTACAGGCCGCGCTTCCTCCTCCTCCTCCTTTACCACCACCCTCTACTACATCTGTTTACTACTCCATTCTCTCCTCTGCTCCTCTGTCTCCTCCCACCCCTTCGTGAGCCCCCTCCCTCCTGTCTCCCCCCCCCTTGTCCCACCCGCCTCCCCTATCTGACCTGGGTTTTACTTAAGCGTCTCTGTCTGGTACTTATGAAGTGGTTACCCCTATTGCATAAGTGTGCATTACTCCTTTTTTCTTTTTATGTGTCACTTACCTTGTGGTTGGCCATCATGGGACTTATAGTTATACCAGTTTACACCAAGTCATTGTTATGGAGCTCTACTTATGTATGTGTGTTTTGATGATGTGGTTGTTGATGTTAACCTCTGATCCTTCATGTAACCTACATATTGGACTTGTGTTCTAATGCATACTTTGTATGATGGTTATATTACATTTGATCAATAAAAGAAATTTGAAAAAAAAGAAGATGGTGATGGCCACAAATGTACATTTTTAGGTAATTGATATACTATACAATAACACAAGATAAACACTCACGGAATATACATGAAAGTTTCTATTTAAAGGATATATAGAGCAACAATTTTCAATTTTTTTTAACTGCGTCAGAAAGGCTTAAGAGAAAACTGTTTTTTTTTTTTTGCTATCTCTATACCGTTAGGGAGATATCCCTTTAGTTCCTATCCTGTACATTCAGCACAGGAAATTAGAGGATATCTTTACAATGTGAAGGAAATCTTCGTTCTCAATCTCCCATCCCTATTAGAAGATTTCTCCTTTATTGCTGTTCTAGTGGCAACTCAAAAGTGTGGATTTCCCCTCAATTTCATTACTAGTGACATTGGTGATCAGAACAGTTAGACAAAGGTACACAGACAGCCATATAAACCTGACAGGGGTTCTAACACCTCACTACTTTATCAAAAGTTAAAATAAAAAATAAAAAACGTGCCTGGTAAACACCCACACCACTTACTCAACATGTGTGCATGCCCAGCAGATGTTTAGCTACATAACAGCTACCAACCAAGATCCCAGTCACTGTCCCAGATTTTGCAGTTTATTACAATATCTTTTATATTTTGAATGAATAACAAAACAAAAAAATCTCTTTTTCTGTTAGCATCATGATATGCATGTTTGGATCATAGTAGGACATGAATGTTTTAAACCTTAATTCTTGCAGAAAAAAATTGTGGCTTACAAAATTGCAGCTTAACCACTTAAGCCCCGGAAGATTTTACCCCCTTCCTGACCAGGGGGTATTTTGCGATTCGGCACTGCGTGACTTTAACGGACAATTGCGCGGTCGTGCGACGCTGTACCTAAAACAGAGCTTTCTTTTGGTGGTATTTGATCACCTGTGCAATTTTTTGATCATGCGCTATAAACAAAAAAAGAGCGTCAATTTTGCAAAAATAACAATATTTTTCAAATTTTTTTATATGAAATTCCCCCCCAAAAAAGTGTAAAAATCTAAATTTTTAAAAATTTTCGGCCAATTTGTTTTATGCTACATATGTTTGATAAAAAAAAATCGCAAAAAGCGTATTTTGATTGGTTTGTGCAAAAGTTATCGCGTTTACTAACAAAGGGAAAGATTTTTGTTATTTTTTTTTTAACGCGTAATGGCGGCGATCTGCGATTTTTTTTGCAGTACTGCGACATTGCGGCGGACAGATCGGACCCTTGACTGACATTTTTGACACTTTTGGGGTTACCAGTGACATTTCTACAGTAATCAGTGCTATACATATGCACTGTTACTGTAAAATTACACTGGCAGTGAAGGGGTTAACTTTTTTTGAGAGGGAGGGGTTATGTGTGTCCCTAGGGGTGTGCTTCTAACTGTGATTGCCTGTGGCTTGAGCTGTAGAAACAGTGATCAACGGTCCTACATAGTAGAACCGTATGATCATTGTTTCTACACAGGGGAGAATGACAGACGGCTTGTTTACACTAGCCGCCTGACTTTCTCCCTCTCCCCCGACGATCGCCGAGTGACCGGCGGGCATCGGGTCTGCCGGTCACACGCGCGCGGGGGGGTGCGGACCGCGCCTCCGGCGGCGCTCGCTCGCTCCCCAGAGCCTCACAGGCTAGTGACGTTTATAAACGTCACTTTGCCTGTGAGGGGCAGACCGCCGCAGTATATTTACTTGCGGCGGTCGGCAAGTGGTTAATATGCTACAGCATTGTACAATATATTTATGCTCACTATGCCCTAAAATATGCCATGCGCAATGAAAGTAGTCATTATATGGACTGGATACACGTCCCTGAGCTTCAATAGGAAGCAGTGATATTACTAACTGAGTAAATCTACTCACAGATATTTAAGGTTTTAGAAGAGGAGCTTTGAACCACCCTATGGTGTCTTCTTCGTAGGTTATGGTGGTCCCAGCAATGTCTTCTTTGTACTTGCTTTCTCCTTTTTATTACCATTTTCTTCCCTACTATTGTAGCTCATTCAAACTATTGCTTTGCATTACTGCAAGGCATGTTAACATGTACAGTGAGCTGCAGTGTGAATGGCATCCCAATGCACTGTACAGTAGCTGACAATGCACAAAGCAGGGCAGTGAAGCACAACGCAAATTACATGAATGTGTTGCAGTGTGGTGCAACAGAAAATAAGGTGCAGGTACAGTATGTCCATTGCTCTATTTGGATGCATTGGCAGTCTATTCATAATGACTGGGTTGCCATAATACAACCCTGTTAACACACCAGAAATGTCTGAATGGGCCCGTTGTGTTGGGAAAAGACTAAAAATACAAACACAGCCATTTTTATGCCTCTCTGACTTCTCCAGAGCCCCACCCATCCTCTGAAACTCCTTGTCTAAATCTCTCTGACTATCTCTTACTCTATCTTCAGGCAATCCCTGGAAACCCTTCCTTTTGGATGGAATCCGTTTGCTCAGTGGGGATCACTTAATTTATCCTTGCTAAGCAGGCGGATGACAGGTCCATCTCCGCTCACTGTGCAGAGATGGACCTGTCAGAGTCCCGCTCTCCTCTATGGGAAGATCCAATGAAAATGGACAGCCTGTCTGTTTTCATCCAATCCCATCAGACCTGACCCGCTGGACGGATGGCAAACATATCGCCATACATCTGTTTTCAGCTATATGTATTGATTTGATCTATTGATATGACATTATTTCCCAAAAATAGACAACTCTGTGCTATCCTTTCCTCTGATGAAGAAATCATCATAGGATTTCGAAACATGTTGGGACTACCTAGTTCGAATCACGAATTTAACAGGCTACTACCTTGCTGTTTAGTCAATTTGGTAACCGTGCTGCACAGACATCTGTACTTTGTTGTCATTTGAAATGATATGTATTTTTATGAGGTTTTGAGTATTGTTTGGTTCACTCGGCCTTTTTTTCTTTTCTTTTTACATGTTTCTTAAATATTTACATTTTTATATAAAATATTCTTTATTTTCTGTTACTCCCTTATATGTATATGCCTCGATAAAACCCCGTCGGGACCATTTTTCCTCTTTTTGTAACATTATTCTGAGTGGATGGCATTATACATATCTATATGTCTGTATCACCTCTACACATGTCCTTTTCCTGTGTCAGATCAGATGTCAGGTGGGTGTCAGCGGGCACATGTCCACTGACATCTGCCTCCCCATAGAGGTCAATGGGTGGCCCAATCAGGTCTGCCTGACAACCGGACAGGCAGACCTGATCAATCTGGCAGACCTGATCGGTCTGATTGTGTGAAAGGGGCCTTAGAGAAGCCTATCCTGCCTCTACCTAGCAATAACGTTTTTATTTTATCTATCAGCTAATCCTTCACAGTTATTACCTTTTGTATCACTGGACTCTCCCTGCTGGATTGTAAGCTCTAATGAGCAGGGCCCTCTGATTCCTTTTGTATTGTAACTGTACTGACTGACTTCATTTTGTAAAGTGCTGCACAAACAGTTGGCGCTATATAAATCCTGTGTAATAATAATAATAATTTATATGTAGTTAGTGAGGGAAGGTTTGAGTTGGATATTTATTTTTATCTGTGTCCCCATTGAAGATTGATTTCACCTACATATACATGCCAAAATGTATCAATGGTAATACATTTCATGGCTGATTAGTAGTCTTTGCAATCTTTCCAGATACTAAGCCCCCTTCATCTAGTGATTTTTACTATGACCAAAAAAAAAAACATACCCGTATTTATCGGCGTATAACACGCACTTTTCCCCCCTGAAAATAGGGGGCAAATCATGTGTGCGTGTTATACACCGAAATTGTACCTAGCTGCCTCCGAGGGGAAGGGGAGGAGCGAGCGCCACCACATTACACAGAGTCGGGGTCTCCTGTTTACTCGGTGCTCACAGTCACACACAGTCCTGCCTCCTAGCCTGGCTCTTAGGATAGACGTCACACGTCCCGGCATTGGACCAGTGTTCTGTCTATCATAAGAGCCGGCCAAGGAGGCGGGACTGTGTGTGACTGCAAATGCAGAGTAAAACAAGATCTCTCTGTGTAATTTGGCACAGAACAGGCTGCAATAATGGGCAATGGTGGGGCTGCATATAGGCACATATCAGGCTGCATATGAGCAATGGTGAGACTGCATATGGGCACATATCAGGCTGCAATAAAGGGCAATAGCGAGGCTAGATATGGGCACAGATCAGGCTGCATATGGAAACAGATAAGGCGGCAATGGTGGGCAATGGTGAGGCTGCATATGGGTACAGATCAGGCTGCAATAATGGGCAATGGTGAGGCTGTAGATGGGTACAGATCAGGCTGCAATGATGGGCAATGGTGAGGCTGTATATGGGTACAGATCAGGCTGCAATTATGGGCAATGGTGAGGCTACATATGGGTACAGATCAGGCTGCAATGATGGGCAATGGTGAGGCTGCATATGGGTACAGATCAGGCTGCAATGATGGGCAATGGTGAGGCTGCATATGGGTACAGATCAGGCTGCAATGATGGGCACTGGTGAGGCTGCAGATCGGCATTGGTAAAGGTGGGCACTGACCCTTATTTTGCTACAAAGTTCTTTTTTTAAAATGTACATTTTTTTTCCTGAAACTTCCCTCAAAAAAAATAAAGGTGCGTGTTATACACCTGTGCATTTTATACGCCGATGAATACGGTAAATTCTTGATCTATTTTATGGCTAACAAAGGACCACACTCCAACTTGTGTCTCGCACCTTGATGATGCCACGGTTTCGTAATAAATGGGATACAGCTTTGGAAATGAAATAGCTGCCCCACAATGTAGCTCCCATCTTTACTTATATCTGATTGCAAACATCAGCAAATGACCAAGAAATTGACCAAGACAACACAAAAGTACACCAGTACACCAGTGTGTTAAAAACCAGCTCAACCATTCAACTTTCTATATATACTTTATACCTACCGTATCTTGTCCCATTAAGCCTATACTGGCCTTTGAACTTTCCATCATGGCCAATGACAACTAATCAAGATGCGCCACGTAGTTAAAAAATAGGTAATACCCGAATTTTATTATTGTTTTTCAAAATGTGTTTTTAAAGTGCTTGCTCTTTTATTTTGCACAGATCTGTAAGAAATTTAACTTGGTACGGAGAAGAAATTGTAGAACGATTGTAAACAAATATGTATGAGCGTTCCATAAACAACATTGTTGGCCTTTTGTGTCTAAAGCTGGCCTTATATCAGTAGAATTTAGTTTGAACGTTCATGCCAAAATTCAGAAAAAACTTTCATCACAGCTTTCAATAGTATCATTATGGACTTTTTTTGTCAATTTTCGTATGAAAACCCTGAAAAAATGTGTTTGATTGAAATGCCAATGTCTTGAATTCTACATCTGATTTGGGGATGTGTAGGCACTTTACAATAAGCGTGACTTTTTCTGAACGAAAACCGCATTCACAGTTAGAATTGTTTGTTTCAGGAAAAAAAATAGTTCTTTATGTTTGCTTTTCCTTATCATTACAGTTAAAAACAATCACTAATTTTCCCGATGAACTATTAGAAAATAGAAAGAATGTTCTGAAAATGAATTCTACTGGTGTCTGGACAGTTTTATCCACCTGAGGATATTTAGGAGAGCATTCTGCAGCCACTGCTAAACTAACAATCTTCTGATATCTACAACTTAAATATTTACACCTCATCACAATATAACAGTAGAAAATACATTTGCATGTGTGATTTCAACCTTCATTACATATAATGTTCACATTTGTAAAGAAAAAAGGCAAACTCAGGCATTAAAGGATCATTCCACCCAACACTGATATTCTGTTGGTGAACACAATCATCAATTGGCTTCATATACACTATATAGCCAAAGGTTTGTGGATAGGGATAAGGATCGGGTTTGTCACTATCATAGGTTCAAGGAGAATTCTTTGGGTTTGAGATGCATGGTCCTTTGTGCAGACTCATCCAGATAATTCTTTTTTAAACCTTCATACAATGCATGGCCTTCGAACTATGGTTAGCAGACTTAGAAGGGGCAATAATGGGGCTTTTGGATACGCCAGTCCCTCACTATAAAAGGTTAACCAAAAACAGCCATAGTGTCAGAGAATTAGATGCTGCTGTAGGAAAAGTATAGGGGAAGCTGACAAACGGAGAGATAAGGATCAGTTAGGAAACTGTACTTTAATTCAGATTGCTAGCTCTCTGAGCAATCGACTCCTTTTCTGTCATTTTTTTTTTTTTTGTTACTAGGCTTTTTAGTCTCATTTTAGTTTGCGGTTGATTTGAGCTCAGAGGTCACTTTTAGCTGCTATCCTGTCCATAGAAAACATATTTTTTCTGTTTTTGCTTTTCTTTAGGGGGTGGTATTCTGGTGTTTCCATTTATGTTGGGGGTATATTGGTTTTATTTAATGTTGATAGAGCCTTTATTTTTGGGTAAACTGACTTTTTCGTTGCTGCAAATCTTCCCTCAAAAAAGTAGGATTTTGTTTCAAGGATGGAACTTTGGGTATTTTACATCTTTTTTTTTTTTTTTTTTTTATTCTCATGTTGAATAAGTCAGTTTTAAGTGTTGGGTGCTCGAAGCACTTGTTACTAGCCATCTGTTCTTTAAGCTGCCTTTTTTTTTGCAGCATGCTGCTGCATCGTTTAAAAGGGGAAAAAAAGTGCAAGAACAGTGTGCACCTTAACCACCTTACAATATATAACTCAAATTTGACATATCTTTAATAAATTAAAAGTTAGGCATACTATATTTAGGCCTATTATACTGTTGTATCCCCTACAGCAGTGATGGGCACCACAAATGTTTTCGAACTACATTTCCTATGATGCTTACCTACACTGCAGAGTGCATGAGCATCATGGGAAATGTAGTTCCAAAACATCTGAGGTGCCAAGGTTCGTCATCACTGCCCTACAGTATACAAATTATTGTATTAAAACCCCAACCTGTGGGGAGGGGGGGTGATTTATTAAAACTAGAGAGTGCAAAATCTGGTGCAGCTGTGCATAGTAGCCATTCTGCTTCTAACTTCAGCTTGTTCAATTAAGCTTTTATAATAGAAGCTGAAAGCTGAATGGTTTCTTTGCAAAGCTGCATCAGATTTTGCACCCTTCCAGTTTTAGTAAATCATCCCCAGTGTTCTTTGTCTTTAGTAAATGTGGGCCTAGCCTTGCTTTTTTAAAGTTGTCCTGCTGCTGGCCAGTTTTACACTGCTATGTCTTTTAACTCTTGTAGCAAAACACCTGGCGATAACCCCTTTTGTCTTCAGTACATTTCAGGTAATTCTCATTAAAAATGTCCAGCCACTGGCCAATTTTATGCTACTATATTATTTGCATTCTCCTAATTCTTAAAGAGAGTTTGATAGATCTAGCCAGCAGCAGGATAGTTTTGCATCAGCAAAAACAAGGAGAGCAAAAATGAACTATTGCCCAATTTCTATCTGCTGGTCAAAGCGGATGTAAAATCATTTGATGAAAAATCATGTATTTCTAGTAAATCTACCAGAAAAAGCCTTTTTTCAAATCAAAATAATTAGATTGGAGCACAGCTGCTGTATGTAAGTAAGCTAATTATAAACGAAAAAAACAACAATTTCACAGCTAAATTGTGCTGCCAGAGTATGCTGTGGCTGAGACTGTCTGTGAAAATCGTACTGTTCCTGAATCCCACGTACAACTTTAAGGCCTCCCCTAAGTATGTTAATTCAAGGATTTGTGTATTTTCCACCATTAGTTTGCCCATTAGCCCTTAAAAATGCTCATAATTTACCAAAATTTGCCTCTATAGACTTCAAAAGGAATTCACCTTTAAGATTGTGTTAGCCGAATTTCAAACAAAATTTGGCAAACCTGGGCAGATTTGGCTGTCACATTTTGTGGACAGCTGACCATCACATTCATATTTGCTTGTTGGACAATCCATTTTAAAACCATAAGCATTAATATGGAGTTAGCCCTTCTTTTTAGGTTATAACATCTTCTGCTTTCTACAAGATTTTGCACCGTGTCTGTGGGAATTTGTGCCCAATCAACCAAAAGAAAATTTCCCAGGTCAGGTGTTGATGTTGTATTAGAAGACATGGTTTGCAAAAGGTGTTCCAATTCATCCTCAAGGCATTTAAAAGGGTTCAGGGGCTCTGTGCAGACCACTCCAGTTCTTCCACATGAAAGTAACCAAATCATGTCTATATGAGAATGGCTTTGTGCTCCTAAATTTTGGAGGGTGTCCATACTTTTGGCGATATAATGTACATCTTCAAGATTTCATTGGTGAGATTTTCTTGCAACAGTCATTTTACATCTTCTCAAATGCTATGGGACTTATGAGGGAGGCCAATACGTTTCAATTGTGTGATATTTTGGAGAATTTATCAAGAGAGGCAAAACTCCATGGAGGAGGCACTATCAGGAATATCATGCAACTGGGATCCCCCAAAGCATATATGACAGTGGATGTTTTGAGCCCTTCAATGTTCACCCCCTGGCTGACATATCAAGTTTGGGTGAACTGTGGACTGACCCTTTTATGCTTTGGATAAGTTGACATGACGGATGGCACATGACATGACAAAGCAGAGAGAAAGTACCCAAACATACTTGAGTGTATGTGGACACTGACCTGAGCTGGTGACAGGACTAGTGGTGGAAGGTTCAATTATTTCTACAGTAGGGGAAGAGGAAAGAAAAACAAAACAAGAGGTTGGGTATTAATCACACACCATATGGAAGACAGACATAGAATGAGACAGGCAACATTCGTGCAACAAACAGGGACAAAGTCTGTTCATGATTATATATACCTGGACATAAGACACAAGTGACATGAATTTATGTCAAACCGTACCATAATGTCTGAGAAGTCCCCTCGCCAGCAGCTGAAGGCTTTTATTATCTCATTCTCTCTCTCTCTTTTATTAAATTACTATTTCATAAAAACTATTTGGATTTACAGTTCAATGAAACAAAAACCCGTGCCAGTTGTGATGATTTAAGATTAATCGGAGTCTGAGGGCATATGACTATTCATCTCTACCTATTATAATGAAAGGATGGTTGAAGCTATTATACATCCTACAGCCCTATTATTAACGCATAAACAGGCACCAAACTTACATATTATGAATAAGGATGAATTTAAAGTGTGTCATTTATTTTTGTGTTTTTAGATGGAGTGGAGGGGTTTACAACCTCAGGTTTTACTGCTGTCTGTCTCCCAATAGGATGTAATATGATAGGATATAGGATGGAAAAGGATATGATATAAGATAGGAAATAGTATAGAATTTTGGATAAGATATCATAAAATAAAATTGGATAGGATTAAGGACAGAACACATGAATTACGTCTATTCCATATCCCTCTGTAATAATCACTGGGAACTCTCATATAAAGTAATTTCCAGATGGTACCTAAAGCCCCGTACACACGATCAGATTATCGAAAGATCTGTCGTCCGTTTTTTGTGGCATGCTAGTCTGATGTGGAAAGTGAAGAGGTATTTTTCATATGAATTTTCCCGTACGACAGAATTCTACTTCAGAAGTGATGTCATGTGTTGGATTGCTTTGTATGTGTTCTTTCCTCTATGAGCATGCCTAGTCTTGCATTTAAGATTTTTTTCCATCTTAATCTGTACTAATGAGATGGAAATCGGACGTTGTATTACGGACAACAAAAATTTTATAGCCTGCACATCAGGATTTTGTCAGCCGAAAAGTCGGAGTCGGCTGTCGAAAGCACCATACTAACAATCCGAAAATCGGCAGATCGGTCGTCAGACGAAATTTCCCTTCAGATATTCTTATCGTGTGTACGGACCTTAACTCCCTACACACGTAACTCATTCTACCCCTCTCATTCCCCACTCTGCTGGAGAGACTGTGGTCAAGTAGGGAACCTCATCCATATACTTTGGTCCTGTAAAAGCCTCACAAGCTTCTGGAACCAAATATTTAACCACTTACCGCATACTAACGTAGGTCTACGTCGGTAAACTTTGCGGTAGTGTACCGGGATGATGCCTCTAGCTAGAGGCATCATCCCGGTACCGTGGTTTAGAGCCGACGGTTGGCTTTCCGTCGGTACCGACCGATGCGGCTCGGGAGCCGCTAGATCGGTACCCGGGGGGGCGGGAGGGGACGTCCCCCTCCCTCCCGCCGCCTTCCGTGGCTTTGCCCGGGGCTCCCGTTCCACCGGGAGCCCCGAGCACCCAGCCGGCACGTCTCGATGAATGCTGGAAACGGCATCAATCGGGTCTCCGATGACGTAACCCGGAGGCGGCGTCCATGACGTCACTTCCGGGTTACTGTGCTGCAAAAGGCGGCAAATTTGAAAAACGGCTGTATGCAAAAATGCCGTTTTCGGCGTTTTGCATACAGGGAAGTGTAGTGGAGGGGTCTAGGGTCTTTTAGACCCTCGATCCCTCCATAAAGTGTACCTGTCACTACATATTGGTGTCACAAGGGATGTTTACATTGCTTGTGACAGCAATAAAAGTGATCAGATTTTTTTTTTTTTTTTTAAAACTTTAATAAAGTTAAAAAAATAAATAAAATAAATGGGAAAAAAAAAAAAAAATTTAGCCGCCCCCGTCACCGTTAGCTCGCGCACAAAAAAAAACGTATACGGAAGTCGAGCCGCAAATGAAATCGCTGTTCAAACCACACATGTGAGGTATCGCCGCGATCGCCACAGCGTGAGCAATAATTTAAAAAAAAGAGCTACACTCTAACTCAAAACTGGTAACCGTTAAATAAATTTAAAGCGTCGCAGATTGAGATCTCTATTGACCGTAGTTTGTCGCGATCCCACGGGGGGGGCGCAATTTTAAACCGTAACATGTTGGGTATCTATTTACTCGGCGTGACATGTTCTTTCACAATATACAAAAAAAATGGGCTAACTTTACTGTTTAGTATTTTTTAAAATTAGTGAAATGTGATTTTTCAAAAATTTTCCAAAAAAATGGCGCTTTAAAGACCGCTGCGCAAATACCGCGTGATAAAAAATATTACAATGACCGACATTTTATTCTCCAGAGTCTTTGCTAAAAAAATATATATAATGTTTGGGGGTTCTAAGTAGTTTTCTAGGAAAAAATACTGATTTAAACTTGTAAACAAAAAGTGTCCGAAATAGGGCTGGGGCTTAAGTGGTTAAACTCATATCCTCAGTCACGGGTATACTCACTCCACCTGCTCCGGCACTTGGTTTATTAAACCTAGAAATAGGGGAATTCCCCCCACAATTTCGCATTAGTGGCACACATTCTGGTGTCTAGGCTACACCTTACCAAAAAATGGAAGTCGATAACTACCCCAACTGTCTCAGAGGTTGTCCCATATGTAAACCTCACATACGAACATGAAAAACAAATAGCCAAAAGGCTAGGTAAAATGACATCATTCCAACAAACATGGAAGTCATGGATATCTTGGACCAATAATAAACAATAAATAATAATTGACAGTATTTTTGGAAGGCTCAATTTGTGCAACTGTGATCATAATTTGCTCTTCTCTATCGCTCATTGTTAGTTTCCTTTTTTCTTGTATGATGAACTAAAATGTATGTAACCCCAATTATCCACACGTTCTTGTTATCCCTTTTAAAAATCAACTTTTTACTTGCTTACTTGCAGTGTTTTCAATTCCATAAATTATTCTTTTACACCTGCAATGTGCTTCTGAACTTGCTAGAAAATTTGACTCCTCTCTCCTTGCACGGCGTAGCCCTCTTCTCTTCTGGGAGTCTGTAATTACTATTCGTGTTGACCAAGCTTCTCTGCCTCTCCCGTCACCTCCCTGCATAACCTTTTATGTAACTGCCCGGGAGGAGCAAAGTAAAATGTCATAGAGGTGCCACTTAGGTTACAGCTTTGAGTCTGCTGTTGACATCACAACCAAGTAGGCCCATCAGCAGTCTCAGGCTTGTGGATGTCTACACAAGGGAGGCTTTTACAAGTAAATAGCATGCATAAAATATGTTAAATGCACATGTAGCACCCTCCTAGGTAGGTGCTAGGAAAGAGCATATGGGTAGCCCTGTCTGCATATCAGGGGGGCCTGATCATTTAGTTAGGCTGTCACATGTTTCCAGGTGTGACCAATTGAGCCTGGGGAGTCTCCCCACTGTTTCCAATGAGGGCTCTTATTGGACAGAGGAGGAAACCTAGCCATTAGCACACCAGGGCTTATGGCTATCTCAGTGGGCGGAGTTTGCCGCAATGCACCCTGGGGTGAGTTATAAGTCTGAGGGGAGCATGTGACAGGGCGTCTTTGGCGGGAAGCAGAGTCCCAGGAGGAGGGTGACAGCTGTCTCTCCTCCTGTCAGTGATAGTGTCCTGGGCAGTCGGCCTAGAGGACGAAGGTTGAGCTGAGCTGCAGAGAGGGATCCAGAGTGCTGTGTACCGTGTGGAGGTGCTGGGCAGAAGTTTAGGGGAAATACAGTGTCGTGAGTACTCAAAACCGCCCAGGGGTCTGCCTAGGAGAGGGGACCACTCCAGAAGGTCAGAGGGACCAGGGAGCCAGCTAACCTGTGGAGAAGGCTTAGAGAAAGGGGGTGCCAGTGTCTAAGCCCTGAAGATAAGTAAGAGAAAGAGGGTGCCGGTGTGGGCCCTGAAGTGTTTAGCAGCGCAGCAGTAGTACAAGTAGCTACCTCAGCAAGGAGTGCTTAAGGGAGCTCAAAGAGGACTTCTTTATGCAAGAAACCAGTCCAAAGTCAGTTTGGAGTTAACAGGCAGCAAGACAGCGTTAACTGGAGTTGACCGGCATCTAGCCAGCATCAAGTCAGTGCCAATCGGCATTTTTCAGTTGTCCCTAGCAAGATGTGCATGGTTGAGCCAAAGGAGTATCCCACCCATTTTCTTCTCCCATCCAAGTTCTCAATAAATACAAAAAACCCAAAGATACTGGACTGGTCATTGTCTCAGTGCTCACACTTGGAGAAACATGCACAAAGGTACTTTTGTTGCACCCGGTGACCCAGGGGGGCCCATATCCAGCAAAACGGCTGGGATTCCTGCTACACACATATAATCTTATGCCAATATTTTTGTTGAAATTCATGGTCTGGTGACAGGGTCTCTTTACGGTGTCACCAGAACAGAAAAAGAGGGGAAATCTGCCAGTGAGGACCCTTATTCTGGTTACATCTGTCTAGGAGTGCATTACCCTCAATTTGTGGAGATTTCCCTCCCACGTCCAGTTATGTCCACAGGGCAGGAAGTAAAAAGAAATATTATCAATGTGACACAAATGGCAAAGAAAAACTAACAGGAGTTTTAAACCTTTTCTATTCAACCTAAAAATAATAATAATAAAAAATGTAAAAAAAAAAAAACTCCAAGTACAGACAAAGTTTTGACCTTTTTTGGGTCTTCGACATTCCAGTGCTCCACAGTGTTCAAAAACAGTTCCCTTAGGTATATCAATGTTTAATCCTATTGTAAAAGAACCAGTTACAGGACCTGCTTCCTTCTAGTTGAGTGCCCAGTCTCATTTTCAGCAGAGTTGACATTCTCACATCAATGCTGCTTGTGCCAGATACAGTGCAGAAGTAGGTTCTTGTTAGGTGTACACACTATCTCCATGCCAAGCTCCACTCACTTCTTTAACACTCCGCCAACAGTGCCATCCACTTGACCACCCTTTTAACTAGGGCTGCACGATAAAAAAAAAAAAAAGTACATTGCGATATTTGGTTTTCAACTATATATATCGCGATATTTCTCTGTGTGGAATGCAGAAGACACTGACAGTGTGGATTAGGCAGAGTCGGGACTCACAGTGGTGGTAGGAGGTAGAAGAACACAGTCCGACATGACTCCGCCCCTCCAGCCCGATGCAATCCAGCCCTCCCAGCACTGCCTCTAGTCTCCAGACGACCATTACTCCGCCGTGCTCCGCCCATTGTCTCTCCATTGAATCTATTTACAAAACATTACAGCCTGATCCCGCCCCCGTGCGCGCCCCCGATGCAGCCAGGAGAGACAATGGGCGGAGCAGGGTGGAGTAATGTCCAACTGGAGACTAGAGGCAGAGCTGGGAGGGCTGGATTGCATCGGGCTGGAGGGGCGGAGTTCCGATCACAGCCGAAAGCAAAACGGATGTGTCGGCTGCCAGCACTGTGAGTCCTCCTCCTCCCCCCGAGTCCAGACTTCTCCCTGCCTAATGCTAAATATCTTGTCTTCGGCGATATGAATATCGCCCATGCCCGCAGAACGATAGTCGATATCACATCGATTATCGTTCAGCCCTACTTTTAAGCACATGCAAATCCCATGACCCTATTCACACCATGCAGGCAGCCAAAGGGTTCTTCAGGGTTGTAGACAGGCTGGGTGCTCCTACATGTACAGAAAGACCTGTAGGATGTCCTGCCAACCTCTCCCCTGCTGATGACTAATTAAAAGAGAAAGAGCCCTGTGATGATGTCAAAGTGCCTAACATGCTTAGAATGAAAAAAAGGAAGAGAACTGTAAGTGAAACACTTTTATAATGTTTTGAAGGGGAGGAGGAGGGAAACTATTAAGGAGTTATAATGTTCCCAGCTCTCCCCCAAAGCTTCCCTATCTATCAAACTACTTCAACAATGATTACCCTACCCTGACAACATTTTAAGGACACTGTGCTGCTACAAAATTTACTGCCTTCTTCCCAGCAGTTCCCAGCTGTCTTCCCCTGTGGCTCCTCTAGCTAATCAAGTAATTGCCACCCTTTAGTCCTCTTTTCTTTTAAAATGTATGATCAAGTATTGGACAAATTTACCACCAAACCTACCTCTAAGTTAGCCTTTCACAACCTTTTAACACAGAGCAAGCCTTGAAATAACTTGACCATGTACCAGCAGTTTTTTTATTTTACATTGCAGCATTGTTTTGCTGCATAGAAATCAATATACGCATGTGTAAAGGGCCACTGAAGAGTGGAAGAAAATTATGTAATCGAGTAGGTATGGTTGAGAAAGCTGCTTGGGATCAGTGCCAGATTAAACTCTATGGAGGCCTCTAGGCAGCTGAAACCTTGGGGCCTCCCTCACAGGTTTCTGGAGGTTTCTCGTGTGTGCGCTCTAGTGGGATAACATTAAGCTATGTAGTGTTTACATCAGTTACTAGATGGAGATGGCCATCACTGCTGTACACGGATGTAGGAGTCGGCGATCAAGATTGCTACCACACTCTATTGTTCGATATGTATAGGTGTATCCAGTGTCATTGTCACAATTGGGTCTTATATATATTTCAAATTTTGCCCTTTTTGTATTGGGCGTTTGTGTGTGTTTTTTATAAACATTTATTGTATTAAAAAAGATATTTTTTTTAATATATGATATCTGTCTCATGCAGTGCCAATAATGTCCATCATAGCAGGAAAATGTCTTGTAAACTTCCTAGTATACATTTTTATGACTAGTTAGGTTTTATCAGAATTTCCGTTTTAACCCTTCTATGATTGCATCCTCCTCCCATCATGCATTCCCGGCCAATGTTATTTGGCGCCTTCTTTACAACTTGAATTGATACTTTAGATTAGGGATAGACTGATTATTGGCAAGGCCGATATGCACTTTCCCCGATATATCGGTATCGGCCCCGGAATTGGCCGATATTGCCGATATTTTTGTGACGTCATACTGCCTTCTTAGGCCGCCTCCCTTGCCTTGGACAGCCTCGTCTGGAGTCGGGACTGGTCTCGCGGGAGTGTATCACAGCCATACACCCACCCACAGCAGCCCAGTGCCAGCCAGCCACCCACATCCACAGGCCCTGTACCAGCCAGCCACAGGCCCTGTACCAGCCAGCCACAGGCACTGTACCAGCCCCCACCCACAGCCCCTGTGCCAGACACCCACCTACCACAGGGTGCCAGCCAGCCAGCCACCCACCACAGGGTGCCAGCCAGTCATCCACCCACCACAGGGTGCCAGCCAGCCAGCCACCACAGGGTGCCAGACAGCCAGCCACCCACTACAGGGTGCCAGTCAGCTAGCCACCCACCACAGGGTGCCAGCCAGCCAGCTACCCACCACAGGGTGCCAGCAAGCCAGCCATTAAAGAAAATTGAACATGTTCAGTATCAGATTTGTGTCAAAAATTGTCTTTATTTTTCAAAACTTTAAATTTACGGCCCATATCGACCGTTACCGATACGTTGTGACCAAAATATCGGTATCGGCCCTGAAAAAAACATATCTGTCTATCCCTACTGTAGATGCACGCTCTATCCTTGTCAGTGTCTTCTTTGAAGGACTTCTATTCAGGATAGTGTAGATTACCTACTTTTTGACAAGTCCACTGAAAGCACATAAAAGTTTACATTTAAATGTATCGAGTTGTTTTTCTGAAACACAAAACCTATCTGGAGCCAGAAAGTTTTTAATATTCCTGCACAGCGCTAGCTGCCTTGCCAGCTTCTCAATGTTTGATCCGCTAAATCTGCATTGCTGCTTGACCCATTTTACCTAATTGTAACAGGAGGTATTTTTCTCCTACAGTAAATTGGGTTCCGGGAAGCCGAGGAGAACAGAAGATCCTAAGCCGAACAGCCTGACAGCGTTTCCACTTGAAGCTCTGGAAAAAGACAGACGCGCGAACGCCGAGCCTGGGATGTCTGCCAAGACAAAGGCGAATGGAATAATCCACCATAAAGTCAGGTGGATGCTGTGTAGAGTGAGAGGCTGAAAGGATTCCTTGTGCGAGTGTCACAGTTGCTTACTTTGCAGCAAAACTTTTTGCCTGGCAGCTTATTGAAGAAGAGATGGGAAAGGCACACAAATTGTTTGAAAGGAGAGGAAAGCAGAGGCTCAGCACGGTAGAAAGTATAAATATGCCTTACAGTTATTAATTCTGTGACACCAACCCATGGTCTAATTGGCAAATACCCTGGGTAATTTTTATGCTATTTGTTACAAGTTGGCATAAAAAATTGGAGTCAGAGGACCTTAGAATGCAATAGCATAAAAAGCTTTAGCTGTAAAAAAAATTGAATTGAAAACGGTTTGCCTGCCAAAGGATTTGTATTTTTGTCCATCCATTCCTGAGATTTACAAAGCCCTGGCATACAGCACAGCCAGGGGGTTGACACCACTCTCTTTGTTAGGGTTTTTTAACACTACTGGTGCCCTCTGAAGATCACTTTTTACAAAAGTAGGAATGATAACAGAGTTGTACGTAAACCAAGAACTGAGGGTCTGTCCTGTGATGGAACAACTCTAGTTCAAAGGGATGTCTTGTAACCAGCTGACGCGTTTTGGGGGGTGGTACCCCCTAATCATAGAAGAGGGTTTGCTCAGATGAAGGGGCACCATGTCCCAAAATGCATCAGCTGGTTATAGGACATCCATTTGAGCTAAAGGAGTTCCATCACAGGACAGACCCCCGGTCCTTGGTTTACATACAATGCTGTTATCATTTCTACTTTTGCGAGCATGCACTCTTTTTATCCTTTAATAAAGTGCCGTGGATAATGCACTTGATGTTTGCACCCTTTGTTTTATGTGTTTCTTTAGTTACAAGATTCCCCAGATTCCCCAGTCTTAAGAAGGTTGCCTGTCTACACCAGGGGTCTCCAAACTCTCTAAACAAAGGGCCAATGTAAATATATGTGTTGTCTACATTAAAGTGAACCTGTTTCCTTACCTTATACTGGCACCGTAAATGGGCCTTTATTTGCTTTGTTTCACCTCGTACAATGGAAATGCAAAAGAAGCTTACAGTATATCTATAGCCAAAACTTTTGGATAGTAAATAGAATGGTTAAAGCCCCTGTTTTTTCCATTTTTCTCCTATTGGGAAGATAAATCTTCACTTCCTATCCCTTAGACACAAGAGGAAGTAAAGAGAATTCCCTATTAGAGGGATGTTATGTCCTCATTAGAATTCCCCCTCTATATTCCTGTTCCACTATAGGGTCACATGCCCACCGGGCTTTTAGCCCATGTGTGTCCAATCCCGGCACTTCTGTGTGTCCATGGACAGGCTGCTGAACACTGTACACTGTACCAAGTGGCACTTGCATTTAAGGCCCTTTGCATTCAGGGATGCATGCTAGACATGCTGGAATTTTACACACACAGGCTAAATGGCCAGTGTGCATGTGGCCTAAAAATGTATTCTTCACTTTCAGTCAAGGCTACAGCAAGGACAAATAGAGAGGGTGAATGTTCTATGTGGGAAAACAGACAGCAATAGAATCCTAACATGTTCTTACTCTTCCCTACTCAATGAAAAATGAAAAACCAAAAACAAATGTTTGATTTTTGATATTCTTGAAAGAAACTTGAGGGCACTTATGGGTAGGCCAGTTACAAGCCAGAAGGAGGTCATTACTAGTAAGATGGGGGTAAGAAGAAGGTCAGATGAAGATCAGAAGAAGATCAGCAGCACATCAGAAGAAGGTCAGATGGAGATCAGAAGCAGGTCAGATGGAGATCAGAAGCAGGTCAGATGGAGATCAGAAGAAGGTCCGAACCACATCAGAAGAAGGTCAGAAGCACATCAGAATAAGGTCAGAAGCACATCAGAAGCAGGTCAGATGGAGATCAGAAGAAGGTCCGAAGCATATCAGAAGAAGGTCAGGTGGAGATCAGAAACAGGTCAGATGGAGATCAGAAGAAGGTCTGAAGCACATCAGAAGAAGGTCAGAAGCACATCAGAAGCAGGTCAGATGGAGATCAGAAGAAGGTCAGAAGCATATCAGAAGCAGGTCAGATAGAGATCAGAAGAAGGTCCGAAGCACATCAGAAGAAGGTCAGATGGAGATCAGAAACAGGTCAGATGGAGATCAGAAGAAGGTCCGAAGCACATCAGAAGAAGGTCCGAAGCACATCAGAAGAAGGTCAGAAGCACATCAGAAGCAGGTCAGATGGAGATCAGAAGAAGGTCCGAAGCACATCAGAAGAAGGTCAGAAGCACATCAGAAGAAGGTCCGAAGCACATCAGAAGAAGGTCCGAAGCACATCAGAAGCAGGTCAGATGGAGATCAGAAGAAGGTCCGAAGCATATCAGAAGAAGGTCCGAAGCACATCAGAAGAAGGTCCGAAGCACATTAGAAGAAGGTCCGAAGCACATCAGAAGAAGGTCAGATGGAGATCAGAAGAAGGTCCGAAGCACATCAGAAGAAGGTCCGAAGCACATCAGAAGCAGGCCAGATAGAGATCAGAAGAAGGTCCGAAGCACATCAGAAGAAGGTCAGATGGAGATCAGAAGCAGGTCAGATGGAGATCAGAAGAAGGTCCGAAGCACATCAGAAGAAGGTCAGAAGCACATCAGAAGCAGGTCAGATGGAGATCAGAAGAAGGTCCGAAGCACATCAGAAGAAGGTCAGAAGCACATCAGAAGAAGGTCAGAAGCACATCAGAAGAAGGTCCGAAGCACATCAGAAGAAGGTCCGAAGCACATCAGAAGCAGGTCAGATGGAGATCAGAAGAAGGTCCGAAGCATATCAGAAGAAGGTCCGAAGCACATCAGAAGAAGGTCCGAAGCACATCAGAAGAAGGTCCGAAGCACATCAGAAGAAGGTCAGATGGAGCTCAGAAGCAGGTCAGATGGAGATCAGAAGAAGGTCCGAAGCACATCAGAAGAAGGTCAGAAGCACATCAGAAGCAGGTCAGATGGAGATCAGAAGAAGGTCAGAAGCATATCAGAAGAAAATCAGAAGCAGATCAGAAGAAGGTCAAAAATCACATCAGTAGAAGGTCAGTTGTAGATCATAAGAAGGACAAAAGACTATCAGAAGCAAGTCAGAGAAAGGTTATAAACAGGTCAGAAGGTGGGCAGAAAGATCTCAGCAGTATTTCAAGCTGATTTTCAATGCAAACTGAATGCATTTGCATTATATGCAAACCCTTACACCCATCATATCTCAAAGTCTACAGAGCAGTCTGGTTAGGTTGAAAGTCAGATCCTGAGAAAGATAATTTCGCAGTCCTAGAAATTGTAAGATTCACAGTATAAATCATTCATTATGACCACAATTCATTTAGCCGTCTCCATTTTATTAATTGGCAGTCTCGTTTCTTTCCATCCAGTACACACTGGTAATTTGATAGAAGGTGGGTCTTTGTACGTGAGTTTCATTGTTCAGCAATTTCACTTAAAAAAAAAGAGGAAGAAAACACATGCCGAGTTCCAAAATCAAAGTTCCCAAATTTAATTTAACAGTTTGAAGAGTATCCCCCATAGCGAAGAACAAGATCATCATTCTGCGCGGCAAAATTCTCCAGAGGAACTTGACTCGCTCAACGTTTGTTGGAAGCCGGTGGTGAAATTACAGTAATTAGTAGCTTAAACTATTAATAAGCCAGACTGCCAAGTTGCAGGAGAAGAAAATTTGCATTTTCAAAAAGCAAATTAGACTCGGCAAGGAAAGACAAATACACAATAGCATTTTCACCCTTCTCATGAGTGACATTTTCCTAGGCCTAGGAAAGTCAGCATTTCAATTGTTGGCTTACCAGTCATGACATCTGCAAAGATGACATTCTGAAAGCTTACAGAAATTTTTGGGGGTTTGATTGAGGTGGATCTGTTATAGCGAATATACAGGCCAAAATTAAAGCAGAGTTCCAGCTTAAAAATAAACTTTGCAGCATCAGTTAGCTTGAAAAAACCTGAAAAAGAATTGGATAATTAATATTTTTTTTTGTTTCACTTACCTTGTTTTTAATGAAAATAAACTTACCTTCCTTCCTCTTCCTCCTTGTGTGGCCACGGCCCCCAACGTCACTTCCTCCTTTGCATTGCGTCCTGGGAGATGAGCATCAACAATCCCAGGATGCAATGGGAACGGCCAGCTGCTACTCTGAGTGCCGATCGCAATCTACAGAGCATGCATGAGATTGCGATCGGCATTCTGGGCAGCCCAGAACCAGGCAGAGGGACACAGCGGGAGACACCACGGCTTCAGATGCCCACACCGGAGATGGCCGCGCTCTGCAATAAATTTTAAAGGTAAGTATTTATCTTTATTCAGTAAATGTAATGTACTGTAATGTGGGGTTAGTGTTAGGGTAATTGGGGATAGCTTAGGATTAGGGGGGTATTTTTAGCTAAAAAAAAGTGTATGTGGCCGGAACTCCGCTTTAAGTCATCTTCATACCAATAGTTACCCAGGATAATAGAAAACTTCACTCTTAGTGAAGTTCTTTTTCACTGTTCGCCCTACCTCAAAATGTTCCCAACCCGCTTTCCCTGAGCAACAGTCCTGGTAAAATACTTACCTTCACTCCAACTTCTAAATTTTACAGTCTGACTGGTACTACATGGGCTTTGCAGAAAGAAGTCCCAACCACTTCAGAAATCATAAATTTACAGTTCTCATCAGAACAGGTGGCCTGCACAGAGCCCTTACCTCAACCCTACTGAACATTTTTGGGATAAATTGGAATTCCAACTGTGAGCTAGGTCTTCTCATCCAAAATCACATCCTGACTTCAAAAATGCTCTTTTGGCTTTACCAGGACTAATTCCCACAGATACACTCCAAAATTTAGTGACACAGAAAAGTGGATGCCTGTTAAAGCTGCAAAGCGAAGGGGGGCACCTCAATATTAATACCCATGTTTTCAGAATGGGGAATCAAACAAGTTAACATAGATATGATGGTGTGGTGTTCACAAACATTTGGTAAAAAAAAAAAAAAAAAAATGATAAAAAAAAATACAATTAAAATACCAAAACATAAAAACTACTGACACCAGTTGGTGAACTTCCAGGATCGCAAAGCTCACACTTGCAACCAGGCCCTGGCATTCCACCACCATGGGGAGTCCCCAAGATGGCAGGAAGGGGGTCCACTGCAGAACTTGTGAAAGGGTCCCATTGCAGGACTGTAATAAAGGGCCCCGCAATGAGAGTAAAGGGCCCCAGGATCAGTGGGAAGAGCCCCAGGCTTGAAGGGAAGGGCCCCGACCAGGGGTCCGGGAGGTCCTTCATGGTTTCTTGCACCGGGCCCTGAAGGTTCTAGTTACGCCTCTGGTGTGGCGCTTCATCTAAAGTCCCAATGGGCAAAACTCTGCATTTATACAGATTTATATATATACAGTGCCTCGCGAAAGTATTCACCCCCTTGAACTTTGCGACATTTTGCCACATTTCAGGCTTCAAACATAAAGATATAAAACTGTAATTTTTTGTGAAGAATCAACAACAAGTGGGACACAATCATGAAGTGGAACGAAATTTATTGGATATTTCAAACTTTGTTAACAAATAAAAAACTGAAAAATTGGGCGTGCAAAATTATTCAGCCCCTTTACTTTCAGTGCAGCAAACTCTCTCCAGAAGTTCAGTGAGGATCTCTGAATGATCCAATGTTGACCTAAATGACTAATGATGATAAATAGAATCCACCTGTGTGTAATCAAGTCAACATATAAATGCACCTGCACTGTGATAGTCTCAGAGGCCGTTTAAAGCACAGAGAGCATCATGAAGAACAAGGAAAATACCAGGCAGGTCCGAGATGCTGTTGTGGAGAAGTTTAAAGCCGGATTTGGATAAAAAACTTTTCCCAAGCTTTAAACATCCCAAGGAGCACTGTGCAATCGATAATATTGAAATGGAAGGAGTATCAGACCACTGCAAATCTACGAAGACCTGGCCGTCCCTCTAAACTTTCAGCTCATACAAGGAGAAGACTGATCATAGATGCAGCCAAGAGGCCGATGATCACTCTGGATGAACTGCAGAGATCAACAGCTGAGGTGGGAGACTCTGTCCATAGGACAACAATCAGTCGTATACTGCACAAATCTGGCCTTTATGGAAGAGTGGCAAGAAGAAAGCCATTTCTTAAAGATATCCATAAAAAGTGTTGTTTAACGTTTGCCACAAGCCACCTGGGAGACACACCAAACATGTGGAAGAAGGTGCTCTGGTCAGATGAAACCAAAATCGAACTTTTTGGCAACAATGCAAAACGTTATGTTTGGCGTAAAAGCAACACAACTCATCACCCTGAACACACCATCCCCACTGTCAAACATGGTGATGGCAGCATCATGGTTTGGGCCTGCTTTTCTTCAGCAGGGACAGTGAAGATGGTTAAAATTGATGGGAAGATGGATGGAGCCAAATACAGGACCATTCTGGCAGAAAACAGGATGGAGTCTGCAAAAGACCTGAGACTGGGACGGAGATTTGTCTTCCAACAAGACAATGATCCAAAACATAAAGCAAAATCTACAATGGAATGGTTCACAAATAAACATATCCAGGTGTTAGAATGGCCAAGTCAAAGTCCAGACCTGAATCCAATCGAGAATCTGTGGAAAGAACTGAAAACTGCTGTTCACAAACGCTCTCTATCCAACCTCACTGAGCTCGAGCTGTTTTGTAAGGAGGAATGGGCAAAAATTACAGTCTCTCGATGTGCAAAACTGATAGAGACATACCCCAAGCGACTTACAGCTGTAATCGCAGCAAAAGGTGGCGCTACAAGGTATTAACTTATGAGGGGTGAATAATTTTGCACGCCCAATTTTTCAGTTTTTTATTTGTTAAAAAAGTTTGAAATATCCAATAAATTTCGTTCCACTTCATGATTGTATCCCACTTGTTGTTGATTCTTCACAAAAAATTACAGTTTTATATCTTTATGTTTGAAGCCTGAAATGTGGCAAAAGGTCGAAAAGTTCAAGGGGGCCAAATACTTTTGCAAAGCACTGTACATCAGAACAAAAAGAGGGACAGCTGAAGATGAAAGAAGGAGAGGGGTAATTTGGTTCCATAAGAGAGACAGTACCTCAAAGTAAGGGACAATTGTGAGCTATGGATAATTTATTTAATAAACAGTATGGCCGCCCATGCGTCAACCAGATCTGGGCTTATTGGCACTTGTTTTCCTATAAAAAAAATTTAATGACTCAGTAAACATAACTTATTCCAACAATGCAAAAAAAAAAAAAAAATGTTTGTTGACTCTGGGCAAAAGCCTGCACAAACTTCAGATCTCATAAAAATAGCTGCCGCGCCGAAGTCTGTGCTTTTAAATAAAACTTGCGTTCTTGCCTTTTCTTCCCTCTTTGCTCTCTGTTTTTGTTTGTTGAACTTCAATAAAATCAGCACAAGAAAGGAACATAACCTAAGATGTTCCTTTTAGCGCTCCCAGCCAGGCATCAATGCACACAACTTCCTGTTCCACATGATTTGAATTCACAACCACGCTACCTAAAAGGCTTTTCGACATCCCTTGATGTAAACGCAACAAATATATACTTACATACAAAGCCCTTCTTTCTTTATTTTCTTTATTCTAAGCTACACGTTGTGTCACTTGAAATTAGGCCATGCTGATTATTTATATAAACAAAAGAAAACCCGGCTACTTAACACGGTGGAGAACAATGATCTGGCATTAATTATACATTTTTTACTGCCGTTAATTAATTGGGATGATTTGTCCGGCCAAAATAAACGCAATATAAAAATGTAAACACGATTTGCTTATTTTTGGAAATATATTTGCATCTTTGATTTAATAGCTGATCCGTTTTTTTTTTCTTTCCTTCGCCACGACCTTCCCTGTCTGCCTCGTGAGCGGAAATGAGCCTTCTGGAATAAACGATGTGCCAATCAATATCAAGGTCGCAATCGCCAAGCTAGGCGTTAAAGAGTACACTATTAAACGCCATAAATACATTGAGTGTAATTAACACCTCTGCTGTCGCAGAAGGGTACAATGGATGGTGACAGTAGGAAAAGAATTCATTAATTCAAATAATTGTTTGCGTGAGTTAAAATAATCTTATTAAGTTACAGTCGGAGAATTTGTTTCTGATAATTGCACTGAAGTTATTTTACAAGGCCGCCAAGTGGCTCTGTGGTTATTTTAGCGTGTTTAGAACTGCACTTCCTATTTTTAAAAAGGCATGCATACTTTAACCACTTGCCTACTAGGCCTATTTTTGACATTTGGTGTTTATAAGATAAAATCAGTTGTTTTTGCTAGAAAACTACTTAGATTCCCCAAACATTATATATTTTTTTTTAGCAGAGACCCTAGAGAATAAAATGGAGATTATTGTAATATTTTTTATCACACCGTATTTGCGCAGCGGTCTTCCAAACGCAATTTTTTTGGAAAAAAATCACTTTTTTGAATTAAAAAATAAGAATCCAGTAAAGTTAGCCCAATTTTTTTCCATAATGTGAAAGATAATGTTACGTCGAGTAAATAGATACCCAACATGTCATGCTTCAAAATTGCGCACGCTCACGGAATGGCGACGAACTTTGGTACTTCAAAATCCCCATAGGCGACACTTTAAATATTTCTACAGGTTGCCATCTTAGAGTTACAGAGGAGGTCTAGGGCTCAAATTATTGCTCTCGCTCTAACGATCGCGGCGATACCTCACATGTGTGGTTTGAACAACGTTTACATATGTGGGCGGGGTTTCCGTGTGCGTTCGCTTCTGCACGCGAGCTAACGGGGACAGGATGCTTTATTTTTTTTTTTTTTTACTATTTATTTTATTTATTATTTTTTATTTTTACACCGTTTTTAAAAAAAAAAAAAAAAATGATCATTTTTATTTCTAATACAAGGAATGTAAACATTCCTTGTAATAGAAATAGGCATGACAGGAGCTCTTTTTTGTGAGATCTGGGGTCAAAAAGTCCTCAGATCTCACAAGTACACTAATAAAGATGGAAAGGAAAAAAAAAAAATGACAAAAAAAAAAAAAAAAGGGACCTTTAAGCCGGTTGCTCGGCAACAATGTTTGCCGTCGCTCCGGTCCTCCAAGACAATAGAGTCGAGTGAGGGCAAGCTTGCCCTCACTCGACATCCTGTCTGTGAGGATCCGGGACCCGATCGTTTTCCCCGCTGCCGACGGGTCCGGTAAGCGGGGAAAAGGACCGGGACGCGGCGGGAGGGGGGGGGCACCCCTTCCGCCATCCCGGAGGGTGATCTCGCGGCGAATCCGCCGCTGGGACCACCCTTATCGGAAAGCCCATCGCCTGCAGTTTAAAAAAATACCAGGGTTATGGCAGCTATCTGCTGCCATAACACTGGTATTTAGCTTTAAACTCAGGACGTCAATTTACTATGGGCCGGTATTGAAGTGGTTAAAAAGCACAAAAGCAGCAAATTATAAAGCCAAAACTAGTTATTTTACATGTTTGCTATTTTGGCTTCCAAATATTTTTGCATCAAAATGTTAAAATAACTATAATAGATTTAAATAAAGACAGAATCTTTAACTGCTTCATTCACATCAGCTTGTACCAACATCCCATACAGAACTGAACATACAACATTATCGGGACTTTTCAGTAAAGATTGTGTAGCACAATTCCCAGCCGTTTTGCTGGATATGGGTCCCCCTTGGTCACCGCTAGCAACAACAGCGCATTTAAGCATGTTTCTCCAAGTGTAAGCACTGAGACAAGAACCAGTCCAGTATCTTTGGGTTTTAGGTTTATGTAGGAACTTGGATGGGAGAAGGGATGAGTGGGATACTCCTGTAACTCAACTATGCACAACTTGGCGGAGACTCTGTATAAATGCTGCTTGACACTGGTTAACGCTGGCCAAATGCCGGTTAACGCTGACTTGACGCTGATTAACCACTTGCCGACCGCCGCAGTAAATAGTAGTGTAGGGCTACATCGCTAGCCTGTGAGGCTCTAGGGAGCGAGCGCGCGCCGCCACCCACATGGAAGAAAAATATATTTAAAATATATTTTAAAAAAACATTTTTATTTTTCCCAAATATATTGGAAATATATTTGAAATGCTACAATTTTGGCCATATTCAATATATTTCTAAAAATGTTTTCCCTAAATATATTGGAAATATATTTTTCTTCCATATGGGCAGAGGCGCGCTCCCGCTCCCTCACGGACCCCCCCGACATCGGGTCCGCCGGGCACTTGCGATCGTCCGTTACACCGGAAGAAAGGCAGGCGGCTAATGTAAACAAAGCCGCCTGTCATTCTCCCCTGTGTAAGAATGGAGATCATATGGTTCTACTATGTAGGACCGTTGATCTCTGTTCTTACACCAGTAGCCACATCCAATCACAGTTAGAATCACGCTCCTAGGGACACACTTAACCTCTCCCTCTCGAAAAAAGTTAACCCCTTCACTGCCAGTGTCATTTTTACAGTAACAGTGCATATTTATAGCACTGATTACTGTAGTAATGTCACTGGTAACCCCAAAAGTGTCAAAAATGTCAGTCAAGGGTCCGATCTGTCCGCCACAATGTCGCAGTCCTGCAAAAAAAAAAATCGCAGATCGCCGCCATTACTCTTTACAAAAAAAAAACAACAAAAATGACAAAAATCTTTCCCTTAGTTAGTCAACACAATAACTTTTGCGCAAACCAATCAAAATACGCTTTTTGCGATTTTTTTTACCATACATATGTAGCATAAAACAAATTGGCCTAAAATGTTAAAAAATTTTGATTTTAAAATTTTTTTGGGAGAATTTCATTTAAAAAAATGTGAAAAATTTTGTTATTTTTGCAAAATGTACGCTCTTTTTTTGTTTATAGCGCATGATCAAAAAATCGCACAGGTGATCAAATACCAGCAAAAGAAAGCTTTTTTTGTGGGAAAAAAAGGACATCAAATTCGTTTAGGTACAGCATCGCACGACCGCGCAATTGTCCGTTAAAATCACGCTGTGCCGAATCGCAAAATAGGCCCTGGTCAGGAAGGGGGTAAAATCTTCCGGGGCTTAAGTGGTTAATGATGGCCAAATGCCAGGTAATGCTGACTTGACTCTGTACTGTTCCTTTGACTATGGAAGTCCTTTTTAGCTCCCCTGAGGTACTCTTGCCTGAGGTAGCTACTTGTACACTTTACTGCACTGCTGAACACTTCAGGGCCCACACCGGCACCCCCTTTCACTTTCCCTATCTTCAGGGCTCTGCCATTTGGCACCCCCTTTCACTGCCACTTCTACTGGTTAGCTGGCTCCTGGATCCCCTTGACCTTCTGGAGTGGTCCCCTCTCCTAGGCAGACCCCTGGGCAGATCTTGAGTACTCAGGATACCGTTTTTCCTGAAGACTTCTGCCCAGCATCTCCACTCGGTCAGTACACTCTGGATCCCTCTCTGCAGCACAGCTCAACCTCTGGTCCCCTTAGGCCGACTGCCTGAACCACCTTCACTCTCTGACAGGAGGAGAGACCAAGCCAAACTAAACCACCTGATAAATGTGCTACTTATAGATAGGTTGATCTCACATATAACACTTGTATGGTCAATCAGACATTTAAATACATATGT